>NC_141697.1:33128487-33728487 GCF_964263255.1 Lissotriton vulgaris
ACGGGCAGTCAACTCCACTAGCTGTAGTGGCCAGTTGTTGCAGACCAAAGGATGGGAAGCCTTTGAGGCTCTGCGCCCTTGAAGTGCTGCTCTTGCAGGATGGAGGTGTGAAGTACCTCTGCCCGGAGCAGGCTTTGCTTATGACCCACAAGAGCCAAGGGCTCTCACCTCGGGGGTCAGAAACATGTCTAGAGGTGGCAGCCTGGTGGAGACCAGTCAGGCACACACTAGTGGGTTGGTAGGCTTCAGGGGACTCCTCTAAGGGGTCGTCTGTGTGCAATATTAAATCAGTTTGGAATCAGCAGAGGTTTATTACATTGAGATGTTTGGTACCAAACATCCCATAATTCAGGTAAGCCATCATGGAGATGAGGAACTCGTAATGTGTTCAGCCCATGTGCTCACCATGGCTTCCCTATTTACTTAAAATACCCAGGAATTGACTTGGATATTGCAGGGGCATGTAGATATGCTCTCACAGAAGGTATAGTGCACACTGCCTTTGGACTACAAGGCTTGCAATAGGGGGGACTTATCCATATCCCATGCAGTGTCCATGGGCATGGCACACTTGGTGCAGACCAAACTGAAGAGTCGACATGCCAGACACGCAGTTTGCAATAGAAGAGTGCAGGGCCTTGGTGAGGGGACCCTAGGTTGGAACAATTTGTGCTGCTGCCCCTGAGGTCCCTCTTCAGTGCCAATGTCCAAGGTACCAGGGTCCTACAAGGGCCACTGAAGTTGTGCCAATTGGGAACCAAAAGTTAGTTTTTAGTGAAAGAACACATGTACTGGGAACCTAGTTAGCAGGGACCCAGTACACTTCAGTCAAAGTTGCGTAAAAAAAACAGGCAAAAGGTTGTGGGGGGAGGCGGGGTGCTGCAACAAAAACCCAGTTTCCTACAATTGTTGAGAAAGTAATGCAATGTAAAGGTATGTATGGATGCCCAAAAAAGTAGCCTGGCACATGCCAATCATAACACCTCTTGCCAACACAATTTTGGCTGCCTTTGCGCTCATATAATTGGCCTTTCTGGTGTTTATGCATAGAATGTCACTCACCACCCCCACCCCCGGATAAGAGTGGCTTCTGAATCACCTTTCTACTTTTAGCACAAGTAATACTGATACAACAGCTGGTCCCCACAGAGTTAAAGAGAAGATCTCTTTTAGGATTCCGATGATTAAGCCTCTTGGCACTGTTAGGTGGGGTGCTCGTCATGAGCATGTAAAAGGTTAAGACTAGAGTGTTGGACCGCGAAGCTTGGCAACAACGCTCAACATCCTGTGACTCTGGGCAAATCACTTAATCTTCCCGTGCCTAAAAAGAAAAAAAATGAATGTGCCTATCTGTAATTAAACTGGTGCTCATGTAAAGCTCTCCGATACCGGATATCTTCGGGTCTAGTTCACGCTATCTAAAACTTAAAAAATAAAAATAAAAAGGACAATGGCTGAAAGTTCAAGCAAACTTTAATGGTGCTCTCAACAAAGCCTGGCTGAGTGAGATATAGAACAAATAACAAAACATCTGACACTTTGTCCGACAGGGATGTCAACTTTATAATCTATACACCAGGCCACAAACTTCGCCCAATGACCGGAATAAAAATATTTGATAGATGGGTACCGAGCTGTAAGGAAAAATATCCACAAGGTTCAGCAGGCGAATCGAAAATGCACAAGTTGGTGCAACTCAATCTCCAGGCATGGAGGTGTAGGTTGTGCAGATTAGATGCAGGACCCTCCCAGGTTTGTTAGACAAGAGGTCCTACTGAAGAGGTAGCCAGGACAATACACAGGCTGAAAAGATTAAGGTACCACACTATCAGCACAATCCAGAGCTACAAGGATTATCCAAGTTCAGACGAACAAGTTACTTACCTTCAGTAATGCCTTATCTGGTACTCTATCTAGCCACATATTCCTTACCTAAGCGTTATTCCCAGACTTCAGACTGGATCTGGTTATTTTTTCTTAGCAGTACCCATGTGAGCCGGTAGGTGGCGTTATTCGGCTCTGCGTGGCGCTGTCACCGGTATCCAAATTGGAAGTGAAGCATGTGGTGACTGTAGGGGCCACCCCAGTGTGATGTCAGTTTTTTGCGACCTTCCACAGCAGAAGTGCAGAGCCATGAAGAACATGGACCACTGGTGCGAAAATCTAGTGAACTGAGCGAGCAAAGCCCTGTCCATAGAAATCAGTTTGCAGGGCAGGGAGAAGGGGTCCATGGCTAGAGAAGAGTGTCTACCAGACAAGGAATTCCAGAAGGTAACATGATCGGATAGTGACGTCTAGCCGCTCAGAATAGATACCCCAGCATTACCACCCCAGAGGTGGGTCTGGGAAACAATTTTGCACCAAAAAGTCCTGCAGGACTGAACAGGCAAAGTGCCCATCCCGACGGACCAGACTCACTTTTCTCACCTATAAAAGCCTCTAAGCGCACTACCCACTCCTAGTCACCCCGTTGCACTTAATCTGAAAGTTTTCTTGTTAATTGCAGCTTCAGATGGACGTTGGGATTAACCAGAAACATTTAACAAAGGCAAACAATCACCCGGCAGAGGCGCTTTATTAAGAAATTCAGCAATTCTACAAACATGGTGTGTAAAGCACAGGCCGTGTTTGTAGACGTGATGTATTTCTCTTCTTAACCCCTTCCCTGCTCGGCACATTCCCCTGCTGTGCTGGGGGAGGGGGGTCCGCGCAGCGCTCCCATGCTCATGACAAGCTCAGCTCGTCATGAGCTACAGTGCTCCTGTGCTCATGACGAGCTGAGCTCGTCACGGCCGCACCCGTTTCTTTAGAACGCTCAGCACAGCAGGGGAATTAGCCCAGCGTTCAAGCGTTCTAAAGGCCATGACGAGCTGAGCTCGTCATGAGCACCGGAGCACTCTAGCTCATGACTAGCTGAGCTCGTCATGAGCAGGCAAGGGGTTAATAGAGGTGGGGTGCAGGGTGATTATGACTTTTTAAGCTTTTCTGTGCTCGGCATAGTGTGCCCCCCAACTTGTATTTTCCTGTTTCTGTCATTGCATCCAGATATATGATGCAAGTAACATCATACCTACAACAAGTCCGACTATTAGCTTTGTCAGTGGTTGTTAGTTGCTTGAGATTAATAAGCAGCAACTATGGCTTTCATAGAATATTGAAAAAGCTTCCACTTAAAGCCCTGGTGGCACCACAACAATGTTTTTGCCCCTGAATTTCAAAAAGAGAAGGGAAGCAAGTGTTCGTGAAGAGAATACTCCTGACAGATGGATCAGTCATTTACACACTTGCAGCTGCCATCTGCTCAGACCTGCATCTTGGCAAGATTAAAAATCTTGGCAAGGCCTAACCAACCTTCCACCCTTCTTAGTTTGTTCAGGTGAGCACGGTTACATAGAGCAAGCATTTAGAAATGACAAGATGGCGAAAAAGGCTCCTTACAGAACACTCCAACATCGATATGCAGAGACGCTACTTCTGAAGCATTGCCATACCACACTTGCTGTCTACTCTGACATATCTTTTGTCCTTTTTAGGTCTCGCCCTGGCGAAAGCGCGCTCTCGCCGCGAGACCTATAGTCGTCAGCTCTGCTTACAACGAGGCAAGAGGAGACCAGAGATGTGCACGCGCAGCCTGCCGGACTTGGATCAGGTCACGCGCGCGTTCACTATCTCCTGTCTCCTTTAGCCTCCAACACATACAGGCACACCTCCCCCTGCTTTCACACACGCACACACACACACGAGCGCACCTACATGCACGCACACAAGCGCACACATACAGAGACACCACACCTCCCCCCGCACACACACAAGCGCACACACGCACAGACCCCCCCCCCCCCCCTACCCTACAACTAACCCCACTCACCGCATCGGCGCCACTCCGGACTCTGCAGGCTCCGTGGGGCTCTCTCTCTGGCATGGGAGCCGCGCGTCACCACTGCTCCTCTCTGGGCCAGCCACTCCGTGGGCGCGGGCTTCAGAAGACAGAAGTCCCGCCCCACAACAGGTTTCGTTTCGCCCACTTCTTGTTTTTATAGTGCTCAAAGAGTCGGGAGGCAGCTTCATGGCCCAAATTAAAACATAACAGGACCATAAACCTCTTACATTCCTGCATTAGGTTTATAAATGAAAGTGTGTATTGTAAACCATACATTTACTTACATTTATAATGCACTTTAAGTTTTTGCCTTACCGGTGCCTATAATGGAGGGCACAAGAAGGTTATGACAGCCCTCTGATGAAGTCAGTGCTCGCTCTCTACCAAACTCTGAATGAGGCCTACGTTTCTATAGGGCGTGAGAGGACTCTCTCTTGCTGTCGGTGTACATGTCTCTACAACCAGAGAGAGGTCCCTCTCTAGTCGGCAGTGTACGTGTTTGTGGCAACAAGTGAAACAAATGTCTTGCAGTGTGTATATTACTATAGCGCATGGGACACCTCTCTCCTTGCTCTCAGGGAATAGGTCTTGGCTGCCAGTGACAAACACATCTTTTGCCGTCAGTATATATTATTCTGCAGCCAGTGATGGCCTGTCCGCTGCAGTAAATGTACATGGTAGACTGCAAATAAGTACTCTAGGGGATAACCTCTGGATACATCACAGCCGTTGATATCTCCCAAAGCGCCAAGAGGTCAGGTGCTTGGCGATCGCGACGCTACACTAATGCCCAATAACCTATAATTATAATGTCTCCGTGATGTATCCCTTTATCCCCCTTCCGCACCAGGACAGACACTATCAGACGTTGGTCCCCGAAGCCCTGGCTCAGCACTTCCAGGGCAGGAACGACCCCTCCACTTCCTAGGACAAACAAAGGCAGGAAGCTCCTCCCCCTCTGGCACCTCTTCATGCCCCAGTAAGTGTCCTGGGCTGCCCCCTGGCCTTTGCTGCAGTCCTGGTGTGGCCCCTGTCGCCAAACGACCTCCTGGACGGTCGGAAGTCCCCAGGAGCCTCAAAATGAGTCCTGTCCCCAGGTGAGGCAGGCACAGTGCCCCACTGGCAACGGGGCACCTTGGGAGTGAGTGGGCGGCTCTGTCATGTCGGGCGGTGTTTCCTCTGCAGGTTGGAGCCTCCGAGGAGCAGGCTGAGCTTGAACCGTCAGTCACAAGCTGGGCGGTAATCAAGGAAAGGGCAGACTATTGCTCTGAAAAGGCCAGTAGCGCTGGGTCATAGTCAGTCACAAGGCGGGCCACTGGCTCTCAAGATGCACTGCGTTAGTGGCAGACAGGGGCCAGGCTGCCGAATTGGCGCTATGAAAAGAAACAGGTTCATAACGACCTACCCGACGTGACAGGGCGGCGGGCCAGGTGCCTCCTTGGTGTCCATGCGCACTTAGTCTTTAGATACTCCAGCTTGACCATCTTGTGTGTTCAAGCTAGTCATGTGACAGGCATGTGTATACATTTCCACTTGCAAGTAATCCAAACTCTTCTTGCGTTACATGCTGTGCCACATTTTTTGTTTTGCTCATTACCCACTGCTAGTTCGTTATTTATGTATTTTTTTCCTTCGCTTAAGCATTAAGCATTGTGTGTATATCGGTGAGATTACTAATAGACATCACTTGAGTTCATTGATGGGAGGCTTTTTGTTGTATAGACTATAGTTCACTGGATAATTATCTTCCTTGCTCCCCTGCGTAAACCCTTTCCTCTCTATTACAATATTTGTGTTTGAATGGCTGCTTTGCGCATGGAATTTCATATTTTAGTGTTTATATGTACAGAAATGTATCAATGTTTTAATGCAAACTTTTATGCCAGGAACTGGCCAAATAAAGAGTTTTGAGATTAGTCACGTGTTAGAAGTGCCTTGGGTACGCCTATGGCTGGGGCAGAGGAAAAGCCATTCACATGTCAGTACTAAACCCCTCGTGGTCCATAGGAGTGGGTGAAGGTCAGTCAGGTAAGGCCAGATTATCTGGTAAGGCGGAGGCAAGGTCAGTGAAAGTCAGGCCTGTGCTTCTGGCTGTCCATAGGGCTGGGGCAAGGTCAGTAACATGTCAGGACTGAACCCCTAGTAGTCCATAGGAATGGATGATAGCCAGATTATCTGGTAAGGCGGTGGCAAGGTCAGTGAAAAGTCAGGCCTGTGCTTCTGGCTGTCCATAGGGCTGGGGCAAGGTCAGTAACATGTCAGGACTGAACCCCTAATAGTCCATAGGAATGGATGACGGCCAGATTATCTGGTAAGGCGGAGGCAAGGTCAGTGAAAAGTCAGGCCTGTACTTTTGACTGGCCTTAAGGGCGGGGCAAGGCCAGGCACATGCAAGGCCAGTTACCTGGAAGGTAACAGGGATAAACATGGGGAGATTGAGTACTATAGGCATTAAATCGCCCCAAGTGAATGCACAGATACACAGCGTTATTGGAAAGGGGCGACCAACTCGGTCCCCCCGAACGTATGGTCGAGTGCCTCGATCCCCCCGGGAAGCCATTTTTGGGCGGGAGGCGCGCCTCAGCTGGTATGCCCGAAGCGGCGTAGCTGGGGCGCGCTCGTTCCCGCCCTAGAGTGGGCTGGCCTAGACACCGACGCAGCCAGCCACGCCCTCGGGGCAGGCAGGGGCGGGTATACGCCCGCCCTGAAGATGGATAAAAAGGGACGCAAGACCAGAAGACATCCTCTTGTTCTTGTGCTCTGAAGCTGCACCTCCTCGCTGCATGTGAGCTCGGGACAGAACAAAGAGCCAATTTTGAGGGTTTTAATCCCTCTTTTTGTCTTCTAGATACTTCGTCTGGAAAAATGCCCAAGAAAGGCGCGAAGAGAATGTCGACTGACCAGTTGGTTCGGGCCCTGATGAAGGACATGTCCGAAATTAAGAAACGGTTGGCGGAGCGAGACGGTGAGGAGGGATCGGGGCGTCCACCGGCCGGAGGGAAGCCAAAGAGGCCGAGAAGGGGGCCGGTCGGAGGAGACGTCCCGGTTCCCTGTTCCCCGCTCGAGGCGCCAGCCCCGGTACCGGCCCCAGTACCGAAGGAGGGGAATCCGATCCCCGTAGTAGTCACCCCGACATCCACTGAAGATATGCCTCCCGAGTTGGCGGCACAGTTAGCGGCGTGGTTGGGGGACAGCAGCGAGGGCGCCACGGCTGCCGAAGCGCAAGCACTCATTAAACAGTTGCGCGAGAAGCGTGATACAGCCAAGGTGCCCGCGTCGGATGCGGTGATAGACAAGCCACGAGTGGCGGAGGCAGCGTCCGGTGCAGGTAAGCGGCCATTGCCGATCGCAAGGGATGAGTCAACACCCTCTCGTAGAGAAAAGTTGGGGCAACATGTTCCTTTGGCAATAAAGGAAAAGATTTGGGCGGGGGAATACGTTAACATTTTCTCCTTGCTCGTTGATCATTATGAGGTGGAAACTGTTAAGGGCCAAAAGGATCTGATGCACCCAAGTGTTTGGCGCGCAAAAATGGCCGCCTTTAAAGTGAATGAGAATATTGGCAACTGGGGTAACGCCTGGGGAATTTTTACGTCAATTTTGGGGGAACGTAGGCCTGAATTGCTCCCTGAATTTCCAGTATATCAGTCACGGATTATGGGGTACTCGACATCGCACCAAGGTAACCAATGGTTCTGTTATGACAACCTTTTCAGGAAAGCGATGGAGCATAACAAAAGTTTAACCTGGGACTGTTACGATTCTTTGACATGGAATAAAATGAAAGAGTCGGGGATGTTGAAAGTGCCGTTGGTGGGGAGTTCTGTTGGTGAGTCCTCCCGCCAAAATGGGGGGACGCCCTTTCGGTCGGGTACGGGTACAGACGATTATCCGAGACCCGCCGGAATTACAGGGAAAAGGGGTTTCTGTTTCAATTTCAACAGAAGTAAATGTACTAGGCCCCCGGGATCTTGTAAATTCAAACACGAATGTAGTGGTTGTGGGGCACCCCATCCTGAGTCCTCGTGCAGAGCCAAATCGGGTGAAAATGGGGGTAGAGGAGGCGCCAAACAGGTCTAATATAGTCCGAGGGGCGCCTTTACCAACCCCGATTGATACCCTGGCAATGATTCCCTGGCTCAGCGAATACCCGGATCGTACTTCCGCTGGGGTGCTACGAAACGGTTTTTCATACGGTTTCCGCATCCCGGTGGGGGACTTTCAGGGTATCGGGACGTGCAAAAACCAACTTTCCGTCTTGCAGCATACGACTGTAGTACAGGATAAGATCCGGAAAGAGGTTACCCGAGGTCGGGTTGCCGGCCCGTTCAGTGTTCCCCCGGTACAGAATTTTGTTTGTTCTCCTTTAGGGGTGGTCCCCAAGAAGGACCCAGGTGAGTTTCGATTGATTCACAATTTATCAGCGCCTCATGGCCTTTCTGTAAACGACGCAATTGATCCAGAGATATGTTCGGTGCGGTACGCATCATTCGATGAGGCCGTAGCCATTTTGAATCGCCTGGGGCCCGGGACGCTGATGGCGAAATCAGATATCGAGTCAGCGTTCCGTTTGCTCCCGGTATACCCGGAAGACCAACGTCTTTTGGGATTCATGTTTCAAGGTTCGTATTACATGGATAGGTGTATGCCGATGGGGTGCTCTATATCTTGTGCATATTTCGAGAAATTCAGTAGTTTTCTACAATGGGTTTACACGAAGAAAACGGGTTTTCGGAATGTGATGCATTACCTCGATGACTATCTGTTCCTGGGGGCCGCTGGGGATGATGAATGTGCCCGGGCCTTGACTGAATTTTGTGTTTTAATGAATCAATTTGGCGTGCCATTGGCACCAGGTAAAACGGTGGGTCCCACGACTTGCCTCGAGTTTCTCGGGATCGAGTTGGACTCTAGTGAGGCTAGTTTTCGTTTACCAGCTGCCAAAGTGTCTAAATTCAGGGCAGCCCTGCAAATGTGTATTATTGCATCTAAAGTTACGCTGCATCAATTGCAGCAATTGGTGGGGAAGTTGAATTTTGCCCTAAGGGTGATCCCGATGGCCCGCCCCTTCTCCCGTTCAATTGCCCAGGCGATGGTTGGCCTAAGAGAGGGTCATCATCGCACGAGATTATCGGCAGAGGTCCGCCAAGACATGCGTATTTGGTTAGCATTTTTGGCGGATTTCAATGGTCGAGTCGTCTGGAACAAACCGGCCTTGTCCTCTGAAGAGCTTGGTCTATGGACAGATTCAGCGGGAAGCATGGGTTTCGGCGCCATCTTCGGCACAAAATGGTCGGCACAAAGGTGGCCAACATGGTGGCATGAAGAGGGGCTGACGAGCAATATCGCTTTCCTTGAACTGTTTCCCATTTTGGTGGCCCTCAGAACCTGGCCCGATGGATTCAAAAATCACTCTGTCATATTTTGGTCTGACAATATGACCGTTGTAGAATGCATCAATAGTCAGGCAGCACGTTGCAAAATGATTTTAAGGCTGCTTAAAGAAATTGTCTTACTGTGTATGCAACTGAACGTGGTATTCAGAGCAAAACATGTCCCAGGGGTGAAGAATCAGGCTGCTGATGCACTGTCTCGTTTTCAAATGCAGGCTTTCTTGGGTTTCCTTCCATCAGCGGACCCAGAGCCAGCACCCTTTCCCGAAGCTCTCTGGTCTCTCGGTGCCCCGAACTTCGTTACCTCGTGGGAGAGAGTCTAGCACCAAGGACGAGGAAGGCATACGAAGGGGCGTTTCGGGCTTATTTAGCCTTTTTGGGGACTGAGAGAGGGGGGCTTTGGGGGCATGAGGATTGGGTAGTACATTTTCTGATGTCCTTGCGTAAGGCTGGGAAGTCGGTGGCTACAGCCCAGAGGCATCGTGCTGCCATTTCCTTTGTTGCCAGGGCGCATAATATCCAGGACCCGACAGCGTCTTTTGTGGTACAGAAAGCGCTGCGTGGGTGGCAACGCCTTGAGGGTCGCAAAGTAGATGAGAGGCGCCCGATAGGTCTGGATAGGTTGTCCCAGTTGCTGGCCACACTCCCCGCCACATGCTCGTCTCAGTTTGAGGCCTGTTTGTTCCGAGCTGCTTTTACGCTTGCATTTCACGGGGCAATGAGGATAAGTGAGCTGGTACCAAGGAACAAGCGGGATGTGGTGGGGGGTTTGTGCCGGGAACACGTTCAGATCAGGGGTGAGACGATGACTGTATCCTTTGTCAAGTCAAAAACCGATCAAGGTGGGGTGGGTGACTGCATAGTCATTCGCAGGATTTCAGGGTCTCCCATGTGTCCGGTGAAGTGTTTAGAAGATTACCTAGCACGAAGGGTGGCATCATGGGGGGGGGACATTGTTGAGACACGCGGACGCCACCCCACTGACGAGGTTTCAGTTTCAGCGGGTGCTCGCGATGTCAATTACCGCAGCGGGCTTGGACCCGGGTGAGTTTGGGACCCATTCCTTTCGGATAGGGGCTGCCACTGAAGCTACAGCCAGGGGTCTTGATGTGGAACAAGTAAAACGAGTGGGGCGTTGGTCCTCCAATTGTTATAAGAGGTATGTGCGGTTGCACATGTTGTGAAGCTGTAATAATGTACTCACGCTTCTTGTCTTTTGTTTGGTTTTCAGTTACGCAAGCCTTCGAGGCGGGGCGGACTATGCAGTCGACCCAACACCAGGCCAGCGGTCAGACATCACCGGCTGTGAGAAAGGAGGTGTGGGTCGTGGGCCACTCATACGTGAGGCGTGCCGCTGACGTATTCGAAGCAGGTGACATGATTCACGTAGCTGGGGAATACGGGTACAGAATGTCCTTCTACGGAAGGGGCGGTCTCTGTATTGACCAGTTTCAGGCATTCTTTGAGGGTTTGTTAGGGCGGACGAGGTCACCGCCGTCTATAGTCATAGTACATTTAGGGGGCAATGATTTGGTCACCACCGGTAGACGACTTCTCCTGGAGGCAATGCTTTCCACTGTAAGTTGGTTGGCGAGGAAAGTTCCGGGGTGCATAATTGCGTGGTCTCATATGATCCCACGTAAAGTGTGGCGGGGGGCTGTTTCGATCCCTGCTTTAAACCATTCTGTTAGAAAACTTAATAACAAAGTGAGTAGGTTGTTTCGTTCCAGGACATTGCATTCTATCTCGCACGGTTGTATTAATGATGACAGTATGTATCTAGGGGATGGTGTGCATTTGTCTCGGGTGGGAAATGAGTTACTCATAGGAGACTTCTTAGCATGGTTAAAAAACGTTGGAACATGACCTTTAGCTAGGAGTTTTGTGGGGGGCCCGGATAGCCGGTCAACTATCCGGGCCTGTGGCGGTAAGGTCATGATCGGTGAGCACTAATTAGTAGATCCCTATGAGTGGGCGTCACCCAACACGGATGGGAGCGCTCGGGAGAGGTGGCCATTGGCCCCTCAATGGGGAGGCGGTCCCTTCTAAGGATGGGTCGCCGGAAGTAAAGGAAAGGCGGTCAAGGCCCCTTCCTTTGTAGGAGGGGTTACAGTCCCCTCCTGGGGAATTTCCCGGGGCCAGGGACATCTGCGACGGCAGATGCGGTAAGTAGTGTGGGGTTGGGATAAGGTCTACGGTACCTTCTAGATACCTCACACGAGTATTCGAACGACCTTTAACTGGCGTCGAGTCTTTAGGTGCCCCCGTCAAGTCAAGGGAAATTGGGAATAGTTGCACTTGAGGTACGCCTCCGTGCTGTCGCCCAGCCCAAGTGGGAGGGGTAAGTCTGGTTAGGGATCTTGACACCGGTTATGATCTTGCCGTTGGCCCTTAAACGTTAGGTTGTACAATTTCAATATGTCAAGAAATGTTTTGTAGGATGCTAGTTCGGCTAGGAGAACCTCTGTATTAGAGAATCTGTTAAGGTTAGCCAAACATCGTAATATGGTAATGAAATTGTACATAACATGAAACGTTTAATGTTTTAATTTTGTTTTAATAAATACGGCCGGGATGGTCACTCCATCCCACTTCCAAAAAGTTCAAGAACTGTTTCCGGTTTCCCTCCTTTCGGGGATTGATTGTGTTGAGAGGGGGTGGCGGGTATCTCGGCCATATGGAAAGGGGCGACCAACTCTGTCCCCCCGAACGTATGGTCGAGTGCCTCGATCCCCCCGGGAAGCCATTTTTGGGCGGGAGGCGCGCCTCAGCTGGTATGCCCGAAGCGGCGTAGCTGGGGCGCGCTCGTTCCCGCCCTAGAGTGGGCTGGCCTAGACACCGACGCAGCCAGCCACGCCCTCGGGGCAGGCAGGGGCGGGTATACGCCCGCCCTGAAGATGGATAAAAAGGGACGCAAGACCAGAAGACATCCTCTTGTTCTTGTGCTCTGAAGCTGCACCTCCTCGCTGCACGTGAGCTCGGGACAGAACGAAGAGCCAATTTTGACCCACCCACCAGCCCCTGAAGACAGCCAGTTGTGTATAATAAAGTTGATTAATTTTGCTTCGGTTTTCATATACAAGTTGTAGTGCCATGTTGATGAGTTAATAAAGAATGGTTGTTTTTGAGTAGGTTTGCCATTAAAGATATTCAGTTTAATGTTGAATTTTAATGCATGCTCTTTCGGCCATAAGTGGCCAATGTATTCGTAGGTTAATTTGCACTGTCGTATTTATTTTGGTAGGCGGTAAGGTCATGATCGGTGAGCACTAATTAGTAGATCCCTATGAGTGGGCGTCACCCAACACGGATGGGAGCGCTCGGGAGAGGTGGCCATTGGCCCCTCAATGGGGAGGCGGTCCCTTCTAAGGATGGGTCGCCGGAAGTAAAGGAAAGGCGGTCAAGGCCCCTTCCTTTGTAGGAGGGGTTACAGCCCCCTCCTGGGGAATTTCCCGGGGCCAGGGACATCTGCGACGGCAGATGCGGTAAGTAGTGTGGGGTTGGGATAAGGTCTACGGTACCTTCTAGATACCTCACACGAGTATTCGAACGACCTTTAACTGGCGTCGAGTCTTTAGGTGCCCCCGTCAAGTCAAGGGAAATTGGGAATAGTTGCACTTGAGGTACGCCTCCGTGCTGTCGCCCAGCCCAAGTGGGAGGGGTAAGTCTGGTTAGGGATCTTGACACCGGTTATGATCTTGCCGTTGGCCCTTAAACGTTAGGTTGTACAATTTCAATATGTCAAGAAATGTTTTGTAGGATGCTAGTTCGGCTAGGAGAACCTCTGTATTAGAGAATCTGTTAAGGTTAGCCAAACATCGTAATATGGTAATGAAATTGTACATAACATGAAACGTTTAATGTTTTAATTTTGTTTTAATAAATACGGCCGGGATGGTCACTCCATCCCACTTCCAAAAAGTTCAAGAACTGTTTCCGGTTTCCCTCCTTTCGGGGATTGATTGTGTTGAGAGGGGGTGGCGGGTATCTCGGCCATATGGCCCACAGCTTTCTCTGGCAGTTTACACAATCTACCTAAGCTGCTGCAGATGTTTGTACATTACCCTCTGATAAAAACTTCTCCTCTCCACTCTCAAAAATTCCCAACCAGAATTGCTTAATTTGAGCCGGTGGTTTCCGGTGCTCAGCATCCCACTTAATTGTCAACACTGGCTCTTATGGTAGTCTACTACACGGTGGCGCTGTTTGTATGATTTAGAGACGAGCACAAGAGTTGTTTGTTAATTCAAAATACCATACAAATGTCCAATACCTGCCACCGAACCCCTTGTTATAGCTGTGGGGGCCTGGAATTGACTGTCGCTCTTGGAGTAGTTTTGTTGGCACTGACAGGGGGATGGGAGGTGCAAGCTACGGTGGCCTCCTGACAAGGGCTCCAAAACTTATTGTTTCACAAATTAAGCACCGCCAAACAGCCACAATTCCTGGCAGGGAGGAAAGCATCCTACTGAGCCCAGAGAGGCAGCAGCCTCTGGACAGGAGAGGTTCCTCCAGGTCAGGAAACCGATGTTTCCTGCCCCCTCTGAGCGGTGTTAAAGGCTGACCTGGGGTGGTGGTCGGTGAAAGGGAGAGCAGTGTCATGACGAGGGGAGAGTGAAAAAGAGGAAGATGAGGAGGGGGTATCGAGGGGAGTGCAGTCTTGTAGGGCAGGGTGGGACGGCGGTAGGTGGGTACTAGTGGGGTAGCTATAGGTAGGCAGTGTCAATGGGAGCGCATGGTGGAAAGTGTAGGATGAGGAAGGAGTCTTTGAAGCAAGGGGTGGAGGTGGTAGGTGTGGCGAGGAGCAACTGATGGTAGGGCGAAGGGACCGAAAGATGGAAACGTAAAAGATGGAGTATTAGCAGTCTGGAGGACTAGAAAGGAGGGTGGCCTTGGAGAAAATGTTTGATAAACATGTCAGCTATAGAGTATTTTATCAAGCTGTGGGTTCAGAGGGTAGACTTGTTAAGTATTCAAGTCCTTTCATGGTATGTAATGCTACCCTGAACTTCATCTGGGGCGATGGGGACCGTCCTCTTCAAGGAAACATTGACACAATGTTCATCAAGATTTCATTTTCTGACACAAACTTCCAAGAAAGGGACCTGGCCTATACGATCTAAAGCGGCCTGGGAGGGCAAGAGACGCACTGGGAGTTTGCTATCACAGAAGGGGCCACAGATGCCAGCACAGCCGATCTGTAAAAGAGACCGCGCTAACCGTGCACCAGCAGTACCTTATTTCCGTGGCGGCGTGGATCTATTTGAATGAGGGAATCCTTTGCACCGCCACCATATTACAGACGCAGGCACAGAGGTAAAGAGGCCGCCAGGATGAAGCCAAAAAGAACAAATGTTAGCCTGTTACATACAGCTAACTGTACATTATAATTAGGGCTCCAGGATTTATGGTATTTATTTTTTCTACATTTCCGTCTGTATTTATCCATATTTATTTTTTGAAGATTTTGTCTGTATTTATCCATTTCTATTTTGTGTTTTCTGTATGAATGAAGCTGCCATGGGTATTTTTCCACATTTATTTGACTGATAAATGTATACTCACATTTGAATCTACAAAAGGTTTCAGCAGTATACAGTGCAATAGCTTTATCTGAAAAGACTTGCATTGTAGAATAGCATCAATAACTATAGATCTGCACTTAAATAAGCTTAATTTGGAAATCTATTGTCTTTTTTTTATCTCACCTACCTCTCAATCTGTACTTCTACTGACCTGGCACTCATGATTGACAGTAGAAAAAAAATCTAAAGAAGACCTATTTTTCTTATTTTTCTGTATTTAAAAATAAATACAGACAGGAAAAGAATTGTTTTCTGTCTGTATTTATCTGTAAAAATCAGTAAAAACGGAAAACTGGGAGCCCTAATTATAATGTGTAATGCACATACCTTAAATGATAAAAAGGCTTTGTACATCTGGGAAAGCAGTCGGTTAATGTTATCACTCCAGACCTCATTGGAACTACCACTCTCCTAGTGGCTCCAGGTTTGGGGTCTCTGGCCTCAGTGTACATTAGTCCCTCCTCCCAATAAACTGTGGGTACCACTGATATTTCCTTTTTCCAGGGTAACAGCTTGCTGCCTCAGGCTTTCAAGAGTGGGACAGTCTTGCTGTCCAAGTCACAGCTCTGCCCTACCTAGAGGGTCCCCCTGAGCCTAAGAGTTCAACCTGGTAAGGGTCAAGCTCCATAGGATCTGGTCCCACTGGGGTGTCCAAGTCCTCTTCCTGAGGAGAGGGGTCCTGATCCTCTTGCTGTACAGAAGCTGGTTTTCCAGTCTTGCCTTTTCTCTTGGAAGGTTGGGTCATATTTTCAGGCTCCAACACTTCTTTTCCACCCCGTTTTCTGCTCTGTGCTCTTGTTTTTACACACACCATCTCAGGGATGTCCAGCATTGCAGCATGAGTTTTCAATTCTACCTCAGCCCATCCTGAGGTTTCCAGGTCATTACCAAGCAGACATTCAGCTGAAAGCTTTAGAGAGACCACTACCTGTTTCAGGCCAGTAACCTGGCTCTTGTCATCAGATCGTCACGACAGAACCAAAAGGAAGACAGGAGACGCACCAGTGGCTGCTGGGGGCTCCAAGTCTTCACAGGCATCGGGGAAGCGCTCCCTTAAGTGACAAAGGGATACCAATGTTTGATAGTGTTATCCTAGATCCAAACAGTATAGGACACTGCAGATGGCAGCATACTATGGTATTCAAGGTCCAATAGTTAGGTTAATGTTAGGTAAGGTGACCCACAGGCCCATCGTTGGGTTCTGTCGCCACATTCCGTGACCGACATTTCGAGGCTTTGGAGTATGGGGTGGGGTTTACATATTAGTGTTTGAAGTAAACATTATACCAAGATGATGGCTTGCTATTTGGTTATGTTGCTACTATGGTTATGTCTGCATGTTTTTCTTATTTTTAGATCTCGACCTCTGCCAATGCGCTTGCGCATTGCAGATGTCGAGATCTAATGTAGGCGAAAAAATCTTGAACCCAGAGAGGATTGTTCCCAATGCATGTGAGGTACTCAATCACTCCCATCTCATTTGTATTCCGTGTTTTGTTTGCTAACTCGAGTTGACGTGATAGCTGCTTGAATCGGTTTCTGTGGGGGCTCACTGAACGGAGATGTGTGCAGGTGGGGAGGAGAGGTGTGTGTAGCAGTGAACACAAAGCAAATACAGTCATTCCTGTCCATTGATAGAGACGCATCCCTACTACTAGGAAATGTGTTTAAAAGGATCCGCATTTATTTTTACTGTTGAATGTGGTCATTGAATATTGAATTACACACCTAAATCTTTTATCGGGCAGTCCTTACATCCGTTTCTATCTTTCCGTTTAATTTGCCCAGCAATTTACCCGATATTATGTCAGCTGCTGATGGGTGTGTGTGTGTGTGTGTGTGTGTGTGTGTGTGTGTGTGTGTGTGTGTGTGTGTGTGTGTGTGTGTGTGTGTGTGTGTGTGTGTGTGTGTGTGTGTGGGGGGGGGGGGGGAGGTGAAGTGAAGGAGTCGGGTGGTTCTGAGAAGGAAGTTAATTGGCATACGTTTTCTCAAACTGTCTGAAAATAGTTGTTGAGTTGAATTGCTTAATCTCCCTCCGCCAACCAATTTCTTCCTTTCACCAAATATGTTCATCTCAGCTCGCACATAAGAGACTGACATGTTCCCTTTCTCTGCTTTAACCCGTCTTCTGGGAAATGTTGAAATGAAAGTGCTTGTCCTGGCTCATCTCGTTGTGACATTCATGGACGGGGAGCCTTTTCAATGAGGCTGTTATTGGGGTAACTTGAGCCAACAGTCCCTCGAGTTGCTGTCTGTGCAACTATGAGCAAGAAGCAGTAAAAGCAGATGCAGCCTTTTTTAGTACGTTTATATTTCATGCCTTCATGAGAAGGCATGTTGGAGGATGTTGAAATCTGGAATTTTCTTTGCATCTCCTTGTTAAAAATATATGGGATAAAGCGCATTGTAACATTCCAACAACTGCTTATTTGAGATTGTCTCCAGGTGTTCAATTGTGGCACAGCAGTTTTTAGATGCCTTGTTTTATTTTAAGTGGTGTGCTAGTTGCAGGTGTGCACTTCTTACAATAACTGGTTTGCACAAACCTTGTTCTTGTTTAGTATCTGGTCACATTTAGCCTACACTGGCTTCGCATGAAGGCACACTTTCTAAAATGTAGACTTTGGTAAATCCGCCTAAATGCTTCAAGCTAAAATTATGTAGGCGTTTATTTGGTATTATTTATATGATAGTTTCCTTGTTCTCCCCTTGTTAGCTCGAATTTGCAATCCACTACCAAAGCTGGCAGCAATGTACAAAGTAGAAACGTTCACAAGTACGAACTGTGACCACTCTGACACTCCAAGCCCTCCACAGCACCACTCCGGGCCCCCACAGCAACACTCCGGGCCCCCACAGCAACACTCCGGGCCCCCACAGCAACACTCCGGGCCCCCACAGCAACACTCCGGGCCACCACAGCAACACTCCGGGGCACCACAGCAACACTCCGGGGCACCACAGCAACACTCCGGGGCACCACAGCAACACTCCGGGGCACCACAGCAACACTCCGGGGCACCACAGCAACACTCCGGGGCACCACAGCAACACTCCGGGGCACCACAGCATCACTATGCGCTACCACAGCATCACTGAACGCCACAGCATCACTCATCGCCACCACAGCATCACTCGTCGCCACCACAGCATCACTCGTCGCCACCACAACATCACTCCGCGCCATCACAGCATCAATCTGTGCAACCATTCAACAACAACTGGTTCACATATGTTCTCTCAATGTTTCAAGCTTTATTACAAATGTCACAAAAAGATGTTAACATTTCACTCTGTTCTTGGATTGGTCACAAACTATATTGAACATAATCTTCACAAAAGTTATTTACAAAAGTTTAAGTTATTGTCATTATAAATTACAATCACTTATTTAAGTATTATTTATTTAGAAAAATTAAAAGTCATTGTTATTTGTAATATCAATACATCTAGGTCACGTAAATACAAAACATGTTGCATTACAAATGCTATAGGTGTCACATTTGCGAAAGTTATAACTATTGGCATTGTAAATGACAAAGCTATTAATTTAGCTATTTTCAAAACCAACACAAATAATAAAATTGTCATTTACAAGCCCAATAGCTCAAACTTTCCTAATGCGAGACTGATTGCATTGCAAATGCTTGTTTGCTATTGGAATGTGCCGAATCTCTACTCGAACTTCACAAACAAATCGTTATGGTATCAGTCTAGAACCATGTGTACACAGTACCTGAAAAGTCCATCGGATATAATTTGGCGTCGTGGAATGTCAATGGTTAAATATATCGGGTGAAGAGTGGGGACGGTCCTGAAACGGGCCAAGAGGATGGGAGCGGATGTCCTGTTCCTACAGGAGACCCACTTCAAGGTAACAAGGTCCAAACAACTAGCCTGATGGGAATGCACGTATTTATTATTCGAGGTTCACACTGGGTTGCAGGGCTACAGGGATCCTAATTAAGCACACCATCCCTTTCCAGTATCTCAAGACATGGATTGATAAATATGGTAAGTACACAGTGGTCACAGGGACTCTATACACAGAACCTATAATGTTATTCAATGCCTATGCCCCACCCTCACTTGGAAATTCCTTTAACCGAGCTGCTGACAAGGTCCCCCTCGTAGTGCTGGGGGAGGAATGGGGTTGGGGGAGGAATGGGGTTGGGGGGAGGAAGGGGGTTGGGGGGAGGAAGGGGGTTGGGGGGGAGGAAGGGGGTTGGGGGGGGAGGAAGGGGGTTGGGGGGGAGGAAGGGGGTTGGGGGGAGAGCGGGAATGGAGTTAATCAATCAGTAAATAGATGGTGGATGCATGGACTACCCCGGATGCCAGGCCTGACACTACTTCCTTCAATTCAGCCCTGGGCCTTGTCGGGTCGCCCAAAACCCATCCAATGGATAGCTATACATACTATTCTGCTGCACATGGTTCCTACTCATGGCTAGATTTCCTCACCACCCGGCAATCGCTTACACAGGGTGAGGGACGTATCAGAGCTCCCTAGGGGCCTTTCAGACCACTTTCTGGTAGCCCTGGCCCACAGACAAGACATTCACGCCCAGCGTTCAGCCATGGCATCTACAGAACCAGGATTTTCGCTAACACATGGAAGGCTGCATAGATGCATACATTGCACATAATATGGGCACTGTGCAGTACACTCCCCTTACCGCCCCCCCGACCCTATGGGAGGCTCTGAAACTAGCTCTACGGTTGGCAGACCTTAGGTTTTGCACAGGGGACGCTGGCGCAGACTGCACGACATAGTTGCTCTGGAGGCAGAGATCCTGGAGTTGAACAGATGCTGTCCCCAACCAGAGGGACCATGTGCACCTAGACAACTCAGCCTGGTGCAGCAGCAGTACCATCAGACATTGGAGGGTGAGGTGAGGCTTGCCTGACAGGCTTCTTAGTCATATCAGTGGGGGAGTCAACTGCTCCATAGATTATGCATCGGTGCCCCAAAAGCACCCCCTTCCCGCTAATTGGGAGTAAAGTGGTTGTCCAACTTACGGATCCTAGCTTCAAAGCAAATATTTTTGCATCCCATCTTGAGGGGATATTCGCCAGGAGAGAGGTACTGAGGAGTTCGTACAGGCAGTTCCACTATGGTCCCTGTCCCCTGCAAATTGTTAGAATCTACACATACTGGGGAGAAAATCCTCGCTCCGGATACAAACTCTGGCAAAGAGCTGGTCCAAACTGCTTTCCTAGAGAATTTTTCAAACTATACAAGTCCAAGCTTTAATCTCTCCTCCTAGAAACAGTTTTGTCCGCGCTGGAGGCGGGCGCCATGCAGCCAGATTGGTGACATGCTGAGATCGTAGTCTTCCCCAGGCCGCCCGGTAGATGATCCTGCATCTTATTGTCCAATCTCCCTCCTGAACGTAGAAGTTAAGATTCTAGCCAAGGCCTTAGCATAATTATATTCCCCGACATCCAGAATTTGGTACATTCTAACAATCCGTGTTTATGCCCCATAGGGTCACTTGGCACAATATACAGCAAGCGTGCAATGTGTTGGCGGACAGACTGAGTGAGCCGGCGATGCTTCTCCTAGCTGACAGATTATGAATTTCACTTCTTAAACCAGACATTTATTTCTTCCCCTTCAGCGTCTTAACTTTGGTCCACGGTTTATCTCCTATATTCGACTCTTATGCAGACTGGATGTCATCAGTATGGGTAGCTCAGGTATCTTTACCATACAGCAGGGGACGAGGCAGGATTGTCCCCAGTCTCCTCGGTGTTTGCTATTGCCAAGGATCTCCTTGCGGTTTGGGTAAGGACAGACATACAGGCACCAGGATTGGAGTTGGGTGGAGGTCGGACGGACAGGATTGCTGTAAACACCGATGACGTCTAATTCTTTATTACAATGTCAGATACGACATCGGCTGTTGCAGATAAGGCACCTGTTTGGATAGACCGCGGGCCCCTGTCTAAACACCTTCAAATCCACAATATACACTGCAAAGCAATGCCCACAAAGACTTGACTGGGCGGCAGGAATATGAGTGGCCTAGGATTCAAATAACTAGGTGTTAATATTTCTCTAGTGGCTGTCGTGTGGAACACTAATATAGAACCAATATTCGCTCGTTTGAAAGACGATACGGCCGGTCTGATCTTCAAGATGGTATCATTTCCTAGATTTCTCTACCAACGGCAGTTCCCCCAGTGACGAAAGAGGTCCTGGATTTATGACCGTCAACCCTTCGGGAAATTAAATGGTGGTGCACACTGATGAAACAAACACTTTGGTGTAGCGCTGTGCTCCCCCAAGTGGATGTGTTGAAGGGGTTCTGGAGTTGGAAACTTCTCAGGATTCTCAATTTGGGGCATTTCATGCAGGGCATGGCCCTAAAGTCCTACCAGACATTCCAGACCGAGTTCCAGCTGCATCTCAGCCAGTTCCATAAGTTCCTCCAGCTCTGCTATGGCTTTGGTCCACCAGTTGCATAACAAAAGCCCTGTGGTGCGGGGCAGTGGGAGGAGCCCGAGCTCCGCGGGTCCTCTCCAGCACTGGCAGGTCCATATCCTGAGAGCTGCAGACTGGGCCCAAAGCTAAAATAGCTCAGAGCAGGCCCTGATGTACATTACAACAATCCGACATTGGTAAGAGTGTTTATGGGGAGGGGTGAAATGGGCAGGACCTAAATTGCGATACTTGGGCTCTAAAAGAATCTCTGTAGGGACATGGACAGACCAGTACAGTGCCTATAATGGACTGAAATATCAATGTTTGTTGGTCAGTTATCAGAATGTCCTTATGGGGCTCACTGTACAGCCATAAGGCAAAGTGGAAAAACAGTGAAGCCAAAATTCCTGGAGGCTTTTTCTCCCCCGAAAATCTGGGATATCTTTTTAAATGCTTTTCTACCATCCTCAACAATAGCAGTAAGGGTCTACAGTAAAGCAGACTTTGGGACAACATCAGATTGCTCATTGTGAGATATGTATGTTCTTCCTAGCACCCGGGGCAGGAAGTAAATACGTTTAATTATCCAGAATTTAATGGACTGTAATGCAGTTAGCCTTTTTTGGAAGGCTGATGACTATTGCTCCTACAAAGATGCATGTTCCTTTACAGTCAATGATCTGTAGAAAAGCAGGTTTCTTTCTTGTTCTGTAAAATTAACCTCAGTGAATTATGAGGTCCAACAGCTTTGCAAACTAAGAGTAATTTAGTTATAGACCAAATATCTTGAAGCAATATTTGTGAACCAAAGCTTTTAGCGCTTTATCGGGCTATTCCGCAAAGTTACCAATTTTTCACAAAGGAAAAAAAAGCAACTGTTGTGTATAAAAACAACAAAAAAAACAAATGCAAGCAGGCCAAAGCTTCTATGGAATTACTGGTTTGTCACTAAAGCACAAGTTACTACTTGTGTAACGATATATCTGTAAGAGACATTAGTTAGTGATAGATTCCTTACCTTAGAATATCCCAAGGCGTCAGACTGGATCCGGAAATTTTTGCGTAGCAGTACCCTTGCGCGTCGGCAGGCGTTGTCTGCGGCTCCGCGTCCGTCGTCGGCGTCGTGGGCGCCGTGATGACGTCGTTGGAGTACTTAGACGCCGCCTCCGCGTGCTGACGTCCGTTCTTAGCCACAGCTTTTCCGCGCCAGAAGCGCAGAGCCATGACAAAAAACCGACACTGGTGCCAAGAAACTAGGGCCCTGAAAGGGGATGACCTTAACCCTAGATATCGGTTCGCAGAACGGGGAGGATGGGTGGGTCGGTAAGGAATCTATCACTAACTAATGTCTCTTACAGATATATCGTTACACAAGTAGTAACTTGTGCATCTGAAAGAGACACGTTAGTGATAGATTCCTTACCTTAGAATAGATACCCCAGCAATACCATCCCCGTGGTGGCGGGTCTGCGAACCAATATTTACACCAGAAAGTCATGGAGAACCGAGCGGCCAAAGAAACAGTCTCTCCGGACTTGACTATCCAGGCAGTAGTGCCTAGCAAACGTGTGCAACGAGGGCCACGTAGCCGCCTGGCAGATGTCCTGCAAGGGCACACCTCGGCCCAAGGCAGTTGTAGTGGCCGTGGCTCGAGTGGAATGAGCCCGCAGCCCAACAGGTGGTTCCTTCTTAGCCAACGAGTAACACGCCTGGATGCACATGATAATCCATCGTGAGATGGTCCTCTTGTGCACCGCTTTCCCTTTCTTAGCGCCCGCGTACCCAACAAAGAGTTGATCATCCACCCGGAACTGGCGTGTGCGATCCAGATAGAACGAGAGCGCACGTTTTGGGTCCAGACGGTGGAGCCTCTCCTCCTCTCTCGAGGGGTGCGGAGGCGGAAAGAAGGTGGGCAATGTGATGGACTGCCCTATGTGGAAGGCCGTGACCACCTTTGGCAAGAAAGAGGGCCTAGTCCTCAAAACAACCTTGTCCGGATGGACTGACAGGAAGGGAGGCTTACAAGAGAGGGCCTGGAGCTCACTCACTCTCCTGGCAGAGGTGATGGCTACCAGGAAGGCAGTCTTCAAAGAGAGAAGGCGAAGCGGACAGTTATGAAGTGGCTCAAAGGGAGCACACATAAGAAAGGTGAGAACCAGGTTCAAGTCCCACTGAGGCATCACGAAAGGAACAGGAGGAAAGGTATGAGTGATGCCTTTCAGGAATCTGTTAACAATAGGGGACTTGAACAAAGAAGGTTGGTCAGGCAGCCTCAGAAAGGCTGAAAGAGCCGAAAGATAGCCCTTGAGAGTGCCCAGAGCAGAGCCCTGCTGGGCAAGAGAAAGAAGGAAGAGAAGAACCTCAGAGAGAGGGGCATTGAGGGGATCCACAGCCTTTGCTGTGCACCATGCCACAAATCTGTTCCACCTGCAGGCGTATACCGTTTTTGTGGAGGGACGCCTGGCTGCCAGAATGATGTTGCAAACTTCAGGAGGCAAGTCAAATGGCCTCAACTGTCGCCGCTCAATCTCAAAGCATGGAGGTGGAGACTGGACAGGTTCGGGTGGAGGACCGTCCCCTGCTGCTGCGACAGGTCCTCCTGAAGAGGCAGACGAATCGGGGGATCGACTGACATGCTGAGTAGCTCGGGATACCATTACCTTCGAGCCCAGTCCGGAGCCACAAGGATGACTTGTGCCCGGTCGCGCTTGATCTTCTTCAGCACTCTGGGTAGAAGTGGTATAGGCGGAAAGGCGTACAACAGACCGCAGCTCCACTCGCGACGAAAAGCGTCTCCGAGCGAGTGCCGCCTTGGAAATTCCAACGCGCAGAACTGATGACATTGCGCGTTCTCTTCGGTGGCGAATAGATCTAACCAAGGCTCTCCCCATTGCCGAAGAGGCCTTGCGCCACGTCCGAGTTCAGACGGCATTCGTGATCCATCGAGCACCGGCGGCTGAGTTCGTCCGCCCTGGCGTTCAGAGAACCGGCCAGGTGTTGAACCACCAGAGTCACGCCCTGATGTTCCAGCCATTGCCAGAGACGCAGAGCCTCCTGGCAAAGGGTCCACGACCCCACTCCGCCCTGTTTGTTGCAGTACCACATGGCAGTAGTGTTGTCGGTGAACACTTGCACTGCGCTCCCTCGGACAGACGGGAGGAATGCTTTCAGTGCCAGACGAATCGCCCGCAGCTCCAACAGGTTGATATGGAGCCGGGACTCCGCCGGAGACCAGAGTCCTCTGATCTCTGCCTCTCCCAAGTGGCCCCCCCAGCCCTGGAGGGACGCGTCCGTCACAACTACGTGCTCCGGTTGGGGAAGGGAGAGGGATCTGCCGTTGACCCAATCGTGGTCCGTGAGCCACCACTGCAGCTGTCTCGCAGTGCCCTCCGAGATCAGGACATGGCCGGACAGGTCGCCCCGGTGCTGGGCCCACTGAAACTTCAGGTCCCACTGCAGAGCCCGCATCCGCCACCGTGCGTGATGCACCAGAAGGATGCAGGAGGCCATCAGCCCCAGAAGCCGCAGCGTCAACCTGACCGAAACCCGGGATAACGGCCGAAAGACCGGAATCAGAGCCTGTATATCCCGGACCCGCTGTTCCGGCGGGTAAACCCGAAACTGCGCCGAGTCGAGAACCGCTCCGATGAAAAGGAGCTTCTGAGAGGGACACAGGTGTGACTTCGGCACATTGATGGAAAATCCCAGCAGGTGCAGGAGATCCGCCGTTGTCTGGAGGTGGCGGACGACTGCCTGGGGCGAGCCCGCCTTCAACAACCAGTCGTCTAGGTAGGGGAAGACTGACACCCCTAACCTGCGCAGGTGAGCTGCGACCACCTCCATCACTTTTGTGAACACCCGTGGGGCGCTGGTAAGGCCGAAGGGGAGCACAGTAAACTGAAAGTGCTCGTGGCCTACCGTGAACCGCAGGTAACGCCGGTGGGCCGGCAGGACGGGGATGTGGAAATATGCGTCCTGCAAGTCCAAAGCTACCATCCAGTCTCCTGGGTCTAGGGCAGCCAAGACCTGAGCCAGGGTCAGCATTTTGAACTTCTCCTTCCGGAGGAAGCCGTTGACGTTCCTCAGATCCAAGATAGGGCGTAGGCCCCCTTTGCCCTTCTTGGGTACCAGGAAGTAGTGGGAGTAGCAACCACGACCTACTTCTGGCCCAGGAACGCGCTCGATGGCCCCCTTGGCCAAGAGGGCCGAAACTTCCTCCTGCAGGAGCCGCAAATGATCCCCCGATACGCGGTGGTGTTGCGGTGGCATGGCTTGAGGGGTCGTCTCGAAGGGGAGGGAGTAGCCCCTTCGGACGATCTGCAGCACCCACCTGTCCGAAGTGACTGTGCGCCTGTGAGAGTGGTGATGGCGAACCCTGCCCCCCACTGGCGTCACATGGGCCGAAAAGCACGGACTAGGAGGGTTTAGAGGCGGATGCTGCGGGGGCAGGTGTGGACTGGCTCCGCTTGCCTCCCCGACCGCCTCCACGGCGGTTTCCACGGCCGCCGCCGCGCTGGACGACAGTTTGCGGCGAGTGGCTGGCAGCACGTGTGGGGACGCCCCTTCCTTGGCCACGAAAGGAGCGAAAGGCAACCACTTGCTGGCGCGGGCCGAGAGGCCCAAGGACTTGGCCGTAGCCCTGGAGTCCTTAAAGCGCTCAAGCGCGTGGTCTGCCTTGTCGCCAAAGAGGCGACGGCCATCGAACGGCATGTCCATGAGAGTATTCTGGACATCAGCCGAGAAGTTGACGGATCTGAGCCAGGCGTGGCGTCGAATCGCCACCCTCGTAGCCATCGCTCTGCCCAGCGAGTCAGTTGTGTCCAGTCCGCACCTGATCGAATACTTCGCTGCGTCCCGGCCCTCCACCAGGGCTTGGCCGAGTTTGGCCCGTACCTCCAACGGACACTGGCAGCAATTCGGCCACCGTTTCCCATATAGAATGGGTGTAACGGCCCAAGAGGCATGCGGTGTTGGAAGACCGCAGTCCTAAGCTAAGGGACGAGAACACCTTTTTGCCAAAGGCCTCGTACCTCTTGGATTCCCGATCAGGGGGAGCCGACGGGAAGGCGGTCTGGGAGTTAGAGGCCTGGATAACCAGACTCTCGGGGTGGGGTGGGTGGACAGGAAACAGCCGGGCGGTGGCGTCTGGCCACGTTCCTATCTACAGGCGAACCTGTAGCGGGCCTGGACCAAGTGCCCAAAAGAACGTCCGACAAGGCCTCATTAAACAGCAGCATAGGCTCCATGGAGCATGACTGCGGCTTAAGGACCTCAGTGAGGAGGTTAGTCCTCACGGTCGCGACGGGGAGCTCAAGGCCCAATGCCTTAGCAGCCCTCATCAACACCACACTATATGTCGCGCCCTTCTCCGAAGCCACGGAAGGAGGAGAGACTAATCCAGTGTCTGGAGAGGTGTCCAGGCCACTGGCCTCCCCAAGGTCTCCTGTCCAGTCCATGTTAGACTGACATTCCCTTGTCAGAGGGTCCTCAGACCACTCCCAATCCTCCTCTTCCCCCATCTCCTGAGACTCAGGGTCGTAAGTGAATGAGGATGGTTCATAGGGATGGAAATCCCCGAACGGCGTTGAGATCGGCGCCGACAGGCGCCGTCCCGACGCCGGAACCCATAGAGAGGAGGCATCGGGGACGGCGCCGGCTGAGGCCGACGCCAGAGGGGACACCACACGGACCGACCCCGGGGGGGGGTCGTAAGGTCCACCGGGGACGTTCCAGCGCCCGACGAGGGCCGAGCGGCACCCGGCGGCGTCGGGCCCGAAGGCACCGACGACGCCGGGACCGCTGACCCCTGCGGCGCCGAGCCAGAGGGCAGCGGCGGCGTCGGGATCGTGGGGCCCTGCGGCGCCGGCGCCGAAGACGCCGGCGGCGTCGAGGCCGAAGCACCTGACGGCGTCGGGGTCGCAGCCCCCGACCCACTAGGGCCCCCAGACGGGTTCGCCGGGCCTGAAGGCGCCGCGGAACCCGTCGGAGAAGAAGGGACCTCATGGCCATGAGGAAGCGCTCTATCTCCTCCGGCGTCGCGTTCAGCCCAGGGACCGGGGGGTATGGAGCCGAACGCGGTGACGCGACTCCTGAGGAGCCGCGTGGGCGGTGTCACCCAAACCCCCGGCCGCATCGCGCGAGCGTCGGGGGGAGTCGGAAGAGCGATGATGTCTCTTGGACATCTTATGCTTCTTACCCGACGACTTGGACCCGGAGGAGTGGCGCCGACTCCCGGAGCTGTGACGGCTCCGCCCCCGCGACCTGTCCCTCGACCTCCCGTGGGACCGGGACCTCACACGGCGCGGGGCCGACTGGCGGATCTCGAGTCGCCTGCGGGACCGCGCCCGCCTGGCCTTCCTCGAGAGGGCCCGACAGTCGGGGCAGGCCTCGTCGTCATGGTCGACGCCCAAACACGTCAGGCACAGGCGGTGCGGATCCGTAACCGACATGAGGCGTTCGCACTCGCCGCAGTGCTTGAAGCCGGGCATCCCTAACGGCACCGTCGGAGTCGTGAAGACTTCGAAATAGATCAAAAAGATCCAAAAAGTTAGTAAAAAAATGACCAGGGAACTGCTTTTTCCAGATCTGCGCTGGCTGGCGCGGAAAAAAGAAGAACCGACGTCAGCACGCGGAGGCGGCGTCTAAGTACTCCGACGACGTCATCACGGCGCCGGACGCGGAGCCGCAGACGACGCCTGCCGACGCGCAAGGGTACTGCTACGCAAAAATTTCCAGATCCAGTCTGACGCCTGGGGATATTCTAAAGTAAGGAATCTATCACTAACGTGTCTCTTTCAGATACAGCATGTTTTATTTTGCCCTCTATATCCAGAAGGGATGGATCCAACATGTATGGGACTACAAGGGGGCTGTTTAGAACTTGAACAGGGGATGGGGTATAATGGGGGAGCAGTGAGCAACAAAAAAAAAAACGTTGAGTCGTAATTTGCTGAGTTGACTACATACAAAACCAGGGAAGGCAATACACGCAAGGGATTGAAGTGAGATTGAAGTAGTAGGACTAGGGCAACGAGCCATTTGCATGTAGCGTCCAAGTTTAGTTTGTAGAATATTTACCGACTACCAAAAGTAATATCGGTTAGCAGTGCAACAACATCACAGGAGAATCAGAAACTAGGGTACAGTCACTGCATGGAGTAGGTAGGTGACCCTCACCCCACCCAAGTACTTCGAACATAAAAAGGAGGATGGGAGTCTTTTACTGGAGCTAAAGAAGGCAGTGCATCATCAGTGGGTTGAGAAAAGAACTTCTGTCCCTTGGGATAAATTAAATAGTTTCAGTCGTATTAGCGAACAATACAAAAGTGGACTACAGTGCTGTGCGGTAGAAGTGAATTGAGAATGCATTTCAAAATGATAGGATTCACCTCTTCAACTTCTCTCATAATGAACTCTTATTCTTGTGTAGTATTCTAGCTAAGTATGTGCCTCAAAAACACACAGCCACCTCTCCCACACACAGGCTGGCAAGAGTGAATGTGGCAAGGACAAGGTGAGCTTACCTAGATTCAGTTGTCTAAACTGCCACTGGTAAGCTGCAGGGGCTTGACCAGCCGTTGCAAGACTAGTCCTAGAGGGCCAGAGTACAGCAGGACTAGAAAAGCTTAATAAGAACATGATTGAATAGATCGGTGTATTATAGATGCCCGCAAGAACTAAGTCTAAATATGAAGCTTGAAAAGAAAGGACGAGTGAGAATAAATCTACCTTCTACTTCCTCCAGGTAATCCATCCAGAACTCCGTAATGTGTGACTCTTGAAGCAGCATGTTGCTGTTCCCTTCAGAAAATTGGATGGTGAAAATGTTTCCCAGTGTCAATGCTGTAAGCTTTTCAGGCTTCTGGCACAATATGTTCCAAAACACCTCAGGGAAGGTCTGGATTCTTTCCAGCACACCAAGTGTCTTCAAACCATGCCTAAAACTAAACAAAAAAGATGTAAAACACACAAAACAGAGGCAATAGCACAGGCATGCAGCTTATCCAATAGGATTTGTGTTGATCAGTACTGTACTAGGAATGACGGATCACAGCGTAGCAGTAGCCCACTATTGTCATTCGAACATACATTTTTTTTAATTTCAAATTTGTTTTATTGTTTTCAAAAATAGCAGTAGATATTACAGTATAGAGGAGGCATATGAGGCAGGAGAAGCCACCAAGATAGATAGGTAGATGGATTCTGTGAAGCAAATAGATGATCATCGGTAATTGACATAGCAAAGGTGCAGTGCCTGGCTTGCAAATGTCCCTTCTAGTGAGGTAATGAAATTGCATAGGTAAAAAACAACCAAAATTCCCACCCAATCCCCGAACATACATTTTTATGTGGAAGAATACAACAGACCGTATGGAAAGTGTACCTTAACCAACATGAAAGTAATACAGTGCCTGACCTAATCACGGGTTCACACTCTGCAACTCTGGGCATTAAGCTTGCTTAATCTCCACAACGGCCCCCCGCGGCGGGATGCCTGGCTTTCACCTTGGGGATGCCCTGTAGGGGCTATCTCACAGGGAAAAACCAGGACGGGTTCCCAAGGCAAGCGCTTAGAGACCCCTGGGTGATAAGCGCTATATAAATCCAATATACAATACAATACAGCTGGATTATCATCATCCGTATGTCCAACTGCCCGTTTAGCTGGTTGGCCTTCAGTGCCAGCTAGACAAAAAGAGCCACACCATAGAAAACAATTCCAACAAACACATGGCTACATGGACAGTAGAAGTAAACCTGATCTCCTTTCAAGCAGTTCCCTTAAGAACAGTGTCACGTTCATTCAGGGACCCAACCTCTCCTCAAATGCAAAAATCATTCTGCAAACAAAAAACGACACCTGCTCACGTGAAGAGCTATTACCTTTCAAAGGATGTCTGAACTCTCCTTATGACATGATAGCGCAGCAAGTCCTGGACCACTTTATTTTTGTCCCTCAGGGAGTGCACCATGCTCAAGCAGCCAATACCGCACAGATAGTCGTAGTGCTCTTGCATCGTGGACCTCAGCTTCGGCAGAGAGGGCGAGGTCTTGATCTTAAAAAGAAACGCAAGTTCAATTCATCAGAATACAAAGCCTGAGCGGCTACGCCAGCTACAATATTAGATGTGAGCCCAATATTCGATGTGCCAGTGGTACAATGCACAATGATGTAGAACTAAACAAATATATCATGACTCCAAAGTACATGCACCTGCAGAATAGAAGAATGGGTAATCTAGTATCGCTCAAGACAACACCTGAGAACACATGCTAGGAGGAATAAAATGACCCCCTCACCAAACAGCTTTTTTTAATCCTTCCTGAATGGATGCAGAATATTTATTCTCCAAGTTATTTGGACAGAGATCCAAACCACTGGCCGATTAACTCCTACGGTCTCCCTTTTGTCAGCAGAGCTTCGTTCTAGGGACGTGTAGATCGATTTAACTGGCTGACCAGAGGACACCGGCAGATGCAGGCCCTTCAGACACTAAGTAGGCATTCACATCTAAGAGGTCAGGCTTATTTACTAGCAGCCAGTGCTGGGATGTTAGTTTTTCTGAAGTAGGATGTTTCCTTAAAGTGAATACCAGTCTTGCAGCAATGATCTTCCCATTTCAAAACAACACCATTTTGGTCTTTGGCAGTTCATGAACCTTCGCATTCAGTTTAAAATGAGTGAATGTGAAGGTTCCTTTCCATGCTTGGCGGTGTGCTGGTTGTAAAAATGCAGATCAAGCTACTGAACCAAGATGGACTTCAAAATGAAGTTCAGCATCCACTACGACGAAGATTCTTTTGGGCAAATGATGTTTGGATCCCAGACAGCTTAGAAGGGTGAGTCGGTTTGTGTATTCGACAAGTTTTGGCTTAAATGGCATCACAGTTTTAGCACCAGTAATTTAGAGACGGAGATGACTTCTGAGGATTTGTATAAATCCAGTAAAGTACTCATACTTTTATGAAAAGAAGACCTGCATATGGCCTATGTATGAATGATATTTCCGGTCTGGTCTTTATGATGCAATAGAGTGGCATGATGTACACTAGAAAATAGTGGAGACCGGTTACCTGTGCAGAACCCTGTACTCAATCACTAGCTGAGAGGATGCAAAAGTGTTAAACTGTATGCACTCCATTTGCCACATCTAAACCAGCTGAATCTGAAATGATAGCCTCCACCCTAAAGAGGTCAAGTAGGAAAGGTCCTCAAGCGGTAAGACGAGTACAGTCTGTGCTACTCTGAGGTCTAAGAAATAAACTAGGGCTGGTCCGCTTTAGATGGTGATCAAGATAAAACTTCCAATGAGATGATAAAACTCTCCATGGTTTTAGAGCCACAAGGAAATCCCGCAATTGATTCTAAGGAGGCATCATTTTGAAATTGTTTGACAGTGCAGCCAAGAACAGATAAATAATGTTAGCTGTATTTGTAGCCACAAGACCAGGTAACAAGCCTTAGTTTTGCATGGTTTTTTTTTTACAGTCCTTCAATTTTCAGAAATTGACATTTCCACAAAAACAGTTTGGGGATATTGAATGTGCGCTTTTTTGTGTGTGTATATATATATACTTTTTGAAGCAATGTTGGTATGAGCTAGAGCGCTCAGCAGTGGGTGCGTGCGCAGGACCAACCACAAGTCGATTGAATTATCTCACAATAATTAACGCCGCACTCAGGAACCTATGTATAATTATTTATTCGGCAAACTCCAAAGCAAACAAGTCTGTCAGACACACACACAGACTCAGACACACACACACACAGACAGAGACTCACACACACACACACACACACACACACACACACACACACACACACACACACACAGAGACACACACAGAGACACATAGAGACACACACAGACAGAGACACACAGACACACACACACACACAGAGACACAGACACACAGACAGAGACACACACACACACACACAGACACACACACACAGACAGAGACACACACAGACAGACACAGACACACACACAGACAGACACACACACAGAGACTCAGACACACACACACAGACAGACACACACACAGACAGAGACACACACACACACACACACAGACACACACACACAGACAGAGACTCAGAGACACACACACACTCAGAGACTCAGAGACACACACACACTCAGAGACTCAGACTCAGACACACACACACACTCAGAGACTCAGACACACACACACACACTCAGAGACTCAGAGACTCAGACACACACACACACACACACACACACACAGAGACTCAGAGACTCAGACTCAGAGACACACACACACACACACACACACACACATATATAATTTGGGCAGTTCCTTTAGTCTGTAGTCTTCAATGACCCTTATTTCCAAAGAAAGGAATATGCTACTTACCAGTATGCATCTGTTCTTGGCATAGAGGGCTGCAGAGTGGTACATTATGAATAGATCGCCATCTGGTGTTGGGCTCGGATGATTGCACTTTGTTTTTCTCTTGGAGAGTCTTTTGTATCTTGGTGACTCCTCCCTTGGTTGCTAGTGCGCATGAGCATCGGCTCCATCCTTAGATTGTTTTGCCATAGTAGGGTTAGATGGAGTAGTATAGTAGAATACAGATAAGAGTGCCCATGTAAGTGTCTAAATAAGATAATGTTGGAACAGACACAGGTTTCCGGGGAGGCTGGGAGGGCATGTACCACTCTGCAGCCCTCTATGCCAAGAACAGATGCATACTGGTAAGTAGCATATTCCGTTCGAGGCATATGGGCTGCAGATGGTACATTATGAATAGACTATACAGCAGTTCTCTCCCTAGCGGTGGTCGCCCGTGTCTGTTGCAACTGTCTGAAACAATGTTTTTAATACTGCTTGTCCCACTCTAGCTTGTTGTGTTGTTTGCACATCTACAAAATAGTGTTTTGTGAAGGTGTGCGGTGTAACCCAGGTAGCCGTTTTGCATATGCCATCTAGTGGAATGTTTCCCAGAAATGCCATAGATGCTCCTAGTTTACGTGTAGAGTGAGCTCTAGGAGGAACAGTTAATGTTCTCTTTGCCTTTAAGTAGCATATTTGAATGCATTTTACAATCCATCTGGCAATGCCCGCTTTGGAGATGGGATTGCCTTTATGTGTAGGAGAAAACGCAACAAATAGCTGTTTTGTCTTTCTGAAAGTTTGTGTTCTTTCTATATAGTACAATATGGCCCTTCTAACGTCCAGTGTATGTAGGGCTCTTTCAGCTACTGTTTGTGGTTTTGGAAAGAAAACCGGTAATTCCACTGACTGATTGATGTGGAATGCTGAAATAACCTTTGGTAAGAATTTTGGGTTTGTTCTAAGAACCACTTTATTTTGGTGTAGCTGCATAAATGGTTCTTGAATCGTAAAAGCCTGCAGTTCACTTACTCTTCTAAGTGATGTGATAGCTATGAGGAAGGCCACCTTCCATGTGAGGAATTGTATTTCACACCTATGCATAGGTTCAAAGGGTGGCCCCATTAGTCTGGTAAGCACTATGTTGAGATTCCAGACTGGGGAAGGTGGTCTTCTTGGTGGAATGACTCTTTTGAGTCCTTCCATGAAAGCTTTAATTGCTGGTACCTTAAATAGTGACAGATGTTGTCTGTTTTGTAGATACGCCGCTATAGCTGCAAGATGAACTCTGATAGAGGTATATGCTAGGTTACATTGCTGTAAGTGTAATAAATAGCAAATGATTTGTTTAGTGGATGCGTCCAGAGGGTTGATGTTCTTACTGTTACAGTGTATAGCAAACCTCTTCCATTTTGCTGCATAGCATGCTCTGGTGGTAGGACGTCTTGCTTGCTTAATGATTTCCATGCATTCTGGTGGTAAATCTAAATACCCAAACTCTATGACCTCAGGAGCCAGATCGCTAGGTTCAGTTGTTTGGGATCTGGGTGCATTATTTCTCCATGGTTCTGTGTAAGATGCATGGGTAATAACCTTAGCTTTTGATGTGGTACTTGTGATAGTTGTAGCAGCGTGGTGAACCACGGCTGTCTTGCTCACGTGGGTGCCACTAGTATCATTGTCATTGAGTGTTGCTGTAGTTTCCGAACCAGTAATGGAATTAGTGGTAGAGGAGGGAACGCGTAAGCAAATTTGTTGGACCAATTTATCCACAGTGCACTGCCCTGGGACCTTTGGTGTGGGTACCTGGATGCGAATTCCTTGCATTTTGCGTTCTGATGATTGGCAAACAGATCTATCTCTGGTTGCCCCCATTTTTGGAAGAATGGCTGTAGTATTTGGTCGTGCAGCTCCCATTCGTGTACTTGTTCTGACTGTCTGCTTAGGATGTCTGCTATTTGATTTTGAACTCCTGGTAGGTGTTCCGCTAACAGGTAGATCTTTTGAGGAATGGCCCATCTCCATATGTCCTGTGCTAGTCTGGACAGTTGGAGAGAGTGTGTCCCCCCCTGTTTTTGAATATAATACATTGCAGTCATGTTGTCTGTTCTGATCAGGACTGCTTTTCCTGCTATTTGCATTTGGAAAGCTTTTAGTGCTAGAAATATTGCTAATAGTTCTAGGTAGTTGATGTGCAGTTTCTTTTGCTGCACACTCCACTTCCCCTGTACTGTGTATTTGTCCATATGCGCTCCCCATCCGGAGAGCGATGAGTCCGCTGTTATTATCACGTGTGGAATTGGCTCTAGGAACGACCGTCCCTTGGAAATGTTTTCTGTGTTCCACCACTTCAGAGAGCGATACGTCCGGTCGTTTACCAACACCAGATCTGTAATCTGACCTTGAGCCTGATTCCACTGTGTCGCTAGACACTCTTGTAGTGGGCGCATTTGTAGTCTGGCATGTGGTATTAGCAGTATGCAGGAGGACATCATGCCTAATAGTTGCATAAACACTCGTGCTGGTAGTAAGTGTTGTGGTTGAAATCTTTGTATTAACCCGACCATTGTTTGTACTCTGATTGGGTTGGGGTATGCTATTGCCTTCTCTGTGTCTACTGTAGCCCCCAGGTATTGCTGAATCTGGTTTGGTTGCAGGTGTGATTTTTTGTAGTTCACCGTGAACCCTAGGTGGTGCAGCAATTGGATTGTCTTCTGTGTGTTGTGAAGACATTCTTCCTTTGACTTGGCCTTTATTAGCCAATCGTCCAAGTATGGGAAGACATGTATTTGTTGTCTTCTTAGGTGTGCTGCCACCACAGCTAGACATTTTGTGAAAACTCTTGGTGCTGTTGTGACACCGAACGGAAGGACTTTGAACTGATAGTGTTGTCCTTCTAACACAAACCTTAGGTATTTTCTGTGGGCTTTGTGAATTGGGATATGAAAGTAAGCGCCTTTTAGATCCAGTGTAGAAAGAAAGTCCCCTTTCTTCAGTAAAGGGAGTACTTGTTGGAGTGTGACCATGTGGAAATGCTCCGAATTTATGTAAGCATTGAGAGGTCTGAGGTCTAATATTGGTCTTAGGGACCCGTCCTTTTTGGGGATCAGGAAGTATAGAGAGTATACTCCTGTTCCTTGTTGATCTTTTGGGACCTTCTCTATTGCATGCTTTTGTAGAAGTGCTAGTACTTCTTCTCATAACAATGTCAGATGATCTTGACTCATTGGACGCTGTTTGGGGGGGATGTTTGGTGGGGTAGCTGTGAGTTCTAGGCAATAACCATGTTGGATAATTTGTCTCACCCACTTGTCTGATGTGATGTTCTCCCAGACAGGTAGGAACTGTGATAGACGTCCCCCGACCGGTGTTATGTGGTCTGGGGGGAGTTCTATGAAGTCACTGTTTTGGGGTTGAGGCGTTGCGGTTGTTATTATTTCCGCGGCCTCTACCCTTATTGTTGTTACCTCTGTAACTGCCTCTTGAATTACCTCTGGGTGATGTTGGTGTGAAAGATGTGGATTGCTGATTCGTTCCTGTGTTCTTTGAGCCCCCTCTATAGGTGGATCTACGAAAGGAACCTCTGTGTGTTGGCTGTTGCAATGCTCCCATTGACTTAGCCGTTTCCGTATCTTTCTTCATTTTTTCTAATGTCTCGTCTGTGCTTGAACCAAACAATGTTTTCTGATCAAATGGTTTGTTCAATAGGGCTGTTTGTACTTCTTGTTTGAATCCTGAGATTCTAAGCCATGCATGCCTTCTTATCATGACACTGGTGTTAATAGACCTTGCTGCAGTGTCTGCTGCGTCCAATGCACACTTAATGGAAGTATTGGTTATTATTTTACCTTCCTGTATTAATTGATCTGCCTTTTTCTGGTGTTCTTTTGGGAGATGTATGAGAAGTTTTTCTAACTCATCGTAATGTGCCCTGTCGTAACGTGCGAGTAGTGCTTGTGTATTGGCTATACGCCAGCTATTCGCTGCCTGTGATGCTACTCTTTTGCCTGATGCATCTATTAACTTAGACTCTTTATCTGGTGGAGGAGCCTCTCCTGTAGATAATGAGTTTGCTCTTTTACGAGCGTTTGAGACCACCAGCGAGTCTAGAGGTACATGCCCTCTAATAAATATTGGGTCCTTTGGAGCCGCTTTGTATTTTTTATCAATTCTTGGGTTTAACACCCTGGCTCTCACTGGGTTTTCGAATATTTCCTCTGTGTGACTAAGAAGACCCTTTAACATAGGAAGAGTACCTGATGTTCTCTGTGCATTAGGTAGAGTCTCTAACAAGAAATCCTCTATTTGAGGTTCTGTGTGCATATCTAGTTTGTGATACTTTGCTGCCCTATTAATGAGCTGCACAAACCCTGTGTTATCATCAGGTGGTGAAGGCTTTGAGGGATATAGCTCTGGGTCGTTGTCCTCATCTGACCCTACATCATAATTTTCCCATGGGTCCTCCTCATCTGGGATAGTTTCGTCATCCCCCTGAGGTTCTCCCTCCCCTAGATCACTGTCTACATCTGACTGAGGTGTAGCTGGTCTTGGCGTGGAAGGTGTAGGAATATTTGGCCTATTGTGAGGAATAGGAGAAGAGGGTGTAACTCTAGGACGAGGAGAAGCAGGAGGAGTTATATTCGTCCCCATTGTTCTCTTTTTTGAAGGAAGAGGTTTATCTTCTGACTGTTCACTCTTTCTCTTCTTTGTGACCACTTTCCCAGTTTGTGGATCAATAAACAAGATCTTTTGTTTGGGATCTGTCTGTTGCTCCTGAATCGGTACCGAAGGTCCTGGTTCCGAGAGGTGCTTTTGTTTTCGATCGTCAGATCTTGTTGTTTTCGACACCGAATGCCTGCTCGATTCCGACTTTCTTGGTATCGAGTGTCTCTTGGGCGATAAGTCATATTTATGTTTCGACATGGAATGTTTCGATACCGAGCTCTCTTTTGCATGTAGCCTCGGTGCCGAAGTCGATGTCGCCCTTTTCTCGGATCCGACATGGTGGGAGTCCGAGTGTTTCGGTTTCGGTTTCGTTGCCGGGCCCGAGGGCGGGGCGTCGGAAACTTTTTTCAGCGGTTTGACCGGGCCCGAGGGCGGGGTCGTTACCGCACGGGGTCGGTTTTTCGGTAAGGGGACGTCGTCACTCACGGTTTGTTGAGCGATGAGTTCTTCGGTCTCCGACTGGTCCCCTTCCGACCCAGACTGTTCTTCTTCTTCCTCGATTTGCTCGTCTCCGAACAACTCTGGGATCTCTTCCGCCTGCATTCTGGAAACCTTGTGTCTTCGAGCTCGACGATTTCTAATCGTTAGCTTGGAGGAGAATGCTGCACAGGCTTCGCAGTCCCTGGATTCGTGTTCAGGCGATAGACAGAGGTTGCACACCTCGTGTAGGTCCTTGTGTGGGAACTTAGCACCACACGTTGGACATTTTTTGAATGGAGTCCTTTCCATGGACTCCGGGCTTGACTGCATCGAGAAAGGCCTCCTGTTCTTCGACGTAGATCCAAGTTTTTCTCTTCGATTTTTAATTTGCAACGCGTCGGAATGGAAATGACCGCGTTCGATAACAATACCGTCGAATTGGAAAGGGAATAGGCGCCGATAAATCACTTTCTTCTGAAGTTGATCTGGAGCGTCTCGATCCTCATCCGAACCCGATGGCGGAAAAAAACAATCTAAGGATGGAGCCGATGCCCATGCGCACTACCAACCAAGGGAGGAGTCACCAAGATACAAAAGACTCTCCAAGAGAAAAACAAAGTGCAATCATCCGAGCCCAACACCAGATGGCGATCTATTCATAATGTACCATCTGCAGCCCATATGCCTCGAACAATGTGTTACAACACAGCTGCTGATTACAAGGATTGACTGATGTAAAGTAGGCGTCTGGGTTAATAAATTGTACAAGGAGTTGGGCAAGCTCGCTCGGTCTCTCCTTCGATTTTCATACTCATAGGTGTGTACTCTAGAAAATTGCTGTCTGCTAGTGCAGCGGAGTCTTACTTACATCAGTGTCGCCCAACATAAGTTTACCTTTCCTCCACTTAGCTTGAAACCTGCAGTAGCAGCACTTTGTATAAACAGATGTGTCAGACTAAACAAATAAGGTCTAGAAAGCTACAGATTCAGTATTTCTGTGATGCGCAGTGCTCAAAAGGGTTTTGCTGAAGGTCGGGTCGGGAGGTTTTCGGCAGGGGCAGCGGATACGAGGACTGACCGATCCACACTGGTCTATGACCACTGTCCAACCTTTCAAAACAAATAAGTCTGTGGTTAATATGAAAAAAGATAAAATGTGTTCCTTTAAGGACCAGAATGTTTCTATGTCAAGTATGTCACCTATGTACAACATGCTTTTTATTTCCTTTTTGAGGGCGTTTATAGTTTTCTTTGTAATCCAATGTATAGTATAATTTGTAATTTAAGGTACCCTAAACATTAAAAGAGATGGGTTGCCTTGTAAAGTCAAATTTTCAGGAAATGAATGGTACCTATTGCAATGTGTTCTACAATTCGCTTGACTTACAAAATCCACCTAGCCTACCTCGGATAATGGCTTTGGAGATGTCTTCCAGAGATATTGAGGCAGTCTGATTTATAAAGCATCAGTACAAGCTAATCCAATTCCCATGTCTGCAGACTAGTAAACCCAGTCTAGTACTAGATCTTGTACTCACCTTCATGACCAGATGCAGCATATCCTCATCAGCCACATCTTCAATGGAGGGCTCCACATTGCCGGGCCCATGGACCAGGCAGTGAAAGAGCGTCTTTGAGAAGAAGGCAGGAGCAGGGCCTCCATGAACGAGAGAGACTGCTATCATCTTTCCAGCTTCATAGTACAGATTCCCTTGAAGGGCTGGGAACAAGAACAAGGGAAACAAAGAGGTGATAACCCGCTGAAGCATAACCTAAACATAATGAAGTGATCGCAGCCATCAGAGCTACAGAGCCAAAATGTATACTATTCTACACAACATTCACAGGAGGGGAGACTGCATCAATAAATGACAAGCACACATTTTCAGAAACCCTTTTATGTAACATTACAGAGGAAACACTTCCTACAATTGACAGTTCAGATCAATGGCAATGTATGCACCAGTACAGCGCAAACGGACTGACAGATGTTCGTGGCCTGTGCCCGGCAGATAAGCACGCATGGATCCGCTAAATATTAATGTGTACTGCCCGGACAAAGTACATAATTAATAAAAAAAACATTGATTGAAAAGGCTTTGGCGCTTATGTAAATTATTAAAAACCTTACATACGTCCAGGGGAAAAACAGCTATGATTAATCAAAACCTAAACACTAAAATTCTACCGCTATTAACTACACATACCCTGTACACGGACATGCGATAGAAAGGTTCGCATGCACAAGGCCACCTGTCCTGCTCATTTAGGGAGGCAGGACCCCTAAATTCAGAGAGAAATAAGAAGAAGGTTGTGGGAGTGGTGAAGGTCGAATGAAGAAAACAGCAAGTTTGTGAAGAATCTTCTCTCACACATTGGAAACAAAGGGGGTGGGGGAATGAACAGAGGAACAATAGATCCTGATTATTGTGCTCAAGTGACACAGTTTGGGTGACCTGGTTTCGTATGGATCTATACATTTTCTTCCCACAGACTCGAGATTGTGAAAAGCCTCCCAGGCTGCTGACTGATCCAGAAGAACCCAGCAACACCATCTAGCAATTTACAATTGCACCTTAGGCAAGCTCACAACGGCGCTTCATAGTCAGTCCTTGCAGGGTTATGTTATTTGAATTTGTAAAATGCACGAATCGGCCCTGGAAGGAAAATCTTGCGCAGCCATGAGACAAGGACTTCAGCAGCAGCTAAATAAGAACAAAGTTATCTTAAGTGCTTTCCTGTAGAGAACGTATTCTGAACAAGTTCAAACTTAACGCAGCAGTTTGTGCCACTAAAAAGGTGCTAGGTAAGAAGATCTGGCACCTGAACGGTAAACGGTGAGCCTGGGAGCAATGCCAAGTTCTGCAGGTCACCCGTCAGAAGCATACACTTGTTGGGCATTGCCAAACAGCATAATCACTTTTCCAGCAATCAGTTGGAGAAAGTGGTGTGATCCCTGCTGAGAAGCTTTTACGCTTTGGACATGTCTTTATCAAAGGAGAGTTAAATCTGCGTGTCATCCGCGTACAGTATTTTGAAGCCAAAGTCTTACAAGCTTGGTGAGGGGTGCAACATATATGTTGAAAAGCAAGGGGCTAAGACAAGAGCCCTGCATCACCCCTTCGTCCAGTATCATAATCTAAGATTTAAAAGAGCCCAAAGTTATAGTCGGGTTCTGATGGACAGAAAATAGCCAAGCCAATTTAGCACTGTTCCATGAATTCCAATCTCCTGTAACCTACAGACTAACCCGGGATGAGACAGTATTGAAAGCCGATGGCAAGTCTAGCAACCCTAGCATAGATTTATATTAGCGCCTTAAGAGCCTTTGATGTGGTCAATGACCGCTACCAAAGAGGTCTCAGTACCGAAGGTCTAAAACCCGATTGGGATGGATCCAAGGTATTATTAATCTCTAGGTACTTCGAAAGTTGCTTGTTAATTAATCCTTCTAGAAGCTTACGGAGTAAAGGAAGCAACAAGATTGGACAGTAGTTATAGAGGTTAAAAGGTGCTAGGAAAGCTTTTTTTCCTGGATCAGCATCACCTAGGCCGCCTTGCCGGTAACTGGAATTTCCCCAGAATTGACTGATAAAAAGAATATATGACAGGAGCCAACTGGTTGGAGAGAGCAGCAGATATCTTAGGAGGACAAACATCTGAAGGAGATCCTAATTTGGCTGAAGCAAGAGGCAACTGAATTTCCTCAGAAGAAAACTCCTTAAACTTTCCGAAGCTTGAAAGACTGCTGGAGGGAGGCGATGACGGCTTGGGAAGTTCTGACAAATATTGCAAACTTTTCTTCCAAATAATTAGCCATCAAATCACAAAGTCTCCGACGCCTGAATGTCTTGAGAGCACACTCTAGGGTTTACAAAATGATTAGGAGTTTAAATAAAACTTAAGACAAATATTTAGCCTGGGAAATTTGATTAAAAATCCTGATCTATACACCTCCCTATCAAAAGCACTATATGGCTGTGTTGGCCATTCTTAGGTGTAATTCTAAATCTGTATTCAGAAGCAATGGGTACTTTCCCCACAAATACACAAACACAATTAACTAAAAGAGCTGGAGAGCACTCCATTGATGGATGGCATACAAAATGTATGTCCCAATCAAAAACGTACTTATATTTTTAATGTGAGTATCGATAAACAGATTACACGTTTTGTTTTTTGGCTAGGACCACTTCAGGACTGATAAGATGCTACTTATTATGGCGGAACATCGGCTGACACATGCTGGTTATTAGAGAAAAGAACGGTTATTTGTGGCTCAACTACTTGGAATCCGAAGGCCCCGTGGACTTAGCCAGAATACTGAAATAAGGAAAGAAAAAAAAAAAACCAAAGGACTTAAATGTCCACAAGGAGGGTCCTAAAACCAAGCTCCTGAGTAAACTTAAAAAATGTGAGGACCTAGAATGTGTGTGAACTGAATCAGACACTGAACCTTACAATACCATCACACAGTGCCATGTGACGGCCTGACTACATCAAATTTGGTTCTGAATGACCGCACACCCAGATGTGAAGAAAGGAGTTGATAATGGCAGCACTGGGAACTGCCAGAGTTTCAAAAGACTTCCCTCAAGAGCAAGACATGCACTGGTCCAGAACTGCACTACGATGAGGAAAATCTATCTTGCCGCTAAGCTATCAAAGGCCTAAAGTGAAGACTGGCCTGGAGCACTAGGAAAACAGTTCTTTCCTTGATTTTTTTTTTAAACAAAGCACTTGGTCAACGTTTGGTTGACAGTGCAGAATCAATGGGACCGAAAAACTAGACCATCCAGAATCATTCAAATAAACTGCATTGCAAAATTATCTTTTCTGATAGAAAAGACCAAATAGGGCAAAATATTGACTATTTCTTCCACAAGGCCCCCCGCAGTCACACCACCCAGATGAGCACCATAGACTAGCAAGCATGCATCCGTGATCACAGTAGCCTGAACGGGTGCTGGACTGAAAAGGTAACCTCTCATAAGGTTGAGAAATCTCTATTTGAGACTCGAAACATCCTTGGTGTTGCAGATATTGCCTCTTCAGGCACCTCTGGAAGGTATCCATTTGGTGGGAGGCATTGATAGGAGGAACATGGCTATATGCCCAGCCGGCGAAAGACCTGCAGGAATAGGATATAAGCTTGAGATGCATCAAAAGCATCCTCGGAGGACGAAAACATTCTTTCATTAAGAGTTGTGCCGAATACTACCACAAAGGCCAGCCTGAAACTCAAATCAGCTCCATCATTTCACCAAGCTACCACGCCTGATGTGGATGCCCATTATATCCAGTGCTTCCAACACAACTTCTCAATTTCTCGAGCCTTAACAGTGGCCAACATTCCAATTAGCCCTTTGGGGCCACTTGGACATTAGATGGAGCCACCAAAATGCACCAAGAGTGTGGCAACTACCATGTGCAATGGCAGTGGAAAATGGCTAGCTGGTAATACCAAGGTCATAATCAATGACAGGTAAACGCATAGCTTGCTGTCATAGTGAAACCATCTTCCCTCAGAGATCCATTAACTTGCCTCTTTCTAACATCTCACACTCTTCAGTGTTACTAGCAATGTTACTGTACAGCACAACAGTTTACAAAGGGAATACAGTAACACTGGAGAAGGTCATGCACAGATACAGACAATTTGACAAGCAACTGGGTAGTAAACGAGCAAAGCTTAATTCAGGAATGGAGTCTGTCCCCTTAACTAGCAGCTCCCTGAACGGTTCAACTGTTAAGCTCATTTACACTCCTTAAGCATCACAAAGCCATGCATTTCTAACATCTTGTCCACATCACCTTCACGTCAAGGACATGAACTGCATTGGTGGTTAACAATATCCAACATTTGATACAAATGAGCAAAGTGAAAGCACTCTTAACAGGAATAAAAATTAATTCACCCTTGCAATTTTCACTCTTTAAGAGCAACTACATCAAAACCAAGTATGAAACCAGGTAAACCTAATCACTAGACAGTAACATTTCAGAATACTTTGTAGCAACTTCTACTTTGGTTTTTCGCTATCTACACTTCTCCCTCTTCACCATGAGCCGATAACTTTCCAACACAACTTGCACGCCATCATCTTCCGCTCCCTCACTAGGATATCCTCCTGGAAGTAACTTACACTTACCGTTTCCACAAGGATTTTATGCACCACCACAATTACCAATGGCAGTCAAAACGGCACACATCTCAGCATGTCATAACTAAAGTGGTAGGATTAGATGTAGAGCTCAATTTTGTGACGTTCAGAAATTAAATCACATGAAGAAAAAAAAAAAACACTGCCTTCCTCAGCATACTCAACCGCTCACTGAAATTATATAGAGGGTGTACATCTACCCACATATGTTCAAGATTAACAAGTTACTTATCTTCGCTAATGCCCTTTTGGTAGAGACTAGATTCCTCAACTTTTGAATATTCCCTAGGCATCAGACTGGATATGGATAATTCGCAGGAGATTCTCTTCTGCACAGCCTTGCCTTTTTGCACTCCAGAGAAGCCCACAAAGAGCTGATGATCCAACCAGTGGTCTTTGGTATGATATATGTAGAAGCTCGGGGCTCTCTAAGGGTCCAAGCAATGCCGTCTCTCCTCAGAGGGGTGAGGTGGAGCATAGAACGTCAGCAGGATGATGAACTTGACAGACGTGGAACAGCATCACAACTCTCGGTAGGTAGGATGCCTGTGTCTGCCTAACTAGTTTGTCTGGGGAAAAAGCGGATCGACGCAAAGGGAATGAAACTCACTCCTACGCCATGCAGAGGTGATGCCAATGTGGAAAACAGTCTTGATGGTAAAGCCATAACGGACAGCTGTGTAGCTGCTTGATCAGAGTGCACATCAAATAAGTCAAGACTAGTTTATACGGAAGTGATCTTCTTTGGTAAAGGCAGTCACCCTCCAGCTGAGCTCTGGTGGCCGACTGAGATGGGTACTTCACCTTCCCCCTCCCAGGGGGCAAAAAATCTGGGGGTCAAGTGAGATGAAAATCTCTCCTTTGTGCCCCAGATCCATCAGGTCACAGGCTGCTGCCTGAGCAAAATGAGGAATCTCCGTCCAGTCCTGAAACTTTTGCCTGAGTCTTGCCGGAAAACCGTAATCCATGCCACCATCACTTCGAGATTGGATTATGCTAATGGCCTGTATAGCGGCCTCCTGAAATACTTGGTTCAAAGGCTGCAAACGGTGCAAAACGCGGCAGCCAGGTTGCTTAAGCATATTCCTTTTAAAGAGCACATCTCCCCCCATCTTCGGGCCTTACACTGGCTCCCGATTGCCAGTAGAATAAAATGTAAAACTCTTACTCTGGCCTATAGGTCCGTCTACGGCACCTGTCCTAATTATTTGAGAGCCCGTCTGCCTAGATATACACAGTCCCGCTCCCTTCGCTCAAATGATCAGGTGCTACTGAGTGTGCCACGAGTCAAAAGGGCCAGACTGGGCGGCCGGACCTTTTCAGCCAACGTGACCCGTTTCTGGAATTCCCTACCTCCTGAGTTGCGAAAGGCCCAATCAGAAACAAGTTTTAGGAGACCGCTTAAGTCGTGGCTGTTCTCGGTGCATCTCTAGGCTGCAAACTCCCAGCTAGCTTTCTTGTTAAGCCCTCACAGCGCCGGGACGCCTCCTAGTTAAGGCAGCTGTTCGCGCTTTATAAATACTAGTATTATTATTATTATTATTATTAGTTTATGGTCCCGTTAGGCATGATAAAAAGGAGAAGGAGGAAGCGTGTTGCAACCCTTTTAAAAATCGCATCACAACTTGTGACCTAAACAAAGAGGGCTGAGCTGGCAAGTTTAAAAAGGCCGAAAGATAACCCTTAATTTCTAGAACAAAGCCTTAATGGGTAAGAGACAGAACAAACTATGCCAGACAATTTGGCTTGGAGGGGGTCAATCTGGCGAGTGCCATACCAAAACACAAATCTTTTCCAATGACAGGCGTATAGTTTTTGTAGAGGGACGTCTGGCTGGCCAGATGACATGTACCACCTCCAGAGAAAGGCTAAAGGTGTTAAACTGTCACCGCTCAATCTCCATGCATAAAGGTGGAGATTCAGAAGTTCAGAGTGCAGAACCCTGCCCTGTTGCTGCTGCAGCAGGCCCCCCGAAAGGTGAGCCTAATCGGAGGACATTTGTTCTGGATAACAAACTCTTCAATCCGAAGCTACTAGGATAACTTTAGCCTGGTTTGTACTGTCTACTTGAGAACTCTGGGTAGGAGTGGTACAGGGTGAAAGACATACAAGGAGTCCCAAATTCCTTTGGAGGCGGAACGTGTTTCTGAGCGAAACACACCTTGGAAAACCCAATGCGCAGAAGCACTGATATTATGCAAACTCAGCGGTGGCAAATAAGTTGTGCCAAGGCTCTCCCCACATGTGGAAGAGATCTTGCGCAACCTCAGAGTGTAGCTGCCATTCTCAATTCACTAGGCAATGATGCGGAGTTCGTGGTCCCTGGCATTCAATGATCCTGCCAGGTGGTTCACCTCAGAAAAATTCCTTGGTGGTCCAGCCATTTCCAGAAGTGCAAGGCCTCCTAGCACAGGAACGCAGACCCAACCCTAATTTTTGAAATACCACATAGCGGTGGTGATTACGCGAGCACCTGCACCAGCTTCCCCTTGATGGGCAGAACAAATGCTTTCAACACCAACCTGATGGCTCTTAATCAGCACCAGAAGATTGATGTGAAGCGGTGCCTCCACTGGAGACCAAAGGCCTCTGATTTACACCTCTCCCCGTCAGCCACCCAAACCCAGAAGCGCTGCATCGGACACTAATGTCAGCTCCTGGCTGGGATAGGAGAGGAGTCTGTCACTGATCTAATTGCGGTCCAGTTACCACCAATACCGATCTTTTGTAGTTTCCCCCCTGAGGAAAGGCACAAAGCTGAATTGTGTCCAGAATGGCTCAGATGAAGAGTAGCATCAGGGCAGAAACATGGAATGCTGGTGGTCCAACGCTACAATCGTCCCCAGGGTTGAGGACAGATGAGACCTGGGCCAGGGTGAGTATTTTGAAGGACTCCTTCAGAAGTGGAGGGTGCGGATCTAGTATATGGCAAAGACCTCCCCGCTTATCTAAAGATTTGAAGCACAACTAAGACAGGCATTTTTGAGCAGCTCAGTTGACTGAGAATGAGAGTGGGACTAGGGTCAAAACTTTGACTTGGAGCGAGACTTCGAGCGGTCCCTGTGCTGGGTTTTCTTAAACGTTGTGATAATAACTTTCGCCTCACGTTCCCGGATGATGTTCGGGTTCATTGAGGCACAGTCTCCGCAGGTCTTGGAGTCATGGTCCAACCACAGACAAACCAAGTTCAGATACATGACTGACATCTGTTTGTAACAGTCGGTACAGGGCTTGAAACCTGACATTATAGGTTCAATTATTCAGTGTGCATTCTCTTGCACACTGAATAATTGTTTGGGTGAAGATCAAGGTAAAGCTTTTGAGAGACCAGAGTAAGCAAAGGATCTGCATCTCGTGGTGCACAAAGAAAAAAAAAACGTCAGCGCACAGGCAGGTCGCCTATCTATACAATATGACAACCGATTGGCTAGCCACTCTGGACATATCATCCTTATATACCAACATCCCTCAATATGAAAGCATCAAAGTCATAGAACAACTGTTGGATACCAGACCCAGGCCATTCTGTGTCCCCACTTCATTTATAATCTCACTACTGCGTGTGGCTTTACAGACCAATTATTTTGTATCCGGAATGACAGTATTACCAGCAATGCTCTAGTACCAGCTGGGGGCAGTTTCCGCTCCAAATCTGGTGAATATATAAATAAACCATGTATAGCACACGTATGCCCTCAGTAGCCTTAACCCGCGGTGGTCTCACATCAAATGTTGGCACAGGTACATAGACAATATTTTTCTTGTCTGGAGTAGTAGTGAGGATAATTTCCATGAATTCGTGACCTACCTCAATCAGATTCAAACACACTTGACCTTCACTGCTACTTCACATAAATAGTCAACAGCATTTTTAGATCTCAACATCCAACACACAGGTGGCAAACTATACACATCACTTCATAGGAAGCCCACCGAGATGAATATTTTACTTTCCTACAAAAGCCACCACCCTCGAGCACTGAGGGATGGCTTGCCTTTTGGTCAGTTCTTGAGAGTGCGCAGAAACTGCTCGCAAAGAAGATTACATGAAAGAAACTGAAGTACTCAAATCCAAATTAATATCCAGAGGCTATCCCAACAAAATTGTCAAAAGATCTCTCAAACGGGCATGGTATTGTCCAAGAGAGGAATTGCTCATCACCAAACCCAAGAAACAGGTGAACAAAATTGTACGTGTCACCACATTTGGTGTACACACCAACATTCGCAGCCTCATTACCACACACTGGCATATAATCAAGAGCATAGATCCATCAATGGATGTCCTGTTATTTGCGTGCAAAAGGGCAAAAAACCTTAAAGACCAACTCATCAGATCCTCCACAGAGACCACATACAAGAAAGGAGGCACACTAGAATCTGCTTGGGGTCTGCCACCATTGTTGGGCCATCACAAGTGTGGTAATTGTGTCGCTTGTCCCTATACGGAAAACACCACCACATTCAAACAAGGTAACTGTGACCACATCTTAGATTTCTTCTTCAATTGTAACACGCGTAACGTTGAGTACTGTATCTGGTGTCCCTGTGGCCTACCATATATCAGACAGCCACAACAACCAGTCAAAGCGAGGATAGGACAACACCGCAGCTGTATAAGATGCTTGGTAACAACTGCCCCGCTGGTCTCATCGGCTGTGTGATTTTTTTTCAATGAAGTGAGAGATCAAATGGCAGATGACTGACATTGGGAAAATCCCAGAGAGAGGAGGTGACATCACACAAATACTTAAACGTTGCGAATGTCATTGGATTGATAGAATTTACTCAATTAACAACGGTCTGAATTCCGCTGAAGAATGGCGTGATTTTGTTGCCACCCTCAGATAATGCACCTCTTCCTGATAGGCCCCCCTTGCCACTGACACCTGCACATACAATTGTACGCTCCAATGTGTTGCTTGCTTATGGTACCCCTCTGTGCCCTTACAGATATACTGCTCATGACAATTGATTACAAACATTGGGCGGATGTGATTTTAGCAGCAACTCACAGCCTAAGTATCACACACCCGTGAAGAGACAGGGACACTCTGATAGGTCCATCATGATGTTGACTGTCCCTCCACAACTGCTAAAGATTCACATTTGTGATCTTTCCATCGCTGCTGAGTAGCACTCCCTGCACCGTCACACATCTCGTACAATGTGTCTTCCGGTAATTGCCATCTGCACTATGTCTTTCGATTGTTATTTTCATTTCAAATTGCTCTATGTAGTGTATTCCAACCAGTACTCCTTGTTCGTGTATATCCATTGCACCCTTACTGTTTTATTCCTTTGGTCTCTAACTCCGAACTGGAAAATGAACCAACTGTGGAGTACTTTGTATGTATTGAAATGTTCTGCCACCAGGTGGTCCGTTAATGCGGGCTGCTCCACCATGCAAGTTCGAATTGAAAATGGCACAAACTATAAGTTCTCATGTACACCGTGCGTTTCACTGTCATTCTTGAAATAGTATGGCTGTTCATTCCGCTGCAATTAACTCACATTTCCACGTGGTCACCCTGTTTTCTCCCACTACATCAGTGCCATCGGCCCTCCACCCCGCTGCAAGATAGAGTTTGTAGCGCTCTCCCATGTTCCCTGCGCACGCTATACAGGCTATACGGTACCTTCCTCGTGGATGCCGTACGAGTGCTCTAATTCCTTACACAAGCAGTCGGATCCCGTCAAACTGTCTCACGCTATTGAGCGAGTGCCGAAGGTAAGCCCCCACCGCTTGCGGAACCACCCACACCCGTCCCATTCTCTACCCATGTTCTGACATTCATTCCCCTCTTTCCAGGCATTTTCCTTGGCACCTTCTGCCCCATCGTGGGCTGCGCACATCGATAAGCTATTGGACGAGCCCACGACTATCCAGTCGATTCATTACCAGAGCATTCCACCGCCCCACGAGGGCTCCTCAACAAGACCAGCAATCTAGAGAATCTTCAATCCCTTAACCAGTTGCTCACTCCCCACCGCCAGTGGTAAGTAGAGCATCCCAGCATCAGCTCATACAGATCCACATGTTTCCCCACCTCATTACCATGCCTTCTTTTCTCCCCCGGCTCCGCATCGCTGTACAGAACCCGGCTGGGTTCACTGTGAGTAAAAAACACCCTTTTACTCTTTTCACACACATGGTTGGCACACCTCACCACACCTGAATGAGCATTGTGGACTCGGGTACTCGCTTCTTTCTAGCCGTCCATTTAGTTATCCTTTATCAATACTTGGTCCAGTCCTTACACCCAATCTTGTTCTTATCCCTCAGATGTCTCCCACAACCTTGGTCCTGACGAGACCCCTTATCCTTCGTCGGGTCGAAACGCCGTCGACGATTTATGGGAGCGAAGTACTCAGACAGCGCTTATGATTGTATAATAGCGCTGTACTATTCTCTTGTTTATATCATAGAATGGTCGCTTACTTGAGAATATAATTGTTTAGAAATCTTGTAAATACTTCCACCTACTGTCACTTAACTGTTCTTTGGTTCTTCAGATACACTTGGGACACTCCGCACTGTTAAAAATGTATTTTGTACATTTTATATGTTATTACTTTTTTGAAAAAAACACATCTATTTGTCATACAAGCCTTATTGTCAAGAGCCTTCTCTCGAACATCCCCTACAACCCTGAAGCTGAGACTGCCATTATGCTTTGTATTTACTATAGAAAGTAAATTTATTCCACTGGAACCATTGTTTTCTATATAAAGCCTATCTAGGCCCTGCACGTCATTTCCAGAGCAGAACAGCGTCAGTGATGAGTCTCGCAGAGTTACTTTTGAAAGGTTTCTGGATACAGTTTGATACCTGGAGAATATTCATAAGGTTTCAGCATAATTTCGCAAGGAAGTCACCAGGATTTTCTCAACCTGACTGTAAAATACCTAGATAGACGATAGTCCATTTTCTCCAAACCCGAACCACGATAACCTCAAGCTTCTCTTTAGCCGTAAAAAACAGCTACATCCTTAGGAATTTGTTTTTAACCTGACCGAAGAGAGACAGACTTAGGTTCAATTTAAAATATTCCCTGGGGTAGATAGGTCTTTGAATTAAGGTAGAGAAATGCTCCGGAATCAGTTTACATCGGGTATCTCCAACCAGCCGATCGCAAGCTACCAGGAGCTTACAGAACTTCAGAGTAGCTCACAGCATTGAGTTCATTTTTAACCAAACAAAGGGTCATATTTTCCCTTGAACGTTGAGAGCTGTATTTATTTTACATTATCAGGCTGCAGATAGAAGGGCCTGATCATGTGCAGTGCGAAAGTTCGATTTTATGACACAGGCTGGGACACAGAGGTGAAGCACTGAGGTTTTGAATTGTTAAACCGAAAATCCTTGTCAACTCGACATTGAAGCAGGAGCAGAGAAGGAGTTCCTGAATGCTTTTAAATGGGAGAAAATTAAAAGTTACCTTAATTATCAAGTTCACTATTTTAATTTTCTCCCATTTTCAAGCGCTGCATTTAACAGCAGGCCTCTTGCTCCCAGTAGCCAGCAGACACTGGCATTTTTAAATGAAAAATACAGTATTTTTATGGAATAAATTAAAAAAAATTTAAATATTTTTATTAGAAATTTTTTGGGCACACAGCACAGAATACACAAAATATAAATACATATATTAAACAAATGCTAGAAACAAAAAATTCTATATAGCATTAGACATCTCTTACTTCCATATAACCTACAAAACATAACAAAAATTGTTAAATCAGTTATGGCTTTCATTTAGCCTTTCTTTCCATCAATGAACTGATTCCCATATTTGCCTTCCCAGCCTCCTTGCCCTTTTACCTTTCCTAGCATAAATTCCCTTTTCAAGATTGAACGTCCCCAATAACAAAGCAATCCATTGTTGTGTTACTGGAGGTAGTATATACAGCCAGGCTCTGGCAATCAGCAATCTATACACCGCCATTGCAACAAATAAAAATTCACAATATTCACCATCAAATCCCCTAACACCTAACATAATTACAGTTGGTGTTAAAATCACATTCAATCCAAGTGTACGATCCATAAATTCTTCGATATCTTTCAACAGTGTTCTTAATTGAGGACATAACGCAAAAATGTGAATACTATCCGCTGCCGGAGTACTGCAGCGAGGACAAGTAGTCCCTGTAATACCACCCCACTGTGCAATACGATCCGGTGTATGGTAGAGTTGGTATAAAGTTTTGTAGTGTTGGGATTGAAGCGAGGCAGAACAGAAAACAGAGCATCCTAGTTCCAATGAGTCCAAGAAAAATTGGCTCTGTATCCCTAATTTCCCAGCCCATTTATTTCCATATTTTTCAATATCGTCCTGCTTCAATTCTACCAAATTAGCATAAAAATGGCGAATAGAACACATCCCTCCTTGTTCTATGGTTTCCATAATATTATTTTTAACAAATCCTGCCTCGCCTCCTTTTTTCCTATTGAGGAAGCTCCTGATCTGCTGATACTTAAAGAAGCTCTGTCTAGCAATATTAAATTTGGCCATCAAATCGGAGAATTGCAGTATCTTTTCATCTAGGCCCAGCAGATTTCCTATTTTTGTAATTCCATTTCTAGCCCATTCTGCCATAGTAGCATCAGCAAAAATTAAGGGTGGGAGAGTCTTGTTCCTGTATAGTCTGGTGTATCTGTTGTATCTTCCCAACCCACATTTTTTTGCTACAACTGACCAGATGCTATGCGCTGCTAGAACTGTCTTAAAACGAGTGCGTTTATAGTAAGAAAAGTCAGCGCAGTTTAAAAAAGCATTCGCAGTATCAGAGCCCAGTACAATAGAGTATATCATAGTCGAAAAGGCATTAACATTCAGATCCGCTCCACTAGCTCCTATCAGACCCTGAGTATATTGAAGAGCCGATGCCCAATAATATAATCTAAAATCTGGAACCCCCCATCCTCCCCTAGCCCTTGGTAGAGTCCTAAATTTGTAAGCCCGCCTGGTCTTCCCATATGACCAAATAAATGTATTCAAAATTGACTCAAGCTTATTAAACCAAGAGGACTCAAACAAGGGATATTGTTCAGAAAAAATAAAGAAATTTGGGGAGTATAAGCATTTTGATGACATTGGTTCGGCCCACCAGTGTGAGTCTAAGATTGTTTATCCTGACCAAATCCAAGCTTACTTTCCTCATTAAGGGGGAAATGTTCTGTTCTACCACTGTCTCTAAGATGGGCGAAATTTCAACACCTAAATAAACTGCTGCAGAAACCACGCGTGAATCGTTACAGCATACCATTGCATTCTTGATAATCTGCGTTTTTGCACTATTAAGCCTATAGCCAGAAATTATGCCAAATTTAAGGGCCTCTTGCTCGATTTCTCCAATTGCCATAGATGGATCCGGGGTAATTATAGCAACGTCATCTGCGTACGCCAGCACATTGACTTATTTATTTATTTAAAAGTTTTATATAGCGCGAACGAGATCTTTGCAGATATCAGAGCGCTTTACATAGAAGGGTACATGAGGGAGCATAGTCAGACAGGTAAATCAATATATCACACAGTACAAATAGTACAAATAAATGAGTGCAAAGCCAATCATATGAATAATAAGACAATATGAATAATAAGACCATAATATGAATAATAAGAGAGTATGAATAATAAAACAATAATAAGACAACTCAAACAAATAAGTAAAGGGGTCAAACATGTAGTTCAGATCGGTGCAGGGTGTTAATAGGATTCGAGAAAGTAGTTCAAGTGTATTTAGCCATGAGGATAGCTTTTACTTCTTTTTTAAAGAGTGTAGTGGAGGAGATGAGCCTGGTTTCGGGAGGGAGTGAGTTCCAAATTCTAGGCGCCATTCCCGAGAAGGAGCGCTTGTATGTTTTTTCCTTCCGGAATCTTCGAGGTTTCAGCAGAAGATTGTTTGTGCCTCTCGTGTTTCTAATTCCCCCAGAGATTGTCAATTTCTGAGCAAGGTAGCCGGGTGAGTTTAGGTGTACCGCCTTGTGTGTCATGCAGGCGATTTTCAGATGTATTCTGGCTTCAAAAGGCAGCCAATTCAGGGATTTCAAGTCAGGGGTAATGTGGGAGTGCTTTTTTGACCCAGTGATGAGTCTCGCTGCAGCATTTAGAGACGCTTTTAGTGGTGCGGTTGTAGTTAGGGGGAGTCCGCAGAGGGCGGTGCTGCCGTATTCAATTCGTGGGATGACTAGTGCTTGTACTGCAGTTTGGAAGTCTTTGGCTGGAAGGTAGGGTTTAAGTTTCCTCAGAGTATTGATCTGGAAGTTTGCTCCCTTTGTTGCCTTGCTGATATGTTGCTGCATGCTGAGATTGGTGTCGAGTGTTATGCCTAAAGATTTTGCTGAGTCCACGATGGTGGGTTGGACATTGAGTGCGGTTAGGTTTTTAAGCCAATGTTGAGTGGTGGATATCTTCGCTGGGGGTGAGATCAGGTTTTTTTGATTAGGTCAAGGTCCCGCGATAGGAGGAGTTCAGCAATGGCTGCGGAATGTTTCGTGGCCGATCTGAAGTTGAGAAGAATGCATTTGAGATGGGGTGTGTAGAGGGTGTTAGCTGGTTCTATCGAGAGAGGGACTTTTCTAAGATTATTGGGGATGGAGAATCTGCTGTTTAGTGTGGGTGGTCTAAGGGGATTTGGGTGTATCGTGGGAATGTTGCAGTGTGGGGTGCTTGTGTCAATTTGGGGGGCTGGGTCATAGGAGCGGAGAAGGGTGAGTGTGTCGAGGTCAGAAGAAGAGTTGTGGGTGCGGTGAGGGCGGTTGTTGCGATTAGGAGCTGGGATTAAGGTCAGATTGGGGACTTAATTGGGGTCAATTGATTGGTCCCCCTTGATTGGGGGCTCAAATGGGACAGACTTCTATCCCATTTGAGCAAAGGGGGGGAATACTAGGATTAAGATTGAGATAACGTAAATAAGGATCCATATAAAGTGCAAAGAGGAGTGGGGAACTCGGACAACCTTGCCTTGTCCCTCTTTTTATCTGTACCGCAGCCGTTAGTTCCCGATTAATTTTAATTCTAGCCGTTGGTGCCTTGTATAAAACCTGAATTGCACTAATATATCTTTCACCAAAACCATAATGTCTCATTAACTCCCACAAATACTCCCATGCGACCCTGTCAAAAGCCTTCTCGGCATCAAGAAATAAAGCTGCGACAGGGCCGCCCGCAACCTCCATAGCATTGAAGCAGGTAATCACTGTCCTAACATGTTCCGTAGTACCCTTCCCTGGGATAACACCATGTTGGGCTGGGGAAACTAATTTCTCTATAACAGTAGTCAGCCTTGTTGCCAAGATTTTCGAATACAACTTCACATCCGCATTCATTAAAGCAATAGGTCTATACGACCCAGGGGCTGTAGGAGGTTTACCTTTTTTCAAGATGACTATGATTTCAGTGCCACCCCATGAGTTTGGAATTGAAGCTTCACTCTGAGCTTGAATGAGCGTATCCAGTAACTCCGACCTGAGGGCCGCAAAAAATGTTTTATAGAATTCCACCGGAATCATATCTGGTTCTGCAGCCTTGGATGACGGAAGATCTGATAGGACTAATGCCAATTCTTCTATAGTTATAGTAGAGTCTAATTTTTCCTTTTCCTCTGACCTCTAACTCGTTAAGTTGGATGTTTCCTAAATAGTCTTTGATTTTATCCCTACACACCTCAGCTTCCACATCATATAATTCTGAATAATATCTCCAAAACTCATTTCTTATATCTGCAGGGTCAGAAATCAAATTGCCTGAGCCATCTATCATTTTCTTAATATCACCTGCGGTAATTTTCTGTCTCGTTCTGACGGCAAGAATATGCCCCACTCTCTCACTAAACTCGCAAGCTTGTTATTTCTTTGCTAAGTAGTTTGCTGCTGTTTTATTAGCAATACTTTCAGCTATTTCAGCCTTTAACACCATAATTTCCAACATTTGTTGATCCAAAGGGCTATTTATGGAATAAATTTAAAATGAAGAAAAATATTTCTATGAAACATTAAGTCTTAATCTTTTTCTCCACTTTCAATTAAAATAGTTTTTTCATTTCTTATGAAGCATGTTTCTTCATTACGTTCCTCCACATTTAAACAAATGGCTGTATTTTTGTGTTAAAATATGGCACTGTGTCTACAGGTCACTGGGAACAAGATGTCTGCTGTTTGTAAGTGTGACACTTGGAAATGGGAGAACATTTAAATGAGGAGTTTTATAGAATCCTTATAAATCTAAAGTTAACTCAGTTTAATTTACTCCCATTTCAAATTGTCGCCTTTACACATAGCAGGCATCTTGTTCCCAGTGGCTGATACAGTGCCATATTTACAACTGAAAGATACAGCCATTAATGTAATGTGCAGCAAAAAGTTCCATATTATGAATATTTTTGCAGAACATTCTTCAGCACTTTAAAGGTCTCTCACTTAGAAAAAAATGGTAGTATGTTTGTGTTATACATTGAACGGTTCCACATATGGTAAAAGGCTTATCTTGTGCCACAAGTGCATACAACACAGGCTCTTAATCACCTATACGCGTGTATCCCATTTATCTCACACATGTTCATACACCCCCGAAGACTACACTGACACATTGCAGCCCAGTCACAGCTCCCCTAGTCAAAGTATTTTGTTCATACCATAGTATGTGGCTCTATGGACATTAGGCTTTAGGTCAATGATACTTGGCGCTGGGGTGTCTGGTAGTGCGCGAGATTTGACCTTCAGAGGCTCAATGATCAGAAGTAGCTTTCACTTACGAAAAGGTTTGAGACCCCTGGTATAGATGCACCTCTGGCTAAAATTTCAAGATATGTCATTCTACACTCATCTCTAGCTATCACAAGATGTAATCCAAGTATGACATTTTGTGCTTGAACCCAGAATCAACCGGCACTGTAGATTCAACATCGCATTGCCTCACTCTTAGGACCTTTTGTATTGTGTAACATGCAACATCACACTCACTAAATTTTCAGCACATTTTGCCACACAGCACACACTGCTCCTTAACAGGTCTTTGCTTAAGCACCTGTAATTAACACCACCTTATACTTGTAACAAACCATGTTGCTAGTGGACATGACTAGGCGCGAGAACCACAAACTCTACGGGCAGATCTCCCCCCATGAATTGCCTGTAGATGCTGTGGCCTTGTAACTTTCCAACAAACTGTCTTACAGGCTTATTTACTGGATTTGTCAACGCGTTTAAGTAAAGCACTAGTTTCTTATATTAACTCATTAACAAATTAAACAGATCTTGACATCAACTCCTTCCTGATCTATTTCTAGATCTTCTGCCAAAGAAAGGTTTCACAACAGAAAATACTTTATTCAGAGCTTCCCATTTATTCGCTGGAGGTAACATATGCGTTTTCAAAGTCATTATTCAGCCCTATAAGAAGGGTTCCATAAGCAAAACCTTGCTGCAAGGCTATAAATGGATATCATAAAGTCTTTACATAAAATTACCTCGGAAGTCGTAAGACAAGTTCTTCGGAGATGACCTCTCAAACACCGAGGAGTTCTGTAGACATTGCATGAGAAGGCGGAAGAACTCATGATTCGACACATCCACGTCCTTCATTTCTGACTGATCCTGCTGTCCAGTGAAGGTGACCTTGAGAGTTTGTATTGCACTGAAGTTTCGGAGTCGGAAGCCCATTACAGCACTACCCCAGATATCAGTCCGATTAATAACTAGCTTAGAGATCGACTGTGTGTCAATCTGATGAACAAGCTCTCTCAATATATCTGCGACGATCTTCCACTGCTTACTGAATGGCCTGAAAGAGGGGAGTTAAATTTTATAGTCACATAGAAAAAGAGGTCCCTTTAACATATCCATTAATACATGGTTCTTGTGGTGCAAATCAATACCATGTGAAATCCTCTACACCTCTTACTGCTGCATTACATAACAATGAATTTCCTTTGAGTTTTTCCAACAAGGTAAGAAAACAGCAAACAAAATGTATTACATGTATAAAGCAAGAGTAAATACATTGAAGCGTATATGCTCTTTGTATAGTGTCACAACTGAACTGCTCTTATTTACAAAAGTATAAATGAATAACAAAATAAGGAGCGGTTTCAATTGTCAACTGCACAATGGCATTCATGTTCCAATAAACCACCTTACAAAGATGCTTAGAGAAAAAAAGATACTTATCCAGTATTGGGGCATCTTTCATAGATTCACATTCCCTGTTGTCGAGATGAGTCCCACTGTTCCATAGTCGAGCAGTATGCAAAATTACCATAGGCTATAATGGCACTAGGGCATAAATTTAGTAGGACCAAACTTCATATACAACCAATCAGTAGCTAGCACCGTCTAGAACAATCCCTTTGTAAAGCGCTCTGATATCCTTCGGGATCTTGTTTGCGCTATATAAAACTTTATAAATAAATGAGAGGCTAAATCCCTCAGACTTTCACTACATGTTGTGTGTCAGTGAGTCTCCCAGACCTCTGCTCAGTTTTTCATCAAGCTACTACAGCTTTATATTTCTACTACCATACTGAAGAGACCAGTTTCCTCCCTGCAAGACATGTAGGAAGAAAAGGGTTTGTGTGGATGACCCACATAAGGACTGTATTTACTGCCTCCATCCCCAACATGAGGTAACAGTGTAAAATATGTCATTTTTTGCTCTAAAACCATGAGGGATAGAGAGGGTAGGTTTCTCTTGTGGCCTTGAAAAAACAAAATCACACAAGCCTCCTTCTGATGAGGAGTGCAAGGCCCGTCATGGGTCTTACAAAAGAGCCAGGTCCCATGACGACATTTCTGAAGGGGCCAGAAAACTTAAGCATGGGCATAGCCAATAGGTCTCGCTTTTGGACCTTATAAGTATTTAGTAATGCAGCACAATATCCTTGATGCAACAACATCAACTGTGGCATGGATAAACACTTATGAGGTCCCAAAAGCGAGACCTGCCAATGCTTGTTTACATAGTAACTGCTGAGTATCAGCTACGTCCTACTCCCAAATAGACAACTAGCATGTCAACAGACCAGAGAGAGAATTAGAGAGATTTAGAGCGATTTAGAGAGAGATACATGTAAATTATATATAAAAATTATAATTCATTAAGATGAAAAATAATCAATATAATCAGTGTGAAGGGAAGAGACTGATAAGCAACAGTGAAAAGCTAAGGAGTGGTGGACGAAAAGCAATGGAGAGGAAGGGTGGCAGAGCAACTGAGAACTGGTGGGAGGCCAAAAAGCAACAGAAGAGCAGAGGAGGGTGACAGAGGAAGAGAAGGAAGCAACACGCAGGTGCAGCAAGGTCGCGAGCTAAGCTAGGGGAAATGAAAAGCAACAGAAAAATGGGTAGTGGTGAGGGCAAAAACACAAAAAGGTGGCAGGGAGGGGCAAATGCCCAATCTGTCCACTCCAAACAACGCTCCCTTCTGATACTGTGCTGCAGAACTAACGGGAAACATTTAAAAAGCAAAATATAAAGTTACATTTCCAGAAGGATGTAAAACGGGAGGAAGTGCATTGTACTCGTTATTTGAATTTACTTATTTTAGGAAGAACACTAATTAAATTGCAGTTTTAAAAGGCATATATTCTAATCATTGCGGCTCTGAGACATGCTCATAAGCACCCTTGCAGCTTATTAGATATATCGCTAAACGCAAATGCTATAAATTAACTGTCTGGGATGTAGCTTATATGACTTCGAGGCACCGAAATGTTTCCTTTGGTGTGCAGGCTGTAATGGTTTATGTAGCGTGTCTAATGTCAGTACGCTCGGTCCCAAAACAAGCACCAGTAGAGGCGTGTTTGGAAACCGAAGGCTGTGTAAGGGGAGGGATGCATGGATTGGAGAGCGGCAGGCTGTACGATGCAGAGTTTAGCAGCCATGTTGGGAAAGACTACAAAGATCTTGGCATGCGCAACTGGAGAAGCCGGGAGGGCGGCACACGCATACACGAAGGAGGACGTGATTTTTTATTATTTATTTATGCATTTTTATATAGCGCGGACTTTACGCGAAGGTGTCAGAGCGCTTCACAATAGGAACAGAAATGAAACAATGAGAAACATTACAAAAGACCAGATTACAAAAGCATACGTTACATAAGGTAAAAGTGACAATTGTGAGCAAACAAAATACATGAGGTAGTAAAAATTGTGAGCAAACAAAATACATGAGGTAGTAAAAATTGTGAGCAAACAAAATACATGAGGTAGTAAAAAGTGCACAAGAGGAAAAAGTGACAAGTGTGCAGTTACAAGAGAAAACAACGTGTAATTTGAGGTATAATACTGCGATAAGTATATAATAACTCATGCACAAGAACAAGCGTTACGTAGGCAAAGGTGGAACTTGTGCAAGTATCAAAGGTAAAAACATGTGAGAGGTAGCAAACCGTGTGCTACAAGGGCAAAGTAGTGTGTGCATGTTACAAAAGGGCACCAAACACAAGTACATGGAAAATACTGCAAAAAGGCAGACATTCCAACCCCAGGAATACACTGGGAAGGCACTTCCATGGTCATGGAAAGTAGAATTTATCAGTAGTGGGAAGTCTTCCTCCAAATGATTCAGAAAAGGGGGTGGTGATGAACAGAGGGTCTGAATTAAGCAGACCACTCTTACCCAGTCCAAAGATCAGGGCTTGATCCATCACCGTTTTTTAGCTCACTGCACCATCCCAGCTCAGAACCTGGCTACATGCAAATTAGTCTGTTCCTGTCCCAATGCATGATGGGAACAGGGCAAACCAAACTACCAAGCCAATTCTTATACTGGGAAGGAAACAAGCTTCCGGGGACCGGTTTCTGGCATTTCAGCCGCCCCAGGATTGAAGCAAGCCGGGCCGACGACGGCTGAAATGCCAGAAACCGGTCCCCGGAAGCAGGTCTCCTTTCTGGTGAAGAATTGGCTTGGTAGTTTAGTCTGCTCTGTTCCCATGATGCACTGGGCCAGGGACAGACTGATTTGCATATAGCCAGGTTCTGATCTTTGGACTGGGTAAGAGTGGTCTGCTTAATTCAGACACTCTGTTCATCACCACCCCCTTTTCTGAATCATCTTCCTCCAAATAACACGAGGACATGAATTACTTTTGGAGGTGTCTCTGGAGGAGGAGAACTTTGAGGTCCCTTTTGAAGGCCTGGGAGGAGGTGGTGGTCCGGAGCTGAGGTGGAAAGGAGTTCCAGATTCTCACTGCGTTGCCTGAAAAGGATTGGGCCATTGTTCTCTCCTGATCTTCTGCAAGGGAGGGCTATATTTTATTTGAAGCATTAGCTTTCGTGATGACCCATCTGTAGTGAGGAGGGAGATTTTTGCAGAGGATTCCACTTGGCAAACAGTACCTTTTGTTCGATTTCTGTTTAAACAGCAATACGAAGCAGGCGAGAATAAAAATATTTGAATTTATTTCCCAGTCCGCACCTAACCGAAACAAACTAGTGGGATTACAATCAAAAAATTCCTGTCTCGTGAGTCATCGCGGTTGCATCAAAGCTCGGCGAGCAGCAGTGACTATAAAAAATAGCCAGCCAGTAAGGTGTGCGCGAATGCAATGCAGTGGATATAGAAATTAAACAGTGGACGCAGTAGACTCAAAACTCCTACCAAACCTTTGCCCTTTGATTGGGGCATATTACTTCATTGTGAATTAAAGGTTTGTCTACAAGCATCACGATCGAGGCATCAACCGACATGTAAAAAGCAAGACCGGATCTGAGAGCACGTTACAGCTATTTTCGTCTGCATTAGAGTTGGCAATGAGGGAATTTTCCGAAATACGTAGGGCAATGCCGACCAAAGAGCAGCTCATGTTCGATGTTCCATTTTTGTTTTGGGTGTTCTTTGGGGAGTTGGGTGGGGTGGTGGTTAGTATCAGCTTCAACCCGCCTCCGAGGCTCTTCAAGAGGGCCGAGGAGTAAAGAGTAATGTTCGACTGTCAGCACGGGGAATGTTTTCCATAGGCGCACTAACCCGATCCTACTAGGATGTCCTGGCGAACGAGCTCTCGGACTGGGGGCGTGCAATGCATCAGTCGCAGACTTATGAGACATGCCTGGGAACAAAGTCGAACAAAACTAAGAACGAAACTGAAATATTTCAAATTTAAACGTATTACAGGCTTATGCTACAGTACAAAAAAAAACAAGCACTGGCGTTGCCAACAGGTCTCGCAGTAGGAAAGTTGGAGCTATTGGTTTTGAAAGCCGGTGGCAGTGGCTTACTCGATCCGCTCACGCTTGTATACACAGCATGCACTGATAGCGCTGTATTAGGAGCGTTTTTAAAACTTAGCGCGTTTGGCTAATTTTAACTTGTTCAGTGTAATACTGTGTTAATTTGCTTTCTGTGTCTTACCAATTGGCTGTCAGCATCTGTGGGGGTACTTTGACCGCCTACTCCCGCCCCGGTCCGCCGCGCCCATCTTGGACGTTTGTTGCGGAGGGTGGAGGAGGAGCCCAATCACTTCCGGGCTCAGGGCTGCAACATCCGCGCTCTAGTCGCGCTGTATGTCTTTTCTATAAAATCCCTGCCTGAAATCACTCGCGCTGTGGAGAGGAGAAAGCCGGTGGCAGTGGCTTACTCGATCCGCTCACGCTTGTATACACAGCATGCACTGATAGCGCTGTATTAGGAGCGTTTTTAAAACTTAGCGCGTTTGGCTAATTTTAACTTGTTCAGTGTAATACTGTGTTAATTTGCTTTCTGTGTCTTACCAATTGGCTGTCAGCATCTGTGGGGGTACTTTGACCGCCTACTCCCGCCCCGGTCCGCCGCGCCCATCTTGGACGTTTGTTGCGGAGGGTGGAGGAGGAGCCCAATCACTTCCGGGCTCAGGGCTGCAACATCCGCGCTCTAGTCGCGCTGTATGTCTTTTCTATAAAATCCCTGCCTGAAATCACTCGCGCTGTGGAGAGGAGAAAGCCGGTGGCAGTGGCTTACTCGATCCGCTCACGCTTGTATACACAGCATGCACTGATAGCGCTGTATTAGGAGCGTTTTTAAAACTTAGCGCGTTTGGCTAATTTTAACTTGTTCAGTGTAATACTGTGTTAATTTGCTTTCTGTGTCTTACCAATTGGCTGTCAGCATCTGTGGGGGTACTTTGACCGCCTACTCCCGCCCCGGTCCGCCGCGCCCATCTTGGACGTTTGTTGCGGAGGGTGGAGGAGGAGCCCAATCACTTCCGGGCTCAGGGCTGCAACATCCGCGCTCTAGTCGCCCCTACCCCCTCCATAAATGTGCAGATGTCCGCGGTCGCGCAGCGGACGCGTGCAGCGGGCGCGCCGGAAGCGCGCCGAAGTCGAGCCAAAGTCTAGCCCATCTGCGCCCGTCCGCGGCCGGACGGGGCGCGGGGCGACTACTCTTGGCCAGTCCACATCCCAGAGTATACGGTATGATAGACAGGCGCTATTAGATCTCCGTCCTGGAGTCACCTTATCCTGCTTTCACACCATGGAGGCGCTGCTTGTGCATTGTTGCCCTTCATGCTCTTTCACGCCTTACAAACCACCCATCAGGGCAGGCTCTTTAATTCGAACTAAGGCGGGTTTGATCAACTGCCGCTCTCTGGGTAAACACACTTTACAAATTCATCAACTACTGGAGGATGATGGCTTTGATGTGATGTTTTTCACGGAGACTTGGCTGGGGGAACTTTCCGACCCAGACATCATTGAAGCCATGCCTTCTGGCTTCTCCTTGACCAGACTTGACAGGAAGGATGGCAGGGGAGGTGGTATTGCTATTGCCACTAAAACCCCTCTGCAGTGCTCCCTATCGCCACTGACCATAGATCACTGTGAAGCTGGCGTTTTTACTATTCTAGTTAACCCTCAATTCTCCTTCTCTGGCATTCTTGTGTACAGACCTCCCGGGAGACTGTATGATTTCACATCCAGCCTTCTCGAAAACACTGCTCACCACGCTATTAGGAAGAACAATTTCCTGGTGCTAGGCGACTTGAACGCTCATTTTGATGACCCCCTCGATCCCGGAGCTAAGGATATTAGGTCTGCTCTCCAGTCTCTGCAGCTAGATCTCATAAATTTTGATCCCACTCACAGACAAGGTCACCTTCTGGACCCCATCTTTGGGAACGTCTCCAGAGTACATGCTCTTTTTCCTATTCCGGTACCCTGGTCAGATCACTCTATTGTTCCTTTCTACCTGCAGAGATCTGTGCCTGATCCGAAAAATAATGACACGGATCTTCGGTACCAGCGCCGGAAATGGAAAAATTTTTCTCAGGACATGTTCAATAAACTGATTGGAATAGGAGACTCTCTTGATAGCACTGACTGTGAAATGGCCTACAGTCAATTGCAGGACAGAATCTTAAGGGCCCTAGACCAAACCGCTCCTACTCGCACCTTAAAAAATTTCACTAGCCCCAGAAAATCTACCCCCTGGTTCACTGCAGAACTACAAGCATGCAAATCTGCATGCAAAAAATTAGAACGTGACTGGCGCACTAACTTTTGCCCAGCTATTAAACTGCAATATAAACAAGCGCAAAAGGAATACTATAAAAAAGTCCGTATTTCTAAAGCCATGCACTATAAGACTCGCATTGGGGAGGCAGAGAACTCTTCTAAAGAGCTTTTTAAAATTTTCAAGGAAATTTCTGTGCTCACTAATGACAATGCACCTTGCGACAACTCAGTGGAAACTTGCAATAAGATTGCTCGATACTTTTCAGATAAGATCACCAATATCTATACCAGTTTCTCTGATATGCTGCCATCTGGCCATGATTTCACAGAGAGCGCGGTTACTAATTCCACTGTGTCTTGCCTCCAATGCTTCTCGGTTCCTACTCCCGATGCGCTTATAAACATCTGCAAGAGCGTTAAATCGGGTTCCCCTCGGGACCCTGCTCCCCCGAAAGTACTCAGAGAGAGCCTACAGGTACTGGAACCCTACTTCAGGCAGATTATTCAGTTGTCCTTCTCCTCTGCGCACTTACCGACTGATTGGAAGAAGGCTATTGTACTACCTATTAAAAAGAAGCCGAATGTAAGTCAGGACACCTTGGAAAATCTGAGACCTATATCTCTATTACCCTATCTTGCCAAAGTGACCGAAAAAATTGCTAATAAGCAACTTATGGCTCACTTTGAAGCTAATAATTGCCTGCACAGCTCCCAGTCCGGTTTTAGGACCAATTACTCCACCGAGACAGCCCTCCTGAGAGCTACTGAAACGCTTAGGGCAGGAGCGGATGAGGGTCATACGATGGCGCTCATAATGCTGGACCTCAGTGCTGCGTTTGACACTGTAGCCCATTCCACCCTGCTACAGTGTCTAAACCAGGCTGGGGTCACAAAGGAAGCATTGGGATGGCTTAAATCTTTCCTAATAGACCGAAGCTTCCAGGTTCAGAGAGGAAACTCCCTTTCTGACAGCATTGCCCTAGAACAGGGGGTGCCTCAGGGCTCTGCCCTGAGCCCCACCTTGTTTAACCTTTATATGGCTCCATTGGCGGAGGTGGTTCAATCGTTCGGCATAAAAATTGTATCTTATGCCGACGATACCCAACTCCTCATCTCCCTATCCCAGACACCCACCTTGGCTGCTGCCAACTTCAAAACATGCATGCAGGAGCTTGCAGGCTGGATGAACCAACACTGCCTCAAGCTCAATGGCTCTAAAACTGAGGTGCTGGTGATTGGGGGTAACTCGGCCAGCTGGACCCTGGACTGGTGGCCTTCTTGTCTTGGTCCTATGCCTTCCCCGTGCAAGGAAGCTAAGAACCTGGGTGTTTGGGTTGATCCCAGACTCTCCTATGACAGCCACGTCCAGAAGCTAACAGGAAAGTGCTTTGGTGTACTAAAGACCTTAAATCGCACCCTGGATCTCCTTCCTTTAGAGGCCAGACGTACGATGACTCAAGCTCTGGTGACCTCCCGTATTGATTACGGTAATGTCCTTCTCTTAGGTACTACTGAGAAGAACATTAAAAAACTTCAGGTTCTCCAGAACACGGCGGCACGTTTGGTCCTCAGGCTTCCCAGAAGAGCGGCCTCCAAGCCTACACTAGTTGCTCTTCACTGGCTCCCTATAAAAAAGAGGATCTTGTTTAAAGCGCTCCTTATGTGTTACAAGATCACCTCTCAGGTAGCCCCTGAATATCTGAAGGATCTCGCAATCCCCTATGTGCCCAACAGAGAACTGCGCTCTAAGGGTTCCGGGCTTCTGTATGCCCCCCGGATAAACAAAGCAAGAATGGGAGGGCGCTCCTTTCGTGCACTGGCGGCCAAGAATTGGAACCTTCTTCCTCTGCATATTAGACTGGCTGAGACAGAGACCTTATTTAGGAGACTCTTAAAAACTCACCTTTTCTCCCTTTAGGTCTCTCCCTTTCCCCTGCCTTCCCTCTCCACAGCGCGGGGACACGCCGAGATGGCGTCACCAGGCGCTTTATAAAATCCTATATTATTATTATTATTAAATGACACATTTTATATTTATGTGTTGGTTATGGAAATCGCGAAATTAATAGTTTTGTCATTTACAATGCCAATACTTTTAACTTTTGCAAATGTGACACTCATAGTATTTGTAATGCAAATGTTTTGTATTTACGTGACTTAGATGTATTGATATTACAAATAACAATGGTTATGAAATTTTTAAAATAATTAATACTTAAATAAAAGTTATTGTAATTTATAATGGCAATAGCTTAAACTGTTGTAAATACCTTTTGTGAAGATTATGTTCAGTGTATTTTATTGTGAGGAAAATAAAAACAGAAGTGAAATATTAACGTCTTTTCGTGACATTTGTGTAATGTGAGAGAGTGAGAGTGAGTTTGAAAAGGGTGATTGATTGCGATATGATGTGTGATGCTGATAGGGTGTGTTAGTGTGTGTGATTTTTGAGAATGTTATTGAGGGTGTGTAAGGGTCTTTGAGTGTAATTGTGTGTGAGGTGGTGTGGGGGGGAGGGTGTGTGTATTCCGATGGTGTGTGGTGTTGTGAGGATGAAGGTGTGTGCGTGTGCCTTTGTATGATGTAGAGGGTGTTATGGTGACGGTGTGTGTGTGTGAGGTGTTATGAGGCTGAGGGTGTGTGAGGGTGAGTGTGTGTGAGTGTAGGTGTAGGTGCAGCTGTGTGATCTGTGTGATTTTCTAGAAAGCATGCAAACTGAAGAAAGGCGAATTATAATGCGGGTTTCAACGTGACCTTAGCCGAAAAAAAGCCAAGCAGAAACATTTGACTAATTGGTTCAAGGCTGAAACCGGATCTGCTTTCGAGGGGAGGCGGGCGGCCAGTGGTCAGCTTGGAATGGACAGTGAACGCCGAAGACAAAGGAATGCACACTAGGCATGTCTACGAACGAAACCAAGGGACGAAACGAAAACTCTTCCAAATGTCCGCAAGTGACCATCAGAAGGACAAATATTAGCTAGGTAGAGGCAGTAGATTAATTAGAATTAAACATCATTACTGGAAACTTGGGGTGGAGTGTCTTGGTTGAGCTTTCCGTACAAGTCTGGGGATTGGTAGACCAAGAGCGGAAGTGCAGCTAAACGCACGCAGGGATGCCGGTCTTTCGCCAAAGGAATGTGTGGCAGATGCACATACACACGCACACTCGATTAAGAAACGAAACCAAGGGACAAAACGAAAACTCTTCCAAATGTCCGCAAGTGACCGTCGGAAGGACAAATATTAGCTAGGTAGAGGCAGTAGATTAATTAGAATTAAACATCATTACTGGAAACTCGGGGTGGAGAGTCTTGGTTGAGCTTTCCGTACAAGTCTGACCAAGAGCGGAATTGCAGCTAAACGCACACAGGGATGCCGGTCTTTCGCCAAAGTTGTGAAACTTTCTAACAAAACATATTACCAAATGAGAGGTGGAGGTATCTGCTCTACAACACTGGACTTAATTAGCATGCAGACGTCAGTAACCATAATCTTTTGGTCTACCTTGCAGCTTGTTTATATTCTATAGCAAAAAGAACATATGATGGACTGAATGCTGAACAATGAAAACATTCACCCCCAGTTAACAGATCTGAGTTTAATCCGTTTTTTTTGCCCACCACCCCACCCCTGCTTAGACCAAGCTATATGCAAATCAGTCTGGACTCTGCTCCTCTTGGGAACAGTCCAGCTCAAACTGCCTAAGTGGGAAGGCTATGCCCAGACGTGGGTCGGATGCTCACCATGCCACTGGAGTCAAGCTAGTCTGGCCGATGCGGGGTAATAGCCTGAAACCGGCCCCAGGATGCTTGTGTCCGTTCCAGGGAGGACCTGACCAGGCAGTTCAGGCTGGACTGCTCCCATGAGGAGCAGGGTTGAGACTGATTTGCATATGCCTGGGTCCAAATTGGAATGGCATGGTGTGCAACAAAACCATGGATTTAGATCCAGATCTGTCTGGGGGTGAATGTTTGACATTCTTTCAGAATTCTGTCCAACACTTGTTCTTTGTATTTGTTTCAATTTAGCATAAATAGTGTACACTATAAAGAAAGTTGGCATTATCAGCTAATTTAATAGTGTACCAAACTGCTAGTACTCACTGTATCTGGAGCCTTCGATATAGCCCAGATTGTATTGTACTCAAAATTATTATAACCATAAGATTACTAGCCAGCTTGGTGGCATTACAAGCATCACTCCCCATCCACAATTGTCCTTGGAGGTCCATGTGCAGGTGACAGGATTGTTGCATAATATGGCACTACTTCAGCTGAACTTAGATTTGCGGTTAGTTTTACCGAATCCAAAACATGTAGCGTATACAAATGTATCAATTTGTTTTAATTAAATAAAAAAAAAATTGAAGACACATTTCAGCATTTAAACCCTCCTCGGGCATCCGATTTGAAGTAAGTCGTGCATGGCTCACTGAGTTGGTCTGATTTCTCTGTAACTATTTCTGTACAAAGAGAGGTATGATGTAGTGGCCAAGGCAAGGCTGAATAATTAATTATTACAAAGACGTCGGTTGTAAATGCTGGATCAGCTTCCGGGGCAGCACTGTTTACAACACCGAATGTCTCTGCCAAGATACATTTATCTGAGACGCCACCTTTAACGGCACAGCCTTGGAAGGCACACGTTTCGTCAGATTATCTCATGCAAACGGGTTCTTCTCCCATTCGTGCCAAGTATTTCAGTTACTTCAGATGTAACGTCGATAAAGTAATTGGTCAAAATTTCCCAGTACCGTGGGTCAAACCTCCTCTTTACCTTGTGGAGTAAGCTCCATCCTAAAAAGCCCCAATTTTACATCCAATGGAACCAAGCATGCTGTGAATTTCAGTTTCACTTTCCCGATTATTACACGTGCCGGTCTGTGAATCCCATTAAACTTAAAGAGTGGCTAAATATAAACAAAGAAACAAAGTATGCGGTGACCTGGCAAGTGGTGCAACGGAAGAAAGCGTGGTTCGCAGCACAGAAAAGCAAACATCTAAACCGTGTAAACGAAAAGGCAGACAAAGTGGATCATAAACCAATATTAGTTTACCAACTTTAAACACATGCACGAAAATTGGATTTTGGCTTGGCTGAGAAAAATAAAGGGTGGGGGCGGAGAAGAGGCAAGAAAATAGCCAAGATAAATTCACTCGAGACCGCGTTCCAGCTATTCTTCTGCTGCTTCGATGGAGCAAAGGGGTATTTTTTTGTACTTTCAGCGGTGGGGGAGGGTGGAGTCGGAGCACATAAATAAGTAAGTGTTGTCAGGAGGGAGGGAAGAGGAGGCAATGGCACTGCGTGTGGGACAACTGCAACAATAAACAAGCGTTAAGAGCGGCCGGCCGGGAAACTGAAAGTACGGCCGGCCAGACATGATTAAATTAGGGGAGGAGAAGTCGCAGAGCGCACGCTGGGCGAAGCCCTTTGATGTGCTGTGTGGCCGTGAATGCGCGTGGTTGTTTGGTCACGTGAACTTAATGAAAACCGCAGCGCAAGAAGCCCTTGGTTTGACGAGGATTTCGAGCACTCTAATTCTTGCTCCGCTCAATGCGCTTGCGCGCATTGATAGGTCGCGAGACCTAAAAAAACGTTTGCCTCAGTAACCCGACCCTGCTGGAAAGCCCTAGCGAACGAGCTCTCGGACTGGCGCAGCGGCAAAAGTGAAAGAGATGGCTCCGGATGGCGGCTTACTGTAATATAGAATTTACAACTACGGTGTCAGTGGTTTCCTGTGCATTTCAAGATGGGAATGCACGCACATAACAGTGACGTGGTTAAAGCACTGCACGAGTTCACATGATTACTTCACAAACCGATCTTGCTCTGTTATTTCACATGGCATGATAGAGAAGGCAGAGGAAGCACGGGAAATAAAATAAACACGCATTTACAATGCAATGGTTTCGCTTTTGGAAAAGTTAGAGCTATTGGCATTGCTCATGACATTTCTTTTTTTTTAACTTATAAATGAATGGCATTGTTATTTACATTGCCAACAGCGCTCTCAGCCCACACAGCGCTCTCAGCCCACACAGCGCTCTCAGCCCACACAGCGCTCTCAGCCCACACAGCGCTCTCACAGCCCACACAGCGCTCACAGCCCACACAGCGCTCTCACAGCCCACACAGCGCTCTCACAGCCCACACAGCGCTCACACAGCCCACACAGCTCACACAGCTCTCACACAGCTCTCACAGAGCTCTCACAGAGCTCTCACAGCCCACACAGCTCACACAGAGCTCTCACAGCTCACACAGCCCTCACAGCTCACACAGCCCTCACAGCTCACACAGCCCTCACAGCCCTCACAGCTCACACAGCCCTCACAGCTCACACAGCCCTCACAGCTCACACAGCCCTCACAGCTCACACAGCCCTCACAGCTCACACAGCCCTCACAGCTCACACAGCCCTCACAGCTCACACAGCCCTCACAGCTCACACAGCCCTCACAGCCCTCACAGCCCTCACAGCTCACACAGCCCTCACAGCCCTCACAGCCCACACAGCTCACACAGCCCTCACAGCCCACACAGCTCACAGCTCTCACAGCTCTCACAGCCCACACAGCTCTCACAGCCCACACAGCTCTCACAGCCCACACAGCTCTCACAGCCCACACAGCTCTCACAGCCCACACAGCGCTCACAGCCCACACAGCGCTCACAGCCCACACAGCGCTCACAGCCCACACAGCGCTCACAGCCCACACAGCGCTCACAGCCCACACAGCTCTCACAGCCCACACAGCTCTCACAGCCCACACAGCTCTCACAGCCCACACAGCTCTCACAGCCCACACAGCTCTCACAGCCCACACAGCTCTCACAGCCCACACAGCTCTCACAGCCCACACAGCTCTCACAGCCCACACAGCTCTCACAGCCCTCACAGCCCACACAGCTCTCACAGCCCACACAGCTCTCACAGCCCACACAGCTCTCACAGCCCACACAGCTCTCACAGCCCACACAGCCCACACAGCTCTCACAGCCCACACAGCTCTCACAGCCCACACAGCTCTCACAGCCCACACAGCTCTCACAGCCCACACAGCTCTCACAGCCCACACAGCTCTCACAGCCCACACAGCTCTCACAGCCCACACAGCTCTCACAGCCCACACAGCTCTCACAGCCCACACAGCTCTCACAGCCCACACAGCTCTCACAGCCCACACAGCTCTCACAGCCCACACAGCTCTCACAGCCCACACAGCTCTCACAGCCCACACAGCTCTCACAGCCCACACAGCTCTCACAGCCCACACAGCTCTCACAGCCCACACAGCTCTCACAGCCCACACAGCTCTCACAGCCCACACAGCTCTCACAGCCCACACAGCTCTCACAGCCCACACAGCTCTCACAGCCCACACAGCTCTCACAGCCCACACAGCTCACAGCCCACACAGCTCTCACAGCCCACACAGCTCTCACAGCCCACACAGCTCTCACAGCCCACACAGCTCTCACAGCCCACACAGCTCTCACAGCCCACACAGCCCACACAGCTCTCACAGCCCACACAGCTCACAGCCCACACAGCTCTCACAGCCCACACAGCTCACAGCCCACACAGCTCACAGCCCACACAGCTCTCACAGCCCACACAGCTCTCACAGCCCACACAGCTCTCACAGCCCACACAGCTCACAGCCCACACAGCTCTCACAGCCCACACAGCTCTCACAGCCCACACAGCTCTCACAGCCCACACAGCTCTCACAGCCCACACAGCTCTCACAGCCCACACAGCTCTCACAGCCCACACAGCTCTCACAGCCCACACAGCTCTCACAGCCCACACAGCTCTCACAGCCCACACAGCTCTCACAGCCCACACAGCGCTCACAGCCCACACAGCTCTCACAGCCCACACAGCGCTCACAGCCCACACAGCGCTCACAGCCCACACAGCTCTCACAGCCCACACAGCTCTCACAGCCCACACAGCTCTCACAGCCCACACAGCTCTCACAGCCCACACAGCTCTCACAGCCCACACAGCTCTCACAGCCCACACAGCTCACAGCCCACACAGCTCTCACAGCCCACACAGCTCACAGCCCACACAGCTCTCACAGCCCACACAGCTCTCACAGCCCACACAGCTCTCACAGCCCACACAGCTCTCACAGCCCACACAGCTCTCACAGCCCACACAGCTCACAGCCCACACAGCTCTCACAGCCCACACAGCTCTCACAGCCCACACAGCTCACAGCCCACACAGCTCACAGCCCACACAGCTCTCACAGCCCACACAGCTCACAGCCCACACAGCTCACAGCCCACACAGCTCTCACAGCCCACACAGCTCTCACAGCCCACACAGCTCTCACAGCCCACACAGCTCTCACAGCCCACACAGCTCTCACAGCCCACACAGCTCACAGCCCACACAGCTCTCACAGCCCACACAGCTCTCACAGCCCACACAGCTCTCACAGCCCACACAGCTCTCACAGCCCACACAGCTCTCACAGCCCACACAGCTCTCACAGCCCACACAGCTCTCACAGCCCACACAGCTCTCACAGCCCACACAGCTCTCACAGCCCACACAGCTCACAGCCCACACAGCTCACAGCCCACACAGCTCTCACAGCCCTCACAGCCCTCACAGCCCTCACAGCCCTCACAGCCCTCACAGCCCTCACAGCCCTCACAGCCCTCATAACCCACACTATGCTGCCGTCTCTAAGAGAAGCACTTCCCAAATTCAAAGCAGATCTCAGTTTCAGAGATTCATTCCCCAAATGCAACTACAGACATGTGCTTTCCCAAGGAAATATACTGCAAAAATAAAACAAGCATTTACAAGTGGGGCCGGAGACACGGACAGCGGGAGGGGGGGCAGGAACGGGCACACGGATAGCGGGAGGGGGGGGGGGGGGCGGGAACAGGCACAGGCACAATCAAAAGGCAGAAGGCAAGAAAAAAAAACCAAAGTTGTATCTGTTATTTTGGTGCAGGCTAGAACCCACTTGCATGAGCTAGCTGCACAAAGGCGGAGTCTCATTTCAGGCCTGGAGGGACTCCCTGCACACAGAGGGAGACTGGGGGCAAGTCTTGAGGGACTCACTGCACAGAGGGAGACTGAGGACAGGCCTGAGGGACTCACTGCACACAGAGGGAGACTGAGGACAAGTCTTGGGGGATCTCACTGCACAGAGAGGGAGACTGAGGACAAGCATGGGGGGACTCACTGCACACAGAGGGAGACTGAGGACAAGTCTTGAGGGACTCACTGCACAGAGAGGGAGACTAAGGACACGTCTTGGGGGACTCACTGCACAGAGAGGGAGACTGAGGACAAGTCTTGAGGGACTCACTGCACAGAGAGGGAGACTGAGGACAAGCCTGGTTTTTAATGCCATGGCTTCTTTCTAGTCCCCCCCCTGGACAATAGTTTTGACAACCCGCAGTTTTAAATGATGGTTAATATTTAATAAACATGTGCATGGCTTGTTTTACAGAAGAGGGCACGTTTCACAATGGGCAGTTATTGTTGACGCTTCCAAATTTTGCAGTGTTTTTAAATGGGCCAAAAATAATAGAACATTATTGCAATGTATGCCATCCCACATTCCAAGCGAAACAGCACCAATATTGAGGGGTACAGAAATTACGGGGTGAGAGTAAAACTGAAACCAAAAGTCAGGGAAAAGATAAGCAAGAGGAAACAGTGTAAGGGAGTAAATAAGATAAAACAAAGAGTACAGTAAACATTTATGCATCAATATACATCTCACAGATCAAATAAATCTAATCAGCATTCTGCTTGTGGGTGAGTTTTATTAACGCTTGGTCTTTTTACTTATTACTGATCACATGAGAATGGCTTGTGATCGGGGTGTTTAAATTTTATTTAGACAGATGAGAAGAATTATTTACGCCGATGGTTATGGAATACTGAAATTCTAGGGGTATGATTTTACTCCACATTTATTTACTTACTCTGTTTGACTGAGTTCTACTATGGGTGTCATACTTTAGTACTGCCGACTTGGCTAGTTTTTCTGTCACACTTTGGTGATTCAGTTTTTCACTCTTGGGAATCGGCACTGCTTCTAGCTTTATGACTTTTTGCCTCACTTAATATTCGGTGACTTTTTTGAGAATCAGTTAAATAGCCTATGGATTTGTACTTCTTTTGATGATGTATTTGATTATTTGTTATTATAACCTAAACATAGGTTATTGTAATTATTTACAGCCCTGAAGAAGTCTGAATGTCAAAGACTGACTAAGACGAAACACGTTTTGGCTGTATTAAGAATTTCATTTCATTGGATGATGGAATAAAAAGAAGAAGTCTGAAGAAACTTGAAACTTATTCATCTTACTATTGTGGACTGTGATTGAACATTCGAGTGCTTGGTGAATCTTCTTTGCTGGTTTTAGCCACCTGTTGGCTACTAATGAGAGTCTTGGTAACAGACTCTTGTCCACTTTGAGCACCAATAACATTTATAATTTGACTTACTTACACACGCTGTGCGCTCCTGTTAAACTGTTACCTTTGCTGTTTGGTTGTTTTCCATCTAGATGTTTTCGCCCCGTATAGATAACTTTTTTCTTTTCCTGGCAAAAAGGAGGGCTGCATATCTCGCGTTGTGCAGGAAGGCACAAGTTCTTGGGAGGGGGTGCCTTGAGGTGCAGGTTCTCCCAAGTCCGGAATGATGCAGCTCGGAAAGTTCTGGACAACTAATGCAGGCCCGCCACACTCTGTCGACCCGAAGGACAGGCAGAGGCCTTGATTGTGAAAGGCATTTCTAAAACTTTACCTTTAAATTCAATTTCTCTTTTGCCTTGGGTGGAATCACGCATTGAAATCCAAGGAAACACCTAAAACAGCAGATCGTAATACAGGTGGGCCGTGAGATAGTACTGTGCGTGTAGGTTCATGTCCCCGAAGCTGCCTGCAGTCAGGGGGGGGGGTTCCCGAACCTCTAAGTTGAAGGGGCACTTCCATGCCCCTGACTCCGGATTCTAACTCAATAACCGGCCGTGTCTTCACCCAGCCTTAACTTGCCCCCTTCCCACTCCTGTAAGTTCACAGAATACGAACACCCCTCACCTTTGCACAGGCTGACCCTTCGGGGCTGCTACCAAAGATTCAAATTGCAGCACGCGGAGAAGCAGCGACTTTTACAAACAATCAGTTTGTCGCCTCCCCGCTCAGCAGTTTAAATGGCACTTCGAGGCACCGGCAGCTGCGGCCCCACGCGAGTAAAACAAAACGAACCTGCACAAAAAGTACATCCACGAATAAGAACTCACCCCATGTTCAGCAAGCCTTACCCACTCAGGAAGAAAGTGCCATCCCCCAAAAGACAGTGTGCTCCGGTCACGGGGAGGAAGCACAATGTGTGACATGGAAACACAATCCAGCTCTAAGCTCACAGAGCCAGCCTGCACCCCATCACTTCTCCGTGGCCGTGAAGGCTGCATCCCTCCCCGCCCCCATCTCCGGAGCAGCAGAGCTCTCCAGAGATGGATGGGGGGTGATCGGGGATCCCCTTCTCTCGGCAGGGGGGGGACCCAGGCAGCAGCGGCAGGCTTCGCCCCAGCGCCTGCCTGCCTGCACAGCCCAGCATACACAGAGGAAGGTGAAGAAGGGATCTACCTACCCATAAACCCTGGAGCTGCACAGCCCACTCAGGTGCCAGCTGCCCCCCCTCTCTGGCTTTGTTGGGATATTGCAGGGTGGGGGAGGGGAGGGAGGGGGTGAACCGTTCTTTGTCTGGGAACTCTGGGGCATGTGATCCCGCATGGGCTCTCTGGTTGGCTGGGTGGGCGGAGGGAGGGAAGGAGGGAGGGGGCTCGCACGCTGGCAGGCTGTCTGGCTTGAACCGCCTGCACTTCTGCTCTCGTCCACCCCCTCTCATTTGGAGAGGGAGCTCTTTCGCTTTTGGCAGAGGGCGGGGAGGTTCGATAACTGTGCCCGTCTGTCAGCGAAACTCCCACCCTGATAACGAACCGGAGCAGCAGAGTGCCAGAGCCATACAACTTGAGGCACACGCACCTCAGCGGGAGCTGTGCCCCCCTCGACCCCCCCCCCGAACACACGCAAAAAAAGTGCTATTCACAAAAAATGGACATGATGCCACTATCAGCGCCCTGGGCCGCCCACTTAGGACTTGTCGGCGGGCCTCTTTGCCCTGAAATCACCTGAAAAGTTGTATAATCGGAGATTGGGACAGGGGAGGTCGCACAGGTTTCTTTCCGATGTGAGCTATGGGGTGCGTTTAATTGAAGAGCCGAGAGGCGTCCCGGCAGCACTTCTTCCATATGCAAGAGTCCAATGTAGCTTTGGGGCGCACATTACATTACTGCCAGCAGGGCACCCCAATCGCGGTGTTTATACAAGTCACTGCTCCACAGCCGAGAAGGTTGTGGAAAACGCGGCAATGCAAATCTAGCTATTTAGCTGTTATTGAGAACTTTACACCAAACATGGCTTCGGGGCACGAGTCAGGATGCATTAATTTACCACACTGAACAGCCAGCTGAGCGGCTCACTGACGGGAAAGCGACTGGACGCAGCGCTAGTGGATGGAGTTTCAGAGCTGCAAGAAAGAGGAAAACCCACTAACACCAAAGAGAAGACCTCACACCTGGTTATGATGGAACATTAACATACTTTAAAAGGAAACAAGCACTCACCTGGACTTCCTCCGGCGGCGGTCGGCCGCGGAATGGCCAAAACAAACCTAGACGCCCCCCAAAAAATAAATAAAACATTAAACCCCGCCCACGGCCGCGATGACGATGCAAAAAGGGTGGAGAGGGAAGAAATCGCGGGAACGCCCACGAATCTGGTCCGGCCATGACGGACAGATCTCTGTTCCAATGGCTAGCCTCCATTTATGGAGCTAGCCAATGGAACAGAGGTAGTATTCCAAAGCTACTCTACTGTTCTCATTAGGTTTTCACCTGCGTGAAAAGCCTGCGCAGCGCGCAGGCTTTCACTTAGGCGAAACCTAAAAAGCACACGAGTGGTACGCACGCAGCAGCGGCGAAAGTGATCACGTTTCAGATGGTGCCTCGGAAGCTGAAAGCTGGCGGCTGCATGAGTGTGCAAGCGCTAGGCCAGCAAAAACGTGTGGTAGCACTTTTAAAAGCCCACTTACTGAATATCCTACAGCGCATACGCTGGCTCAGGCGAGACAAAAAACGTCCAAGGCTAAAGACTCTCAAAAAGGAGAGACCCTCTAAAGTCTCCTCAGACTTATCGGGCCCATCTACTTCTCACAAGGAGAAAGTATGCAGTCAGGCCAGTTCTTCTAATACAGGGAAACAAATCCTCTCAGAAGTCCCTGTTGGATACGCAAGTAGCGTTAACAACAAGCTCTTCTATCTCGTCGTCTAACGTAGACTATATCTGCTATCAATGCTGCGCGTAGTGGGCACGGTGGATTTCACACTGTGTATACGCCATATCCCCCGCTGCTGTAAGGAGAGCTCCTATTGGGGCACCTCTACCCTCTAGCTTTATTAACCAGGCCAGCAATCTGCCTGCTCTGTCTGCCTTGGCATGCGTTCTGGCCGTGTGCGTGGCATAGTTGTGGCACCTCAGCTTTTCCAGAAGAACCACGTGCCGAAATCTCCCAGCTTATGTGCGTGCCTACCCCCCCCCCCCCCCACTTCCCCTTCCCGCTCGTAGCGCAGAAGCTCAGCCTTCAGGATGGTCAGGGAGGCGGAAAGCGGCTTACGTATGTTCCATGTGGCTCCCATACAGTGGCCCCGGACAGCCACTTTGTGTGCATCCCATTCTACCATGGCATTGCTTGCAGTCCCCTCATGGACATCAAAATACGCGAGGATGTCCGTGCCCAGGGACAAGCAAAACTTTGAATCCTCTAGCACAGTAGGCTGTAACCTCCACATAGGGATAGGTGGGTGGTGCGCCTCCCAACTGATCTGAATCCACAGGGGATTATGATCGGAGTGTGTTCTCCCCAAATATTCCGATTGTGTATTGAGTGGAAGCAGGGATTGGGAACCCAGTATCCTATCCAACTGGACATGTAAGTCGTGGACTTTGGAATAATAAGGGTAGAGTTTGTCTTCTGGGTGTAGGGTGCGTCACAGGTCCTGCAGCGCCCAGTGTGAAAGCCAGTCCCTGAACGCCTGTGCATTAGATGCTACCGCTGCAGCACGGAGGGGGAGGGGAGGGGGGAGAGGAGGGGAAGGGGGGAAAGGAGGGGGAGGGGGGAATGACCTGTCTAGGTGCATGTCTAATACCATGTTGAAATCCCCTCCAAGCAGCCAAGGGAGCGCAACATAAGGGTGGAGGACCGGTCATCTGCGCTAGAAAGGATTGCTGGTCTACATTCGGAACATATAGCGATCCTAATAATACCTCCTGACCATTTAGCTTCCCCCTCACTAGGGAATACAGACCCTCTCGATCAATCTTTGCTTCTTCACATATAAAAGGGATGCCCACCCTCACTCAGACCAGGGTTTCGCCCGTGTGTGCCGATTAGACTGCCATAAATGCGCCCCCTCCACCGTCTACGCAGTTTGTCAAGCTCTGTCTGGGTCATATGGGTCTCTTGCAGAAGAGCAATCCCCACAGCGTGCCGCTGCATGTAGGAAAAGACGGAGTAGTGTTTCGAATGTGTGTGCATGCCACGTATGTTTCAAGTCACGACATTAGTGTGCGTCATGTGGCTGGGTAAGTCATCGCAGCGCAAAACAATGGGGTCACTTTGGGTGGGCCGGAGTCGTGGTCCAAGGGGATTGTGTCAGTGTGCTGCAACTTAAACACTGTAACAACTGCAAACAGTGCAACTAATGGGGCGAATCCCCGAAAGTGGAACATTTGTGACAAAGAGCTAGTCCAGTGGAGTGGCTTGTGGAGTGTGTGTCATGTCAGCGCCTAGTCTGCTCTACGCCCCTGTCTCAAGCCTCCTGTACTCACAAGAGGTGTGTGATGAGTCATAGGTTGGTCAATCTCGCCGGAGTGGTGTCGGACACAGCGATATGGACCGGTGACCGCGACCCCTGCGCAGCGCGTCCTATTCCCTGTCTAGCAAGGCATCTCACAGTCGTGCATGAGAATTACAGTGGATGACAAAAAGCACCGCTAGCACATAGCACATTTCAATAGCATGGGAGGGGGGGGAAGAACAGTGTGCGATATACACATGCTTGTGAGTCATGGAGAGATACAACTCAGCACCGCTGAATCACATAATCTGGTCAGCCGTCTTAGGTGTCACCAATGGCATGTTCAGGTCTTCAGAGAACAGTGGATGGGGGTGATCCACTGGTTCCTGGGTCGCTGCGTCCGCGAGTCTCCATGCGGCCGTGGCTGTTCGCTGTCCTAAGGGTCGCCACCGCCTCCAAAGCCTCCTGACGTTCTTCTGATCTTCTCCGGGCTGGGTGCATCTGGGCCTGGCCCTGCGTCACGGCGGGCCCTCTCTGCCTGCGCCTTCTCAATCTCCTCTCCTGCCAGCCACCATCCTCCGGCCCGGAGGGTCTTGGTCCTTTCCACTGCCCAGTCTCCTCTAGCCAGTCCCAAACGTCCGATGGGGCATCAAAGAAGCGGGTCTCCTCCTTCGAGACCACCATGAAGCGAGACGCGAACAACAGGAAGTAAGGCAGATCCAGCTCCCGCAGTTGATACTTCACTGCCATGTAGGTGCTCCTCAGTCTCTGAACCGCTGCTGTGTAGTCCGGGAAGATCATCACCTGACCATTTCCCACAGCGAGGTTGCCTATTTTCCTGGTTTCGCGGAGTACCACGTCTGTCCCGATAGTTAAGGAGTCTGAAAAGGAACGGCCGGGGTCGAGCTCCTGGCTTGGGCTTCTGCGCGGACACTGTGTGCCCTCTCAACCATGAGCTGCGGTGATAGCACCCCGGTGGCAAGAGGTCACGTAACCAGGTCTCAACATACTGCTCAAGATTTCTGCCCACCTCGCCCTCCGGGAAGCGCACCACGCGGACATTGTTGCGCCGAGAGCATCCTTCCACATCCTCTATGCGGTCTTCCAGCACATGGACTCGGTCAATCACATCTTGGAGCGCTATAGTGTGGCTTTGCACCACAGGTTGGATCTCACGGAGTGTCAGGCTTTGCAAGGCGAACGACTCCACTAATAAACGGTGATCAGCATGGAGAAGGGTAAAATCAGATGTGACTTTGTCGATCCTCGACTCTAAGGACTCCATTGTTTGCTCCAGTGTGGTGCCAATCCGTTCCACCGCTGCCAGCACAGTGTCCATTTTGACCGCAAGAGTCGCCGCTTGAGGCTCCATGTTTCCACCCTAGCACCCCAGCAAAGGTCCCAAACAGTCAGCCCTTGGCTGCCCGTTTTGTGCTTTGTCCCGCAGCCGGCCCATGACTAAATGCTGAGCCGTTGGCATCTGCGGTCGGTGATTCGGACGAGCTTGATCAGCTGCTGACAGCCATAGCCCAGGCCCCCCCTTTCCTCTGCGCCGAAAAGGGGATCTGTTGTGGCTGTCCCGCGGCAGTTCTGTCAGCAGAGGGGAACCCACTCCTGGATGAACGCCCCACAGTCAGAGCCAACCGCGCCGTGTTGAACACTGGCTCCGGGGTTTGTTTAGCCTGCAGCGCACCTTCCCTGCACAGCACCAGGGTATGCCCCAGTCTTCTACACCCCTGTCCCGCACTTTTACTCTCGCCTCTCGGGCAAACAACGCAGCTTCACCAGGCGCCTATTGCCAATAACCGTTGTAGCTCCGCTGTGGGACAGACGCAGCACACCTATGACGCTCCTGGCCACTCAGGACTCCCGACACTCAGTGCAACTCCGACTCCGGGGGCACACCACCTCAACCTCAGTCCTGTCCAAAATGGTGCTGCTCCCAATATGGCGCCCAAAGCCCAACACTGCAGGCTGTAATCTCGCAGGCCCTCCTAACGGGCTTTCTCCCGGCGCCTCCGGATATTGCCAGACACAATAGTTTCGCAAGTCCCCAAGCCAGAGGCCTGCGTCTCAATTAGTCCACCAGGCGCTGAGTGATTCCCGGCTTACTCACAGACAAATGGGGCCACCTCTTGTGCCATGCTCCGTGTCTCACTCGCATTGCTCGCGGGCCTTCACTGTGTGAGAATGTCCCAGCCTGGAGCTCCTGCTGGGCCTACACGGATGCCGCCACACCGTCTGCTGATCTAGTCAGCCCCACATAGGACAGCACCAGCTTCAGGGGACCATCACCTCCTGGGCCGCAACTCCACAGCTGGCCGAAACAGGGCCCGGCCCCTGTCCCTAGCCGGGCGTATTAGCTCTATGGGCGCTGGACGCAGGGATAGCCGATGCACCCAGGGCCCCCCCACCCCCCTTCAAGGCTCTCTTCCGCCACCTGCACTTCTCGTGACTCCTCCAAGTCTTTACACTCCGCCGCAGGCAGGGGACAGCTGCCTCTTCGGGTCGCAGGCGGCCTCAGGTTGGACCGCAGTAGATTGTGCGGGCCGCTGTTTGGGCCGCCTCCCTCAATGCCATCACGACCTCCCTTCCGCCCCAGGCATCGCTCCTCACCTTGGAAGGCAGATAGTCACTATGGCCAGTGAGATGGGGCCCGCAGTTCTTGTCAGGCCCCCGTGATCAGGCGGTGCAGGGTCCGGTCCACAGCGCCTCCACTGAGACTCCCGGGGGCGGCCGGCCCCTCTGCCAGCACTGGGCTCACGTCTCCGGGTCAGGTCCTGTTGCGCCGGTCTCTGCTGTTCCGCCGCCCACCCGCTCCCAAGTCCTCCAGCGCCGTCTGTGATAGCCCGTGTGAGCCGCAGGTTAGGGCCTCTTCACTGGTGCCCCGCTGCCCGCGACAGTCTTCTATCCCGGGCCGCACTTCTCGCAGGCGGCCAGTGATTATGGGTTCTGCCAATCTTCGCGTGCACCCCACCCGATCACATCTCTAGGACGACATTCACCTCGGGGCAGATCGCGACGCCTCTTGCGATGTCCCAGTGCCACCGCAGGCCCCACCGACCGCCGTTGGGTCCCGGAGCACTTTTCGCTCCTTTCGCCTCTGCTGCCGCTCCGCTTCAGCCGGACCACTGTTCCCTCTTCTGCACCTTCCAGGCGAGAACCACCGGGATCCACAGGCTCCTCGCTGCTTCCCCCTCGCCACTCCCGCTGGTTGCAATCACGGGAAACACCTTGTTAGGATTAATGCCAGGATAATTAGGGGTCCTATGTCGGTGCGTTATCATCTAAGATTCTTCTCTTTTCCAGACCATCCTATCTCCACTACACTGTCCATTACAGTATTTTGATCATAAGGAGAAAACTCTGTAGACCTGAGCCAGGCAAGTGTCTGAGTCAGAGAAACCCAATGGCTCTAGCAACAGAGTATGTGGTATCCAAAACCAGCTTTGTGTTTTTACTAGGTTATGTCCATCCTGAACTACTTCCACAAAATGGTTTTTCAGGTGTTGTAAACCGAGTGCCACAAAGCTGCCATGTACCAGAGTGCATATGTGCAACGACCCAGAAGACATGATGCGACCTTCTGATGGGGTCATGGTGGGTTTGATTCAGTTCGATAAGACAATAGGTAACTCCTCCAGGGCTGGTGTAGCAGGAACTGGTAAGAGTTTTGGTGATGGATTCGAAGTTTGGGAGTTTGCCCCAGAGGCAAGGCAGACCCCGCAGCAGAGTCATGAGGCACAGAAAGAGTCCAGAACTGATCCGCTAACAGTAGTGCCTCCTTGGATCCTTTAGGGCCTGGAGATGCAAAGACACACAACAGGGTTTCCTTAAAAGCCTCAACTTAATGCAACATAGTCCATGAGACCAGGAATTCTGGTTGCATTAGTATGAGCTGTGGAATTGGTTCCTCAATTGACCACAGGGACTAAGACTACGAGGCACCTTGATGTCCTTGTGACTTCTCTGGACAAGAGTGGAAGGATAAGGAGTCAGGCGCCGACATTGAGTTTCTTTTTTTTTTTACTTGGATTTACAAGATTTAGTGTGAAGTGGACCTCATTCAAAAACTGCCCCTAAAACAGGGCCATGTCCGCATCCATGACTGGAACCACCCCTTACATGCCTTTTGACGGTGTTCATCTATCTAGTGCTTGTCTTTGCGGTCCTCGACCATTTTGAGTTTCAACCCGGGGGCAGTTTGCACAGTACTTGGAGTCATGTTAAGATCCTGGGCAATGGAGACATACCTGCTGGGATATTGCCACAGAATTTTTCTTGCAACAGTCATTGCAAGGAGTAGTCTTCATATTTGACATTCCCTTTTTGGGAGGGGGGGGGGGGGTAGGGTGGAGGTGGGGGGAGTTTACAGTGAAAACTCTACCCGAAGTTACCATACCGCTTTACATGAAAACCAGTTGTGTTGTAAATGGACACATTGATTTTGTTAGGCAAAGGGAGATTAAGTGATTTGACCAGGATCACAGGATGTTGTGCGTCCCTGCCAAGACTCGAACCCGGTTCCCCAGCTTTGAGGATGACCACACACTAAAAATATTTGAGAATATTAATCAAACGTTTAGGGGCAAGCTCAGGATCTCCATCTGAAGGCACAGAGAGATGGTATCAGTGTGAGAAAGTGCCTCTTGACCTGTTCGCTCCTCACTTTCTGCCTGGAAAATGATGTGGTTTTTGACTGTAGTGCACAGGGCCCCTGCCAACCAGGTCTCATGTGCCAGATCTACATTCCTAAAACTGTACCATGTTTGGAAATGTCAGACCCTCTGTAAGTCCTTAGTTAATGGTACCCCTGGTACCCAGGGCATTGGGACTGAATAGGGTCTTTTAGGGACCCCTCACCAAGGCCATGCAAACTACCACTGCAGTCTTCATCTTCATCTCTTGGTGTAAAGAAAAACGACAAAGTCAACATGGCACACTGCCTGTGTACCATGTCAAAGAACTGCCTAAGGTATAGATCAGTCACCCCTCTCGCAGGTCTTACAAGCCTTAAGGCAGGGTGCACTATATCTCAGATGTGGGCATATCGGCATGAACAGATATGCACCTACAACATTTAAGTCTATTCTTAATATTGTAAGCGACAGGGAAGCCACAGAGAGTATAAAGGATGGAGGCAACACGAGTTTCCCGGGACCATGATGGCTTCATTGAACACAGGAGTGTTGGGTACCATACAAATCCTCTTAATAAACCTGCACTGATGTGAGTGTTGGATTTATTAAAACATTTACCCCTCTGAAAACTTACCAACCATGGTATTGTCTCCGACTAGCGTTAGGCAGCCTGCTATTTTGTTTCGGGACGGGCGCAGAGTGCCAACATAGTGTGAGGCGTCCAATGCAAACCAATGTAGATCGGTTTAAAAAAAAATAAAAAGGCTGCAGTCTCTGGCCAGGATGCTGGGTGAAGAAAATTGACAGCTGCCCAGGTAAGTACAGATGCTTGGAGATGTAGGGACACTGTTGGATGAGCTTCCCAGGGGCTTCGGGTGCAGTGGTGTCCTTTGACTTCAGTAAAGGCTTACCGGAGAAAGGTTGCACAATATAACCAATTATTGGTATATCACAGAGCCAGCATCCTACAATCAGACATCAGCACACAGGGCTGGCATATATCTGCCTCCAGCATCACTTCTGGGGCTGGATGAACTTGAATGAATGAATACACATTTATATAGCGCATGGCTACCCAAGGGCATCCCAGCGCTTAATGTGACACCTTAAATACTCAGAACCGATCACGGAAAGAGAAAAGTTTTAAGCTGTTTTCTGACCTTAAGATGATTAGATTCCAGACATAAATAATCTGGGAGCTGGTTCCAAAATTTTGCTTCATTATATGAGAACCGCCGACCTCCAGTTCGTGAATGCTTGATCATGGAAAATGTAAGTAGACGTTTATTTTCAGATCCCAAAGTCCTATTAGGGCGGTATAATTGCACCATCAAGTAAGACAATGGGGGACCCTTCCCAGAAATAGATTTATGGACAATGCACATTGCCTTGAACCTAATTCTTTCCTGGATGGGGAGCCAGTGCAACTTAGTAAGGGGCTGGTTTGGCTGAGCTGCATTTGAGGCAGAGCTGCATAACTCCACCTACTTGTACACAAAAGCAATACTGCAAAACATTTCCAGATCTAGTCGGATGCCTGGGTGAGCGAATGAACATGCAGTTATAACTATTCAAACAGGTATTTTTAGTACTTTCTGTCCTACATGCACCAGTTTGTTTGGATATCCAAAATGTAGTTTGTTCCTGTGGCTGCCATACAGATGTTATTTCCGGAGACATTTACTATGAATGCCACTGTGGACCCTTTTCCCTTGTTTAGTGGGCCCGGTCTCTGTTCTGGTACTGCACCAATTGCTTTGTAGCACTTCTGGATTTATTGCGTTATTTATCTCGTAATGGTCCCAATGCTGATTGTGAGTGTAGGAAGATGGCTTTTTATGTATTATGCTGATGTAAGCGCATACCATGCAAAAAGTCCAGATTACCCATATTTGGATTACAGGTCTTACTTTAATAATCCCAAGTGCTGTATTCGTGGTAGCATGGTCGAGCAGTTTAGGCTTAGAGGGGCGTGTTTAGCATTTGTTGTACACATGCAGTCAAATGGTACACAAAAATAAATCAGATGCCAATTTAGAAATTTAATTGGGAGGCCTAAATACTCAATATAGGGGCAATTAGGAGAGTATAGTAGGAACCAATGGGCTGCTAACCACTAGGGTGACTTCCTGTGGGGAGTGGGCAGAACGCTGACCTCGAAGTCTACTTTCACCAAAACGAGATCGTGAAACCCTTCTCTGGCTGTTCACTTCAGGGAGCCCACCTTAGGGGTGTGCCTAGCCTGTGCGTGAAACACCTCCTGAATATCTATTTTTTTGCGTTATCTGGTGCCAAATGAGTCCCAGGGCAAGGTGGGGGTGTTCCCCAGGTCTTGGGGGAAGACGGGAAAGCACTTCAAAAGGCAGCAGAGGCTTTGAATACTCTGGCCTTGATAGTCTGAAACTAGCCATCCTGCTGGAGGAGGGAGAAACACCTTCTGCTGAGCAGGCATTGTTCCGGACCTCTGAAAGCTCGGGCTTTCGCTAGCAAGGGGTCAGAAACTGGTCTGTGGTCATAGACTGGAAGATACCAGTCAGCCAACACACTAACTGACTAGTAAGATTACAGGAGGCACCTCTAAGGTGCCTTCTGGGTGAAAGTCTATATAAATCTGATACTGGCATCAGTACAGATTTATTAAGATGAGGTGTTTGATACCAAACATCATTACTTTCAGTGAAGCCATCATGTAGCTGCGTAACTCGTAATGACCAGTACCCAATGCATGTTCCTAAGAGGACTTCCTGAAAACTTGCAAAAACTAGCAACGGAACTAGGCATCACAGGGGCACAGATGTTCCCTCAGATGTAACATATTAAACTTTGCCATAGGGCTCTAAACGCCTGCTGTAGGGGTGACTTACATATAGTATAGTGCATACAGTGTGCATGGGCATTGCACACAGGGTGCGTGCAATGTTCTGTTTTCAGAATGGATTGCGCCATTTCACACAACCGGCAATGGCAGTCTGCGTGTAGTTTGTGTGTGGGTCACTTTGGCGGCATAATATATGCTGCGGCCTTAGGGACCCCTTTTAGTAGCCACCATGGGTACCAGTGGTACCATTTACCCCGGTCTTAAAAGGGGGCTAAAGCTCTTGGCAACTGGGTTGCAAATCAACATTTGTATCGTTTTAGGGAAAGGGCACTGGTTAGCAGGGACCCAGTGCACTCCCAATCAAAAGCATCAGTACCAGTGAGTAAAAAGTGGGTGTGACCATGTCAAAAAGAGGCCTTTTCCTACAGTGAGCCATTGTTTGCTGGTGGGAAGGAAATTAAGAATTTGTTTGCTTTCCAGATTAGTCTGGTTTCTTTTAAGTAGTACATGGCTGCCCTACTTACATCAATGTGTAGAGCTATTTGTCAGTGTTTTTGGATCTTTGAAAAAGCTTAGAAATTGTATTGCATGATCAACATGGTATTTTGAGAGGACTTGACAGAAATTGTGGGTTTTACCTCATTACCACGCTGCTCTTATGCATTTGTAAGTTGAGCTCGTGTTGTAACTGCTTGCGACTCAATGACACCCTGCTTGCACGACTGCAATCAAGAAGCCGGTTTTGAGGTCTGCTTGATGCATCAGCACAAATGGGGGGCTTCATATTACTAGGATCAAGTTCCATAGCACTGCCAAACATTTATCTTTGCCCCTTCTAGAAATCTCTTGATCACCAAAGTATTGCAGAAATGTCTTGCTTTATCCACTCCACTGACATAGGCTACTATTGCAGAGAAGTGAACCTTACAGAGGTGTAAGCTAAACCCTTAATTAACATCCGAATATATTTTTTGGTTTGCTCATTACACCAGTGTAGGAACCTACTCCACTTTGCCATGAAGCATCTTCATATGCTACCTCTTCTGCTTTCATGAAGGACCTCGAAGGTCCGCTGTGGAAGACTTAAGCGGGCAAACTAAGTTCCCAGGAACATTGTTACCAGGCTGAAAGTTGCTGGCTCTGGGGGGTATCCCTGGCCCATTTGCATTGTTAACAAGTCCTCATCATCCTGCCTTGTGCCATTGTGCATGACTGCTTGGCCGACGGAGGAGTGATGAGGATTAATATCATGTACACTTCTCTGCACTTAATACTAGTGGTATAAAACAAATTCGGGATGAGCGTATGGAAACTGTACACTTGGTAGGCCTCATTTTCCTTTGCTCATGTTACTGCAACATTATGTTTCCCTCCTTTGAAGTGTGCACCAAAGATTATATGTAAAACCCTAGCATATCTGTCAGGAGGAATGTGACATTCAAGCAGGACCTGATACCAATATCAAAGAGGATGCTCACAGACCGCCTCAAGTAGTTACTGAAAACTAGTTCTGGGAAGACTCTCTCAGACTGGAGATGGTGCCTGGCTGGCTAAAAGGTCGAAAGGTGAGGCAAGCCCAGTTGTGAGCTATATCTGTCTGTGATAGGGGAGGCATCTTTGAAGTGCACCAAAGGTCTAGGCACAGCCCTAAGGTCATCCTGTCAAGGGGAGGACAACTGCTCCCAAGACCCATTGTCCCTGTCCTGGGTGCAGTTCACATCTCAACACAGGGGAGCCATCAAACTGCAAGTTGACAGTTGAATACTTACAGAAGGATTACAGAGGCTTTAGGCAGGCAAAAAACGAACTTTTCTGAAGTCTCTTTTCTGTAATAAACACATTTCAACTTTACCAGCAAACTGAATTTTGTTTATTCTAAATAGTCCTTGAAATATTTCTCTAGCTGTTTCCTAGTCCGAGTTTATTAAAATTATTACACCCAATTCTTTCCTATGGAACAACCAACCCTTCAACAGTAAAAATAGATTTGGGGTGCTAGTAAAGTAAAGAAATACTTTATTTCCGCTGTTGGCCACAAAACAAAACACACAAACCATAGACAAAAACTTAATGGGGTCCACAATGCCTCTTGGGAGGGTTAATGTATGCTCTTGGGACTGTGACAGATATGCACTGTGGTGCTCCTGGTAGGCTACCCTCTTCTTTGACTCTGGTTCAGTTGATGTTAAATACTTCAAGCAATAAAATGTTGAGGATGCAATGTATAAATCTAAACTCTTGATGACAGCAAGTATTATGAACAAAAGTTTTGAGTGCAGAACTTGGATATTTACATGTGGTCGGGCAGTAAGTAAAAAAAACAGGAAAACCACATGACAAGTGTACAGTACAAGATTCAGACAAATAAAAACAAATACACAACTACAATAAAATTCTTGATAGATGCAAGTCAATAAAAGTAACTCTGTAAAACATTAAAATTGTAAAATTCTCTTAGAACACTAACCATTAGTTCACCACAATCCGGGGGGACATTCCCTATGAAAATATTGCTATCACCCCCAGCAAGGCCTTTAATTTCTCTTGAGAATAACCGATCATCCCCAGTAGGTTAGATTTTATCCGTGAATATAGGGTCTAAATGAGAAATGATCTTGGACCGAATAGGGCAGATTCTCCAAGTATTTCGAAATTGAAAATATGATCTATTGGGGCGAGGCGAGGTGTCAAACCTCCAGATTCTCATTGTGATCCAGCACTGACACGCCCAAGAGACGACTTACGGGTATAACCCATTGTTTGCACTGCTTGGAGTAACTTGGGCAGAAAAGAGATGCTTGTCGGTGTCGACACTTCCTCTACAAGCTGGGCAGGATTTGCTATCCTACAGACAGCCCTTTCATTAGATCATAAAAGTATCAAGTAGAAGGGTATCCAGCCTGAACCTTACATAAAGGGCTTTTGTGACGGGGATTGGGGGGGAAGGGGGAGAGGGGGGGGGACGGTCGATCTCATCCAAGTATGTGGGTAATGACTAACTCTACGAATCTTTTAGATAAAGGTCCCAAACATGATCGGAGCTAGTCACTTTAACGATGTTTAACATTGATCTTTACATGTTCAACTTTTAAACACTGGGAATCCTTGCCTTTACAAGCAATAATGCTTACTTGGAGGCGACTTATAAATATTTAAAAGGAGGGCTTTAGACTTGTCAAAAGGGGTCATTTTGACAGGTCAAATTTGCAGTTGAAACCTGCAGCGCCAGGCTAAGGGTGGCAAAGCTGCAAAAGCAGATCCCTCATAAATGGCAGCCTAACCAGGGGACAGAGGCTCAACACCAGGATTTCTGGATACCATACTCTTCGTGGCCACTCCAAATCAACTAGGATGACCACGCCTTGATCGTTTCTGATCTTCTTTAGAACCTGGGGCAGGTGTGGTTGCAGCAAAAATCTTTCAATTGCATGCAACTGTTATAAACGGTTGCTGTTTGATACTGACTCAAGGAGAGAAACCATTAACTAGATCCCTTTATCAATTGGGTACCAAGTGTTTTAGTATATGCTTTTATTCATTTAAAAGGGCATTCAAACTAGACTATAATGATGATTATTTTTTGTTTAGTAACAACTGTGACTGAGTCCTGACGAAGACATAGCCGAAACGCGTTGTCAACAAGCAGCCAGTCTCTGTGCAATAAGTTATCTGTGATTGATGGGTTTTTAATATACACTCCTTTACCCAAAGGTGAAAATTGAAAATAATTGTGTGTAAATGAATTGAAACTATGACAATTGTGCTATTTGAAATATAAAGTCATGAAAGCATAAGAAATGTATTAACTGTCTAAGGAACAGAATACATGTGATTCATAGATTAGCTTTTAGATTGCAAATATATTTATCTTTGTCTACACATTTTTTAAAAATATTTTCCATACAAAAAAAGATATAAGAATTTCAAAAAGAAATAATAAACTGTTTATACTTATCCTGTATTAGTATTTGTGTTTTCACTGTATATATAACCAATTAAGTCTACAGTTAACATGCCAGTCTAAGGTAAAATACACCGTGCCCGATGTTTCAGTTTTCCAAAGAAGCAGCAAAAAGGCATACAGTTGTCACAAGTTCCACTCTAGAAAAACAAGTCACTGAGCAAGACCCCTCAAAAATTCAATGTGCAGAAGTGCTAGCATTGCGCATTCTCTATAGTGGCAAACAGATCGAGCCTAGGTTCTCCCCATTTGCAGAAGAGACCTTACACCACCTCCAGGTGTAGCAGGCACTTGTGATTCACTAGGAGTTGATTGCTGAGCTCTGCCATTCATATAGTTCCAAGTGATTCACCACCAGGGCCAGTAATTTTCAGAAGCGGAGGGCCTCCTGGCACAGTGTGTGTGACCCCCACCCCAGATGTTGCAGTTCCACATAGAGCTGGTGTCGCTACAGGCACCTTTACTAGCCTCTGTTGGATGGATTGATGGAAGGCTTTCAACAAGAAGGTCTCAGAATTCCATCTTTATCAAAAGGCTACCCGAAACCAGAAGCAATGCATCACCGCTGAACTAATTGGGGGGCCAGTAACCACCACTGCAAATCTGTTGCAGTTTCTTCTGAAATCTCAACTTGGTCGGAGAGGTTCCCCTGATGTTGGGCCCATTGGGGCTTCAAATTCCCACTGCAGAGCCCACTTATGCCAGCAGGATGTAGGAGGCCATCAGTCCCAGCAGTCTCAAAGTCAACAGCGGCCAGGCATGACTTTGATCGAGGTAGAACCTCTGCAAACTACATCAAAGAGGATAGTTGGGGCCTCGTTCTCCAGAGTCTGCATCGATTCACCAGGAACAAGCATGGACCATGGTGCTGGAGGTACAGTAGAGTGAATTCGAAGACAGCCCAGTTATTGACTCAGAGTGTCCAGCTGGCACCAAGTGGGAACCCACCAGCAGTAATACGGGTGGAGAACCTCTTGGCTTTGTTAGGGGCTACAGAGTCGACAACGATCCGAAGAGACGGAGCATGGCTATGCAGAACTCTGAGCTGCTTAAGAGTGGCAAATGGTCCCAGAAACTCTGGTTGTGCCAAGAAAAGTTAGCTCTGAAAATGAGCGACTTCAGGAGTGAGATCGAGATGTTTGTTCTGGTCCTGCATCGTCTCAAGGGACTGAGTGGTAGGAAGAGGCCAAATAGAGTTTAGATTTTTTGACAAGAGGTATCTCTGGATCCACTTTTGGTGGGACAGAAACAAAGAAACAGATGTCAGCTTTAGAGAGTTTCACCTATATAGGCGCCACACCATTTCCAGAGCGGGACAGCGCCTGTGCGGAGCCGCATGGCACCAACCAACTGTGTCCAGTACTGCTTAAATATTTCTAAATATAGTCTGGCGTCGAGGGAATATTCAAATGGAAGAATCTGCTAATGTAAGTATCAGCAGGGCCCTTCTCGCATGGTCAGTACCAGTTTTTGAACTGTACACACTGGGATACTGCTGTCTAAGACCCATTTTATGTGCTCTAACCCACGAAACATGGTAAAATTGGCAAACTCCTAATTGCCATATTTAACTCCCCAGTAAGATTATAGTATTTAGTGCAGGAAATACACCCATGGCATGGAAAAGTTAAATGTCACCTGTGGAATGCAGCATTTTGTGCCATCCACTTGCCGGACACGCAAAACAGGGTTTCAGGTGAGACTGTATAGACTCCCCCCTGCAGCTTTTAAACCTGCAGGCAGACCTGTCAAAATAACCCTTTTTAACCGGAAAGAAACCTATTTTTAATTATTAAACAATTCGGCGTGTAACCCACAGGGAAGAGTACCTCGTATTTAAAAGTGGTACACAAGAAATTATTTTTGGCATGTACCCACAGTGACTAGAGCCCAAGAGCTATTCTCACTGTGAAGGGTTGTAATGGCCTATGAAACTAAAGCTCAGAATAAAACTATAACTCTGCTATGTCCGGTTTGGGACAAACTACTGGAATAATCCACACACTATTACTGTTCAGTACTGAAGTTGGATTTTTAATAAATAAATATTTAATTAAAGTGACTTTTGAGAAGTCAGTCTTTGCCTGCTTGAACTTGCAGCCGACTAATTATCAGCCTGCTGGCAGATGGCCCTGCCAATACTTCCCCTTATGTTGTGAAAACTAGTCCCAGAGCAGCAACAGTGGCTTAGGCCTTTCACAGGAAGACCTAGGTGTGAGGTAAGTGACATCCACTCAGGAAGGGCAACCGAGGAGGATTCAGGAACTTCATTAACTTGAAAGGAACTAGAGCGAGGCCTTCACATGCATAGTTAAGCATAAAGGGAGACCTGGGGAAGAGAAGGCTTATGTCTCCCAGGGCATCTATAGCTAGCTGGGCACCAGCCCAGTGGGATGAGGCACCAGCTTAGAGCTATTTCTGTGAAATTTAGAAGGAGGGGAATGCTCATTTACCTTAGCACATGCCTATCTATCGCAAAAGCTACCTTCATGGGCAGAAGGATTCTGCGATATCGGATTTGCCTCAGAATAGTGTACTGTAGAATACCTCCCTGTCACCTATACTGGTTTTGCTAAGGACAGCTCCAGTGTCCTCCAAGTTGCTGCTCCTCACCATGCCCCCTCCCACAGATGTGAGAAGCATGTTCCTTCTTAAATGGCAACTGGAATCCCAGACACCTTAGCCTCCCAACGCCAGAGAATCTTTCTAACACCAACGCTGCTACGACACCCTCAAAGCTCTTGCTATCTCAAGAAATTACTTGCATTGCGAAGGAGAAAGTTAAATGAAACTTCGACAATGTTACCTTGTTAGAGAACCTTTATAGGGCTCTTAATTGCCTGGATGGAGGGGGAGGAGGAGTTTAGATCAGCCTTCGATGCTTTCGCAAGGCCTAATAACTACTATGACCACACACATGATTACTTGGAAGCAGTTAACATCCTTCCTCGCTATTGATGGTGGCTTAAATCTGTATGTACGAAACGAGTGGCCTCAACACTTAACCAAAATGAGACATCCCTACCCCACTGCCTTGCTTCAGAGGAAGCCTCCTCATTTACTAACAGTGGTACAAAAAGCAGAAGCCTTGGAATTCAAACCACCCTATCCAGAGGAAAATGCTAACATTCTGACTGAGATCCAGTGGCAGACAGGGCCCTTTCAGCCACACACAAAGGCCCTCTTGGATCCGGTAGTGGCTGTACAGGAAGTGATTTTTGGGTTCCGCAGTTTAGGCAGGCACCCGGACATCATAGGTCTGCTCCAGTTGATTCAAACACATGCCCGCTCACACTTCCCCAGAAAGTTTGGTAGTCCCAACCTTCTCAAACTAAATGCCTTCCGGATGGCATCTCCCCATAGAAAGTTGAATAAAACAGACTGTGGGCTGAGAAGTCTTCACTCCTGGTAGCCTTGCCCTCTGCACTGCTAATGATGAATATTGCGGTAATTCTTGCATGCACCCACCTAGTATTTTATTGTGGCAAAGTATGGATACATTCAGAATTTGGAGTAGGATCTTGTCCGCATTTTTCAATAGCTTTTTTTAGTGTTTTATTTTGGCGGGGATACAGGTATAAAAAAAAAATGGAAGAAACAGTCCTGCGCTATCAAGTCACCCAATCCAGAAAGCACCACATGACCAATACATGCCTGGATTTGAAATCTACACCAACTTAACTATAGCACCAGAACAAGCCAAACGCAAATCCCTCAAGTTCCCACTTCCACAAAGCTGCAATGTTTGCTTACAAGGAGGAAAGGAAGCTAGTGCAGGGTAACTTTCACTGCGTCTTCTCCCCAATAATCAACCTAGAAGCTAAATAACTAGTTCACATTTGCTCTTCCAGGAACAATGGACAAGATCATGAATATTTTGCACATAATGGGATTGTCAATAAACTGCTGAAAGTCCAATCTCATGCCAACAAACACTTCAAATAATTACAGTGGAAATATATATAATTCCCTGGAGAAAACATTTCTGCTGTGGGAATTAAATAGGTTTACGGGAGATTGGGCCTCATCAGCCGGAGAAGGGACTCAATTGTGGCTTCCATCATACTGGGAAGCAGGACTACTCCTTCTGGTGCATCTGGCGACAGAGGACACGCTGTCTCTAGTGACTATTGAGGGAACAGCAGTCACAACAACTTAGCTATGGTGTGTACTCTTTAGACCGATCCATTTTAAAAGGCACAGAGTCTGTTTAAGGGGCATGACTTCAAACTGAAACGGCTTTCCAAGGGTATAGGAGTCACTAAAGATAAACTGTGCTAGAATGCACAAAAAACTTAAAACAACCACTGGCAGGTCAAAAAGGACCACCCCCACAGAAAGACGCACCCAGCAGAGCTCAGGAAAGTGTACCAGGTTTTGACCTCAACCTCAGATATATTCATGCGTGCACCCTGGGGGTTCTATGTATCACAGAGCATGCAACCCAGAGTGAGTCTCTATTGTCTGAAGGAGGCACACCATGTGCACCCTTCTTTTAACTGAGCTCAACAAGCCACTGAGAATGAACAGTGGTGGCCCTGATAACCTTTATCTGTATTGCACCAAGTGGGTGTCAGCCACTGCATTTCCAAATTGAACTGCCAGTCCCTTGGATCTGGGACCTTTGGCTCTGCTCATGCGGGATATGCTTACCTCTTATCTGTAATGTGTGCAGAGGTTGGGCACAACATGTGGCTGTGGCCAAAAAGAAATACTTATGGATTCCTTCGAAAGCAATGGTGAATTATAGGGCTGGTCGAGACAATTTCAGAGATCCTTTGTACTTGGTCAAACTTTAGGGCGTGCAGAAAACAGATGGTAAATCTGAAGCTCCGGGAAAGTCCTTCACTCTTTCCTGCCCAATTGTTTACTGGAAGGGCTGCCTCCTGCAGGTTAACAAGTAGTTGGGTAGGCCAGGCTCTACCTCTTATGCCCTTGTTTTGGGTCACCCTAAAAGGACTCCCAGCTACATATCTTCCTACAACAACTGAAGACAGACAATGATTGTAACAGTCAGAAATAGCAAAAGGAAATAAAGTAAAAACTAAATCCGCAGAGGACAGCTGGAATGCACAAATGCCGCTTGGACAAGATTTTTGTCACAGCCCTCGGGTGCATCAGGGGTGCCTCCCAGTCCACACTGTCAAGGTCCCCCACCTCTAGGAACCACGTACCCTCAAACTGGTCAGCCTATCCGGCATATTATTGTTGATTGTTTTTAAAAAAAATTATTTTTATTAACAAAAGAAATCAACAGTACAATACACAAACATTGACCAGGGTGTATCGGGTGACCACAGTTACATATTTACGGTTGCAAGCTCCCAACAACAGCAGCAAGAGATTAAGAAGAAGGGAACGGGCCTAGGCGTCCTCACGGTCCATGTCTGTAGGTTCCAGTTCCGGCAGCTCACAGATATCTCCACGGTAGGCATTCCAGGTTCCCCAGATTTTGACCCATTTGCGGGGTCACCCCCTGGATACATACAGACTTCTCACGAAACATACACCAGTCAAGATCTTCCATCCATTTCCTTACCCGAGGTGCCCGAGAGGTACCCTAGAGCTGCGCTATATTTAGTTTAGCAATCACACACGCGAGAGCCACCCAGACCTTACCATGACTCTGCAGGTTTGTAGGCTCCCACACATTCAACAAGCATCTCCTGGCCTCCAGCTCGACCCTCACTCCCCATACTTCACTCATTTTTTAATGTATCTTGGTCCAGAAGTCATGAACCCTCTCACTCTCCCACAAAGTGTGCAGGAACGTTTCAGGCAACCCACACCCTCTTCGGCAGTCAGCAGACCCAGCCAAGCCCATCCTCTGCAATCCCGGACCCGTGACATAGGAGCGATGCAAAATCCTAAGTTGAACCAAACCGAGCCTCATGGGGACCACTACTTCCTTGGGGGACGCCACCGCCTTCCTCCAATCCTCATCATCAAGAACAAAGCCGTCGGCAACCCACTGTCTGCGCAACACCAAGAGGTCCTCGGTATGGTTGATCAACTTGCTATATGTTAGGGAGATCACCCTAGTGGGCACTAGACCGTCGAGCAAACGATCCTCCAGTGGGGAGGCCACTTGAGGAGTCTCATCTCTGGGGACAACGGCGCTCAAAGCAGGACTGATCTGGAGGTACCTAAACAGTTCTGTCTCATTCAGCTGATACTTAGCCTGCAATTCCTCAAATGTCAGCACCCTATCCTTACCCCATATATCGCGGACCTGTGTTACACCAATCCGGTCCCAACGATCAAACCCCTTGGTTTTCCAGAGCATCCCCAACATCTCAGAACCCCACAGGGGAGTGGCCAATGTCAATCGACCAGCCCATTTGAGGTCTCTGTTGGCCTCATGCCACACTCTTGCAGAGATCGAGGGAGGCCCCACCAACGGGAACTGACCACACTTTCCATATAGAACACGGGTATACTCTCCCCCCGGCACTTGACCACGGTCCATCGCATATCCGGGGTCTACCGGCGAGCCGTATATAGCATGGTTTATGGGGGCCTACTGAGACGCCCAGTAGTATTTCCGAATGTTAGGCAGACCAATGCCTCCGTCGTACCATTTACAAAAGGGGGTGGTGATGAACAGAGTGTCTGAATTGAGCAGACCACTCTTACCCAGTCCAAAGATCAGGGCTTGATCCATCACCGTTATTTATCTCACTGCCCCATCCCAGCTCAGAACCTGGCTATATGCAAATCAGTCTGTCCCTGGCCCAGTGCATCATGGGAACAGGGCAGACTAAACTACCAAGCCAATTCTTTACCAGAAAGGAGACAAGCTACCGGGGACCGGTTTCTGGCATTTCAGCCTCTTCGGCCCGGCTTGCTTGAATCCTGATGGAGCAGTGAGAAAGGGACTCATGTCTGAGTATACCCTGCCACACCTATAGTGGCCAAAATCGAGTTACAAAAGGGGGTGGTGATGAACAGAGTGTCTGAATTGAGCAGACCACTCTTACCCAGTCCAAAGATCAGGGCTTGATCCATCACCGTTATTTATCTCACTGCCCCATCCCAGCTCAGAACCTGGCTATATGCAAATCAGTCTGTCCCTGGCCCAGTGCATCATGGGAACAGGGCAGACTAAACTACCAAGCCAATTCTTTACCAGAAAGGAGACAAGCTACCGGGGACCGGTTTCTGGCATTTCAGCCTCTTCGGCCCGGCTTGCTTGAATCCTGATGGAGCAGGGAGAAAGGGACTCATGTCTGAGTATACCCTGCCACACCTATAGTGGCCAAAATCGATTTACAAAAGGGGGTGGTGATGAACAGAGTGTCTGAATTGAGCAGACCACTCTTACCCAGTCCAAAGATCAGGGCTTGATCCATCACCGTTATTTATCTCACTGCCCCATCCCAGCTCAGAACCTGGCTATATGCAAATCAGTCTGTCCCTGGCCCAGTGCATCATGGGAACAGGGCAGACTAAACTACCAAGCCAATTCTTTACCAGAAAGGAGACAAGCTACCGGGGACCGGTTTCTGGCATTTCAGCCTCTTCGGCCCGGCTTGCTTGAATCCTGATGGAGCAGTGAGAAAGGGACTCATGTCTGAGTATACCCTGCCACACCTATAGTGGCCAAAATCGATTTACAAAAGCCGAAGACGGCTGTAATGCCAGAAACCGGTCCCCGGGAGCTTGTTTCCTTCCCAGTGTAAGAATTGGCTTCTGTAGTTTGGTTTGTCCTGTTCCCATCATGCACTGGGACAGGAATAGACTAATTTGCATACAGTCAGGTTCTGAAACTGGGATGGTGCAGTGAGCTAAAAAACGGTGTTGGATCTAGCCCTGATCTTTTGACTGGGTGAGAGCTTTCTGCTTAATTCAGAGACTCTGTCCCTCACCACCCCTTTTTGTAAATATTTTTGTCCACCCTAAGCGTGGAAGGGTATTCTCAGATGTGAGACCCTTGCTCATTGCACCATCAGGATTCAAGCAAACCGGGCCGAAGACGGCTGTAATGCCAGAAACCGGTCCCCGGGAGCTTGTTTCCTTCCCAGTGTAAGAATTGGCTTCTGTAGTTTGGTTTGTCCTGTTCCCATCATGCACTGGGACAGGAATAGACTAATTTGCATACAGTCAGGTTCTGAAACTGGGATGGTGCAGTGAGCTAAAAAACGGTGTTGGATCTAGCCCTGATCTTTTGACTGGGTGAGAGCTTTCTGCTTAATTCAGAGACTCTGTCCCTCACCACCCCTTTTTGTAAATATTTTTGTCCACCCTAAGCGTGGAAGGGTATTCTCAGATGTGAGACCCTTGCTCATTGCACCATCAGGATTCAAGCAAACCGGGCCGAAGACGGCTGTAATGCCAGAAACCGGTCCCCGGGAGCTTGTTTCCTTCCCAGTGTCAGAATTGGCTTCTGTAGTTTGGTTTGTCCTGTTCCCATCATGCACTGGGACAGGAATAGACTAATTTGCATACAGTCAGGTTCTGAAACTGGGATGGTGCAGTGAGCTAAAAAACGGTGTTGGATCTAGCCCTGATCTTTTGACTGGGTGAGAGCTTTCTGCTTAATTCAGAGACTCTGTCCCTCACCACCCCTTTTTGTAAATATTTTTGTCCACCCTAAGCGTGGAAGGGTATTCTCAGATGTGAGACCCTTGCTCATTGCACCATCAGGATTCAAGCAAACCGGGCCGAAGACGGCTGTAATGCCAGAAACCGGTCCCCGGGAGCTTGTTTCCTTCCCAGTGTAAGAATTGGCTTCTGTAGTTTGGTTTGTCCTGTTCCCATCATGCACTGGGACAGGAATAGACTAATTTGCATACAGTCAGGTTCTGAAACTGGGATGGTGCAGTGAGCTAAAAAACGGTGTTGGATCTAGCCCTGATCTTTTGACTGGGTGAGAGCTTTCTGCTTAATTCAGAGACTCTGTCCCTCACCACCCCTTTTTGTAAATATTTTTGTCCACCCTAAGCGTGGAAGGGTATTCTCAGATGTGAGACCCTTGCTCATTGCACCATCAGGATTCAAGCAAACCGGGCCGAAGACGGCTGTAATGCCAGAAACCGGTCCCCGGGAGCTTGTTTCCTTCCCAGTGTAAGAATTGGCTTCTGTAGTTTGGTTTGTCCTGTTCCCATCATGCACTGGGACAGGAATAGACTAATTTGCATACAGTCAGGTTCTGAAACTGGGATGGTGCAGTGAGCTAAAAAACGGTGTTGGATCTAGCCCTGATCTTTTGACTGGGTGAGAGCTTTCTGCTTAATTCAGAGACTCTGTCCCTCACCACCCCTTTTTGTAAATATTTTTGTCCACCCTAAGCGTGGAAGGGTATTCTCAGATGTGAGACCCTTGCTCATTGCACCATCAGGATTCAAGCAAACCGGGCCGAAGACGGCTGTAATGCCAGAAACCGGTCCCCGGGAGCTTGTTTCCTTCCCAGTGTAAGAATTGGCTTCTGTAGTTTGGTTTGTCCTGTTCCCATCATGCACTGGGACAGGAATAGACTAATTTGCATACAGTCAGGTTCTGAAACTGGGATGGTGCAGTGAGCTAAAAAACGGTGTTGGATCTAGCCCTGATCTTTTGACTGGGTGAGAGCTTTCTGCTTAATTCAGAGACTCTGTCCCTCACCACCCCTTTTTGTAAACATTTTTGTCCACCCTAAGCGTGGAAGGGTATTCTCAGATGTGAGACCCTTGCTCATTGCACCATCAGGATTCAAGCAAACCGGGCCGAAGACGGCTGTAATGCCAGAAACCGGTCCCCGGGAGCTTGTTTCCTTCCCAGTGTAAGAATTGGCTTCTGTAGTTTGGTTTGTCCTGTTCCCATCATGCACTGGGACAGGAATAGACTAATTTGCATACAGTCAGGTTCTGAAACTGGGATGGTGCAGTGAGCTAAAAAACGGTGTTGGATCTAGCCCTGATCTTTTGACTGGGTGAGAGCTTTCTGCTTAATTCAGAGACTCTGTCCCTCACCACCCCCTTTTTGTAAATATTTTTGTCCACCCTAAGCGTGGAAGGGTATTCTCAGATGTGAGACCCTTGCTCATTGCACCATCAGGATTCAAGCAAACCGGGCCGAAGACGGCTGTAATGCCAGAAACTGGTCCCCGGGAGCTTGTTTCCTTCCCAGTGTAAGAATTGGCTTCTGTAGTTTGGTTTGTCCTGTTCCCATCATGCACTGGGACAGGAATAGACTAATTTGCATACAGTCAGGTTCTGAAACTGGGATGGTGCAGTGAGCTAAAAAACGGTGTTGGATCTAGCCCTGATCTTTTGACTGGGTGAGAGCTTTCTGCTTAATTCAGAGACTCTGTCCCTCACCACCCCCTTTTTGTAAATATTTTTGTCCACCCTAAGCGTGGAAGGGTATTCTCAGATGTGAGACCCTTGCTCATTGCACCATCAGGATTCAAGCAAACCGGGCCGAAGACGGCTGTAATGCCAGAAACCGGTCCCCGGGAGCTTGTTTCCTTCCCAGTGTAAGAATTGGCTTCTGTAGTTTGGTTTGTCCTGTTCCCATCATGCACTGGGACAGGAATAGACTAATTTGCATACAGTCAGGTTCTGAAACTGGGATGGTGCAGTGAGCTAAAAAACGGTGTTGGATCTAGCCCTGATCTTTTGACTGGGTGAGAGCTTTCTGCTTAATTCAGAGACTCTGTCCCTCACCACCCCTTTTTGTAAATATCCGTCGTACCATGGCAGCATCAAATTTGACAGAACAATGCGCGGCCTCCCCTGCCACAGAAGGCTACGCAGTAGAGACTCAATCTCGCTAAAGTACAACTGCTGCACAGGGTCAAAGGAGTTCTGCAGTGCATATAGGAATCGCGAAAGCCATTATTTTGAAAAGGACGGCCCGGCCTTAGAGGGAGAGTGGGAGCGTCTTCCAACGCGCAACATCTGACCGGAGTCTAGCTAAGGGGGGGCAACAGATTCAACCGGAAGCGCACCTTGGGATCACCAGAAATCTGGATCCAGAGATAGCGGAACTTAACAGACTCCAGTCTCAAGGGCAATTCTCAGGCACTCGAGGGGGGTCTCCGCTCAGCACAAAAAGGACTGACTTAGCCCAATTAATCGCAAATCCCGAATACCTGCCGAAGATGGCCAGGACGTCCATGAAAATAATAAGGGAACTGCGTGGGGAGGTCAAGTATAGCAAAACATAATCAGCATAGAGCAAAATCTTGTCCTCCAGTTCGCAGTCCAACGCAGCCCTCTGATCGAACGGTCCCACCGCACCCAGGCCGCTAACGGCTCCAAAGCCAACGCAAACAAAAGAGGCGAGAGGGGGCATCCCGGTCGTGTTCCCCTGTCCGAGAGAAAAGTCGCGCGATTTAGGATTGTTCACGACCACGCGAGACATGGGGGCCGAATATAGAAGACGGACCCAGACAAGAAATACAGGGCCAAACCACAGCTTTGTTAGAACCGCACCTGGTCAAAGGCCATAGTAGCACCAAGATTTAACAAAACTGCTGGCTCGTGGATGTGAGATGCGCCCGCCACCACTCCATGTAACTGACAGATTAAGTGCGGTGTTACGCCGAGGCATAAAACCGGACTGATCTGGATGGATCAAGGCCGAGATAACATTCACCAAGCGGGTGGCTAGCAGTTTGGCCAAGATCTTGGGTTCCGCGTTCAACAAAGAGATAGGGCAGTATGAAGAGCAGTCTAGTCTGGGCTTACACTTCTTATAAATAACTACAATGTTGGCAACACGTTGGTCATAGGGCAGCACTCCCCGATCCGGCTTTCCATGTTCTTATCCTTCAGATACGGGGCCAATCGGTCTGCGTGTGGCTTAAACAACTCGATAGGGATGCCATTGGGGCCTGAAGCCTTACCAGAATGGACCCCCTTATAGCCATTGCCACCTCATCGGTGAGGGCGGAGTCTAGCACTTTCCTATGACCGTCTGACAAAGCAGGCATCGGTATATCACGGATCATATCCACATTGTCGACCTGAGTAAATGTTCCAGCCGCGGTGTATACCTCCTCATAATATCGCGCAAATTCCTGAACTATCGACTGAGGATCCGTCGTGACCGCGGGACCCACGTTCAGTTCCGGCACCAAACGAGACCCCCAGTCACCCTTTTCCAACCAGGCGATCCACTTCCCTGCCTTATCATCATGCTCATAGATCCTACTCTGTGATGAGGCATGTTGCGCCTTCGCACCGTCACGCGTCATTGACTTGTATTCATCCCGGAGCAGCCCGAGGCGATGGTTCGCCCCAGGGTCGTGGCCCAGGTAGCTGCGATTTCCAAAGCCACAAGTTCCGCCTCCACTCTATCCAATTCCTCCCTCCTCTTCTTCTACCCGGATACAAGGGAGAGGGTCTCCCCTCTTATTACAGTCTTGTACGCTTCCCAGAGGGAGCACCTCGATGTGACCGAACCTTCGTTTTCGTGAAAGAAACTGTGACCCGCATAAGTTCCTTTTTCACCACAGGGTCTTTCAGACGCCACGCACTTATGGGAGCTATTCTACCAATAGCACCCTGCCCCAAACACAGCCGAAGCCAGATCGGCGAGTGGTCAGAAACCCCCCCCCCACCAGATGGGCCACATCACTAATAAAGGTCGCCTGGGCCGCCGGCAAAAGCACGTGATCAATTCTGGAGAGAGAATGGTGTGCCGCAGAGGCATGTGTATACTCAGTGGCACTCGGATGTCTGAGACGCCAAGCATCTAACAACCCTGAGGTAGAAATAAAGTCGGGTAGCCACCTTCGAGAGGGCAACAACGTACGGGAGGGGCGCCTATCTAGTTCGCCATCCATGACTGCATTTAAGTCCCCTCCCAGCACCTTGATGCCAACGGGCAGTGTGAGAAACATCCGACCTAGGTCACAAAATGTATCAGCCTGCAACGCCGGTGGGACATAGATAGACACAAACGTAATCGTCCTACCCTCCCAGAGACCCGATATGCCTACATAACGACCACGATTGTCAGACCAGGTCGATCGGATCGTGAAGGGAAAGGAGTTCTTCACTAAGATGCCCACTCCCCTCGAACCAGCATGAGCAACAAGCTTATACCCTCCCCTGTGCAGCGCCATAGATCGCTTCCCCATTAGATGAGTTTCCTGCAGCAAAACGACATCCGGCAAGTGCCGTCTCATGAGCCGACTCACCATAGTGCGTTTTATCTTCTCACCCAATCCATTCACATTCCAGTTGAGGACGGAGAACCCCAGGCCCCGTCTAGCTGAAGCCATGCATCTTTCCAAGAAAGAACAGGAGATCTGAAGGCACCCTTAGCAATCCCTGGTCATTAACAACAAACGAATCAACACATAAATACCCCCAACAGCCAAACCCCCAGCCCCCCACCATGCACCCCTGCATGTAGCAAATGCACATCCCCAACTCTCAGTGCGCCTATCGCCCCCACTAACAAGTGTCTAAAAGTAGAAAAACGGAGGAGGACCTTACAACAAGCCCCTCCCCCCTCGCCCCGCCCCCCCCCCAACCGGAATGATCACATAAAAGTTTCGAGCGAAATAATAGTTGGGGAGGGGTTGGGGGGGGGGGATGGAAGAACGTACAGCCACAACCAGACCCCCTGCGCCAGTGATAGGATGAGTGCGGCTTACAGTTCCAAGCAGTACGCTATTCTTCGCTGTCCGTTCGGGCCTGAGCCCCAGAGTCCGATCCCTCAATTCGGTCCAACTAGTCCGCAGCCACCTCAAGGTTATCGAAGAACCAAGTCTTTCCATCATGTTCGATCCTCAATCGTGCGGGATACAGCATGGAGTACTTCACATCCCTGTCTCTCAACCGCCTCTTAACAGACAAAGCCTTGTCGCTGTCTTTGAACCATCTGAGTGAAGTCCGGAAAAACAACAGCGAAGCGATCTCATAGGCCAATGGCCCAGTGGACCTCGCCGATTGCAGAATAGTGTCCCGATCTCAGAAATTCAGGACACGGGCAATGATGGGACGCGGAGGTGCCCTAACCTTCGGGCGGCCTCCGGGAATCCTGTGTGCCCTCTCCACAGTAAAGAAATTACTAAGGCCCTTCGGCTTGAGATGGTTCAGGATGAGGTCCTCGACAAAGAGGTCCGGGTCGCCCCTTCGGATTTCTCCGGAACCCCCAAAATGCAGACATTGTTGCAGTGTGCCCGACCCTCATACTCATCGAGCTTCCGATCAAATTGATGTCGGGCCACCTTGAGGTCGCGCACTTCCTTCTGGAGGTTGGAGACATCCTCCATGAGGCTCTTCGTTTTAACCTCCAGGTTCTTGATCTTCCCAGTAGTTTTGGTGAGGTCAGCCCTGAGAAGGCCCACCTCAATTGTGACAGTGTTCAGTTTTGTGTCCATCTTGCCCAAGGAAGATTGGGCCCCAGTAATAGCAGCCATTAGGTCTTTCATAGTGGGGTCGTCGCGGACCGAATCCCCTTCGGTACCTCCAACCGGAGGTTGTTTCGCTTCGACTGGGGACCCCTTGGAAATGGCATACTTATCAATACGATTCAACTGGACCTGTCGATTGGATTTGAGGTCTTCTGCTGAGGTTTCTCAGAGTCTCTTGATGCCATCTCGATCGCAAAGGCAGGGGAAACCCACCACTCCTCAGTCGGTCAGGATGTGGCGGCCGGCGGAGCCGCCGATGCTCAAGCAGCCATCTTGGTCGCCGGCTCGACTCCTCCCCTATTGTTGATTGTTTTATATGTGAGGGATATAGCCTTGGAAGATAATTCTTCCTGCAGAAGCTGACCCTCAATGGGGAAAATTCAGGTAATTTTAGCGTCTCTATGCGCTCTGCCCACCAAGCATGCCACAGCTGAGCATATTTCAAAATCTGATTACTATGCACAGAGTATTCTCGCCAGAGCGTGGCAAATGACACCAGCTCAATTGAAAGAATGAACCGTGGTGGCGATCCTTTTATGGGCGCACAGCACATGCTTTTCATTTATACTTCTTTTAAAATTTTAGGAATTAATCTAAGTCCTCCTTGAAGTTTTGTCACATGTTCATTTATTTCCAAAGTTCAATCACACGTGAGACAGTATATGTTGAATTGCTTCTCATGCCTCAGACATGCTCATCCTAGCCTTTTTCTGGGCACGTCACAACAAAAAATACCCTCAAAAGTGAATCAGATGGTACGCAATGCATTTCAAGCCCTAAACGACTATTCTTCAGGGGTTTCACTACAAATAAGGAACATACATAAAGTTAATCCTTTGAACTCTAATACCTGCAATAGAGAACATCACAGGGTAGGGCGGGGTAATGTTTGATATTGGGCATGAGTAGTGGACGCCGCAAACAGCTGTAATCCGCCACGAATCGTGGACGGGTAATGGAAACCGGGATGGAGTGCAGTTTAGAATACACCTGAAGATCGCATACATGACACATAAGGCTATACACCACAACTCGCCCAGTTAACTCGCTCAGAAATTGACAATCTCGGGTGGCTCAAAAGCCACAAGAAGCGCAGAAAATCTTAAGAAACCTCAAAGAAAAAAAACATAGACGCCCCTTCTCGGGGATGGCACCCAGGATCTGGAATGCCCTCCCTCCGGAAACCAGACTTATCTCATCCACGACATCCTTTAAAAAAGAAGTAAAGTCACTCCTCTTAGCTAAATTCACATAATATAGACTAAAGAAATCTCGTGACTCATTTTTCCTTTCATGACTATGTCCAGCCAGACCACCTATGCACCATTGCTACCTTGCCTTGACTATTGATAACCATTTGCTCATCTTTGTGCAAAATGCCTTATTTAATTATTATTTTTTTGTCTTTTCATCCCATTTGTGTGCAAAGCGCTCTGATATCCGTAAGGATCTTGTTCGCGCTCTATAAAACTTTCAAAATAAAAATAAATAAATGAAGGTTAGGAAGGGAGGTGCTGTTATTCAGAAAAGTGCGTGTCGGAGCACACATTATGAAGGAATAAGGAGGTATGTTAACAGCAGGTTGTTAAATGGAGTGAGAATATTGCGAAGCAATTCAACATATACTGTCTCACGTGATTGAACTTAGGAAATAAACAAACATGTTACAAAACTTAAAGGAGCACTTTGATTAATTCCTAAAATTTGAAAAGTATAAATGAAAAGGATCTGCTGTGCGCCCGTAAAAAGATAGCCACCCCGGTCCATTCGTTCAATTGTCAAATTATGCGTGAATCAGGGTGGATCACATGATCGGGTTGCACGTGCAGTTGACTACCAAGGAGGAAATGCAAAAACAAGTCAAACTAAGGTGTGCGTAGTAGCACTTCAATGGAAATGACACCAGCTCGCCATCCTCAAGGAGATCCCTTACCTGTGAGATTCTCAGTAGGTCCCAGAGTGGCACTTCCTGTGTCAATTTACCTGCCAATCCCATACGCCCAGTGGCACTCTGCCAGGCCTCTATTGCCACCTGGCGGGCCAGTAGCAATCGAAGGCCCGCTCCTCTGTACACGAAATAGAGGGAGGGGCGGCTAGTGAATTGGTTGCAAATTAGCTCCATAGGGCTCAAAGGTATTAAGGACCGTAAATATGGTAGTCTCGGGTCTGATGACATCAGAATGTCGGCTGCATTAAGAGATCCCTTTCTCCTCCCCGGCTAAGGCAGAGATCTTGAATCCGTGGATATACGGGTGGGAGCAAATCGCAGCTGCCAGCAGCTCAATGGTAAAAGCAAACAATGATGACAGGGCCATCCCGGTCAGGTGCCACGTTATATCGAAAAGCCTGAGGAGAGGACCTTGTTCACTCAGACTGCAGCCGTAGGGGTCAGATAAAGCAAGGAGATCCACTTCCGAAAGATGGGGCCAAAACCGAACTGGCAGAGCGTCTGGCGGAGAAAAGGCCAACCTATATCAAGCGCCTTTTCAACATCCATGTTGTCCAAGTCATGGTGGTTGGTTCTCAGAGCCACCTCGACACAATCAGTGGTGAAGGCGTCAAAGGTTAAGCCTTGTAGTTATACCTGGCATGAAGCCAGATTGAAGACTGTGATAAGAGGGAGAATCACGGTCACAAGCCGTATGACTAGAATGCTAGCCATTACCTTCACCTCAACATTCAGCAGCAACCTGGGCTAGTAGGAAAAACGGTCTGTTACAGGTTTACCCTGTTTGTTAACCATAACAATGGTTACACATCGTAGATCCAGCGGTAGTGCTCCACGGTCTTGAACCTCCCTAAACAGGTTGCATATGAGGGGCAAACAAATTGGAGCAGCTTTTAAAAAAAACTCAACCGGGATGCCATTTGGCTGCAGCGTTTTCCAGTTTCCAATTTCGCAATCGCAGCCGTGACTTCTTCTAGGATGATGTCGTGTTCGGGAGCCATTCAATCCATTGTTATGCTAGAGGCGCCTGCCAATGGGCAGGACTAATAAAATGAGGTAGAGTAGCCATCAAAGGCATCTGTGATGGCAATGTTACTAGAGTGGGGGGCACCCTATTCATCTAGGACACTGTTGATCCACTGTGCGATCCACTCTCTCCTACAGAGCCAGGTCAGCAATGTGCCTACCTTGTCCCCAGTACTGGAGAGATTATATTGTATGGCCAATAATGGACTGCAAACATCTCCTGTGGCCAAGTCCCGTACTCCCACCAAAGTATCTCAAAGGAACGCAAGTATTGGGTATCGGCGCGAGCACCGTTGGAGCCCTAAAGGGTCAGGTCCACCTTTCCAGGCTATCTCCGCAACCTGCCTTAATTTTTCGTGGGCCAGGATATTCTGATCCCAGTCTCTCAGCACAGTTTTATAGGCTTCTTAAAGACCACTGTCGACTCAACAGTCCCCAGCATTTCCTGAAAATAGAGTTCCAAGTCTATTCTAAGCTCATTTGTGACACCCACGTCTCTCAAGTGCCACACGTTCAACTGTCAACCCGCCCAAGGAGGAAATCCTTGCCCTCCATAGTGATAGAGAAAGGGGAACAATCTGATAGTCCTTAAGCTAGATATTCCTTTTGGAAGACTGCCATCGCCTCTCCCACAGGGACGAATAGATAGTCTAGCTGTGAAAAAAACCTGGTGTACTCCAGAGAAGTAGTAGTCCCAGCTTATGGCATGATGCAGTTTCCACAGATCGCAGAGACCTAGTGAGTGTTCAAATTTCATCATAGATGTGACCCCCGCCAGGGCACCTGCCGCGCTCTAGCGAACCACTACTGGAAGCCGGAAATGGTTGAAATCACCTCACACATGGACAAGCGAGACAGCCTCAGAGTAATGCTGCCACATGATCGAGAACTGGCTGTTGGAGAAGAGGTGCTTAGCTACTGACCAATGTAACTGTAACCCCGACCACTGTCCTTGGACTCTCACATATTTACTGTTTGTTCTGTCCAAGTTCTAGACACCATGAACAGGGGTGTTTTAACAAGTATCAATAATTCCCTGGAACCGGGAGGCCCAAGGAGCAATGAGCCCTCTTCACTACAAACACAAAGGACAGGGCTGCTTCAGATTCTCACTGAGCCTCCTTTCCAGGAAAAACTATAGTGCAGTGCCTTCTGCTTCCTCAAGAACCAAACAAAGCATAAATTACACCTACATGACCGACCCTCTGAATCCTCCATACGCGCCTCCATTCTCTGCATCTGGATGGTTAGCACTGTTGCCTTAAAGGATGACAGTTCTTGCAACTAGTAAACTTGCTGTTCCGTCGCCTTGGATCTGTCTGCAACCATGTTGAGATCCACTATAAAGAGGTTCACATCAAGGGAGCCTATCTTGGCTTGGACGTTGGCCTAAGAGGCTTCGATCGCCACCAGTATCAGTGCACCAGTGTATCCCTAAGGAGCATGGATATCATCCCCGCGGTGCTTGGCTGCCCTCCAGGCAGGCCGGAAAGCTACAATTTTTGAACAAAGACTTAGCAGAAATTTCTAGCCGGAGTGCCAAGATTTCACTTGGCAGAATGCAGATGTCAAATGAGTGGCAACCAAGAAACTCTTGTGCTTTAGGGTTGAGATATCGAACTTCCTTCGGCAGGTGCAGGACAGATACCAGAGGATTGACATCCTTCAAGGAGAAGCTGCTTGGGGGATGCCTTGAAGGAAGTAGTTGACTAACTACGAGAGGTGCATTGGAGGTGCTCCTGCAAGAGCTAGATGCTGAACATAATCTAACTTTCCTGTATCAATAAGGATGGCATGCCCCGTCACTGGAGAGATGTTAAACACCACCAAAGTATTACTACTGTGACCAGGGGTTGGTTCTTAGCCTATTTGCGTTGGGTGCTTGGCGTGAGGAAAAACCAATCAAAGCAAGCCCATAAGCAGCACAGCCACTCCAACACAGATATTGGCACTTCAAACACAGGTGTGGTTATGCGAATGCACGCATCATGCGGACCTAAAGAATGACGGCTGGCGCAGGGAAGAGAGCAGATGAACCTCACTTTGTGCACCAAACATATTTCCCAAAGCAGAGCTCCCAGCCAATCACGGTCATGTGCAGACTTGGCCCTGTCAAATTGCCATTCCAGAAGGAAGGGGAAAGCTTACAGCATCAAACTTCCCTGATCTCCGGAACAAATCGATCGATCAGATTACAAGAGTAGGCCGCAGCATAAACAACCCCCTGCCCCCAGAATAGCTTACAAAGAGGGTTTGAAGTCCATCTTGCGCATTTACTGATAGAATATCCATAAATAGTATATTGGTGAAATGTAAGTGCTCTATAGTTTTTAATATACAGTATTGTGTGCATAAAAGTTGGTCTATTACTGTTGGATGGCCTGTTAAGCTCTGAGCTCCAATCCTACACTACCTCCGTGAGTAGGGTTTGGACTACTTGACTTCACAGGCCCGAGGATGAATTGCTATGTTGGCAAGTTAAAATCAGAAGCCACCCGGGAAAGATGAGGCAAAATCTGAGCCCAGTAGCTCCAGATTGCCTGGAATCCCCTATAAAAACAGGGCACGGCCAATCAGAACTAAGCAAAATAATAACATTTGCTCTTGCTACTCAGGAAGGAGTCCAATATAAAACGCTTAAAAAAAAATAGAAATCACTACTTTATAAACAAGCAGCTGCACTGCAGGAAAGACTACGTTTCAAGATGTCCACCAACCTGTGAAGAATCTTACGATGAGCACCTATTGACAGCCGCAAGCTTTTGGGAGTTGAATGATCCAGGCTCCGATCCAACATCTCTATTCTTTCGGAAGTAGCAAGGGAACCCGATCGCCGCCTTTTCACTGAAGGGAAAAATAAACACACTTTAGAAAAATTGATAATTGCCCACAACGAACAAATCACGTACCTTCCGTAACACCTTATCTGGTAGAGACTATCAAGCTGCAGATTGCTTACCTTCGAATTATCCCCAGGTATGAGACTGGATATTGAAGTGTTTTGTGAGCAGTACCCCGCTCACCAGTAGGTACGGTGGTTCGGCTTTGGAGTTGTCCGCGTCTGAAGTGACATTTGCGGTGCCTATAAAGGCACCACACAGGTGCACTGACGTCAGTTACTTTATGTGGCGGAACTGCGAAGCCACGAAGTACACTGACCACTGGTGTGGAGAACTAGGGTCCTGAAAGGGGAAAAACCCGGTCTGTTAAAAATGTGTTCGCAAAACAGGGAGGGTGGGTTGGTAAGGAATCTGTGGCTAGATAGTCTCTACCAGAGAAGGCGTTACCAAATGAAAGCAACTTGTTCATCTGATAGAGACATCTAGCCACGGATTCCTTACCTTAGAATCGATACCCAAGCAATACCTCCGGGGTTGGGTCTGTGGACTAATTTCACACAAGGAAGTTATGCAAGAACAAACAGGCTAAGTATCCATCCCTACGGACCTGACCTACCAAACAGTGTTTGGTAAACGTGTTCATGGAAGCAAACGTTACTGTCTGGCAGATGTCCAGCACTGAAACTCTGCGTGCTAATGCAGTGTTTGAAGCTTCAGCTCTGGTAGAATGAGCAAGCAAATCAGGGGGTCGCGTCTTAACCAATGCAGTGCACAATTTATCTGGAGATGGTCCGCTCCTGCACAGCTCTGGACTTCTTCACTTCGAAATACCCAATCAAGAGGTAGTCGTCCACCGTGAACTCTCATGTACAGTCAAGGTAAAACACTCTTTTTGGGTCCAGACAGTGAAGCCTCTGCTCTTCCTTGGAGGGATGAGGCAGAGTGTAAAAAGTAGGCAGTGTAAAAAGTAGGCAAAGTGATTGTTTGTCCTACTTGAAATGGAGTGACCACTTTCGGAAGAAAGGAAGCTCTTGTATGAAGCACCAGTTTGTCTGGGTATATGGTAAGATACAGACACTTGATGACAAGGCCTGAAGTTCATTGACCCTCCAGGCGGAAGTGACTGCTACAGGAAAGGCTGTCTTGATATAAGTAGCCTGAGAGGACAATTATGCAGAGTTTCAAAGGGAGCGTACAAAAGGAAAGTGAGGAGGAGATTGATAATGAAAGGAGGAAGAAGGAACATGTTTCAAACCTTTCAAAAACCTATGTACAATAGGGGATTGGGAAAAAGAAGGGTGGTTAGGCTACCAAAGAAAAGCAGAGAAAACACATCCCATATCAGCCCTGAGGAGCAAGGAAAAGAACAAACAGGAGCACCTGAGAACGGGGGGCAGAAAGGGTATTAGTTTCTTTCTGAACACTATGCCACAAATTTAGCCCAACAGCAGGAGTAAACCGTCTTGGTAGCGGGACACTTGGCTGCCAAGATAACTTTACAGACTTCAAGAGGAAGTTCGAAGGCTATTAACTGTCGCAGCTCAATATCAATGAAAGAAAGCAGAGCCTGGACAGGTTTGTATGGAGATTTCTCCACAGCTGCAGTGACAGAAGATCCTCCTGAAGGGGCAGCTTGATTGGGGGACCGATGGACATGCTCAGCAGCTCGGGATACAGGACTCTATGCACCTAATCCAGAACCACAAGGATGACTTGGACCCAGTCATTCCTGCTCTTCTTGAGAACTCTGGGCGGGACTGGTATGGACGGAAAGGCGTACAGGATACCTGAGCTCCACTCCAGAAGAAAAGCATCTCCAAGTGAGAGCCACCATGGAAACCACAGAGCGCAGAACTATTAGCATTGCATGTATTTTGACAATGCCAAAAAGATCACAGACTCTCCTCACTGCTGAAAGAAACCTTGCGCCATTTCCGGACGGAGAAGCCATTTGTGATCCGCTAGGCATCTTCGGTTGAGTTTGTCCGCTCTGGCGTTCAGAGAACCCGCCAGATGTTGAAGCACTAGGGAATTGGTCAGATGTTCCAGCCATTCCCAGAGACGGAGGGCTCTTGACAAACTCCTCCTGTTTCTTGCAGTACCGCATTACTGCTTTTAACCTTGAACACTTGCACTAGCTGTAAGAAACTGGCTCTATACACTACACCAAAATGAGGTATAGTGTGTATAGGGTCCAGGTGACTCCAAAGGTAGGCATAGGTTAAAGTTAGATAGAAACTTACTCACCATTTGTGTAAGTTTAGTCGAGCAATAAGGCAGTAAAAAAGGACAGTTAAGCATTTTATGTACACACTCAGTCCGCAAATGAATTCACACGCTCAGAGACTGAACTCTAGGTCAATGGTTTTGTATAAGAAATATACTGTGTTTTAGACTCCAGCAAGCCTGGCACAGGTAAGCATTAAATACTTTACAGTAATAAGTTACTGAATGTCAAACAGTTTGAAAATGCAATAGAAATTGTACTTTGATTTACAGGGAATCATTAGTATGCAACACAAATATATAGTACTTTGAAATGCATAGGCTTTTTCAGTAAATTTCAGATAAGTTACTTTTCACTGTACTTTTATTACTCCGTGTTGGATACCTGGATTCAGCACTTGGACATTTCCTGCAAACAGGTAAGTAAATAAGTTTTGGTTATTCGTGCGATTTTCAAAGAATACTTTTTGATTTTGAAACCCCACACTCAAACTTTTTGGAAGAAAATCGGTCAATGTTATCCTATGGAGGAAACTTAATCTGTTCACAGGTAAGTTATTGACAGTGGGAGTTCAAATTCTGGGGGTAGACTCAGGGGCCCCCAGGGTCAGTGATGCACTCTTGTTCCACCCTCAGTGGCACTGGGTCGGCCCAGTGTTTAGGTCCTATGTAATCCAATGGGGTATAGGAGGTCTCCGGCTGGTGGCTGCTGGCTATCAGTCCACACGGCTTTGGGAGCAAAGCTCCTCTACTTTAGCTCAGTTCAAATCAAGCCAGCACAAAAGGTGCACCCTCAGCGGCGCTGGGGCGGTCGGGTGCAGACTGCTGTTTTGGCGTCTGGTGCCCGGTTTTTAATAGATTTTCGGTTTAGGTTTTTAGCAGTAGGCTTGGTCAAGGAAGACTTCTGAGAGGAACCAACAGCTGGGCAGGTAGTTGGAGGGGTCGGGATGTAGGTGCACCTCGGGTTCTTTTCTCCATGGTGCAGGGTGGCTAGGTCGGATTCCACCTTACCAGGCCACTCGCGGTTGGGGGAGGTCCCCGTGCAGAGGCTACAGGCGACGTTGGAGTCCTGGAGGGTTCAGCCCACAGTGGACTCGGATTCTGGAGTGCTGGGGTACCTCAATGGAACCAGTGGGCCACTCAAACTCGGGCCGGAGGCGACTGGTACAGTGGCTTTCCAGTCTTCAAGTTCTTTGTCCTCAGTAGGCTCAGAGTCTTGCTTTGGAGTTTCTTCTGAACAGAACTGCTGTTCACAGAAGATACGGTCTTTGTTGAAGGCAGCCATTCCTTCCAGGGGTTCTGGAGGTCGCGGACTGCAATACAAGGCATCTTTTGGCGCAGAATCTCTGAAAACTGCAGGGAGGAAGGGCTGGGGCCTAGTCAGTTTTCTGCAATCTTCTCTGCTGGGCGTCTTCTTTCGTCCTCCTTCGTATGTTGCAAGAATCTGAGGAAGAAAGGTTAAGGGTGTCCCCTAAATACTAGATTTAGGAGCGTTACAGGTAGGTAAAGGGCAGGGACCAATGGGTTCATTCCCTGGGGTGAGTACACCCCCTACTCTGCCCCTTTCCAGTGTGAGGGGGTAGGAGCCTGTCCCTGATTGGTTGGGGGCCCAAACTCAAAACGGCAGGGACTCTGAGTTGTACCTCGCCTCCCTCACCTGAGGGGTGGAGTTGGCAGAGGTGGGCTCACCTCTCTCCCTCCTAGATTTCCTCGCTGATTCACCTGCCCAAAGTGAGGGGGAGTGGGTGGCAGAGAAAGTACCAGTGGGGACTAGTTGCTGAAATCAGAAAATGGCCAGTTTAAACACCTTACAGTTGTCCTTAGTGTAAGCCCTGCTGGTTAATGCCACAGCTAGCCAGTGATCAGCCGAGGGATGTACAGACAAACCTGCTGGACCTAAATGAGTTGATTAATTGCATTACACGGTGAAGTTAAACAAACACCATTTAAACACACCATTTCCTCACAGAGGGTTTCTAGACAAAATGGGGAATTTTATACAAAAAATATTCACTGTATTATCTACAGACTAATGGTGTGTTCGAGTAGTTTAACTGAACTCTAAAACAGACTATACAATTAGCTACAAATTGGAAAGAAGAGTTGGGATGACGGGTTGAGGTATACAACTTAAACAGATTGTGTTATTAACATTACTTTGAACCAGAGTGCTAAGCCTTTCTGGCTTGGCACAAGAAGAACAGAGTTCCGCTATAAGATGTTTGTCATCTTTCTTGTTCGCAATCCACTTCTCAAACGGGGTGAGTTTACGAGAAACTTGTGGCAAGTACGCTGCAGAGGTAGCCAATGCCATAATTGTAGTTAATAGAATTTGTCTGTACGGGGAAGGTCGAGGTCCTGACGTACTCTGGTGAAGGGAATAATGCTGTTTAGGTCAAATAGGTGGCCTAAGCGCTTGCAGCCCGCCTCCTTCCATCGCTGAGCAACCTCTGACCTACATCCCTTCTTAATCATTTAAACAAGTAGACACCCATTAGTAAAAGATAAGTATATTTTTGATCAACCGGATATCAAACTCTGGGATTACAACAGGGGGCCTATTTCAATAACAGATGTGAATTGCTTTTAAAGCTAGAACAGCAGTAAAAAAGATATATAAAGCAAAAATAGATCTCATTTGTTATGGTAGCAAGACCAGAAGGAACTTTCTAATACTTTGAACCCAACTAAGAAAACTGAGTAAATAGCAGAGAGATTTTGGTTATTGGGAGCGAAATTGTTCAGATTCTCCTGACATTTTCACAGAAGTGAGACTGCTCAACAATTTCCATTACAAAATTAGTGAAGAAAAGGGTGAAGAGATCGTTTTTCTATGCATCTAGATGGCTCCAACATGGATGAATGGTATGCAGTCACAAGGGAAGATTCTGTCTGGAAGAACTGTGCATGGTCGGCCCCAAGCATGCAAGGAACATGCCTTTGTGAAAGGACTTAAGGAAGGTAGAAATTAAGTGTGATGAATGACCATGCTTGTAGAAACAGTCCGTTAGTTCTTGCCATGTAATGGTGGACTTGGCGAACAGCAGCCATTTGGGAAGGAACCAAACTAAAACGTGATTTAGAGAGTGGTATTGGTTCCAGGAATTAATTACGGAGGGGAGATTGTCTCAGTTACGCTGCTAACAGCAAGAGCAAATCAGTCCGAACAGTTTCTGTGAAACCCCGGCACAAATATGTAAAAGATAAATGGACTGCTTAATCTTACTTCAAGCAAGGAAGAAACATCGTAGTTTACTACCATTCTCATTGAGCGGTGACCTCTCAGGTAAACACAAGAACAACAGTTGATGGATAGAATGCAGAACAATGTCATACATTCACCCCAGTACAGAGATCTCGGCCTAAATCCATCGTTTTTTGCACTACACACCACCCCAGTTTTGACATAGCCATATGCAAATCAGCCTTGACCCTGTGCCTCATGGGAACAGTCCAGCCCAAACTGCCAAGCCAAGTCTTTCCTGGACCGGAATCAAGCATCCTAGGACCGGTTTCTGGCTATCAGCCGTCTTCAGCCAGGATAGCTTGACTCCAGTGGTGTGGAGAGCATGGGACTCACGTCTGAGCATACCCTTCCCACTCGGGTGACAAATGCAAAAACAGTTGGACAGAATGCAGAATAATGTTATACATTCACCCCAGGACAGAGATCTGGGCCTAAATCCATCGTTTTTTTGCACTACACACCACCCCAGTTCAACATGGCCATATGCAAATCAGCCTTGACCCTGTGCCTCATGGGAACAGTCCAGCCTGAATGTATGACATTGTTCTGTATTCTGTCCAACAACTGTTTTTGCAATTGTCACAGCTTGATGCACGAGCCCAAATTACTTTTGTACCAAGAGATAATTAAACTAGAACCAGGTCTGCTGGTGTGCCGCACGCCTTTTTGTTTTTGAAATGTGTCATTGAGAGACTGGCAAATTCAAAGAGTCGGAAGTCGAGTCTTTGTCTGCCGAGATTGGAGATTTTTTTGTGCACAGCGAAGCATTTAAGCAGAGGTCAGGTAAACAACGTCGGAGACCTAATTAAGGGACATTGCAAGGTTTGCAGACCTTTATTTTATTTTTATATAGGCACCTCTGATGCTACGAGCGGACAGGTGAGGCTGTATTGTGCGGAGCTCCCTTCAGTCACACACCATTCTCCAAGAGTCTCGCTGCAGTCCAGCTCCAGCCACCGCTTTCAAGCAACGAAGTTAAAGCAGGTCTGCTGCTTGGGAATCTCTCGCTATGCAGCTTTACAAAGGGTAAGAATTCTGCCATTGCAGAAGAAATGCAATGGTATGTATTCGTGTATTTAAGCCCAACTGGTGTCTTAGTTAGACGAAACATTTCTTGCGGTCTCAGAGGAAACATCTCAGAGATTCAATAAAAAGAACATTTGCCCGGAATCCAGTGAACCACCCACAAACTTCAGCAATCTTTAGCAATCCAAAAAGATGGTCTAAGAAAGTAAATAAACATACATATTCACTTCAGGTGAGGGGAAGTCATGGTTCAAACTAATAGATGGATGCCACTAAAAATGTCCAACTGTGATTAGTGATTCAGGGTTAACTTGCTTTCAGATGCACTGCTCATGACGTAACAGACGGCACTAGTTACATCATCCAAAAGATTACTGCTGCCATCACATTTGATCTCACCATATACTTCTTTATGGATACACAATTCTTTGCATATGTGCCCTTATCTACTGATTTTGCGTTGCTATATGCTATTATTGTTATCGCATATCACCTATACACAGGTGTGGACAAAACCCCTCTTCAGGGGTTGACCACAGGCCCTTCCCAATGACCTGATCCTGCAACTTCCTCCCTAAACCCTGTTGATAAAATGCACAACACAATCAAATGTACAGAGCGGGGGGTTAGCACAGGTCCATGCCTTTCACCAGGGCATGTGCTGTAACCTGTGAGTTGGTGTGATTCTTAAAGATTTTAAACAATTTTGTACTTTGACCATGTATATTTACAGTTACTGATTCACAAGACTCTTAACTATTCGGTATGGGGCACTTGATAACCTAGTTATGAACTGCATGAGCCAGCATCGGTGAAATACTACACATTCCTGATAAGGGAGTGCGGCTTAAAAATAGAATTACAATTCCTTGTGGTTGCTGTGTGATGCTTGCTATGAGGAATTACCCACAGTGCTTTGTGGCTGCTTTTTATCGGTATTGTGCACATGGTGTTTATGCTTTGACAGCACAGTTTGTCCCCTCAATACCAGGAAGCCGACTTTGAATATAAAGGAGCTATTGAATGAGTTTACCAAGAATGGTCCAACTCTGCCAGGCACACATTTTCCCTTGTTGCCTGCCATGCTCAGTGTGTTTTCGGTCACTACTGTGTGGGATGGAAATTGGGCAGGACGTTGAGGCTGCCATGATTGAATCAGCATAAGCTGTAATTCAATGAATATTATGTTGTAGAATTTGTATAGATCTTTACAAGTCTATTTGGGGCACAAAAGCACACATTCTGACAGGTAGCACGGGCATGGCTGACAGTGTTGTAATTGTTGTGATCCTATGTAAGACGTATTTAGGTGTCATTTATGTGAGTGACCTGAGAGGTGCGCTGGTCTTAGGATGCAATGCCAAGCAGAATAATGGAGAAAGATGTGCAAGATAGGTGCTCAGATTATAGTTAGGACTATAGCATATAGTAAAAAACAGCACTATTCAAGGCAATTGGATACTATGTGCGTACACTAAAAAAAAGCATTTGCCATGCAATAGGTCTCGCTTTCGTGAGTTTGAGCTACTGGCATTGTAAATGACAATGTCTTTTTTAATTATGTGTTTTAAAAAACCTGCAAGCAGTGCGTAAATACCCACTTTGTACTTTTAGTCCTTGCTTAGAAGAAGCAAGGCTGGCAGCAAAAGAGGCATAGTTACTGCCAGCTTTGCTTCTCGTAAGCAAGGACTTTGACTACAAAGTGGGTGTTTATGTACCGCTTGCAGATTTTAAAAACATAAATAAAAGGCTTGGTGATTTACAATGCCAATAGCTCAAACTCTCGCCAATGCGAGACCTATTGCACTGCAAATGCTTTTTATTTTCATTTGTTAGGGGTTCCCCCACCCTTCCGTCTACCATTAAGACCTGGCGCATTGCCACCTGCTGAGCACCAAGGGTCTCCCCCTGAGGGGCAGATGCAAAAGACTGCAGTAAGCCCACTTTCAACTAGTAGGGAATACATGCATCAATAACCTGCGAAGATGGGATGCGCCCACCTTTGCTACCTTTATAAATCCAAGGAGATAAGGTAAGTCTAAAGATGAGAAGGGAAAACTGGAACTGCTCCAACCACAACAATGGACTGAAAGTGCCCCTTTCACACCCCCTTTTTCTCCTCACTAGGACAGTTTGAAAGGGGGGCAGACCAGCATATATTTTGTGAAACTGTCCTACCAGTAACTTAGCCAGTCTGGCTGCTACCCCTGTATCGACAAAGCGGTGACGATTATATGTTATACGTTGTAAGAATAAAACCAATTAAAAAACAAAAAAAACGCTCCTTCAGTTTGTCCTTCCATAGAAAGGCTTTCGGTTGGCAAAGAACTAATTTCAGTCTAAGCTGTTCAAATTTTTTTGGCACCAAGAAATAGCTAGTAACAGCCCTTATCTTTCTTCAGCTACAAAACCCTCTGTATAGTCCCTTTAGCCAAAAGCATCTTAATTTTCTGCAGATGCGGACCTCCGTATCCACTGAAATCTTAGCAGCAACTGATGAGGGATGAAGGATACGACATGTAGGGTATAGCCTCTTTGAACACCCACTAATCCAATGTACTGGTGCACCAGCCATGTAGGAAAAGGAATGTTACTTACCCCTCTAAGTATCTGCCCGTGGCATATAGTGATGTAGGTTCACATGCTTGCTCTGCATACTGACATCTAGTGTTGGGCTGAAACATTTACCACTTGTTTTTCTGCGAAGAAGTCTTTCGAATCACAAGGTATAGTGACTCCACCTAGGACTGATAATGTGCAAGGGCAACAGCTCCATTGTTAAATTGTTTTCCCAAACCGCTAGCGTAGGCCACAAAAAGCTGTTGAGTTTTACAAAAAACTTTGGTCCCATCACAATAGTGTATGCGGACCCTCTATGTTCAGTGTGTGGAGGGTTCTTTCCACTACTGAATGTGGAAAGAACACAGTTAAATTGTTTGGTTGAGGTGGAAAGGAGAGACCACATTATGCACAAACGTTGGGTTCATTCTACGGACTACCCGGTCAGCATTTACCTTGAAAAAAAGTTCTTCCTGCGGGACAATTTGAATCTTGCTCACCCATCTGAAGGTAGTAATTGCGACTAAAACAATTACCTTCCTAGACAAACAAGTGTGGAGGGGCTCAAAAGGGGGTCCCAAGAGTCAAGTGAGGACTAGATTAATGTTCCACGAGAGCGCTGGGTTCAACCAGTCCAGGGTTTATATCCTCTTAAGTTCTTCCCTAAAGGTTTTAATGACTTGAACTCTAAATACTAAAGAGTATTCCCAGTTCTGTAGGTATGCTGCTACCACAGCCAAATGTAAGCGACCTGAAGTGAACACCAAACCTGAGTGTTGCAAATGAGGTAGGTAGCAGACACTGTCTTTCACGGCAAGCTAGAGTGGATCTATGTGTTTTGAGAGTCAATTGTGGACGAACCGCTTCAACTCTGCTGCATTGCAGGTTAAGGTAGTGGGACGCACGCCTCTTTAGGATGGACATTCTCTAAACTGGTAAATTGAGATACCCTTATTCTAGGACATCAGGAGCCAGAGCACTAGGTTGAGCTGCGTGGGATTGATATGCCTGATCGTGCCTGGGGTGATGAGTGCGAAGGTCCGGCCTGTTGGGGAGCTTCTGGTGAGGACCTACAGACAGCTCGAAGGAAGGTTGTGAACCACAGCTGCTCGGACAACTTGGGACCCAACATGATGAGGGAGATCTGCTGTAGCTAGTCGTGTTTCTAAGTGTTAGAAATTGAGTTTGTTCCACAGTCGATAGGTGGGTGCGTGTATGGTTGTTTTAGGTGCGTCGCTTAGTGTTTTATGTTGGAAGGCAAGCAAATGGTGGTCTGAGCATGTGACTGAAGTTATAGTTTGAAAGGTAACAAGTTCTGTATTAGCAAAAATGACATCTATTATGTGTCCAGCTATGTGTGTGGGTTTGTGGACAATCTGATGCACATTCAGTGCGTCTAGCCCAGCTTTGATTGTTTTGGGATGGGGCGTATTTGATTAGACAAACCAAATGTTGAGGTCACCCAGAAGGCATAGGTTGGAGTGTAGTGTTATTAGGTTTGAAAGAGTGTCTAAGAGTGTGTCTGGGAATATTGCATTGCAAGGTGAAGGTCGGTAAAAGAGCAGGAAGTTACAGGAGGAAGACTGTAGGATTGCATCTGGTGAAAAGGGCCTCACTTTTTACGGAGACTTAGTCAACTTTAGTGACTTGTAATGTTTGCCTGAACACAACAGCTAGGCAGTCTCCTTTTTTGCCTATACAATTGGGTGATCGTTTGACAACCTAGAGGAACAGCTTCATGTAGGACTTGAGCCATATCATCTCCCAACCATGATTCAGTTATGAATAGTAGGTCTAGTTTTGCGCCAGTGAGGTCATACACATGTTTGTTTTTAGAGAGAAATTGAACATATATTAGTGGACAGTTTAGAGAATGTGCTTTGATGACAGTGTGACTGTTTTGTCGAGGAATGAGCAGTATTTTGTGGCCTTGCAGCAGGTGTGTCTTTTGTGGTTTCTTTGGTGTAACCTTGTTATGCAGTAGACATGGCGAAGCGAAGTTGTGAGGTTTGGCACATTGCTGATTTTGTTTGCGTCTGTTTAGTGTGGAAGGTGTACGAGTTAGGGGTGGTGGTGTAGCATGTGGGTCATGTAGTAAGGTCCTAAATTGTCCAATGGTTGAGAGGCGGTTAGAAAAATTGCTGAATATGTGAAGTGTGGTGGAAGCTAGAAAGCTTGGTATTGGAGTTTGTTGATTTGTGTAGTTTGAAAGGTCAGTGTGTGTTTGTAGTTCGTGATGGTAAGTATTCAGACGTGTTGCGCTGTAGACTTTGTTGTGATAGTGTGTGTGTGTGATATGGTTTGTTATTGAGAAGTAATGAAAGGAGGTGCTGATGTGTTTGTTTTATGAGATGGATATCTTTGTATAGTATTGTTTGTAAGTTAAAGTCATAAGGTAAAATGGGGTGGTGTGTTTGTGAGTAGAGTGTATGTTGTGTGTTAAAGACGGGGATGAAGTAGAGTTAAAAGTGTTGGTCTTAGACTGGTTTGCTGCAAGTGGCAATGTGTGTGTGGTGCAGTGGAGTAAGTGTTGTGTGGGTGTGTTATTGTGGTAGAAAGGAGGGGAGGGTAATGGTTGGAGAAATGATGGTAGGCTGAGTATAGGTTTGTTAGTGCCAAAAAGAGGTCTGTTAGGAATAATTTGAGCAGGGAGTGTGTGTCTGGATGGGATATAGTGAAGTATGTTGTGGAATTGGGTTGTTTTAGTCATGAGTGGATTGGATAGTGGTATAGGATAGAGTTGTGTACTGTTTATAAGTGATGGTGGAAATGTGTGTTAGGTGGGATTGAAGGGTGTACAGGTGTTTGTGGGGTTTTGTAGTGGGTGCTGAGATATTGGATTTTGTATAGGGTTAGTTTGTATTAAATGAGTAAAGTACGTGTGGTGCGAGTGTGTTACTCTGTGGATGTGGGTCGTGTTGGTTCGGTGCATGTAAAATTTGGCAGCACTTCTGGCCCTAGTACCAACCAGTCTCGACCAGGCACTGACCCTTCGCTTTGACGCCCAGGCTGTGAGGTCCTGTGTCCTGGCCTTATGTAGCCCTAGTAATCAGGTGACCCCTTCAGCCGATGGAAACCCTAGCCCTAACCAATCCCAACACTAGTTCTAGGACCAATAGGAGACCAAGCCCTTACAACAAATCATAGCCCTAGTCCAAGCACCTAAGCAGGTACTTAACCCTAAACCCTATGTCCAATAGGAAGCCCAGGCCAAGGAACCAATCCAAAACCCTAAACCTATCCACCAATTAGACTACTCGCCTTAATCCCTACATCAATAGAATCACTGAACCAGGAACTAATCAGTAACCTCAAATACCCAACCAATGAGAACACTAACCCATATCCAATAGAAACACCGGATGCAACCACCAATCATTGCACACAAGTAGCATCCAACAGCAGTCAATATTAGTTCTCGGAGACCACAGGCAATGTTTGTTGACCAGGGAGTTGGAAGCTGCTACTCAATTCAGAATCTCCTAGGAGACAGACTAGATCAATCCACACTTTGGAGTTCTGCAGTTAAGCGCCTAACAAACTTTGCCCTCTAACAATACTGTTTATACAAAACATTACTGACTCTCCTAGCCAAAACAAGTGTACCATCCCTAAACAAAAAACACAGCTAACAGCAGATTACAGCTCTCAGAGAGCACCCTCTGTAAATGTTACGTGGGTATTTGTATAGCGCACATATACCAACAGGTTTCTTGGGGCTGTGAAAATGACATGAGTGCAGCTTAAGCCAGAAGTAGCTAATTATAGGCCACCGTGAAAAGGCAGGTCTTCAGTTGTTTTCTGAACCGTAGATAGTCTCCCTCAAGCCGGAGGAAAGCAGGGAAAGCATGCCAGATCATGGGTCCAAGGAAAGAGAAAGTAGTCCCGCTGATGCGTTTGATTCGGAACACTGTCAAAAGGTTCTGGTGCGAGGATCTCAAAGTCCACTAGGGTAGGTGTTTATTGATCAGTGAGACAATGAATCTTGGGCTGGTGTCTTGGATAGCTATGCAGCCAGCTTTGTACAAGGCTCGTTGCTCCAATGGAAGCCAGTGGAGGTCTCTAAGCAGGGGGTGATCTGACATCGCCTGTCCCCAAGATAGATGATCCTTGCCGCTTGATTTTGAATCACCTGCAATCACCAGTCTGTAGAATTGTGGGAGTTCAATGTAGAGGACGTTCCCATAATCGATTTTGGAAATGATTAAGGCTATGGCAATTTGGGTAATGGCCTCCTTTCTGAAAAAGTCTGATCTTGCGCATTTTGACATAGCATGCCGATGTCACTGAGCCAATTTGGGGGCTCATGGAGATATCTGATTCAATGTGAAGACCCAGAATTTTTATAGCAGGATTAGGAGTAGGTGCCACACCAAAATCAGGGGGTCAATAGGAGGAAGTCCAGTAGTCAAGTTTACTGTGGGGAACAATGATCTTGGCCTTTTCTGAATTCAGCTTTAGTTGGTTTACATTCATCCACGTTTTGACGTACAGCATGGAGCTCCTAACAAAGTCCTTCGATTCTGTGGAGTTGTCAAGGGTGAAGATAAGCTGTAGGTCGTCAGCATAGTTGGAGATCTTTACTCCCATCTGTCGTAGACCCAAGATCAGGGGACGTATATAGGTATTGAACTGAATTGGCAAAAAGGAGGAGCCCCGAGGAACGCCACAGTTCAGACCTACCATTCTGGACTTGAAGGACGATAGCCACACTGACTGTTTACGGGCCGCCAAAAAGGAGCCGAACCAGTCGAGCGATGAGCCCCCGAGACGCGCTGCAACAATGCGATCCAGCAAAATTTTGTGGTTCATGGTGTCAAATGCCGCAGACAGGTCAAGGACGACCAGGGCCTGAGGGTGATCCACATCGGCCTGTCCCTTGAGGACGTCCAGTACTGATAGAATCACTGCTTCGGTGGAATGTGCAGGACGGAAACCTGCCTGGTGGTTGTCCAGGAATTAATTTTTCTCCGGAAAAGAGCGGAGGCAAGTGGCCACGTGGGTCACTCTCTGATGTGTAATATCCAGTTTTGGGGGGTAATCTGGTTCCACTCACTTGCTAACACATAATGGAAGTTGGGGGTGGATTGCTTAACACAGTTCTGAGCATAGATCAAGGTAGAAATTAGGAGTAGGAGGGAAAAACAGGTAGTCACGGCTAATGGGGGTGGGGGGGTGGGGGGGATAGAACTGATTTGGTCTGCAAATCCCACAGTTCAGCAGCTTAAATATAATAGTCACAAGCGAGTAAAAACCACAAGGTTCAACAAAACAGGTAAAAAATAATGCAATCATGGGCAGGTAAAAAACGTACTTTGAGGCAATCACAGGTAGGAAAAAAAAGAAAGAAAAAAAACGCCTTTTAAATTTCAGATAAGAGACCGCACTAGTCTGCCTTACCACCTCTTGGTCCTTGGTTCACTGCAATCTGAAGCACAGGGAAACTGCAGCTCACAAAATAGAGGTGAAAGTTTTGGGGTTCACCCAACAAACCCTTCAGGGGCCTGTGAAGGTGTAAGAAGAGGGCTCAGGGTTGCCTGGGAGCCAATCGGCAAGCTAAGGCTGCTGCCAGAAGGCTGGAAAGCTGCTCAATTCAGAATATCCTAGGAGACAGACAGGCTCACTCCACACATTGAAGTTCTACAGGTAATGGCCTAAACAACTTTGCCCTCTAACCATACTGTTTGTACAAAACTTTACTCACTCTTCTAGTCAAAAAAACAAGTGTAAAATCCCCCAAAAAACACCAGTTTAAACGGCCAGCACCATATTTCAAAGTGGTAATTAAAGAGAGAAACGATTCAAAATTCTAAAGTAAATAGGGTGTTTAAAGCTAGGTTTCACAATGGTTGAATCAGATACATCTAATTATTCCACTAACAGCAGAAATGAAAACACGAGAAAAATGTATATATCACTTTTACCTGATCGGTTTATGATATTCTTGCACTCTGCACATTCCCAATTCTGCTCTTGCCAGATCTTCATGGAGGAGCAGGCTAGATGTGTCCCACGTGAGCCACAGCACTGACAGCGTACAATCTCCCACTTACTACTACAAAAGAAGCAGGAAAAAAATTCTAAACCTCTATAAAGTTGCAGGAGCACAGATTAAGTCTTACTTATGCCTTCATTCTTATCCAAATACTTACTGGAGGTTTTAAATGTAATTGCAAATTACAATAGAATTTCTCTCCATACATTCTGCGTAAACTTTTGCAAGACCTACTGCCATTCTCCCCCCACGCCCATCCTTTATTGTTTAACTCTAAATACACTTCAGCAAGTAATCCACCAGACAAATAAACGTAAAGCTCTCATCCACGGGGGACATGTTCTATCCCAGCAGTCCGGGTCGAAGTCATGTAGTATTGGTTCCCATGTTAACAGGAACTCATCTATATTTGATGACATTTCTACTCAAACTTTCCATTGCAAGAATGCTCTACATTTTTTGAAACCATGGGTTCAACTGGGGCTGTGTTTCCACCAATGCACAATCACTATCATTGAAAAGCAATTGGGAGCCTAAGATCCATTCTCTAGTTCTAACATTCTCCCGTATCGTGGTCTTCATGCCTACAGCTATTTTTGATTCAGCTGGCACTGGAAATACTACCATCTTTTACTGCGGCTAGGCATTCCTTCCAAACAATTGCTAGCTTTGGCATGACCACCAATTGTCTTGAATATATTTCATATGCCCCTTGGTACATTTTGGGTAATTCTTTAGGTGTGAAATTCCAGTAAGTCATGATTTTGATTATGGATTCTCTGTAGTGTTTAATCTTGTGCACTCCAGTAATCTATCCATTCTCTTTTGTTATGCCTTGGCCAAGTTCTTCTCTTTGTATTCCCAACTTGGAGTTTACTCACCTATCGGGAGTGATATGTTTGTCAGTACTCTTAGAACCGCAAATATTTTAACCAATTTTTCAAAGGGTGTTAGGTGCCCGATATGTTAAGCAATTCACAAAGGGCACTTTTGCCCAGAAAAGGGGTGCCCAGGTACTAGATTACCAAAAAGACTGACTTAAGTGATGGAGTTTAAAACTGAGGAAAAGGAACAGGTTATTTACCCTGTAAGCATCTGCTCTTGGCATTTAAGTGCTGTAGATTCACATGCAGTGCATACTCCTGCATCTAGTACTGGCCTCAGATGTGTGAAAGTTGTTTTTCTTTGAAGACCTGTTCCCAAGTTACCAGGTACTGTGACTGCGCCTCATGTGCAATGGGAATGGCCATCAGCTCCATTGTTAGATTGCCTTTCTGCAGGACGGGTGAGGATGATTGGAACATAGCGACAGGAATAAAGAGATTACCATGCAAGGGAAGTGGAAAGTAATCAAATGCAAACAGCCATAGGGATCCGGTAGAAGGGTGGGCGCATGTAAATCTACAGCACTACACACTACAGACAGAAGCTTACAGGGTAAGTATAATTTTGCGTTCTAAGCATGTGTGACTGTAGATACACATGCTGTGCCAAGACTGTAGAGAAGTCCTACCCGAAGCTGTGGCTAGCCTGTGGACGTTGTAGAAGTCTAAAAAAATGTACGTAGTACACCCTAATCAACATTTGCTTGCTAAATTATCAAATTACCCAATAACTATATGAACCAGGGAAATTATACACAATGCAAATGACTATGGTTCTCTCTGGAAAGCATCAAACTCAAAGTTATAATATATAAATAAAATAAAAAGCAAAACATACATTAAGATGAGCCTAACGCACAAGTTACTACTTGTGTAACTATATACCTGTAGAAGACATTAGTTAGTTATAGATTCCTTACTTTAGAACATTCCCAGGCGTCAGACTGGATCCAGAAAGTTTTGCTTAGCATTACCCCTGCGCGTCAGTAGGTGGAGTCCTGCGGCTCCTCGTCAGTCACTGGCGTCATCAGCGCCAAGATGCCTTCACGGAGGGTACTTAGGCGCCACCCATGCGCGCTGACTTCAGTGCTGTACGCGAGTTTCCGCGCCGAAACGCAGAGCCACGCAAGATACTGACCATTGGTGCATAAAACAAGGGCCCTAAAAGGAGATGACCGTAACCCTGGTAATCAGGTCGCAGAACGGGGAGGATGGGTGGGGCGGTAAGGAATCTATCACTTACGAATGTCTCTTACAGATATATTGTTACACAAGTAGTAACTTGTGCATCTGAAAGAGACACGTTAGTAATCAATTCCTTACCTTAGAATAGATACCCCAGCAATACCAACCCAAGGGTGGGTCTGCGAACGAGATCACACCAGAAAGTCACGGAGCACAGAACGGCCAAAGCAGCAGTCGCTCCGGAACTGAACGTCAAGGCAGTAGTGCTTGGTAAACGTGTGCAGCGAGGCACACGTAGCTGCCGGACAAATGTTCTGCAAGAGAACCCCTCGTCCCATGGCAGTGGTGGCTGTAGTAGCCCTGGTAAAATGGGCACGCAGCCCCACAGGAGGATCCCTCTTGGCTAAGTAGTAACACGCTTTGATGCACAGAACGACCCACAGGGAGTTGGTCCGTTTGTGCACGGCCCGACCTTTTTTGGCACCCACGTAGCCAACAAAAAGCAGATCATCCACCAGGGAATGATCTGTACGCAGCAGATAGAATGAGAGCACACGTTTCGGGTCCAGACGGTGGAGCCTCTCCTCTTCCCTTGAAGGATGCGGAGGCGGCAAGAAGGTGGGCAAAGTGATGGTCTGCCCGATGTGGAGGGGCGTGACAACCTTTGGCATGAAAGAAGCACGGGTCCTAAAAACCACCTTGTCCAGATGAACAGAGACGAAAGGAGGTTTGGAAGATAGGGCCTGGAGCTCACCCACTCTTCTGGCTGAGTTGATAGCAACCAGGAAAGCAGTCTTTAGAGTGAGAGGACGTAGGGGACAGTTATGAAGGGGCTCAAAGGGAGCGCACATCAAAAAAAGTCAAGACAAGATTCAAGTCCCACTGAGGCATTATGAATGGCAGGGAGGGAAACGTGTGTGTAATGCCTTTAAGGAAACGGTTAACAACCAGGGACTTAAAAAGAGAAGGAAGATCTGGAAGCCATAGAAAGGCGGAGATGGCCGAAAATTAACCTTTGAGAGAGTGCCCTGAGCAGAGCCCTGCTGGGCCAAAGAGAAGGAACGGAAGAACCTCAGAAAGAGGGGCAGAAAGGGGATCCACAGCCTTTGGCGTATACAGTTTCGGTGGAGGGACGCCTGGCTGCAAGAATGACATCACAGACTTCGGGAGGAAGATAGAAAGGAGTCAATTGTTGCTGCTCAATCTCCACGCATGGAGGTGGAGGCTGGACAGGTTCAGGTGGAGGACTGTCCCCTGCGACAGAAGATCCTCCTGAAGAGGCAGACGGATCGGGGGATCAATGCTCATACTGAGTAGCACTGGATACCATACTCTTTGAGCCCAGTCCGGAGCCACAAGAATGACTTGGGCCCGGGCACGCCTGATCTTCAGCACTCTGGACAGAAGTGGTATAGGCGAAAAGGCGTACAACAGACCGCAGCTCCACTTGCGAGGAAAAGTGTCTCAGAGCGAGTGCCGCCTTGGAAATTCCAAAGCGCAGAACTGATGACATTGCACCTTCTCTTCGGTGGCGAATAGATCCAACCAAGGCTCTCCCCACTACAGAAAGAGACCTTGCATCATGTCCGAATTCAGACGCCATTCGTAATCCATCATGTGGCGGAGTTACTCCACCCTGGCATTCAGTGAACCTGCCAGGTGTTGAACCACCAAGGTAATGCCTCGATGTTCCAGCATTGTCCATCGGCGCAGCGCCTCCTGACATAGGGTCCACAACCCCACCCCGCCCTGTTTGTTGCAATAGCACATGGCGGTGGTGTTGTCCGTGAACACATGCACTACACTCCCCCAGACAGAGGGAAGGAATGACTTCAGTGCAAGTCGGATCGCCCGCAGCGCCAGAAGGTTGATATGGAGCCGGGACTCGCCAAAGACCAGAGGCCTCTGATCTCCGCCTCTCCCATGTGGCCTCTCCATCCCAGAAGGGACGCATCTATCACCACTGTGCGCTCCGGTTGGGAAAAGGAGAGGGATCTGCCACTGACCCAATCACGATTCGCGAGCCACCACTGCAACTGTCATGCAGCGCCATCCGAGATCTGGACCTGATTGGACTGGTTGCCCTGATGCTGTGCCCACTGGAACTTCAGGTCCCACTGCAGAGCCTGCATATGCCATCTGGCATGTCACCAGCAGGATGCAGGAGGCCATCAGGCCCAGAAGCCAGAGGGTCATCCTGACTGAAACCAGGGATGGAGGCTGAAAGAGCAGAATCATATCCCAGACTCTCTGCTCAGGAGGATAAACCCAAAAAAGCGTTGAATCCAGAACCGCTCGATGAAGGGGAGCTTCTGAGAGGGACTCAGGTGAGACTTCGGCACGTTGGAGAACCCCAGCAAATGCAGGAGGTCGGCCGTAGTCTGGAGGTGGGTGACGACTGCCAGGGGCGAGCCCGCCTTCAACAGCCAGTCGTCGAGGTAGGGGAAAACTGACACCCCTGACCTGCGCAGATGAGACACGACCACCGCCATCACCTTCATGAACAACCGAGGGGCACTGGTAAGGCAGAAGGGGAGCACAACAGACTGAAAATGCTCCTGGCCTACCGTGCACCGCAGGTAACGCCAATGGGCCGGCAGGACGGGGGGGGGGGGGGGGGGGGGGGGGGTGAAAAAAGCATCTTGCAAGTCCAACGCTACCATCCAGTCTCCAAGGCAGCCAGGAACTGAGCCAGAGTCAGCATCTTGAACTTCTCCTTCCTGAGGAAGCGATTGACGTCCCGGAGGTCCAGGATGAGACGCAGGCCCCCCCCCCTTGTCCTTCTTGGGGACCAGAAAGTAATGGGAATAACAACCATTCCCTACTTCCTGACCGGGAACGCACTCAATGGCCCCCCTGGCCAGAAGGGCTGTGACTTCTTGACTGAGAAGAGCCAAATGATCCCCAGACATCCGGTGATAGAGGTGGCATGGCTGGAGGGGAGGACAGAAAGGGGAGAGAATACCCTTGGCAGATTATATGCAGCATCCACCTGTCCGATGTAATTTTGCACCAGTGGTGGAGGTGGTGGCGGACCCTGCCACCCACTGGTGTGGGGTGCTCCCTGAAGCTCGGATTAAGGAGGCAGAAGCAGCGGGGTGGAGTTTGTTTGACCCACGTGCTGGTTCTCAGACCCGCCCCTGCGGAATCCACGGCAAGGCTGGTTTGTTGGAGGAGCATGCTTGGGTGCCCCTGCCCTGGCCACGAAAGGAACGAAACCCAGGAGTGGCAGGATTCTTCGTAGAAAGACCCAAGGACTTAGCCGTGTCCCGAGCGACTTTAAAGAATTCCAGGGCATTGTCGGCCTTATCACCAAAGAGGCGGAGCCATCAATGTAAGTCCATGAGCGAACCCTGGACATCGGGCGAGAACCTAGTTGAATGCAACCAGGCCTGGCGCCGCAAGGCCACAGTCCTCGAAAATGCCCTGCCCAATGAATCAGCAGTATCCAAACCGCAACTGATGGCAAATTTAGCTGCATCCTTACTTTCAGCAATTGCTTGGGGAAGGACAGCATGGACCTCTTCCGAACACTGAGGCAAGACCTGAGCTACCAAATCCCACACAGAGTTGGCGTAACGGCCCAATAAGGAGGGGGTGTGTTAAGCGACAGAAGCCCCAAGCTGGCTGAGGAGAACAACCTCTTGCCAAACTGTTCCAGCCTTTTAAAGTCCTTATCCGGTGGAGCCGTTGGAAAGGAACTATGCGAAGTCGTGGCCTGAATGACCAGGCTCTCAGGCGTAGGGTGAGTGGTCAAGAAGGCGGGATCACCAGGCGCCGGGTGATGACTTAAGGCAACGTTTTTGTCCACCGGCAGCCCCATGGCCGGTCGCAACCAAGTGCCCAAGAGAACTTCAGTGAGTGCCTCATTGAAAGGGAGTAGCGGCTCAGACGATGCAGACCGGTCCTAGTCTTCATTCGGCATTATTTATTATTTTATGCGTTTTTATATAGCGCAGACTTTACCCGAAAGGTGTCAGAGCGCTTCTTTATAGGAACATCAGTGATACATGAGGAGAAAACAACAAGTGAGCATGTTACAAAAGCAAACGTTACGTTACATGAGGCAATAGTGACAATTGCGCATGTATCAAGAGCAAACAAAATACAATAGGTAGCACACGATACGTTACAAGAGGAAAAAAAGTGACGTGTGCATGTTACAAAAGAGTACACAATACAAGTAGCACTCAAACTACAAGAACACACTGGGAAGGCACTTATAGTCATGGAGAACAGAATTTCCTATAATGGAAGGACTTCCTTCAGATAATAGAGAGGGCGTGAATTAAATTTGGAAGTGTCTTTGAAGGAGGAGAACTTTGAGACCAGTTTTGAAGGCCTGGGAAGAGGTGGTGGTCCGGAGCTGAGGCGGAAGGGAGTTCCAGATTCTCACCACGTTGCCTGAAAAGGATTAGGCCATCGATCTTTCCTTCTTGAAAGTGGGAGGTTCAAGCAATACATTTCCTGCATTATGTGATGGTCTAGAGCCTCCACAGAGTTTCAGTTTACCCGCCAGGTAGCGAGGAGAGGAGGAATGCAAGGCTTTGAGGGTGATACAGGCAGTCTTGTAGGTAGATCTTGCCTCGATGGTAAGCCATTTGAGGGTGGATAAAATGGGTGTGATGTGGTCGCTTCTTTTGGCCCCATATATGAAACGAGCTGCTGAATGCAGAACAGATTTAATGGGGGGGGGGGCTTGAGGGGGGGGAACAGGTGGGGAACAGATGGGATTTGGGGAGGCCAGTAAGAAGAGAATTGCAGTAGTCCAGTCTGGAGAGAACAAACGATTGGTCCAGGGTTTTAAGGTCTTGCTCCGGGAAGAAGCAACTAATCCCCCAAAGAAGGTGCAGTTGGTATGGAGCAGACTTTGCAATGGAGTTTATGTTGGGGAGTAGATTGAGTTTTTTGTCTAGTAGGACACCAAGGGATTTTGTGCTGTCGACAATTATGGGTTTATTTTTAACTAGATTAATCTGATCCATCCATGATTGAATCTAGGGAGTAGAAAGTGGAGGAATTCAGTTTGAGGGAATCAGAATCAGTTGACGAGTTGACATCCAGTTTTGAATGGAGTCGAGAGTAGAGCTTAGGATGGAGAGATTGTGAGTGGAGGCCACTTTAAGGTCGATTTGAGTGTCGTCCGCATAGAGATGATAGTGGATCCCAGATTTACTTTGGAGATTTCCCAATGGTTCTAAATAGAGATTGAACAATGTGGGTGAAAGTATAGAGCCTTGAGTAACACCTTGACCTACCGCCAAGAGAGATGAAAAACTGTTCACTATTTTGATCATTTGGGATCTATCAGAGAGGAAGGAAGCAAACCATTTAAGCACAGTGCCCTCCATGCCCATTCTCTGTTCAAGAGTGTTAAGGAGAGTGTTGTGATTGACCGTGTCAAAGGCTGCAAAAAGGTCAAGGAGAATTAGAAGACAAGACCGCCCCGAATCGAGTATCAGCAGCAAGTCAATCACTTGCAGCAGGGATGTTTCAGTACTGCAGATTTAAATCAAGCCGCACTGGAAATTCTCAAGAAAATCATTGTCCTTGATATGTCGAGTGAGTTGTTTCGCTACACATCTTTCTGTGCATAGAGGGGGCCCGTCGCGACTGCGGAGCCCGTGAAGAGACAAACTGCGCCAGAAACTGTGCCGGCCGTGGCCAAGCCAGAGACTCATCCCAATTCGGATCCCAGGCCGGAACAAAATGGGTGGGAGAAACTGCACCCTGTGCGGCACCTCGGGTGGCGCTGCTCCTCGTGGCACTGGGCCGGAGCCAGCGGAGTAGGATCCTGTGGCACTGGGGAGGAGCCACTGAGCCAGCAGGATTTGGACAATGTGCCCGAAGACGCACCAGCGGGAGCCCGGGGCCTAAAAAGGTGGTCCATAGCAGCAAGAAACTCTTACATCTGTTCGGGAGTCGCCGATGCACCTGGGTATAGCGGGTAGGCCGCCGGACTCCCCGGCTCCAGAGGACTGCAGAGGACCCCCTAGTCGGCCTCCGGGATGCGACGGGAGGACGTCTGAGAGCGGACACGCTTCTTCGACTTCTTTTTATGGCGTCGCTTACTGGAATCTGAAGGCGAAGATTTGGAGCCAGAGGAGCGACGGCTCCGGTCTCGTGAACGGCCCCTGGACCCAGAGTGGCGGTAAGAGGAATGCTGGACCTCCAGCAACTTCCAGCACCGCTCCCACAAGGCATTCGGGCCATGGACCAACAGTCTTGACAGTCCCAGGAGTCATGATAGGTCTCCAGGCAGTAGAGGCACACATAGTGGAGGTTCGCCACCGACCTGTTCCGGCGGCACGACCCACAAGACTTAAATCCAGGCATCCCTACTTGCACCAGGAGACAAGAGGAGGAGACAAAAAGTCTCAAAGGAGTAGTCAAAAAATGACTGAGGTACATGTTCAATCCATATCTGCGCTTTCGCACATCATCTCGGCGCGGACGATGTCAGTGACTGATGCAGAGCTGCAGCACACCACCTACTGACGGGCAGGGGTACTGCTAAGCACAACTTTCTGGATCCAGTCTGACGCCTGGGGATATTCTAAGGTAAGGAATCTATCACTAACATGTCTCTTTCAGATTCCACATCACAAACACCCACAGAAATATTAATGGTGACCACTTGTATAATGAAAGCAGACACAAGTGATACAGATTATTCATTCAATATCACAAGAAACAAGAGGGAAACAGAATAATTAACAATTGCACTGAAAAGCAACGCAAGAGAAAATGAACCTATACAGAATAGTAGACTGCCATATTGGAACAAAAAATGAAAGGATTCATTCATCTAAGGGGAAATCAGATTTTCATACAGAACTGAATAAGGATTAGATTAATTCCAGCAGTCCATATTATGTAAATTAAGGTCAATGTTTCAGCCCAAAGGTAAGTTCCATCATCAGGACAAAGCGTTGCAAAGAAATTAGGTTAAAAAAAGAACACGCAAGGTACTAGTGTAAAAAGCAGTAACAAATTTTGCAGAGAGAAGTGAACCGAGGAGCCAAATGCTGCTTGGTATCACACTAAAGGGGCAACAGAGACCAATGGAAGGTACTGGGTAGGAGGGTCCACAAAGCAAAGGAAATTACCCAGCATGCAGAGGTGACGTATACAACTTCAAGTCGCCCGCACTGTATAAAACAGTGTAGCCCCAAACAGGAGAAACAGGAGCCTCAAACAATTTGCGTCCTTTAATAACTTAAGGCGCCAGTGGAAACACCGAAAGCGAGAGGCACAGAATAATATGACAGTTTCACCAAATGGTCCTCTTAAAAGCTGAATGAAACAGCACTACGTTAAAATCCAAGCCCTAGCAGCCTGTGCTACAACTTTGGTAGCCTATTATTCTGAATAGTTTGTATCAGTTCCTCTTGCGGTGCATTTAATTGTAATTATAGGTTTCCCTCTTGTTCCTTGTGCTATTGAAGAATAATCTGTATTTATCACTTGTCTGTTTTCATTATGTAAGGGTTAATATAATTTCTGTGGGGGTTTGTGATTAGATGTTAAGCTTATCTTAATGTACGTTTTGCATTTATCTTATTTATATAGTTGCTGGGGTTTTAGAAAGTTTTGTTCTATTTATGCAAATACCTATAAGGCTCGTTTGACGTCTACAGTATGTAGAGCCTTTTCTGCAACTGAGTCATGTTGCAGAAAGACAGCTAAATTCTATAGACTGGTCAAGGTGGAAAGAAGAGACCACCTCAGGAAGAAAGTTAGAGTTGTATGAACTTGAAAGAAAGGTTATTCAAGGGTTAGAGCCTTGAGGTGACATCTGCCTTAGTGATGTGATAGCTCCTAGATTTTTTTTGTGTAAATCTTTTTATTAAGGTTTTACATTTCGAAGCCCTCAAGGGGGGCAGTACATCAGATATCCATCAATTATATTACACATTAAGGGGGTCTCACAAACCGTACTTCTAGAAAATTACTGCAACATGCGGTAGTAACCCTGTTTAGCACTGCGGTTCCCAGATGTCCTCGAGTGTGTTAGGGTAAGATCTGGCTCCATCATAGGAGGACTGATTGCGTCGTGTCCGTGGAAATGCGTGCTGGTGGGGGTGGGTGTGGACATCGTCCCCGTGTGTACTTATATAAACCTTTATCGGAGCAACAGTAGCAACTAGAGGTAATGTGCGTCTGTGTATGAACTACCGACCAAAAACGAAGCTTAAAACTGCGGGGGTGAAGCTTTTCGTAGATCCGTGTGCGGTGAAAATGTGCGTGCCAGGCTAGTCTGGGTCAATGAGCACGATGGGCGGAGGGTGCCTGGGCCCGTGGAGCCGAGAGGGAGGGCGCCATGCCGCGGGGATCCCCCGGGAGGGGGGGGGGGGGACGGGACGGGACGGGACGGTCTAGCAGGGGCGGCAAGCCGCGTCCCCAAGCGGAACCAGCGTCCATTCATTGCTGTCTTGGGCACGGGGTTCAGATTCCGGGCCCTTGAGTAGGGGGGTTGGGGTGTGGTGGGGAGGCCTGGGTGCGAGGTGGGGATGGGATTACAATGACCGCGTTGCTCCCAGTGCAGGAATGCACCCACATCAGGACAGGGAACCCTGCGTTCATGAAATGAGGCCTGGATGTTTGAAGCTGCCTTTCACTTTGCAGGTACTAACCCGGCCTGCATTTTAAACTGTCAGAGACCCCTTTTCTAGCGGGTGCACTCTGCGGCTGCACCCGCTAGCAGGGGACGGATAGGACTGAGCCCTTGTGACCTCTTTCAAGTGGTGCCATCGAGTGGGAGGTTGCACTGCCTCTACGTCAGGGTCTATAATATCGTACAGGTGCAAAGCGAAATGATGCTCTCATTTGGAGGGGCACCCGGAGATCGTGGTGGCGCACACTGAGCGTCAGCACAATCACTATTACGTACGGGCTACCCAAGTGTCTGCGACCCCTTTTTCAAATGCCAAAGTCTCCACCGGGGAGAAAAAACCCAACAAAATGAACGTTAGGCTTCCGAGTAATGGGGAGAGTATGTGGCCTTACTGCGAGAGCAGCCAACCTCGAAGCTCGGACCCTGGTTCGAATCCGAGCAACGACAACCATCAAATGATTGTGGGCAAATCACTCATCTCCCCGTGCCTAACAAAAATGAATGTGTTAATAGGTAACCAAACTGGTCCTCATGTAAAGCGCTCTGATATCCGATATCTTCAGGTCAAGTTTGAGCTATATAAAACTCTTTAAAAAAAATGACACTTCATAGAAAATAGGCTTGGTGCTGCTCTGGTCTCATCTGGTTTCCTGCTTTATTCCCCTACTGTGCGGTCCTCCCCCTCCCCCCCCCCCACCCCCACCCCCACCCCCACCACACACACCCCACTGATGCAGGGTTTCACATCTGTCCATACCCTAACAAGTGCTAGATTAGTGGTTCTTAACCTGTGGTCTGGGGACCCGTGGGGGTCAGCGGCAGCTATCCAGGGGGTCTGCAACTGCTTAGAAAATTAACTATTAAGAGATTACTAAAGAGTATATAAAGAAAGCAAAATGTGAGACTAAGCATTTAAAAAAAAACTCCGTAAGTTTTAAGGAATTGGAAACTGGAGGCTAAAGCTTAAGTTGGTGTTCTCATTGATTTGTGGAAGCAGTGAAATCCATCTAACATACTATACACAATGGGTGGGCTACCTTGAATTTAGAACTCCAACCTTCCTATGAAAATTACAAATAGTTTCCTTTTCTATTTGTTCGAAAATTCAATATAATATTTCATCATTTGTGTATTTGATTGATGAATGCTTATTTCTGTACTTCAATGAATTGTTTTGAGGTTCAAATCATTGAAATTACTAAATCCAGGCTCTCCAGCTTCCAATAATGACTCAGTGGGAGTGCCCGATTCCCATAAGGAGTCCGTGGGCGTGCCCAGATTCCCATAAGGAGTCCGTGGGCGTGCCCCGATTCCCATAAGGAGTCCGTGGGCGTGCCCCGATTCCAATAAGGACTCCGTGGGCGTGCCCCGATTCCAATAAGGACTCCGTGGGAGTGCCCCGATTCCAATAAGGACTCCGTGGGAGTGCCCCGATTCCAATAAGGACTCCGTGGGAGTGCCCCGATTCCAATAAGGACTCCGTGGGAGTGCCCCGATTCCAATAAGGACTCCGTGGGAGTGCCCCGATTCCAATAAGGACTCCGTGGGAGTGCCCCGATTCCAATAAGGACTCCGTGGGAGTGCCCCAGATATCAGTTAGGATTTAGTGGGGATAACCAAAAGTCAAAAGTTCAAGAACAAATGTGCTAGATAAACGCCATAACAGTAAACCCCAATGAACTAAAGAAAGAGCCAGGGCCCACCACGCTTTCTGTAACGTATCACTTTGCCTTACCTCTCTGGGTCATCAAACTCCCGCCCTTCTTTACAGAGGCACTTTTGTTCATCACAATGCTGGTAACGCTGAAGAAGGTCTTGATATGCATTATCCTCCATCTCCCATGCAGCGTCTCTGAAAAGGTTTCATCACATGTTAAACACTGAACATTTAATACCAGTAGTATGAAAGTATGAGTGAGCAGAAGTCTGCCAACAGCTGAAGGGGGGCTTTATCTTATTTTAGGTTCATTTAAGGGCTGGGGCAATGGGTAGCCTCCATCTTAGGGCAAGTATGTCGTCCAATGGGTAATTAGCACACCAGGAACACAAAAAAACCTACTCTAACCCTTGCCTACATGTTCCCTGTAGTCACCCACACGACTACCAGTAATACATAGTTCGGAACATTATGAAAAGAGTGTTTTGCAGCTCAATAGTATGGCGAAACGTGATATGAAGCACAGAAAAATGGCCAGAGTCCTCTCATTGTTGTAAGCTTTGAAGCAGAATATCTCAACTATCCTCACCCTTAGGATTCATTAGTAAAGTGGGTAAACTAGTCTTGTAAATGATTCCTTGTATGCGGTTTGCATTTTTTTGGTGATGAAGAACATTGGCTGTTACCAAGCAATTTGCAAGAATGGCTAAAACTTTAATGTAGAGCCAAAGCTAGATTAAGGCTCTGAAGTGAAACCCTGCGCCACAAAATTAGTTTCTTCTGTCCTGCTTTGATTACCTGTAACATCTAAATCTGTCTCCAGCTTCTCCATAAAATAGCTTGATGAGCTATCACACAACACCTGCTCAGACAAGGCTTCACTACTCTGAGGGGCACAGGCCAGATCCCCTTTTGCTGCTATCTGCAGAGGCACTCCTATATCTACCCATCTATATATTGGCACCACGTGATGGCCTTGGACTACCACGGTTTTAATTGATTTTATGTGTTTTATTTCCACTTTGCACTTGCATTTCGTGTGTTCTTAAAGCTGCAGAGTGGGAGTAGAACAGGCTTGCCAGAAAGAGAACGTGTGGGATGTGTGTTTGAAAGCCTGAGAGAGAGAAAGGTGTGGAATGTACCTCTGTCTCGGAGAGTAGTGTTGCATGCAGTGGTGATCAAATGTGCATTATGTTGTACATGGAGGAAGTTTTATTAAGTTGTTACTATTGGCTTTGACATGCCCTCATGCAATTTTGAATTCCGACTGTACAGCTTGAGCTTTGCGCACACAAGCAGTCCCCCAGATCACTTACGGTAATTGAGTTATTCATATTCAACTCTGGAACAAACTGCCCCTTTCCCTCAGGAAATTAGACAACCTGCTGTCCTTTAGTAAGGGGCTTAAGACCTGGCTTTATGGACAATAGTTTGCTTGTGTTTTTCTGGTCATTCCTCGACAGATCTGTATAGCGCCGGGACACTCTGCCGAGTAGCCGAGAGCTCTATAAGACACCCAATAACATAACATGTATACACACATACATACACATACGTTTCTTTTGACATCTGGGAAAGCCTTTGGAGTGTTGAACAAATAAAACCCCATGCTTTATTCTAAAAACTGTCTTTTGATATGCCTCATTTTATTAGTGAAATCCCTTTCCAGGTATTTTCTTGCTTCGCTGTGTGTGCCCCTCCAGGGGAATGCTAGATTTCTATAAATTTGGGAGTGCGAAGCAGGACACTATCTTAGAAGTAGTACTCCAGATGGCATGACTGATGTTGAAATTGAGCTAAATTGTGTTGTATTGTAATTGCATTTATATAGAGCTTACTACCCCTGACGAGGTGTCAAATCGCTTTTTCGGCAGATAGCACGTTACTCCGGGACCCATCGAGGATTAGTGTTGAATTAGTATAGTGAAACATGCAAGTACATTTTAAGTGGTGGATAGGTTAGTCAGTTATTTGGATTTGGAAGGATAGCAGAAGGATAGGAGGAGGACAAAGGTTTGTATTTATCGTTTGTTGACGCACGCTATTCAGGAAGCCTATAAAGGATTAGTGGTGAATTAATATGGTGAAATATGAGGTAATTTCAGTGGTGGATATTAGTATTTTACTTGGAGTGAGAAGGATAGCGGAGAAATAAAAGGGGAAGAAAGATTTGCATTAATATAGCACTTGTTACCCCTGATGGGTGTTGAAGCGCTTTTCTGGTGAGTAGCACGCTACTCCGGAACCCATAAAGGATTAGTGTTGAAAATTAGTATAGTATAAATGTGAATTTGAGTAGTAGATATGTTATTCAGTTATATTAGTATAGTTGAATATGGAATATGGAATATGAGAAGTGAACATGTTAGTCTGTTAATTTTGATTGAAAAGGATAGTAGAGGGTGTAAAAGATGAAAAATTAGTTGGCCCTCTTCAATGAATACATTTAAATAAACCGTAGTTTATATTAATTTATGCCTGACATCTGCCTGTAAATAATATGAGCCACTCATAATGGAAGGTAGCTCCATGCTGCACAAATGGTTAAAATTAAGTTGTCTGAAATTCAGCCGAAACCAGAAAGAATGGCAAGTGAACGTGTATGTGCCCAGTCTGCTGTAACTCCAACTTGTTTAATGATTCAATAGCTTTTCACCTGTGTATAGAGCCAGTTCAGCGAGCCAATTTCTTGAAAGGGCTCGCTGACCTAGGACGTGTCAAGTTTGGTCAGCCCCTTGCCCGGTTAAGTGAAAGGGTAAAGTGTTTGCTCAGCACAGATAGCAAGTGCGTCATTTGTATGGGAAAGCAGAAAACATGGGCCTCTGCTGATAAAAGCAAACAAGTGCACATTGACATTTCAAAGATAACCGACCAAAGGCTGTGGGTCAGGAGGTAGTGGTGTAAAGATTAACCAGCATCTGCATGGTCAGATCCGTCAGGAATAATGTAAAGTGTGAACGTAGACATATTTCTGAAATGCACCATGATGTTGTAATGTACACATGAACTATTTCTGAAATGATCACCCCATGATGTCATTGTTAATAATTAATGTGTCCATGTACACGTGGATTATCTGTGAAGTGCTCACACCATGATGTTAATGTTAATGATTGATGTATCCAGGTTCTGAAAAATGTATATAAGAACTGATTTCCTTTCTGTAAAACCAGATCACTTTGCAATCCTGCAAATTGTCTCAGCTGCAGCTTATTGGCAATAAAGCCACTTTCATTTGAAACCTTGTATGTGCCCTTCTTCTTATCCCTATTAACACATTTTTTGCTTTTACAAGGGATAAAAGAGTGAAGGATTTTTTATTTTTTTAGGTCCTAGCAGTAGGAAGAGGCTTTTGGATGAGTAAATAGGAGTTTTGGAGGGAAGGAGTCAGAGGAGAGAGTTTAGAAAGGTTAGTTTTAGGGGACCGGTGTAGTGAAAAGGTGTCAGATGATGCAAGGACAGGTAGAGCAGGAGAGAGTCTAGAAAGGGTTATTTTGGCGATCATAGTAGTGGTATGGGGTTTGGGATAAACGAGAGTGGATGTAGAGGATATATTGATAGATGTATAGGATGAGAGATAGGGTAGTGCATTAGAAGGAGTAGTAGAAAGAAGTTTGAGATGAGTCAGAAGGTTGGGCTAGGAGATATATTGAGCAAAGTATAGGCTGAGAAATAGGCTAGTGCATTGGAAATGCTAAATTAGAAGATAGTGATAAATATATAGATCCATAAGTACATTGAAAGTATATAGATACAGAAAGGAAGTATATTTAGATTAAATATATTGAAAGAGGCACAGGAGGAGAAATAGGGTAGTGCATTGGATATGCTTTTTCATGAGAAAAGTAACAGACACACAGATCCAAGTACATGGAAGGTATATAGATTCACAATGGAAGTATGTAAATGTAGACCGAAAGATTATTTTTATTTATTGCTGATTATTATTATTTTTTATTTTCTCTTAATTATGTTAAATGTTTTATAAAGTAATGCACAAAGATAGGTACACATCTATACTGAAAACAAATGCTTATATACACAGAGGGATATGCTGTCAATTTCTGTTTCCGTATGGTGCTTATGTGGGGAAGAGCCAGATCTTGAGTAGTTTTCTGAAGATAAGGTGGTTGTCGGTGGATCTTATGTTGGGGGGTAAAGAGTTCCATAGCTTGGCTGCTTGAACAGAGAAGGATGTGCCACCCATGGTTTTTTACTTGTATGGTGGGATTTTGAGGCGAGCTGCTCCTTTAGAGCGGAGGTTCCTTTGTTGAATGCGTTTGGTGATTTTATTCCTGATGAAGAGTGGTCCCATTCCATGTATTGCTTTGAGGGTGATACAAAGCAACTTGAACGTGGATTTTCTGGCAACCGGTAACCAGTGCCGGGCTTTCAAGGCAGGGGAGATGTGGTTTCGCGGTTTGATATGCAAGAGTAGTCTGGCAGCCGAGTTCTGAATCCGTTGGTCTTTTCATGGTCGTTAAAGGTGATCCGTGGTAGAGGCTATTGGCGTAATCGAGTTTGGAAAGAACAAGGTATATGGTAGCTTGGACCTTGTGTGGAAATCCCACATGAGAGAAAATTTGCCGCAGCGTTTTAATAGTAGCAAAGCTTGATCTTGCTAGTTTATCCACTTGGACATTCATCGACAGCTTGGAGTCCATGGTCATTCTGAGGTTTCTTACTTCCTTCGATACTTTATGTTCAGGCCCATACAGGCCACATTTATTTATCTGAAACACAGCGTTAAGCCTACAACCTCTTGCAGAGGCCGGCCGCGTTTGTAATAGTTCTTATGCCCGCGTTTGTAATAGTTCTTATGCCCGCGTATCAATCGGAGCCGGCTCAAAGCCTTAACACAGCGCCATGCCTACAACTCTCTCAAGAGAGCCGGCCGCGAGGCTTATGGAGGAGTAAACAAAAGCTCATCACACGCGGGCATACGCCCGCTATGCATGGGAGGTAAGTAGCAGGCAACTAGCCCAACTGTAGTAAACAGCCCAACAGGGCACATCCGTCTCAGAGCGAGACGAAGGCCAGAGCGGCAAGTAGGAAGAAAGAAAGTAGACGGAGCATGAGAATCTGAGGACAGGGAGTAGTTAGAGGGGAAGGGATAGTGGCTGTGGGTGGCGTGTCTGGGGGCAAAGTGGGGGGGGGGGGGCATGCGCTGTAGCGCGGGACACCGTAGTGTGCCTAGCACTCAAGGACACAGCCTGGCAGGATCCGCAGGGGCAATAGCGTCCTCAAAGAGGCGTAACGTGCGGAGTCTAGGGGGCATGTATCGTGCATGGTGTACAGAACAGAGGTATCGCACTAGGGGTTTCCAAACTGCTGTAAAGCGTGTGTCTCTCAGCTGTAGCCTAGCCGTGAGCAGTTCCAGCGCGAGTACCCGCCAAAGGCGTACAAACCAGGATGCTATGGGCGGCGCTTCAGTGTTTTTCCAATACAGGGCTATGAGTTGCTTAGCCGCACCTAGCATGTGGAGTGCGAGTACCCAGTCGCTGCGGGTGAGTGCCTTAAGTGTGCTAGGGTGAATCCTTCGATACTTTAGGCAGTGATCCCAGTTCATCAGGCCATGCGGCAAGCGGGTTGTAATTTTTCCAATCGCCACACGAGTATTTCAGTTTTTGAAGCATTCAATTTGAGATGGCTCCAAGTCATCCACGGCTCTGAGAGCTGAAAATTGGTGATTTTCCAATGTCTTTGGGGCATTCCAGTTGAAGGAGTATTTGTGTGTCATCTGCATAGTTGTAGCACGCGAGGTGAAATTTATTGATCAGTACTGGTAAAGAATTCATGTAGATGTTGAAAAGCATGGGCGAGATGATAGAACCTTGAGGGACCCCTGCTTTTGTGGAGTACGGTTTGGCAAGAAAGGTGGGGTGTGGATGACATGAGTTCTGTTTCGAAGGTAGGATGCAATCCCGTCGAAAGCAGTTCCCTCTATGCCGGCTTCATAAAGTCTTTGTTTCAGAGTGTCATGGTCCACCGTGTCAAAGGCAGCTGAGAGATCCAAGAGGAGTAGAGCAGCAACCCCGTTGCGGTCAACTGTATTCTTTAGGTCATCCCAGATGGCAAGGAGGGCAGATTCAGTGCCTCTTCCCAGACGGAATCCGGTTTGGAAATATGAAAGTATGTCATTCTCTTCAATGAATTGTGACATCTGGGCGAACGCTGCTCTTTCTATCAGTTTGCCCAGGAAAGGTCCATTTGTAATGGGTCTCTAGATGTCAGGGTTCCGCGGGTCCAAGTTTGTTTTCTTCAGTAAAGGGCGTATGTATGACTACTTGAGTTCTTCTGGAAATATTCCAGTAGTTAAGGAATCGTTGAGGATTCTTCTTACTGGAATGGCAGCAGAGGTTGTTAAAAGAATTGTCTTGAAAGTTTGTGGTGGACAGGTGGCAGAAGGGCTGCCGGCAGGCCCGCTTGCTTTGACCAGGTCCATAAATTCATTGTGTGAGATGTGTTGGAAGGAACGGAGAGGCTTGATTAGAGCATTCTTGGATAGTTGTTTTGTACAAGGGTTAGTGCTGGTGCTTTGTTTCTGTTTTAAGTAAGAGTCCAACATGTCTGCTTTGTCCGTATAATGATTTGCCAGTTTGTCTGTGAAATCTTGAGTAACAGTATGAGTTCCTTCTAGGCAATTCGGTTTTCAAAATTCATGGAGGATTTTATAGAATTCTTTATTTGCACATTTAGCTTTTTCAATTCGGTCTGAATAGTACCTTTTCTTAGCAGACATATAATCTGTTAATTTTTTTGTAGGTGAAGTTTGTCTTGTTTGGCGTTTGTTTTGAGCCAGGTACGTTGTAGCTTTCCAATTTGTTGTTTCATGTCTTTTATTTCTATGTTTCTCCAAGGAGATTTTTTTCTTTTGTTCTGTTGTGTGGTTTTGAGTGGTATCAGGATGTCAAACGCTTCCTGTAGCCACTCAGATTCTGAACAGAATTTATGGTTTCCAGATTTATACTGGATGTTAGTTGTGTTTCCAAGTGTTCCAAATTGAGTTTGTTCCACGGCCGAAAGGTGGATGGATGTAAGGTAGTTTTATGCGAGTCCCTTAGTGTTGTTTTATGTTGGAAAGCAAGCAAGTGGTGGTCTGACCATGTGACTGGAGTTATAGTTTGAAAGGAAACTAGTTCAGTATTAGCAAAAATGACATCTAGGATATGTCCAGCGGTGTGTGTCGGATTGGGGACAATCATGCAGATTCAATGCATTTAGGCCGTTCATTATTGTTTTTGGATAGGTCATATTGGTTTTATCAAACCAAATGTTAAGATCACCCAGAACGGATAGGTTGGAGTGTATTATCATCAGGTTTGAAACTGTGTCTCAAAGTACGCCTGGGAATGTTGCCTTGCTAGGTGGAGGTCGGTAAAGGAGCAGGAAGTTACAGGTGGAAGACTGTAGGATTGCATCTTGTTAGAAGAGCTTCACAATTCTTTATGGAGATGTTGTCAACTTTAGTGATATGTATGGTTTGCCTGAATACAACATCTAGACCCCCTCCTTTTTTGGCTATACGATTTTGGGTGATTATTTGATAGCCTAGAGGAATGGCTTCATGCAGGACTGGAGTCATATCCTCTCCCAACCATTATTCGGTTATGAATAGTATGTCTGGTTTTGCATCGGTGAGAAGGTCGTAGATGTGATGCTTGTTTTTAGAGAGGGATCGAGCATTTATTAGTAGACTGTGTAGAGCGTGGCCTTTGGTGATAGTGGGACTGTTTTGTAGAAGAGTGATCAGTATTGTGTGGTTGTGTAGCAGGTGTGTTTTTAGTGCTGGTATTAGTTGTATTAGGATAGCAATCGTGTAGCTGTTCTTTATCTTGTTCCTCATCCAGCATGCTAAGAAGAAGTTTTGATGGGTTTGCATGTGTATGTGTTGGAGATGGTGTTTGAGAGTGAGTTGGAGTGCTGTGTTGCTTTTGTGGTGTAACATTGTTGTGAGGTAGACTTGGGGAAGCAAAGTTGTGAGGTGTGGCATGTTGCTTATATTTTTTGTGTAGGTTTAAGGCGGAAGGTGTAGGAGTCAGGGGAGGTGGTGCAGCATGTGGGTCATGTCGTAATGTTCAAAATTGTCCAATGAATGAGAGGCGGTTAGGAGAGAGGTGCTGTATTGCTGTATCTGTGTTAGGTGTGGTGGAAGAGTGAAAGCTTGGTATTGGAGTTTGTTTCTTTGTGTGCTTTGAAAGGTGGGTATAGGTCTGTATTTTGTGATGGTAAGTATTATGAGGTGTTGCGCTCTGAAGATCTTGTGCTGGTGTGTGCGATATGTTTTGCTTTTGAGGTGTAGTGAAAAGGGGTGCTGATGTAAGTTTCAGGCACTGGATTTTGTTGTGTAGTATTGTTTGTGAGAGGAGGTTGTGACGTAGAGGGGGTGGTGATGTGTTTATGAGTAGAGTGTATGTTGTGTGTAGGAGGGAATGAAGTAGAGGTGAGCGTTTATCTTAGACTGGTTTGTTTCAAGTGTTACAAAATGTGGTGGTATGCAGTGTCAGTTGTGTGTTAGTGTTATTATGGTAGAAGGGAGAGGAGGGTGTTTGTTGGACAACTGATGGAAGGGTCATTATATGTTTGTTAGTGATAAAAGGTGGACTGTTAGGTGTAATTACAGCAGGGAGAGTGTGTCTGAGTGGGATGTAGTTATGTATGGTGTTGATTTGCGTTGTGTTAGTGATGAGTGTATTGGTTAGTGGTATAGGATAGAGTTGTGTACTGTTTGTGGGTGATTGTGGATATGTGTGGTAGTTGGGATAGTAGGGTGTGTTGATGTGGTTTGGTTGGTGGTGCATGCTGGTACATTAATCTGTGCATAGTGTTTTGCGTGGTGTATATTTGGTGTGAGTGTGTTGCTCTGTTTGTGGTTGTGGATGGTGTGGGCTGGGTATTGCTAAATGAGAAAAAGGGCAGCATTTCTGGCCCTAGTCCCGACCAGTCTCGAACAGGCTCAAACAGGAAACTGCCTTTGTCCTCTTCGCCCTTAACAGGCTCAAACAGGAAACTGCCCTTGTCCTCTCTGCCCTTAGCTGAGACGCCCTAAGCCTGGCCTTTTTTTGTAGCCCTAGTAATCAGGTGATCCTTCAGCCAAAGGGAACCCTAGCCCTAACACTATCCAATCGCAACACTAGCCCTGAAATCTAGAACCAATAGGAGACCAGGACCTTACAGCCAATATTAGCCCTAGTCCAAGCACCCAATCAGTTAAAAAACCCTGATCTCTACGTCCAATAAAGGCCTTAGCCCTACCACTAGTCCCAACCCAAGTCCAAGCAGCCACTGGTACAGGTAGCCCTAGTCCCTACTTCCAATAGAAAGCCTAACCCTACTCTTAGTCCCACAACTGGCCCAACAACCAATCACACCAGAAGCCCTAAATAGCTACTTCCAATTAAAGGTCTAACCCTAGCCCTAGTCCCACCCTACTCCCAACAACAAATAAGCAATTAGGACCGGTCCAGGGAAGACTAGGCTTGGCAATTTGGGCTGGACTGTTCCCATGAGGCACAGGGTCAGACTGATTTGCATATAGCTGTGTCTGAACTAGGGTTGTGAAGTGAGCTAAAGAACGATTATAGATTCAACCCAGATCTGTGACTGGGGGTGAGTGTCTGAAAAGTTTCAGCGCTCCGTCCATCATCTCCTTGTGTTTGTCATGAACTGCATATTGACAACAAGTTTCCTGACTTTTCTGTTGTCACTATTGTACTGGGATAACATTTGTTAGTAGCTTCAAATGAATTTCCTTGACCAGAAGTAGGAGCTCATTATAAAAAGGTTTGGAGACCACTGTTTACAGGCTAGTCACTTCCTTTGTGCCACAGGCTGTCATAAGAAATTCCTTAGTTTGCATTAAACCCCAGGTGGTGGATTCCTGATGTTTGTGTGAACTATCCAATAAATAAGTTAGATGTAATAATGTTGCTACATCTCGTTCAATGTTTGCTTTCATGATTCAAAGAAAAAGACTTCTTGTTCATACATTATGTCCACGATAGACCGTAACATGCCTCAATTTATCAATCAGCCCCTGTTCAAGTGCCTATGGGAAGACCTGACTATACACACACACAAACCAATCAGTCATAAAGTAGGCAGATTGTAGCATCTTGTAAAGTATCCCAAGCTGCCAATGTGGTGTTGGTGGGGGTCCGAATGTACGGGTTAGGGGTCTATCTTGCTTAGGCTTCTACACCTGGTCCCACAGGGCTGGTCTATCACTGCTGTCCACGTGTCCATAATTTATCGGCTTCTCTAATGGACCACTTTGCCAGAACATGCAGTTCTGCAGCCCTCAAATATGCCAGAAAGTCTGGGAGTGCACCTGCTTATTTAGGAAGCCAGACTTTTATATGCAAGCCTAGTTCTGTTGAACAAGTTATTTACCTCTGATAAGGCTCTTTCGGGTAGAGACTAACTGCAGATTCCTCGCCTTTTGAATATTCCCCAGGTGTCTAAGTGGATTATGAAAGTTTTGAGTAGTCCTCTGTGCACCAGTATGTGGCACTGTGCAGCTTCGCACTGAAGCCATTCCGCACTGAAGCCATTCCGCTCCAGAAATTAGCTGCAGGGTCTATATAGGAGTCACTCCCGTGCTCCATCAATTGCTTTTGAGGCTCTCTGCCCCCAGATTTAGAGCCCCATCCGAAAATTGTCTTTGACCAGTGTGTAGGTTCGTACAGATGATATTAATGGCAAGAGTCTAATTCACAGAACTAGGAGGAGGGGTAGGTCAGTGCAGAATCGCAATTGGAGTCACTACAGAAAGGGTTACCAAAAGGTAAATGGCGTTTGCTTCTGATTAAGACGCTAAACTGCAGAATCCTCACCTTTGAACAGACACCAAAACAGTACCTAGGAGGAGGTGGGTCTGAATTGTATAAAACCATGAGTTACCTAGGAAGAAGCAGGTGAAATGACCCTATCTGCGAACCTCGGCGTCCAGGCAGTAGTGCTCCATGATCATATGGAGACACCCACATAGCCATCTAGCAGATGTCCAGGGCAGGATCTCACTGGAGGCAGCCTTTTCGGATCATAATCCTTCCGGAGGCTGCCTTTTGACAAATGCGTAGCAGAGCTGATACAGAGTTAAATCCACTGGGAAATGGTCCTTTTCTGCACAGCTTTGCTTTTTTAAATTTTACTCCAGTGAGTAACAGGAAGGGGCAGACTGATCAGAGGAAAAATGCTCCTTCTCAGAAGCTCAGGATACCAGACTCTCCTCGCCCAGTCCAGAGCCACAAGGATGACATGGGCCTGGTCGCTCCTGATCCTTAGAACCCTGGGCAGGAGTGGTGTGGGCGGAAAGGCGTACAGCAGGACTGAGCTCTCTGAGTTGAAAGGCGTACCAGAGCGATTGTCGCCTTGGAAATTCGAGTGCGCAGTATAGCAGACAACGAGTGTTCTTTTAGGGAGAACAAATCGAACCAAGAATAGCCCCACTGCTGAAAGAGACCTTGCACCACCTCCAACTGGAGACGGCATTTGTGATCCACTAGGCATCGACGTATGAGTTTGCCCACCCTGGCAGTCAAAGAACCTGCCAGGTGTTGAACCACCAGGGTTATGCCCTGCTTTTCCAGCCATGTCCAGTGATGCAGGGCCTCTCACCAAAGGGTCCATGACCCCATCCCGCTCTGCTGGTTTTAGTACCACATGGCGGTAGTGTTGTCAGTGAATACCTGCGCTAAAATTCTGCTGGACAGAGGGAAGAAATGCTTTTAATGGCAATCTAATTGCTCAAAGCTCCAACAAATTTATGTGGATCCCCGACTCTGTCAGAGGCCAGTGTCCTCTGATCTCCACCTCTCCCAGATGGCCGCCCCATCCCAGAAGTGACGCATCTGTCATGACTGAGCTCTGGTTGGGGAAGAGAGAGGGGTCTGCCAATTGACCATTCGCTGTAGGTCAAGCACCACTGCAGATCTTTCGCAGTTCCTTCAGAGATCTGGACCACTTCGGTGAGATTTCTTCGATGCGGTGCCCACAAACTTCAGGTCCCACTGCAGAGCCTGCATACGCCACCTGGCATGTTTTACCAACAGGATGCAGGAGGACATGTGGCCCAACAGCCTCAGAATCAGTCTCACCAAAATCCAGAAAAGAGGCTGAAACATCGGAATCCTAACCTGAATATCCTGGAGTCGCTGCTCGGGAGGATAGGCCCGAAACTGCACTGAGTCCAGAACTGCTCTTATGAAAGGGAGTGTCTGAGAAGGAGTCAGGTTTGACTTTGGCACACTTTGAGAACTCAACAAAATGCAGGAGGTTCACCATAGTTTGAAGGTGGGAGACGACAGACTGGGGTGAGGACACCTTCAACAGCCAGTCATCGAGGTAGGGGAAGACAAACCCCTAACCTGCGCAAATGAGCTGCAACCACCACCATCACCTTGGTGAACAGCCGAGGAGCAATGGTATGGTTGAAGGGGAGCATGGTAAACTGGAAGTGCTTGCAGCCTACCTTGAACTGCAAGTAACGCCTGTGGCCCGACACGATGGGGATGTGAAAATACGCATCCTGCAGGTCCAACACTACCATCCAGTCATCTTGGTCTAGGGCAGACCAGACCTGAGCTAGAGTGCGTATTTTGAACTTCTCCTTGAGGAGGAGACTGACTTCCGAAGATACACAATGGTTCGCAATCCTTTGTTCTTTGGAAAACAACAATAGCGGGAATAACAGCCACTGCGTACTTCTTAAACCGGGACCATTTCTTTAGCTCCCTTGGCCTAGACCGCTTTAACTTACTCCTGGAGGAATTTCAGATGATCCTCAATCAGCCGTTCTTGTTTTGGAAGAATGGGATGACGAAAAGAAAGGAAAGGCTGAGAAAAGCCCCCCCTTAATGATCTGCAAGAACTACTTGTCCAATATTACGGAACTCCAGTGGGGGAGATGATGGATTCTCCCGCCAACTGGATGGTGTAGTCTTGCAGAGTCAGACCACTAGTGCTTGGAGGCTGCAGCTGCAGAGGGCAGGGTGGCTGATGTCTCCCGGCTTCCATTCCTAGGTCAGAATGAACTGCGTCCACGTCCCTGCACGGCATGGGAAGTCTGCGCAGGACAGTGGCTGGGTTAGGGCTGACGCGGCTGGAAACCCCTTCCGTTGCCTTGTAAGAGGTTAAAGATAGACTGGCCACGAGGAGTAGAAGAGAGGCCCACGGATCTGGCCGTAGCTCGAGAGTCCTTGAACCTCACTAGGGGCGAATCGGTCTTTTCCCCAAAAAGATGGATTCCATCAAAGTGCACTTCCATCAGATTTGCCTGGACAACACCCAAGAAGCCAGATGTCGTAAGCCAGGCGTGGAGCCTCAAGGCCACGGTCGTGGAAATCGATCTGCCCACTGATTCAGTCTGATCAAGGCCACACCTTATGGTGAATTTTGCTGCATCACTCCTGTCCTTAACAGCTTGAGGGAGCACAGCCCGGGCCTCCTCCTGGACTTATGGCAGCACTATTGCAATCGTCTCCCAAAGGGAGTGAGAGAACGGCCTAATAAGCATGCTGTCTTCAACAACCGCAATACCAGAAAGGAGGAAGAAAATATCTTCCCCAATGAATCCAGCCTCTTTGATTCCCTATCCGGAGGGGCGGAAGGGAATACACCCTTGGATGTAGAGGCCTGCAACACCAAACTTTCAGGGGTGGTGTGTTGGCTGAGGAACTTTGGGACAGCTGGCACTAGCGGCGTGCAATTGTCCTAATCACAGGAGCCCATGTGCTAGGCTTGGGCCACGTGCCTAGAAGGGCATCAGTTAATGCTTCATTAAAGGGCAAAAGGGGTTTGGAGGCAGAAGCCCCAGGTCGAAGCACTGCAGTCAGGAGATTATCCTGACCTGCACAGAGGGAAGCTCTAGTCCGAGGACCTCTGCTGCCTTTTAACCACCATGGTGTAAGATGCCCCCTCCCCCGTAGTCACAGGTGGCCGAGAGCATGTATGTATCTGGAGAAGTGTCCAGTCCACTGGCTTACCAAAGTTCCCCATACCAGTCCAACTGCTCTGCAGAGTCATCCGGGTGTTCCAAAGAGCCCATAGACCCTTGCCATTCCCCTACCGAGACCAACACATCCTCAAAGTGTTCAGGCGACAAAATAGATCCCCTTGGTTAATTCGGTGCTTGAATCGGCGTCGAGCAACGTCTTCCAGATTGTTGTCAGGGATAAGGTTAGGGCTGGTGCCACTGGCTGCACAGATTTTGGTTTCGATGCAGATGAAGATTGCAAAGGCAAGACAAGCGTCGAACCGGGATCGGATCCCTGATGCCCCACCGGCACTGTGTGCCGGATCAGAGTGCAAACCCGATGGGGCTTCTTGAGTCCACAGGGCTCAAAGGCTCACCAGAGGTGTTGGCCCTCAACTGCGCAGCAAATGGCCTCGTAAAAATCTTTAATTTAGCAGGCGTCGCTTCGGGTCCCGGAAAGGGAGGGAGGCAGGCGCATGTACGAACCTGGCTGCGGTTCAGAAGAAACGCGTCTACACCGTTGGTGCTTCTGACCTCTTTTGTATAAGGACAGCCGAGGTGAAGATGAAGTCAGCTTGGACGAGTACTACTACTTCTTATGCCTCTTCCGCGAGTGTCCAGACGACCTTGAGTGGGACGAAGACTACTTTGGACTCCGGGAGCAGTCCCGCGGCCTCTTCTTCGATCAGGAGCAGAACCTCCACTGAGTCTTGCTAGATGAGTCGACTGACGGGCCGCATGGAGCTTCACAGCACGCTCCCACAAGGCCTTCTGAGCCATAGCCCGACAGTCCAAGCACAAGTTCAAATCATAGTCACGCTCGAGACACCGGAAGCAGACTAGGTGTGGGTCAGTAACCAACATAATGTGGTGACGGGCACCGCATGTCTTGAACCTGGTCTTCCTAAAAAACAAACTTGCACACGAAGCTGGAAAAAAATCAGATTTCAAAAGTGAAGAAAAAAAACTGTCAAAAAGCGACAGAGGGTTAGCTATTAAAGGATCAGCGCATAACTGGCGCCCAAAGAAAAGACCTGATGTCTGTGCGCCTGGGTGACACCTATATACGTATCGCAATGTCATAATACACTGCCAACTTAAGGTGGAATGGAGCCACCCAACAGAACGTACAAGGGGTATTGCTCAGCAAACTTTTCAGGATCCAGCCTGACGCCTAGGAAATTCAAAGGTAAGTAATCTGCAGCTAGAAGTCTCAGATATGTTGAGTTTGGTGTCAAACAGAGAGGTCTTCTTTCAGTATTTCAGGTCTTCTCTCCAGACATGAATCTGGCGTCAAGGGAAGTGAGTTTCAAGGGCTTAACGCTGCCTTATAATGAAGAGAACCCACATAACTGAGGTGATCTCTTGCCCTCATAACAGAATACCCAGAGCCATTTTCCACTAGGTGAAGTGTGATCAGAGGAGGGGAAAAGGAGAGTGAGTCACTTCTTGGCAGAGGCAGTTCCCTTAGCACATCCGCCTCAGTTGAGGTGGTCCTAGAGTACTCCTCTGTACTGGGATTTCCAAAATGAATACGGTGAGAATGAGTTTGAAGGGCTCCCTTAGCCTTTGGGGTATCCGTCCTGCGGCTGGAAGAGGTGCACCCATCAAAGGGCAGGTTGAGCAGGTAGATGGAGCCAGGGAATCACAGACAGACATAGCGGCGAATTACACTAGAATTTAAACTGCACACTGTAGTTTCAGCTGCGTAAAGGCCACACCAAATGGTGGTGTTGGAAATTAGTTTCCCCTCCGAAACTAGCACTTGCCCCAGATTTTTGTGCTGGACTGGGAGTTGTTGGAGGAGCTCCTCCATTTCGTCCCAGTGTGCCTCATCATACGTAGAGAGCAGGTCAATAGAGCTAGAAATGTGCCAATGGGTTACGGACGGAGCAGTAATTTGCTTACTCCTGCATCTACCTTTCTGCTCCTTGTCTACCTTTCTGCTCTACTTGTCTGGTGAAGGTGTGTCCCAGAGTTAGTTGACCTTTGATGTATGCCGGGTAAGAGGGAGAGAGCTTGAAACCTGGCTTTAACTGGCTCGTTAAAGATCTCAAGGGTGGTTTTAAGCTTTCCATGGAGCATAATGAGGAATTGTAAAGAGCGCTGGGGTGGAGTATAGTGTCCCAACAAAGTCCAGACCCTCCTGGACCTTCTAGAATTCCACCCTGCGGAAGGCGGCTGTAAATCCAGAGACTCATTATAGGAGGTAGAGTCATCGGGTGGGGATGGTCTTACAGAGTAAAGATCTGGATGGATATCCCAGGTAGGTCGACATAGTTGTCCTCCTGTGGCTCATCAATTGGTGAGTCATAGGAAGCCTACCCGCCCCAATGGAAGAGGGTGGTGAACCCTCTGGAGATTCAGGTGGAGGGCCTCCTTGTAGCTGAGGTGATGCTGGGAATGTGAGGAGGAAGTGAAGGTAGAGGAAGTAAAGGAGAAGGACCAGGAGGCTGTGAAGGATGGTGTCTAGGAGGTATAGGAATAGTGCCCCGACTCAGGTGGATCTTGGTCTTGGCAGGAGGTTCAGGCTCTCTAAAAACAGCTTATTCAAAAGTAAATTTCCATTTGGGAGGAATGGGAGCTTGAAGCTCTTTCAAGTCTTTGTGTGGATAAGGATTTGCTTTTGCCAGGCACCAAGCTCATACTGAAGGCGCTGCAGGTTTGGCTTTTCTTGGTCCTACAAGGATATGGAGAACAGAGGTTTCAGCACCAGACACTTTGGTGCTAAAGCTGGTTTATGGCTCGTTGGCAGCGCCAAACAATTATGTTGATACTGTACCTAGCGAACATTAGAGCGCTCCTGAGGCGGAAGCCGGGAGTTAGGCAACCCCTCCGCTTTTCATTATTTTAATCCCACTATTGCTCCGGACCTTTTAAAATTTGTGCTATAGTATCCAAATTGAAGCTAAATTGTATTTCTGCACTGACGCTGTCTGGGACAGTCGGGGGCTTACTCTTAACCGCGTCAGACACACCGGGGGCCGATTTTAGGGCCACACTCGGTGAAAGAAAGGCTTCCAGAGGGCGACGAGTTTGGCCGCCATTGCTGGGAAAAAAGCACGGTCAGCGCTCTAGCGGTCGGGCGAATCACAGCCCGGGCGTATAAGAGCAGCAGGCTGATCTCAGATATTCTGTTGATACTGTACCTAGCGAACATTAGAGCGCTCCTGAGGCGGAAGCCGGGAGTTAGGCAACCCCTCCGCTTTTCATTATTTTAATCCGACTATTGCTCCGGACCTTTTAAAATTTGTGCTATAGTATCCAAATTGAAGCTAAATTGTATTTCTGCACTGACGCTGTCTGGGACAGTCGGGGGCTTACTCTTACCCGCGTCAGACACACCGGGGGCCGATTTTAGGGCCACACTCGGTGAAAGAAAGGCTTCCAGAGGGCGACTAGTTTGGCCGCCATTGCTGGGAAAAAAGCACGGTCAGCGCTCTAGCGGTCGGGTGAATCACGGCCCGGGCGTTACTTAATGAAGTGCGTTTTCCGTCCGCGCAGCGGGCGCGCCGGAGGTGCGCCAGAGGCAAGCCCGTCTGGGCCCCTCCGGGCCAGACCGGGCCTAGGGCCAGTTACTATGCCCGTGGTTCCTCTCAGACCCACGAGGTTCTCAAGGGAGGAACTCTTGACACTTCGGCGTTCTGCCGACCCGGGATGCCATCAGCAGGGTTGGGCCAATCCCCCTTTCTGTCGCTGCCCAGACTGCCCCGTCCCCATCCCCATCCCTGGGGAGACAAATGGTAACAAGGCTGGTCGAATACTTCAGATGGCACTCCTTAACTGTAGATCTCTACCCAAGCATGCGGTCGAGGTCAACCTGCTGATAGAAGAAGGCAATATCGACCTGCTCTTCCTTACGGAGACATGGTTATCCCCCCATACAGATTTTGACATCATCTTGGCGCTTCCCAGTGGCTTTAATATTCTGTCTGAATAGGGAGAAAGGCAAGGGTGGGAGGCTTGCTATAATCCATAAGGAGTCCCTGACCTGTAGACTGCAGGAGGGTGAAATCTCAGACGCAGAAAGTGCAAGCTTTAACATTCAGCTTTCCCCTACTCACTCGCTGTCAGGTCTTCTTATCTATAGACCGCCGGGGAGCCTAAAACACTTCTGACTCCCTACTAGAAACTACCTTGGCAGCAGCTGCACAGGCCCCTAATTTCCTGATCCTGGGAGACCTGAATCTACATTTTGACGACCCCAAGGACAACCTAGCTGTGGATTTGATCACTAACCTTAACTCCTTTGACCTTGAGTTGGCAAGCAAGGAAGCCACCCATAACAAGGGCCACTTGTTGGACCCGATCTTTTCCAACATCCCCCAGCTAGTAGCCAAACCCCCTCTGCCCCTCCTATGGTCAGACCATTTTGTAGTGCCTTTTTCATGGGAATTCTATACTGAAAAAACCAAGGCATCCGGTCCCCGTATACTTCAAAGGCCGTGGCCGAGGCTATCAGTAGAGAACCTGACAATTGCCCTCGAACAATCGGTACCCCCTGCAGAACCCGATGTCCTACAAGCAGATATAAATTTTCACGACTGGCTTACTAAGTCCTTGGACTCGGTTCTGCCCCTTAAACCTAGTACTAAAAAGAGCAATACTTTTAAATCCCCTTGGTTTTCTCCCGAACTAAGAGAACTCAGAAAAGATTGTAAGAGAGCGGAGCGCATATGGCGGAAAGACTGGGCACCTACTAACAAAACCGCATATAAAGCTGCCCTAAGACTCTACAAATCGGCACGGCATAAATCTAAAGCAGTTTTTTTTTAGGAAAAAATTAGACTGTCGGCCAACTCCGCCAGAGAAACATTTAAAATAGTTAACCAGCTCCTCAAAGTTCCGGCTCAAACCGTGATACATAACGACCCAGTATGAAAATGCAACCAGCTGGCAGAATTTTTCGATGCAAAAATACGAAAAATCCTTGATAGCCTCCCTCAATCCTCTGTTACAGAACCCATCGAAGTTCCTCCCTCTGGCCCTTCTTGCCCTCAGTTTGAGGCATTCAGCTGTATTTCCAGGGAAAACTTCTGTAACATCTTATCTAATATAAAAAGTGGTTCTCCATCTGACCCAGTACCGATGCATATTCTAAAACAAATCATGAGTACTATTGCCCCAGTAGCCACCGAGCTACTCAACGCGTCCCTATCTACGGGTATAGTGCCCCCGAGCTGGAAGCAGGCCAGAGTCAAAACGCTCTTAAAGAAACCGGGACTAGACACCTCCGATCTGTCCAACTTTCGCCCAAACTCCCTTTTACCTGGATTGAGCAAAGTAGCCAAAAAGGTAGTGAATAGAAAGATCTCAGAGTTCCTGGAGTCTAACCACCTCCTAAGTGACTCCCAAACAGGCTTTCGCCCTGGGCAGGGTACAGACACCGCCCTCCTAGCGGTGACTGAAGAGGTAAGATGCATCTTGGATTCAGGGGGATCAGTAGCCCTGATCCTCCTGGATCTAAGCGCTGCATTCGATACCGTAGACCATGCAGTTCTGGCCCAACGCCTTGCCAAGCTGGGCATTACGGGGTCAGCCCTTAGATGGCTGCAGTCCTTCCTGGACAATAGATCCTTCAGGATATGGGAAAATGGCTCTATGTCCAATTCCACCCCCTCCAGTGTGGGGTGCCGCAGGGCTCCTCCCTCAGCCCCACACTGTTTAATGTTTATATGGCCCCATTAGAGAAGGTAGTAGCCCCATTTGGGATCAAATCTATCAGCTACGCAGACGACACTCAGCTCGTCGTCTCGCTGTCACAACAAGGGGGCCGCCCTGATGACCTCCCGAAATGCCTTACGGCCATTTCCTCCTGGATGTCTAGCTCAAAACTTAAATTGAATGGAACCAAGACCGAGATCATGTTTCTGGGCAATCAAATCACCTCTCTGCCCCCGGAGCTGTGGCCCCCCTGCATGGGAGACCTTCCTCCCCCCAAGGAGCAAATTAAAAGCCTGGGGATCTGGTTTGAACCCCAACTCACCTTTAAGACCCACGCGCAGAAGGTTGCAGGAGGCTGCTTCGGTCTGTTACGAGCAGCCCGGAAGGTCCTCCCCCTCCTTCCTTTTCAATCCAGAAAGCTGCTAATCCAGGGCCTGATCCTGTCCAAATTGGACTATGGCAATGCCCTCCTCCTGGCTGCCCCCCTTGCCACTATCAATACTCTCCAGCGAGCCCAGAACGCTGCAGCCAGGCTGCTCATGGGGGCGCCTAGACAGGCATCAGCCAAGCCATTGTTAAAGGCCCTTCACTGGCTCCCTATTCAAGAGCGGATCACTTTTAAATCACTCTGTATTGCCCATAAAACGCTGCAGGGCAAAGGCCCTCCGGCCCTGAGAGGACTGATTCGCCCCTACAAGTCGGCCAGGGCCCTCCGCTCAGACAGGGAAAATTTGGCCATCATACCAAGAGTGAGGAAGGCGCGTACTGGAGGCCGCCGGTTCTCGCTGAATGCATCAAACAAATGGAACGCCCTTCCTAGAGATCTCCGGATGGAACCCGTTCACCTTAAATTTAGGAAAGCTCTCAAAACCTTTCTCTTCCCTACCACACCCTAAATCCGTCCCCTCTTGAGTTCACTATGTTCAGGTCATTTTCAGCGTTGGGACGCTCCAGGGCAGCCATGCGCTCTATAAATCTAAAAATAAATAAAATAAATAAATAAATGTCAGATGGAGACTTTAGCCAATGATGGCTTCAAGAGTACCTTTGATGACAGCTGTTTCAGAGCCAAAGTCTAGCTCAGCATCGGGCCCGAGGCGTGGACCTCGGAGAGTGGTGGACCGGAAGCCCGAGGCTGGGCTTCAGTGCTCAATGACAGGTTGGTGGAGGGAGGGATGCACACGTTACTTACCTTCGGTAACAATATATCTGTAAGAAACAGTAGTTAGTATTAGATTCCTTACCTTAGAATGTCCCTAGGCGTCAGACTGGATCCGGAAACTTTTGCGTAGCAGTACCCTTGCGCGTCGGTAGGCGTCTGCGGCTCCGCACCCTTAGTCTGTGTCGTTGGCGCCGGGGTGACGTCGCCAGAGTACTTAGACGCTGCACTCGCGCGCGGACGTCAGTTCTTATACATAGCTTTTCCGCGCTAGAAACGCAGAGCCATGATTAAAACAAACACTGGTGCCATGAAACGTTGGCCCTGAAAGGGGATGACCTTAACCCTAAATATTGGTTCACAGAACGGGGAGGATGGGTGGGGCGGTAAGGAATCTAATACTAACTACTGTTTTACAGATATATTGTTACCGAACGCAAGAAACTTGTGCATCTGAAAGAAACAGGTTAGTATTAGATTCCTTACCTTAGAATAGATACCCCAGCAATACCAACCCCGGTGGTGGGTCTGGGAACCAATGATCACACAAGAAAGGCCCAAGAAGCCATCTCTCCGGACTTGGCTGTCCAAGCAGTAGTGTCTTGCAAACGTATGCAGCGAGGCCCATGTAGCTGCCCGACAGATGTCCTGCAAGGGGACTCCCCGACCCAGGGCAGTAGTAGCCGCCGTAGCCCGAGTGGAATGGGCCCTCAGCCCAACAGGAGGCTCCTTTTTAGCCAAGGAGTAGCATACCTTGATGCACAACACGACCCACCGAGAGATGGTCCGCTTGTGCACCGCCCGACCTTTCTTAGCGCTCACGTAACCAACAAAGAGTTGGTCATCCACCCGGAAATGGCGTGTGCGATCCAAATAGAATGAGAGCGCACGTTTTGGGTCCAGACGGTGGAGCCTCTGCCTCTTTCGAGGGATGCGGAGGCGGAAAGAAGGTTGGCAAGGTGATGAACTGCCCGATGTGGAAGGCTGCGACTACCTTGGGCAGGAAAGATGGTCGCGTCCGCAACACACCTTTGTCCGGATGGGCAGAAAGGAAGGGAGGTTGAGAGGAAAGAGCCTGGAGCTCACTCACACTCCTGGCAGAAAGGAGCGCACATCAGATAGGTCAGAACAAGGTTCAAGTCCCACTGAGACATCACGAAAGGAACAGGAAGAAACATGAGTAATGCCCTTCAAAAACCTATTTACAACTGGGGACTTGAACAAAGAGGGCTGATCAGGGAGCCTTAAGAAGGCGAAATTAGCAGAGATAGCCATTGATAGTGCCCAGAGCAGAGCCCTGCTGGGCAAGAGAGAGAAGAAAGAGGAGAACCTCGGAAAGAGGGGCAGAAAGGCGATCCACAGCCTTTGCTGTGCACCATGCCACAAATTTGTTCCAGCTGCAGGCGTATACCGATTTTGTGGAGGGACGCCTGGCTGCCAGAATCACATTACAGACTTCAGGAGGCAAGTCAGATGGCCTCAACTGCAGCCGCTCAATCTCCACGCATGTAAGTGGAGACTGGACAGGTTCGGCTGCGACAGAAGGTCCTCCTGAAGAGGCAGACGAATCCGGGGAATCGACAGACATGCCGAGTAGCTCGGGATACCAGTATCTTCATGCCCAGTCTGGAGCCACAAGGATAACTTGGGCCCGGCCGCGTCTGATCTTCAGCACTCTGGGCAGAAGTGGTATAGGCGGAAAGGCGTACAACTGACCGCAGCTCCACTCACAACGAAAAGCGTCTGAGCGAGTGCCACCTTGGAAATTCCAACGCGCAGAACTGATGACATTGCACGTTCTCTTCTGTGGCGAATAGATCTAACCAAGGCTCTCCCCACTGCTGAAAGAGGCCATGCGCCACGTCAGAGTTCAGATGCCATTCGTGATCCATCATGCACTGAAGGCGGAGTTAGTCGTTTAACTACCAGGGTCACGCCCTGATGTTCCAGCCTCTGCTAGAGGCGCAGAGCCTCCTGGCATAGGGTCCACGACCCCACCCCTCCCCGTTTGTTGCAGTACCACATGGCGGTGGTGTTGTCCATGAACACCTGCACTACACTCCCCCAGACAGAGGGGAGGAATGCCTTGAGTGCAAGCCGGATCGCCCGCAGCTCCAGAAGGTTGATGTGGAGCTGAGACTCCGCCGGAGACCAGAGGCCTCTGATCTCCACCTCTCCTATGTGGCCTCCCCAGCCCTGGAGGGACGCGTCCGTCACAACTACGTGCTCCGGTTGGGGTAGGGAGAGGGATCTGCCGCTGACCCAATCGCGGTCTGTGAGCCACCACCGCAACTGTCTTGTAGTGCCCTATGAGATCAAGACATGGTCGGACAAGTTGCCCTCATGCTGGGCCCACTGAAACTTCAGGTCCCACTGCAGAGCCCGCATCCGCCACCGGGCGTGATGCACCAGAAGGATGCAGGAGGCCATCAGCCCCAGAAGCCGCAGCGTCAACCTGACCGAGACTCTGGATAACGGCTGAAAGATCGGAATCAGAGCCTGAATATCCCGAGCCCGCTGTTCGGAAGGATAAACCCGAAACTGCGCATAGTCTAGAACCGCTCCGATGAAGAGGAGCTTTTGAGAGGGACACAGGTGTGACTTCAGCACATTGATTGAGAACCCCAGCAGGTGCAGGAGGTCGGCCGTAGTATGGAGGTGGCTGACGACTGTCTGGGGCGATCCCGCCTTCAACAACCAGACGTTAAGGTAGGGGAAGACTGAAACGCCTAACCTGCGCAGATGAGCTGCGACCACCGCCATCACTTTTGTGAACACCTGTGGGGCGCTGGTAAGGCCGAAGGGGAGCACGGTAAACTGAAAGTGCTTGTGGCCTACCGTGAACCGCAGGAAACGCCGGTGGGCCGGCAGGACAGTTATGTGAAAATAAGCGTCTTGCAAGTCCAACGCTACCATCCAGTCGCCCAGGTCCAGGGCAGCTAAGACTTGAGCCAAAGTCAGCATCTTGAACTTCTCCTTCCGGAGGAAGGAGTTGACATTCCGCAGGTCCAAGATAGGGCGTAGGCCCCCTTTGCCCTTCTTGGGAACCAGAAAGTAGTGGGAGTAACAACCACACCCTACTTCTGGCCAGAAACGTGCTCGATGGCCCCCTTTGGCCAAGAGGGCCGTAATTTCCTCTTGCAGAAGATTCAAGTGATTCCCCCGACACGCGGTGGGCATGGCTGGAGGGGTCGCCTCAAAGGGGAGGGAGTAGCCCCTTAGGAGGATTTGCAGCACCCACCTGTCCGATGTGACGGTGCGCCAGTGGAGGAGGTGATGGCGAACCCTGCCCCCCACTGGTGTCACATGGGCCTGAAAGCTCGGACTAGGAGGGTTTCGAGGCGGATGCTGCAGGGGTAGGTGTGGACTGACCTCGCCGTTGTCCCCGACCGCCACCATGGCGGTTACTACGTCGGCCATCGCGCTGGATGTTAGTCTGCGGCCAGTGGCTGGCAGGACGTGTGGGGGCGCCCCTTCCTTGGCCCCGAAAGGAGCGAAAGGCAACAGTTGCTGGCGCGGGCCGAGAGGCCCAAGGACTTGGCCGTAGCCATGGAGTCCTCAAAGCGCTCAAGCGCACTGTCTGCCTTGTCGCTAAAGAGGCGACGGCCATCAAACGCCATTTCCATAAGGGTGTTTTGGACATCAGCCGAAAAGTTAGCGGGCCTCAGACAGGCGTGGCGACAAATCGCCAGTCATCGCCTTGCCCAGCGAGTCTGTGGTATCCAACCCACACCAGATGGAATACCGTGCCACATCTCGACCCTCCACGAGGGCTTGGGTGAGTTTAGTCCGGACCCCCTCCGGACATTGTGGCAGCACGTCCGCTACCGTGTCCCACAGAGAGTGGGTGTAACGCCCAAAGAGGCACGCTGTGTTGACTGACTGACCGCAACCCCAAACTAAGGGAGGAGAACATCGGTTTACCATACTGTTCGTACCTCTTGGATTCCCGATCGGGGGGAGCCATCGGGAATGCGGTCTGGGAGTTGGAGGACTAGATGACCAGGCTCTCGGGGTGGGGTGGGTGGACAGGAAGCAAGGGTCGCCCGAAGCCAGGAGGTGGCGCCTGGCCACGTTCCTATCTACAGGCGGACCTGTAGCGGGCTCGGACCAAGTGCCCAGAAGAACGTCTGACAAGGCCTCATTAAACGACAGCAGAGGCTCAGCCGAGCTTGCCTGCGGGTTAAGGACCTCAGTGAGGTTAGTCCTCAGTGCAGCGACGGGGAGCTCAAGGCCAAAGGCCTTGGCAGCCTGCGTCAGCACCACACTATAGGCAGCCTCCTCCTCCGTAGTCACGGTAGGAGGGGAGACGAAACCAGTGTCGGGCAAAGTGTCCAGTCCACTGGCCTCCCCTAGCTCACCTGCCCTGTCCTGAGAAGACTGGCACTCGCGTACCAAAGGGTCCTCGGACCCCTCCCAATACTCCTCGCCACCCATATCCTGGTACTCTGGTTCAAAGGATGGGGCCGGGTCGTAGAAGTAGAAATCTCCTATCGGCGTCGAGTACGGCATCGAGCAGCGGTGCTCCGACGCCGGACCCGAATTGAGGGTAGGACCGGCATCAGCATGTTACAATCGACGCAGGGTTTGAACCCGGGCATCCCTACCGGCACGGTCGGAGTCGAGAGTCTTCGAAAAATGATCAAATAAGATCGAAAAAGTTAGTAAAAAATTGACTAAGGGTACAACTTTTCTGAATCGGCGCTTGCTGGCGCGGAAAAAAGAAGAACTGACGTCAGTGCGCGAGGGCGGAGTCCAAGGACTCTGGCGACGTCATCCCGGCGCCAACGACGGACACGACGGGCCAGACGACGCCTACCGACGCGCAAGGGTACTGCTACGCAAAAGTTTCCGGATCCAGTCTGACGCCTGGGGATATTCTAAGGTAAGGAATCTAATACTAACCTGTTTCTTTCAGATATCTAATTCACAGTCAAGGTCTTCACCTAGACTGGGAGGGCCAGGTGTTTCTCGGTCTTGACTCAGAGCTGGAGCTGGGCTCAAGACAGAAGAGAGACTGCTTGGCAGAGGGTCCAGACTGTGGCCCTTCCTCATTATCTTGATCCCTGAAGAGGTTAGGAAGTGGTCTCCTTGCGTCTGCGCTGTGTGTTAAGCAAGGTGTTGACAGCTTGACAACCCAGACTCTTCTTCGAGCAAAAAGCAAGGCAGGTGGAGTAGAAGGCCTAAACTTTGCGGTGGTCTGTCTAGGGGTATTTTGCTAGACTGTGGACAGTACTGGAATGGTGCCCTTTCCATCACAAGTCAAACATTTTCAGAGAAGACGACAAAGTAGGCTCTGAAAGAGAAGGAGCCGGGAGGGGCGTAGAGTAGATTCTGGTCATCGAGCCCAATAAGAACCAGAACGATGTCGTAGAGTGCTACGCAAAAATTGTTAAACCAACTGGACTGGAGAAACCAAACTAGAGGACGACAGTCCTAGGCATCGACTGAGTTCAGTGGAGAAACATCCAAACCTGATGGCAGAGAAAAACAAAGTAACAATGGCGCCAATGCCAACACATTACCAATATGAGTCACTACCTTGGGACTCAAAAGACTTATTCAAAGAAAAACAAGTTACACTTGTCTGAGCCCACCACTAATTGTCAGAAGTATGTAGAGCATGTGTATCTAGAGCTACACAAACCATGAGCACCAAAGTGTCTGTGCCTAATGAACAAGTTACTTACCTTCGGTAACGCTTTTTCTGGTAGATACAGTATCTGCCTGTGGATTCACAGTACACAATAGTCAAGGTAACGCATTTTCTTGACCATGAAGTAAACACATTACAGTAATTCTGGTATAGAAGAGTGGACAACAGGGAGGCGGGCGGGTCAGTGAGGAATCCGCAGGCAGATACTGTATCTACCAGAAAAAGCGTTACCAAAGGTAAGTAACTTGTTCTTCTGATAGATACATCTGCCAGTGGATTCCTCACCTTGTGAATAGAGTCCCACAGCAGTCCCCACTCCCAGAGGAGGGTGTCTACTCCCAGAGGAGGGTGTCCACTCCCAGAGGAGGGTGTCCACTCCCAGAGGAGGGTGTCCACTCCCAGAGGAGGGTGTCCACTCCCAGAGGAGGGTGTCCACTCCCAGAGGAGGGTGTCCACTCCCAGAGGAGGGTGTCCACTCCTCTAAACCAGGAAGTCCTGGAGAACAGAGCGCGCAAAGAAACCCTCCCTCCTCACTTTGGTATCTAAGCAGTAATGCTTCGCGAAAGTGTGGAGGGAGGTCCAAGTCGCGGCTCTGCAAATATCCTCTACAGGCACACCTCTAGCCAATGCGACAAATCTTGACCATCTGTAAGAATATATGGACTTAGTGGAGTCACGCCTGGCTGATAAGAGGACATCCACCACATCATGTGGGAGAGAAAAGGAATTTAGGTTACCCTGTTCAATCTCCAGGCATGAAGGTGTAATGTCTGGAGGTGGGGTGTAGAACCTGCCCCTCCATCTGAGAGAGTAGGTCTGCCCTGAGAGGGAGACGGAGCGACTAGGTGAGAGGAGAGGTGGAGAAGATCTGTATACCACACCCTTCTCAGCCAATCCGGGGCGACTAATATACCTTGGGCCCGGTCTTGGCGACTCTTCCTCAGGACCCGAGGAATCAAGGGTATGGGAGGAAACGCGTAAAGGAGTTGACTTCCCCAACTCAACTGAAACGCGTCCCCCAAGGCTCCTTGCATCGGATACTGGAGACTGCAGAATGACGGGCAGTGAGCATTCTCGTAAGTGGCAAACAGGTCCACCCAAGGAGTTCCCCACATCTGAAAGATGTCGCGAACTACCTCTGGATGGAGCCTCCACTCGTGGTCGGCCGAGAACTGCAGACAGATTGTCTGCACGAACGTTCAGAACCCCGGCCAGATGATTTGCCATCAGACAAATCTGATTGTCCTGAACCCAGGACCAGAGCCGCAGTGCCTCCCTGCTGAGACACTGCGACCCCGCTCCTCCCCGTTTGTTGATGTACCACATCTCGGTCGTGTTGTCCGTCAGGACTTGAACCAACCGACCGTGAAGGGAAGGAAGGCCTTGAGTGCCAAACGTATTGCCCGCAAGTCCAGAAGGTTGATATGAAGCAACCTATACTCTGGAGACCAAAGACCCTTGACCTCCAGATCCCCTAGATGAGCACCCCACCCTAGAATGGATGCATCCGTTATAACTGTGGCCACCGGATGAGGCAGATGAAAAGGCTTCCCTTCAGACAGGTTGCCTTCCACGCCCCACCAAGACACATCCGCTGCAGCTTCTCTGGAGATCCTCACCGACTCCCTGAGATCCCCGTTGTGTTGATACCACTGCCTGCGGAGACACCACTGGAGGGCCCTCATGTGCCAGCGTGCATGATTGACCAACAATGCATGAAGCCATCAGACCGAGCGGCGAAGGACCTTCAGGACTGGAACAACCGCTCCACTGTAAAATAAAGGAATCACTTCCTGTATGTCGCAAAGCCTTTGAGGAGGAGGGAATGCACGACATACAGTTGTGTCCAGTACCGCACCTATGAACAGGTTGCACTGGGAGGGCACCAGGTGAGACTTGGGTACATTTATTGAAAAACCCAACCTGTACAACAACTGGGTTGTCTCTTGCAGATGTTGGAGCACTTTCTCCGACTACTCTGCTTTGATCAGCCAGTCGTCCAAATAAGGGAATACCGGGATCCCCGACCTTCTGAGATGTGCTGCCACCACCGCCATCACCTTGGTGAAGACTCGAGGCGCAGTAGTAATCCCAAAAGGAAGGACCGCAAACTGGTAGTGTTGCGACCTTACCGTAAAACGGAGATACTTCCTGTGCGACTTCAGGATTGGTATGTGAAAATACGCATCCTGCAAGTCGAGCGACACCATCCAGTCTTCTTCCAGCAGCACTTGAAGAACCTGTGCAAGGGTGAGCATCTTGAATTTCCCCTGTTTCAGATAGAGATTCAAGATCCTGAGATCCAAGATTGGACGAAGTCTGCCATCCTTCTTGGGGAATACCGGGAGTAGCATCCCTGACCCCTTTCCTGCTCTGGGACCACCTCTATCGCACCCTTTCTTAACAGAGTCTGTACTTCCTCTTGTAGAAGTAACAGATGTTCCTCTGTGCAATAACCTTGGTAAGGAGGGTAATTGGGAGGGAATTCCCGAAAGGGAAGGGCATACCCATTGTCTACGAGATTGAGAATCCAAAGATCTGATGTAACCGATTCCCAATCCCGTAGAAAGTGGGTAAGCCGACCCCCCACCGGACCCACATGATCCTGAATGGCGGATCTAGGGCTGCTTTTCTGTGGCTGGGGGGTTGGAGGAGAGGGAGGAGGAAGAGGCTTGACGTCAGAGGACGAGCCCTTTGCTTTCCCCTGTAGGACCTATACAAGGTATTCTGCTGCTGCTGCTGTTGTTGCTGCTGTTGACCTTGTCTATAGGTCCGAAATGAAGAGCGTCCAAATCCTCTGAACTTCCTGGTCGTTGAATCTCTTACTTGAAGACCAAGAGATTTAGCAGTTGCTCTGCTGTCTTTAAACCTCTCTAAGGCTGTATCTGCCTTCTTGCCAAAGAGTCCAACTCCATCAAATGGCAGATCCAACAGTGCTGCTGGCACGTCTGCTTAAAAATCCGAGGATTTTAGCCAACTTGATCTTCTTGTGGCTACCGCAGTGCCCATGATCCGTGCCACAGAATCAGCAGTATCTAGACCGCTTTGGATAACTTGTCGTGCTGCTGCTTGAGTATCAGACAACACCTCCTCAAAGTCACCCCTGCTGTCATCCGGAATCTTTGGAATCAACGTGCGCATTGAGTCCATAAGTGCGTGCACATACCTCCCCATGAGACAAGTGGCATATGTTGATTTAATGCCATACTTGCAGAGGAGAAAGTCTTCTTGGCCACTTGATCTTGCTTCTTGGCCTCCTTGTCACCAGGCACCTGGGGGAAAGCACCAGCTGACTTAGAGCACGCAGCCTGAATTGCCAGGCTTTCAGGAGACGGGTGAGATGTTAAAAAGGCAGGGTCTTCCGGTGCCACCCTATATCTCCTCGCCACACTTTTTGAAACAGCAGGTGCAGAAAGAGGCTTTTTCCACACCTCCATAATGGGTTCAGTTAAAGCCTCATTAAATGGGAGTAACGGCTCCACTGCTGAGCTTGGTGTATGGAGTACTTCCGTGAGCAGATTGGACTTAAATTGGTAATGTAAAATCTAAAAGTCCTGCTGCCTTTCTCATTACCACATGATATGGCTGGACATCCTTTGAAGGCACATCCGGACCTGATGGTAATTCCCACTCTGGGGGAAAATCTAGGCCACTAGCATCAGCCAGCTCTTCGAAGCAATCCTCATCCAGCTCACCTTCCTCCTAGTCTGGATGAGATTCGATGTACCTTCCTTCCTCCAAGAGGCGTTGTGCTTCCCTCCTGGACCTCTCCTTTACACGCCACGCAGCCGGAACCACCATCGAGCAGACGTCTGTACCGAATCCGATGGCCCAGATGGATGCTCCAAAGGTCTGCTTGGAACGGGCGATGCCGGTTTCGGAGACGTCGACTTCGGCCATGCCGGCAGAGCTGGGTACTGCTACGGCGGTGTCGGGGCTGGCATAAACGGCATGAATGGTGCCGGGGCATAAGAGTGTGGAACACACAAATTAAATGCCAGTGGACCCATGGGACCCGAAGGTGCACCAGAGGGATACCATGCCCTTGAGAATACGCCATACATAGCGTTCAGGAACGCTGATGGGTCCTGGCCTGGAGCAGGAAAAGTTTGATGAACACCCTCAGGCCGATCTTGTGGTAGGTTCGAATCTACAGGCGCCGATTCTTCTTCCTCCACAGGGACTTCCTCCTCTTGAGCCGGAGACGGCGTCGGTGTTGGATTAGAAGCCGGAGCCGGAGAATGAACTTGTGACTCCTAAGGCGAGGCCTCACCTTCCCGATCCTGAGTCTCTTGTGGCGGGATCACCTTCGATCGAACCTTTTTGGGCGACCTTGACTTCGAACCAGACTTCTCACCTGAATGACGTCGACACTCATGCCTCCTCTTGTGCTTCTTATGAGACCTCGAAGCATGTTCCGACGAGGACTTCGAAGCCGATGCCTCTCGAGATCTTGATCTGGACCTCGACCTTGACTTCGTCCTACTCGAGCGGGATCTTGAAGTCTTCCTACCTTTGTCGGCTTTCAGCTTTGCTACAAGAAGTTTGGTTTCCCTCTCTTGCAGGGCCTTTGGGTTCATTTTTCGGCACGATGAACATCCATCCACGTCGTGGTCGAAGCTTAAAAACCAAATACAGTCTTGGTGCGGATCCGTAATGGACATCTTCCCGCACTCCCTACAAAAAGAATTTCCGAATGTTGCTGACGCAAGGGGGATATTCACAAGGTGAGGAATCCACTGGCAGATGTATCTATCAGAATCAGGGTCTGGTCGGTCTGGAGTGGAGACGATCCTCCACTGAAGACATGAGTACTCTGATCTGCTCCTCTCCCAGATGGCCTCCCCACCACAGAAACAATGCATCTATCACAACCATTGGCTCTATGTAGGGTAAGGAAAGGGGTCTGCCGGTGGTCCAATTGCAGTGAACTAGCCACCAATGCAGATCTTTGGCAGTCTTAACTGGTAAGGCCAAAGGGGAACAAAGAACCAGAAGTGCTGTGGCCTACTTGTAACTGCAAGGAATGCCTGTGGACTATTGGATGGGAATGTGAAAGTATGCGTCCTGCAAGTTAATTGCTACTATCCAGTCTCCAGAATCTAGGACAGACAGGACTCGGAACATGGTGTGCATTTTGAGCTTCTTCCGAAAGAAGTTCAAAAGTCAAAGATCTAGGACAGGACAAAAGCCAGTCCTTTTTTGGCACCAGAAAATAATTGGATACTACTCCCATCTCTAAAGCTGGTACCCTCTTTATTGCTCCTTTGCCCAAGAGAGTCTGAACTTCTCGCCAGAGTATGAATAAGTGGTACTCTGGGAGATTTGTGGTATGGGTTAGCGCTCTAGCAGCTGGGTCTCTCGGGGCTATTTAGCCCTCGCCCTCTGGTGAGCGCGCAGCGATCGCGCGCAGTGGAGCCGAAGCTACGCCGAAGAGTAGCCAAAGAGTGGCCCGTCTGCGCCCGTCCGCGCCAGGGGCCACTCACTCCGCTCATTTTCCTTTTACTCACCATGGCCTCACCAGAAGATACTCGTATCAGGTATACTTCACAATCCTTATTAGCTCTCCGACCCCAGGGGCTACAGAGATGTGCCGGTGATAATTGGCCATGCCCAGAAGGTCCCTTTTCCTGTCGACTATGCAGATTTCAAGCCACCCCTAATACCATTATTACCGGGTTTACAAAGGCTACTATAATAGAAACGAAAGGCTGGAAAAGCTTTTTATTAAATGTCCGCTCACTCCCACGTCACTGCATCGAAACATGGGACACCATCTTAAGCCTTAAACCGGAAGTATGCTTCCTTACGGAAACTTGGCTAAAGCCACATACTGTTCCAACTGTTACGTTAGGAATCCCCCTAGGATACAAAATCTTGAGACAGGACCGCCCGAAAAAAACAGGAGGCCGTACCGCCACTATATACAAAGATAGCCTCCACATTACAGTGATAGAACAAGCTATACTCCCCTCTATGGAAATAATGATTTTTAAAATAAACACTGGAACTAAGGATCACTGGAAAGGTGATTTAGTGTACCGGCCTCCTGGCCCTAATACTGGCTTCTCATTAGCCCTAACTGAATTACTAGCCCCACACATGAAGGCCAGAGAAAATTTTATTTTACTCTGGGATTTTAATTTCCATGCCGATGTATCAGATGATCCTGACACAAAGCTCCTTTTAGCTGACCTCGCCCTTCTAGGCTTACATCTGCGGAACAGCGGCCCCACCCATAGGTGAGGCCACACCTTGGACCTAATCTTTTCTAATCACCCCTCAATATACTGCCATCTCCCCAGATCCATAAACTGGACTGATCATAGTATACTGGAATTTTCCTTTATGCAGCTAGCCAAACCTTTTGATTCCTCTGCTACTCTGAGCATTAAAAGAAGATCATGGCACAAAATCACCCCATATACATTTGAACAAGTCTGGAAAGAGCCGACTGTTTCTGACAATTCTGAGTCGGCCCTAGCCAAACTGAACAATACTCTCCTCGATGCCATAAATCTCTTAGCCCCTCAAAAACTAGTTAAACCATCCTTGACCAACAAAAAAGAGACTTGGTACACCGAAACGTTAAAATTAGAGAAACAAAGGTGTAGAAAGTTGGAAAAACTATGGAGGAAGAATCACTCCAGTGAAAGTAAGGAGCTTTACCAGCAGGCAATCTCCACCTATTATAAAAATATAAAAAAGGCAAGAAAAACCTGCCTCACATCCCAAATAGATGAAGCCCGCAACTAGACTAAAGAATTATACAAAATTCTCCGAACCTTTACTAATCCCTCAGCATGTGAAAGCCCGACACATTCTCTCAAGAGTTGTGTAATAATATTTCCAAATTTTTTGAAGATAAGATTGACACTATCTACAATAAAATTTTGGCCAAACATCCCAATACTACTGAGGCCTCTAGTGTCTCTCGTATAAAGACATATACCGACACCTTTACTGACATCCCTGAAGCCACTGAGGATGACATAATATCATTACTGAACAATATAAAAACTGGCTCCCCCCCCTTGACCTTCTTCCTGCCAGAGTGATGAACAATCTGAGCATGACACTCTGCCCCATCATTCGTAAAATCCTGAACCTCTTTCAAAGAAGGAAAACTCCCTCAGCAATGGAAAGAGGCAGTAGTGAATCCTGTACGTAAAAACTCCATCTCCTTGGACGGAACTCTCCAATCTTCGCCCCATCTCTCTTCTGCCCCTTCTGAGCAAACTGGCTGAGAAGCATGTCAACACCCACATTTCCAGTTTCATAGAGGCGACAGGGGGCCTGGACCATTCACAATCTGGGTTCAGGCCCAACTACAGCACCGAATCAGCACTCCTCTCCGTGACTGATAACATCAAGATGTCACAGGATAGAGGAGGCTCGATGATTCTGGTGCTGCTAGACCTGTCGGCCGCTTTTGATACGGTGTCCCACAACATTCTTCTGAGCCGTTTGCAGGGAGTGGGCATTGGAGGACAGGCCCTTTCTTGGTTGGAGAGTTTTCTTTCCGGGCGCTCACAATCTGTCAGCTTGGGCCCCTATTGTTCCACCTCAAGGGCGCTCACGAGGGGGTGCCGCAGGGCTCATGCCTAAGCCCCACATTGTTTAATGTGTACGTGGCCCCCCTTGCTGAAATCGTGAGGAAGTACTGATTCACACCGGTGTCTTACGCCGATGATACCCAACTTCTCTACCCTTTCCACTCCCTTAACTCTGTTAGGGAAAATTTTGCTGAAGGTATGAGGGCTGTCTCTAATTGGATGGCTTCCAACCGTCTCCAATGTAATGTTGGGAAGACGGAGGTAATGCTCTTTGGGAAAGCTACTGTACTATGGTCCCCTGACTGGTTGCCACTGGACTTAGGACCAGTGCCCTCCCCAAAACTGATTGTTAAAAATCTGGGGGTGAAGTTAGACCAAAATCTAACTCTAAAGGAACATGTGAATGTGATCGCTGGTGCATGCTTTCACACCATTGGCCTGTTGAGGCGAGTCTTCCCTTTTTTGCCGGATAATTACAGAAAGACCCTTGTACAGACCATGGTGATAAGTCGATTAGACTATTGTAATCGGCCCCTGATATTAGCTAACGAGGATGCCATAAATCGTCTACAAGTGGTCCAAGACTGATTCTGAACGCCCCCACAAGAACCCCCTCCAGGCCCTTATTGAGAGAACTTCACTGGCTCCCTATACGGCAACGTGTCAAATTTAAAATCTGTTGTACCGTTCATAAGTGCCTGTTCGGAAATGGCCCCAACTATCTGACTCAAAAGTTACAACTCCACAAACCAGATAGATCTCTGCGCTCAAGCAATCAACAGCTATTAAAACCCCCTCTTATTAAAAAGACCAGACAAGGTGGCCGTGCTTTTTCCCTTGTGGGGCCAACCCTGTGGAACAATCTGCCCTTCAGTCTTAGGCAAATTTCCAACCACCTATCCTTCAGGAAAATGCTTAAAACCAACCTGTACCTAGAGGAATAACTGGCCTTGGCTAGCTCACAAGACAATAGCTCATCTGTAAAGTTCTCCTTCCCTTCTTCTTGGCGAGCAAAGCGCGGAGATACCCCGACTGGGGTCGATTCTTGCGCTATACAAGAAATTAAATAAATAAATAAATAAATGGGTGTTATGCCCGAGGAGATGACAGTAAGGGCAAGGGGTATCAGTGTTCAACATTCTTTAGCACCCATTAACTAATGTGATGATCCACCATGTGGGGAGGTGAAAGATGACAACCTCCTACTGGGCAATCATATGCCACCAAGGGCAAATTAATGAAGTTTTACGGACAGCTCCTATGCCTAGTCTTGGGAAGTGTTGGGAGGCCTGTTGCTGTGGAAGCCCTTTTGGATCATCTTTCGTTGATATCAACTACCAAAGCCTTAAAAGGAGCTCGGTTATTGCGGAAACTACCAAACAAGCAGGGGTAGGTAGGGACAGCGAGAGGTGGCCTTGTTCTCTAAATTTCAAGGGCAAAGTCAGCCTTTGCTCAGAAAACTTGGACACAAAAGGCATGTCCAAGAGGGTCTGCTGCACGTCTAATGGAAAGTCCAAGGACTAAAAACAGGTGTGGCGTCCAAGCTCTACACTGGTCGGGACTGCCCTTCCCAGGCAGTCTGTCTGTTTTGTTCAGGCCAAAATAGATGGGGAGCTTTGCAGCATCTTGACTGGAGAATCAGACATTGCAGGTTTTGTCTGATTAACTCTGACAGCTAGCAATATTTCAGTCATTCTGCCCCACAATGTGTGCAAATTAAGGTCCCAGGAGGCACGAGGTGTTAGATTGCAAGGAATGACGAACACTGATAAATTCATGCTGCATCACCAACCTATCCAGCGTGGGTTGCAGGAGCAGAACATCGGAGTCCCCCGGTCTGTTTACTTGCAGGCAAGATCCAGGTTTTGCACAGGTGCTCACTAGTATAGCAACATAGAACTTAGTAAGTGCAGAGGTGCTGCAGGGTTAAAGATCTTAGTAAGCATGTTGGTTTAGACCTTCTGCAGGGGTAATATTAGCTCTAGGACTTCCACTGCACTCCTGATGACAGAGGCCAAGGAGGTGGATTCTTAAGCAGCCATTGGGTTTTGAGGATTAAGGCCAATGTCAGGGGAGGAGTCTAACCGACTGGCATCTTACAGGTCCTCAAAGTTGTTGTCCTCATCATACAAACACCCTGGTCATAAAACTTGTTTGTCTTCTGGGTCTGAAAACGTATACTGGTGTAGTCCCGATGTAACGGGTGAAGCTTCCGAATCCAATAAAACTATCAGATCAGGATCAGGTGCTGGCTTTGAGCGGAAGGTCGGTAGTGTCTGTCTCAGTACCATGAATGGCAGTGGACACTGCGTCAGCGCTGAAGCGGTCAGCACAATACTCCAGGGAGGGGGCAGGCCTCAGGTGGTGGTTGAGTGAAATGGTAGGCATCGAGGAAGATCCGCAGACAGGCTTGCGACTGGCAGTCACCTGGAATCCTTGAGGGCCAAAGGCGCTCAAGTCAGATTCGGTGGGATTCAGAAGTTTTTGTCTTCAACCTCTTTCAGCGGACTTAATTGTCCAGCTGTGGCTGTCTGCTGACTGAGGGGGGTGCATGAAAGTCATGCGGGAGTCGGTTCCATGTAGTGGCTTCACAGGACGATGAACGGTGAGAGTGGTGGGACGTTAGGAAGTCTTGTTTCGATTTCTAGTGCTTATGCGATTTTTCAGGAATAGTCCAAACTCTGCGATCTCAATATGGATCTGTCACAGGAGTGGGAGTGCACCCTCAACAAGAACCACTTCAGTAATGTCTCAGAGTTCAGAGACTGCATATTTGGCTCGTGGATGGCTTTGCAGTTTATTGTCACGCAACAAGAGCACAACATTGTGTTGAGCGAGGAGTGAACCCGGTTGTCCTTGTAACTTACCAATAAAGTAAGATTTTGTGGAGAGAATTGGGGGGGTAATCAATAAAATACAGTATGCCAGCTCAAGATCAGTGTCAGACGGTGTGGAACGAAAGGAATAAATGTCAGCGCAGAGGTTGCTCCTATATACAGGCATTAACGCCACATCCATGACTTAGCAGACGTGGAGCTGCACAATACACATAAGGAATTGCTTCAAAATTTCTGAACTTAGTTTGGCAGCTGGGTACATTCACAAGGTGAAGCATGTGAGGTTAGAGTGGTTGTTTGTAGTTTTGCAATTCTATTATGGTTCAGAAGGGCAAGGGTTTGGTGGACAAATGAACTCTGTCTTCCAAGTGCTATCAACACTGGAGGTCAAGGACACCCTATTTTTAGAGGGAGTGATTGTCCTCCCCATACAAAGGAAAAAGTTTATCCACGATTGTAGGAGAGTAGGGTCTGCTTCCTATCATCACCCCCACTTTTTGCTGTGATTCTCTGGTTTTTCGACTTTAGTGTGGCTGTGGGCCTGCTAATCAGACCCACAGCCCAGCTGTGCTATCTAAATTGATACCATGTACTTTAGGTACATACCAGATTGGGTATTGTGTCACCTTTGTGAGACCCTGTATAGTGTACCATAGGTACCCAGGGCATAGGTACATCCAAGGCCTACCAGGGGCTGCAGTATGTATTATGCCACCCCAGGTCTGTTCACACAGCCTGGGTAAGGTGGTGATATATATATATATATATATATATATAAGTCACTCCTATGGTAGGCCTCGACAATCCTGGAGGCAGAGTGCTTGGATATGTGAGAGGGTGCCCAAGCATGAGCTGAGCCCCTCTGCAGCTTTCAAAACCATCTCCTTATAGCTGTTCTATGATATAGCCATACCACATACTCTTAAGTACATTGTCATCCTCACGGTTAATGCCAACTTTGGTTTGGCTTTATCAAAACATGTCATGTAAGGTGTCAAACACTTTGGACTACCTCCACGAGTGCCGCATGGGGCCTGCTCTTGCATTTCAGCTCGACGCGTCTTCCCGGTTCCTAGTCCGTTGGCTAGTGAGCCCCTTGAAGACTTTTTTTTTTTTAACTACATTGCTTTCCTGGTTGCTCCAGGCTTGCTCCCGCTTCCCTCCAAAGGAGAAGCGCCACAGACATTGCTGGTCTGCAACAGAGCCAATCTTAACATCCTGTGTGTGTTGCATTTGCCATGGCTTGTTGGGTCCAATCCGGATACAGACACCGCAGTCAACTAGATCCATCGTGGCACAGCTCGAATCCAGAGCCTGGTCATCGTCGATGCCTCCTGGGCCTCGTGGCTGAAGAAACAAACTCACCTTCTTCACCTGAGATCATCGCAACATCGCCTGGTTCCTTCCTGGTCACTGGCTAGTGAGCCAGAGTGTCCCCTCTGCTTTCAGGTTCTTCAGATCTTCGATCCTCCCGGACACTTTTCCTCTGGTCACCTGCAGCACTTCTTTGCAGATCTCCATGGAAATCGACAACAAAACCCAACACCAAAAGGCACCTATGAACCAGTTAACACGAGTACTCCGGTGCTCCCGTGGGTCATGACTCTCGAAGTGTCCTAGTCTAAAGGGGTTTTGTCGTAGTCCATCCGAAGTGCCCTTAAACAGTAACTTTGTAACTGCTTCATTTCCCATTATAAGTCAATGGTAACTCGCGACGGTGTTTAGACACTGCACGCGTCTCCCGTGGGCCTCCTACTTCCTAACCTTTGGTTGTTTAGTGTAGCCCCAGCGATTCCCCAGGCCCTAGGCCTACTCTACTTCAGACGTGGTTCTTATAACACTCTTAGTATATGGTTCGTAAGGCCCCTAGGGCATTACTGTATTTTGTGCAACTTATCGTATGCCGAGTCACTTGTGATGTACTTTGACCTCTGACCTCGTAAAGAGTGCAGAGGAGTTGTGTTAGAAATAAATACATATATATTTGATATATACCTTGTGTGGTGTCCTTTCATTTGATATTGAAGGGATAATTGGTAAAACAGCTTGCTTCACATGCTCTCTGAAGTCCTAGCCTAAGACTGCTGGTCTATGCTACCACTAGGATAGCTGGTCTATAAGGTTGACTTAACAACCACCATCAATAAGGGTCGATAACACTGGTGCAAGGTGCCCACTAGAACTAGTGGACATCATATGCCAGGCTAACTTCTCACGAAGATATCAGGTTATATTTAGGCATTTATATAGAAATGTGCAAATAATTTATTAGGCCTGATAAGAATGGTTTAGTGACCCTTGTGCCTAGCTTGTAGGAGAGATACTGAGAAATCTGGTTTCCTTTGTGAGACAATGCAATACAACCTTTAGTGATTTGGGAGTCATGTTTGAGGTGAAATACCCATCATCTATAATGTTACTTGCGGATTTAAAAACAAGTGTGTTCATGATTCTACAAGATGTAGTAAATGTGTCCCCCAATGACTAAAAGTCGTCTTTGTTTTCAATAATAAATCCAGGTAAGTAAACAAAATATCAAAAAGGTGCCAGCTTCATTTAACTACAAGTAAAGAAAGCAACCTGCTTAAATCAAGAGGGCACTTTTCACCCAGTTTGTGACAAATTGCTTACAGAAAAAGCACATTAGGGTCACACAATAATCAGACACTGCCTGTACTCCTATCCAACAAACCAACCCATGCACTAAATAAACTCTTCTATAGAGTAAAATCCATTACATAGTAACCTCATCCCCAAACATCCTGTGCCTTTGTGTGCATGTATGTATATGGTATTTCTATAGCATGTACGCATTGAAAAGCCAGCTGAAAACTGCTCAAGGTCAAAAGCCAAGCATTACTTTTACGAGTGATAGAAGAGGGACATTGTGCACTGAAGTATCATATGATTTAAGCCTTCCATACCACAGTTACCATTGTGGGCAGTCTAATGCACAGAATGGCGGTTAGAAATGGCTCTCTAGTTGGCAGCGGCTGGTGCCAATATAAAAATAGGGATCCTTCTTCCCAAGTCAGAGTAAGGGGGCTACACCCTTTGATAACCCCTTCTAAACCCTGTGTTAACATAGCACGAGCAGACAGGCCAATTTCAGAGGCAGTGTGAAGCATTTATGACCATAAACAATAACGCAGTGAAGACACTACAAAGGGGCACCACGCAAGTAGTTATAGAAAAATAAGAATCTTTATATGGGCTTAACACAAGACTCAAAACAACCAAAAATCTACAATATGTGTGAATAGGCATTCTCTTAGAATGCTGGGAAATAATTGAAAAGTGTGTAAATCGAGTTCCGTTCAAGGCAGGGGTCTATGCGACCCATCTACGACAATGTACCTGAATTTAAGAAGCACAACTTCGCGAAGAAGCTGAAGTGATGAAATGCGGACTCTCAGCGGCCACAGCTCTCAGCTGCAGCGGCCCACAACCCCGTGCAACGGTGATGCCTCTCCAGCAGGATGGACAGGGGCAGTCACAGCGTGGAGCATCGGAAAGTTGCTCCCAGCTGCAGCAGCCTACCCATGGCGTGCGTTCAATGACTATTGGAATGCAGGTACTCAGCGGCAACAGATCCCAGCTGCAGCGGCCCACAGATAGCGATGCTTTGATTCCCTTGGTGTGATGACAAGGCGGGCACTCAGCGGCAACAGCTCTCGGCTGCAGCAGCCGACAGAATGCGATAGTTTCCTTAATGCGATGAAAGTGCAGGCATTCAGCGGCAACAGCTCTCAGCTGCAGCGGCCCACAGATAGCGAGGATTCTAAACCCGCTTCCCCGCAGTAGGCCAGATGCCCTGGAATTCTCAACAGGAGCCTCACCTGCAGTTAGAATCCCCCTCACAGGAATTCAGAAGGCTGGTGGGTAAAGTCTGCCCTGAGACTTCAGCAGGAGGCAAGCTCAAATCAAGCCCTTGGGTAATTGCTTCTGCAAGATTGATGAAAGTGCAAAGTCCTTTCCCTCTTCTAAAGTCCATTGGTAACCGCTGCAGACCTTCAGCTTCCATGGTTACACTGACCGAGGTATATCTTGACATTCAGAAGTAATACCAATTGTAGGGTTTTCAGCACAGATATTTATACCCCTAAAGTCTGTTCTCAGAAGTCACAAGTCACTGAACCCAGCCAGAACCAGTTCTGTGTGGTCCTGGAAAACTGTTTACAAGGCTGCATCCTGCCTTTCAGAAAGAGGGGGTCTGCCATCAGACGCACAGTGGGAGCTGGAGCCAGCATTTTCCTTGCCAGGCACAGCCCTATTCAGGTCAAGGAGTCACCCCTCCCCATACTCCAAAAGCAGATCTCTCTATTCAACCCAGGTCTGACTCAGCCTGCCCTGTCCCTCCAAAACCAGACAGCTAATACACATAACAGCAGAGCACACTGGAAGGCTTAGGCAAGAAAATACCTACTTTCTAAAAGTGGCATTTTCAAACAGAATATAAAAATATTCTTCACTAAAAGATGCACTTTAATATTCTGAGCTCATGCATACTAAAGTTGACTTTCCTATCTTGTTCCTTGGGTCAATTAGGATTATAGAATGTAATAATCAAGCTGCCCATCCTGGCCTAAGGGAACAGATGGCCTTGAAATAGTGAAAAACGAAATGGTGTAATTCACCATTAGGACATGCCACACAGACCAAGGCATGTCCTACCTTTCATATACAACGCAGCCTGCCATAGGGGGACTTACATAATGCCAAGGGAAGGTTTAGGGACAGGTAAGTGGGTTCACTTCACAGTCAGCATGGCAGTTCTGGACTGCACACAGACTCTGCAATGGCAGGTCTGGGACACTTTTTCCAAGCTGCTTCTGTGGGTGGCTCAATCAGCGCTGCAGACCTACCAGCAGTATTCGGTTTACCAGCCCTCGGCACGCATGGTGCACTATACTAGAGACTAACAGGTAAATCAAATGATCCAATTATGGGAATACCAATTCATAATCAATTCTACAATAGGGAACATTCGCGCTGTGGCACTGAATGGCAGTGGCACAGCGCCCAGAGCATCCAACACCATCAGAAACAGAGGAGACAAAAATCGGAAGGGAGACACGCCAATGGTGCCAGGTCTAACAATGGCCAATGCACAAACACAAGATAAGGGGTCCTACAGATTCTAAGCACTGTTAATCAAGAGGAAACTTATTAGTATAATCTCACCAACAGTTCTGACAGAAATAGTCTTTATTACGCATTTTCTTTTTGGACATAGTGTCCTGAAGCACCCCTTGCATGATCCCTAGCATTGTCACAGTCAGATACAATAAAAAATAGTCATAGAAACAATATAGGACCACATCTAATTTCAGAAAGCATGAACCCCATCGAAATAAATCCAACTTCAACTGGCGCAGGTTTATAACTTGCATCCAGACTACCATTCTGACCACTTCTCATTAGGTTATTCAGGGCACTCGTGAAGTCTTTGCTTGAGACTCTGTAAAACATGCCTCTTTTATAAAACAGGACATCATACTCCATCCCTCTAGAAAAATTGCCACTGCGCTGTTCATAACAATGATGAAAAAACGGTCCTAATATATTGTGACACCTCTCCAAAGCGACATTAAGGAAAAATAAACTCCACTAGGTTTTCATTGACCTTGAAAGGAATAAACGCAGAATCCGACCACAAGCTATTTATGGATAGCTGAAGGATGTATAGCAGTGGAAGTTACATAAGCCGCCCCCCACCCCCCTCCCAAGGGCATCAGACTAGATCCGGAAAATCTTTTTTCCCCAGCAATACCTCTGCACGCCGGAGGTGGCGCCCGGCTCGGTCCTGATGTGGTACACAGAAGTAAAGTCAGTGGAGCCATATAAGCCCCTCCCGGCGTGCCGATGTCAGTTTTCTACAGGAAGGAAACTTTTCCGCGCACCAATGCGGAACTGTGCAAAAAACTGTGATTGCATAGGAACAGTGTGTGTTAAAAAAATAACAAAATCATTGAAAAAGCACCCGGTAAACTGAAGGGAGCTCAGAGTACATACTGCGAACAAGGACCCAACAAATTGCCAAGCTGTGCCCCTCCTCGAGGGGCCAACGAGTGCGGTACAAAAGATAGGACAAGTGAGGCACAGCTTGTCATCACAGGAGGGAAATTAAAAGAACTACAATATTGAAGCAACATGTTGCAAGACAAGTCACAAGAAGTGAACGACCGCCAGAAAGTTCACCACACACACTCCAGAGATTGAAGAACTGTAGCACCAAGAGAACCCAATCCAACCGACTGCCAAAGAAAGGAGGAGGCATAGGTGTTGGGAGGGAATTAAAAACAGAATAACTCCACGCGTGAGTAGCACAGGAAGAAAAACATGAGAAGGTAGTAAAAAGTATAGACCTGAACCACCTCAAAACGTTGACGGAGTGGAGAGCAAAAGGGCTCCAAAACTGTCAAAGGAAGATGCAAGAGCATGCCACCAACCAAACACTAGGACGGAGGGGAGTCCGAAGGGCCCCACGTAGAACACCACAACCTACCTGTTAGAAATGGGATCTCTGGTTGGCTAAGGCTTGCGCCAAAGCCAGGCAGAGACCACCACTCTAGTCAGGGCTGGGGAGTTACACGCCAAAGATTACCCCTGCTCACCCCCTTGTTAGCTTGGCATGAGCAGTCAGGCTTGTCCCGGAGGCCATATGTAAAGCATTTGAGCGCACACACTACAGCAACAACATCCCAGGCACACCACAAGAGGGACTCCACACAAGGTTATATCAAAAATAGCCTTGGTATTCTCAAAACACATTAGAATAGTAATCCCATCATGTACACTGTGCCAACTGGCACTGGGCAATATTTACAATTGGTTATGTACACCTGACAGGGCCACATGGACCACTGTCAGAACCATCACAAAGTGAACTTAGTAAAAGTAAACTAGATCATAAATGTACAACCAGTAAACACTGGTAATCACTGTACTTGGCATCAGCCCGTTGTGAGAAGTTGGCCCGATATGCAACGTTCGCTATTCTAGCGACCGCTATGTATCGTTCCAACGACCCTTATGGTGTTTGGTTGTAAGTCAACCTATAGACCAGCTATCCTAGTAGCGTGGATACGAGCAGTCTAAGGCTAAAGACTCGAGAGGGCGTGTTAAGCCAGCTGTTTACCACACATGTACCCTTTGAACACCCAGTGAAAGGACACCACACAAGTGTTATGAAAATAAACAGGATATTTATTAAGAATCACAACAGCCCTGCACTCTTTATGAGGACAGGGTACTAAGCACAAACCAAATCTCTTTAGCAAATACTTCAAGTGCACAATTAAAACAAGTGTCCGAGGACACGGAAAGGTTAAGGTCTCGGGCGGACCCGATAAGGCAAGTCGGAAGCGAGGGACTCGGGACCCTAGAGTAAGGAGGCTATGCAGGCACCGAAATGCCGAGTTACCTAGCCACGAGGGCTGCGGCTGCACAAGTCTTACAGGCGTCGGGGTCTTCGCTGACGAGCCAGGAGCCGGAAGAAAGGAGTTGCTGGCCGGCGACCAGTGCTGAATAGTTCGTAGAGATCCAAGCCTGGATCGGAGATTGATGAAACCTGAAAGCAGAGGGGACCAAGTTCGTACTACTAGCCAGTAGTCAGAGGGTACCAGGAAGGCACCGGTTGGCCGTCACCTCGACTAGGTGAGTGGGCGACGCTAGGCTCTGCAGTCTCACGGACCAGGAGGCGTTGTCGGCGACCACGGTGGAGGTGCGAGCTGTCCCACGCAGGATGATGCTGTCGGCGTCGCTGGGCCCAGGATGGGGCAACAAGCCTTGGCAGATCTCAGGGCCACGGGGTGGGCCTAAGATGGCGTCTTGAGTGGACCAGGAGGGTCCGGGGTGCTTCTCGCACAGATGGAAGCAAGGGCCAGTCTGGAGCAACCAGACTAGCAGTGATGATTCTCGGATGTCGTCACAGAAGGGCACAAGCCAGCGGCGAGTGACCAGACAACGTGCTGAGCAGCGAGCAGAAGGGCCCCACGCAGATCGTGGAGATGCTGGGAGACTGCACTTCGATGCTAGAGCGGCTCAGGATCGGGGCTTCTCGGACCCCAGAGCACTCACCAGAGAGTTACCTCGATGGTCGTGCTGGTTTTTAAGAGCGTGCAGGTTCTGATGATGGCCGGTCCCTCGAGGTCTCGTCGCACCCACAGATCACAGCTGAGCTGATGACGTGGGTAGAGGTCAGAGGTGCCAGGGAAGCCGGTTCTCGTCGAGCTGGGCCGTCGGATCCTTGAGGAAGGACTTGCAGCAAACCGCAGAGTTCTTAGTTGGTGCCCGCTGACGCAGGGTGACTACTCCTTAGCCACAAGGGAGAAATCTTGAGAAGAGTCTTGAGTGTCCTTTCGTAGAAAGTAGTTCTTGATTCAAAGATGATCTAATTTGGAAGGGTCCCCGCTCCGGTCTTTATCCTAAAGAAAGGGGTGGGTACATGACTAGGTCCTGCCCTAAGGGTGGGACCAGGAAGGGGGGTAGTTACGCCCCTCTCCCCTGCCGGGCTTTCCCCAGGCCAGGGCTGTCGCCCCTGGAACTGGTTCTAACCGGCAGATGCGTAGTGAGCACCGGGGTGCCACTCCGCAGTCACCTTCTCGCCAAAGCCCTACCTACCCAGAATACACAAACCCTGTCTGGGACGGTGCGAACAGCGCCCTCGACAGGAAACCCTTTGTCCAAGTGCTCCTCGCTGGAAGGACTCCCAGCAGCAGGAGGTCAGACTTGTGTCTGTGGTGGCAGCATCCATTTTGTGGAGCTGAGGCTTCAGTTAACTTTAACCGGGGTTCACAGTTACGTACATGTCGTGTCCCTCTAGAAGGGTGGGATACTAACCTCATCGCCAGAATTGGTGAGAGGGCAGCACCCCGATTCGTATGACACCTTACTCGACATGCTTTGATAACGCGATACCGGAGTTACCGATATGGTACGCGTTATCATGGAACAGCTATTGGGTCTTGATTCCGCAAGCTGCAGCCGGGCTCGGCTCGGGCCTGAACCTAGCTCACACGAGCCCACGCACTCTGCCTTCAGGATTGATAAGGCCTGCCATAGGAGTGACTGATAGGGACTCGGGTGTCCATTGTATGGTTAGATATAGGGCTACTATACCTAAAGCGAAGGGTGGTTACACGTCTTCGCCCCAGCTGTCGTGCAGCCAGTTGTGTCAAATTTAAGAGGCCAGCCAGGGGTGGCATAATACATGCTGCAGCCCCTGGCGGCCCTGGGTACACCTATGCCCTGCGTTACGGGGTCTGATAAGGTGGCCCAGTACCAATTGGTAAATGCACCTAGGGTACATATCGTAATTTAGAAAGAGAACAGCCAGGCTGTGGGTCTGATTAGCAGGCCCACAGCCAGAGAAAGTCGTAAACCAGTGAAACAAAAGCAAAAAATCTGGGTGATCATAGGATTGCAGACCCTACTCTCCTACACCCGTGACAAACTACATTATGCAGAGTATCACATCACGCGCGAATTACATTCTGCGCCAACCTCACCCGCATAAACACCTTATGTAATCTCTCACAAGTCTATACAGATTAGACCCTAACCTCCTAAGTATAACTCACATTAGGGGCATAAATCACACAGTGGAACATAATCTCACTAGCATAAACCATGATATGCAGAACAACCTCATAATAATAAACCATATTTAGAGGTATCAAACAGGGTGCGTAAAACATACTATACACAGTACATTTCCTAGCATCAAAATCACATTCCGCACATAAATCGCATTAGGGCCTGGCGCCCTATAAATGTAACAATCCCCCTGGCAAACTCAAACAGGGGGTCAAATGCCCTATATCCACAAAGTCAGGGCTGCTGCCTAGGCAGCGAAAGTCAAGGGTGCGCCACTGCGCAAACCTAAACGTTGCAGCTGGCACAAAGTGCTGCGCAGCTGTGTAGGTCAAGATGGGGGCAAACGAGTGCGTCTCACTCCCGAGTTCAAAACAAGTCCCCTAAAAGAAAGAGCAACCTATACGGTGCAGCTGCCCACTACTTGCGGGGCAGCTGGAAAACATTCAAATGAGGCCTGGGCTCTCAGTGGCACTTTAAACAAATGTGCCCCCTTTATGGGAGCCACAGGGCTCTGGAAAACCATCAGCAACACGTTGGAGCCATCTAGGCTTTGAAAACCACCATGCCTCATGGAGCACACTGGCTCCTGAACTAATTATGCACCAGATAAAGGGGAGAAGAACTTGCCCCCAAGCACTGTGGAGCCATCTGGCGCTTTAATTCAACAAGCTCACAAGGTTGGAGCGGCCCGCTGCCATCCGGGGCCGCTCTAAATGTGGAACCGGCCCTGGGCCTCTAAGGGCACCACCCAGGGCAAGAACACTGGCCCCTCTGGCCCTTTAAGCAATTTTGGGCAAATGTTTGGAGCTCTGCACGGGCTTGAAAAATACTCAGAGCAAACGATGGGGGGGGGGGCATGGGGGGGGGGGGGCTGCTTGAGGAAATACAAAAATGGTGGCAGGCACCGGTCGCATGCGTCAATATGGGCCCCCTTCCTACTGGCAATACTCACCGGACTGATCTGGGCGGCTCTTGGCACGGCGGCACGCGGGGCTCTCCCTGCACATGAGAGCACCGCCTCGCCAGGGCCCTGCTTCACCCGGTCCCCCATCTCGGGACAGGGTCTTAGTGTGGAACCAGCGAGGCTCCAGGCTGCAGTCCCGCCCCCAACCAGGCAGACAGCTTCCGGGTCGCACTAGGCAGCGGCCCAGCAGCAACTCTTTGCTCGGGCTGCAGAGGTGAGACGCGGGGTGGGCACCTGCTGTGATTAAGATGCAAATACAGCAAAGTCGCGGGGTGGGCACCCGCGCACTTAAATATAAAAATAAGCACGGCGGTCATGTGGGCTGGACACCCGCAATAGACTCAAATAAGCGGGGTGGGCACCCACATTAATTATAGAATAAAAGAAAGACGCAGGGTGGGCACCTGTGACCAAATATAAACATAAGCGGGGTGGGCACGCTCAAGGCTCACAAAGAGGGGGGAATCCCTATGCTGGGGATTCCCTCCAAAAGGGGCTGCAGCATCAGCGCTGTGCAGCCCACACGCGTTCCTGGGTGAAAAAAAGAAAGGCAGCACAGCGCTTCCAGGGCGCAAAAGGGGCTGCCAAAGTCTTTCCAAGGTCCTGGAAATAGTAAGCAAGGCAAAAGGGTCCCAGAAAAAGAAGTCCTCCAAGCATCCAGGGGCAGGGCAGGGCCCAGGGAGGCATGCCTTCCCCTGGGCACCAGCAGCAGCACGCCCCTGGTAGGTTCAAGTCCACAAACAAGAACATTTTCATGGGGTCAAAACCCCTATATTTATACTACTAAATCCTTTGTCTCAAAGGTGCAGGCAAGGTAAGAACCAGATACCTCTTAAATCGAGGGCGATGACGCGCAGCGTGTGCGCGCAGCGTGTTCGCCGCAGCCACGCCGGAGTCACGCCAGAGTCCAGTCCGTCTGCGCCCGTCCGCGCTGAGGCCGGGCTGGACGGCTGGACTACTAGCCAAAATAAGGTAGGCGCCCTTGTCTTGAAATATTCTTTACAGGATGTATTGCGGCTTAAGCCCTCTCCTGCCCCATGCTTTCATCGGTATAGACCTGAGTAACTCTCTACACGTCCAGGTTGTGCTTGCTTTCAGAGAGATGCGGATGAGCCTAAGCTCTCTCCCCCTCCTGCTCCTCCGGAGCCTCGCCCTTTTTCAGCACTCAAAAGTCCTAGCGAAACTGGTCTTCTCCTCAATGCTCGCTCGCTTATTAAAAATAATATCGTTTTTAAGGAGCTTGTGTTAGATAAAACACCATCCTGGGTTTTTATCACGGAGACCTGGGCCAAAGATTCTTCTGGCCCTGATCTGGTCGAAGCGGTCCCTGAGGGCTATTGCTTAACCCGATATGACAGAATAGGCCGTGTTGGCGGTGGCCTGGCTATTTTGTATCAGGACAAATTCCACTGCCATACTATACCCCTTTCTGACCCCAAGGATGTTCTTCAGGTTTTATATTTTTCCCTATCTGACTCTGCCAACCCTGCATTCAATGGAATCTTGGTCTATCGCCCCCCTGGCCCAAGAGCAGGCTTCGGGCTGAAACTGATGCAGGTTCTGGAACCCTACTTTGGCCGACAAAATCTTACTATTCTGGGCGATTTTAATTTCCACCTAGAGCTATTGGAGGCTCACGATACTATCTCCTTGGTGGAAATAATGTCAGCCTGTGGTCTCACCCAATTGGTAAATGGTCCTACCCACCGAGCGGGGCATACGCTCGATGGAATCTTTTCTAACGACCCTAGGCTGACAGCTACCAACCCTTTCCACCTTTCTTGGTCGGACCATCTGGCCGTTCCCTTCAATATGACTTATCTGACACAGGATTTTGTCAAAAGGGCCTCGAGCACTATGGAAGTACGAAGGAACCTTAAAAAGATCAGGGAAGACTCTTTCCATCCATGGACATCTAGTCTGTCCATTCCTTGGGAGGTGGACACCTCCACAGCGGTTTCTATATACGAAAACATCATTTCGGAGGCCCTAGAGGAGTTGGCTCCAGCTAGGTCTTGTTACTCTGCCAGGAAAAGACCTTCAGCTCCCTGGTTCTCTGAACAACTACGACTTCGTAGACAGGAAGTAAGGAGGCAGGAACGCCTATGGCACTCTAGCTGGGCCCCTAAGGATAGAGAAGCTCATAGGGTCCTGCTTAAAAACTACAAATTGGAAGTGATTAAGACCAAGCAGGAATATTTCACGGCACTCACTTCCTCACTTTCATTTCCTAGAGAACTTTTTAGGATTGTTGATTCCCTTACTTCCCTCCAGACCCCGGATCCTGTGGTTGCCTCACAGGACCTGTGCAACAAGATAGCTGCCTTCTTTCAGTCAAAGATCGCGGACATCTACACTGCTTTGGAGGTCCAAAAATCCTTGACCGCCGTACCCTTGCTGCCTGCTCTTTCTGAGCCCGTTGATGCTGAACCATCTCAACATCAGGATCTGGTATCCTTTCCTCCTCTTTCCTGTCAGGATCTTAAAATCCTGCTTGATAAAACCAAATCTGGCTCTCCGCTGGATGTCTGCCCGCTAAAGATCCTCAAGCAGTGCAGAGAATCTCTCCTTCCCCCTCTGGTCGACATCATGAACAGGGCGATGAAGGAAGGCATTTTTCCCCAGCAGTGGAAGAATGCTGCAGTAAAACCGTTGCTTAAAAAGCCTTCTCTGGATCCTGGGTTGTTAAAAAACTTTCGCCCCATCTCTCTGCTCCCGGCTCCCGCAAAGATGCTAGAAGCCCATCTGAACAAACATCTGGCTGCATTCGTGGAGAGCTCGGGCTGTTTGGATCTTTCCCAGCATGGATTCAGGAGGGAGCATAGCACCGAGTCTGCCCTCACCATAGTGCTGGATAATATCCGCACCAGGGTTGATGAGGGCCAGACCTCCCTCCTGATCCTTCTAGATCTCACAGCGGCCTTCGACACCCTATCTCCCGCGGTGTTAACATCTCGCCTGAGGGAGATCGGGGTCTGCGGGTCCTCCCTGGGACTCCTTTCCTCTTTTCTCGATCACAGAGAACAAAGGGTAATGCTGGGATCGTTTCTATCTCCATCCCTGTCTGTGCAATGTGGGGTCCCTCAAGGGTCAGCGCTTAGTCCTACCCTTTTCAATATCTATGTGACCCCCCTTGCCAGACTCATTAGATCTTTTGGGATGGAGGTAGTCTCCTACGCGGACGACACCCAGATCCTAGTCTCTCTCTCCCAGTCAGTTACGTCAACTGCCGCCAATTTTAGATCTTGTATGGAGGCAGTTGGCCAGTGGATGATTCACAACTCACTAAAACTGAATGGGGAGAAGACGGAGGTGATGGTTTTTGGAGGAAAAGAAACGATCTGGTCGGCTGAGTGGTGGCCGAACTCGCTGGGCTTATGTCCCGAGCCCACCTCGTCAGCAAAAAACCTGGGAGTCATGATCGACCCCACCCTTAGTATGTGCCAACAGGTCAACAGGACTGTATCGACCTGCTGGGGGATTATCCACATTCTAAGGAAAATTAGGCACTATTTGTCACCCCAGGCGAGAAAGCAACTTGCTGTCGCACTTCTGGGCTCGCGACTGGATTACTGCAATGCGCTGTATGCAGGACTGAACAAGAGTCAGCTACAGCGCTTGCAGGTGGTCCAGAACGCGGCAGCGAGATTTGTCCTTGACCTACCTAAACGTGCCTCTGCCACCGAAGCCCGAAAACAGCTTCACTGGCTCCCCGTTGAGGACCGTATCCTTTTTAAATCCATGTGTATGGTGTACAAAGCCCTATCTAAATCCAGCCCGACAGGCATGGGATCGATCCTCTCAATATAACCCCAGCAGGAATCTTCGCTCTATTCACAAACTTCTTCTCTCTGTACCTCGTGTTAGAAAAGCAAGATGGGGAGGCAAGGCCTTTTCTAATTTGGCACCTAAATGGTGGAATGCCCTCCCTTTGGAAGTAAGGTCCCGCCCCACTCTACAAGCTTTTAGATCTGCTCTAAAGACCCACCTTTTTACACGTGCATACCCCTAGTGGTGCTCTGCAAACTTTCTGATTTGGTTTTGATAGGCGCCTTGACACCTTCGGGTTTAGTTTGCGCGATACAAGTTGCTTAATAAATAAATAAATAAAATACCACTGGTTCAGGAGCACTTTGTTTTGCTCAGTTCTCCTCTCTATTCACAGGACAGGCCAGGGACATCAGAAGCACCATAGGAGGTGGAGCCAGGATTTTGGAGGGAAGGCACAGCCCTATTCAGGTCCCAGGGCGTTGGACCTGGCCTTGTGGCGTGGTTCCCCCCGTTCCTCAGCTCCCAGTTTGCCCAGCCCCGTACTCAGAAACCCCTGGCTGTCCTGCCCATGTCCGACCAAACGCCTGCGACCCGCATGGCCTGTCCCTGGCCACCTTACCAGCCCGCGCGCCCCAAACCTGCAAGGCCCCATAGGCTCACCGGCAGCCATTTTCCCTTCCCGAGATCCCTGACTCCATGGGCTTAGCATGACCCCAGCTCCAGCGAAGCTTAGGCTCCAGACGCGCCAGCCCCCGTTGGGAGGGTGAGGGCTACCCTAGTGAGAGAAGACAAGGAGTTTCGATGGCATCTCCGGCCTCCCCTGAGAGACTGGTTTCTGTCACACCTCTGGTCTTGCCCTGGGGGCCAGTTTCGATTGCACCTCTGGCCTCCCCGAGTGCTGGCTCCAGACCTGCTGGGCGTCTAGGAATTCCCGGACGCATCCTCAAAGGGATCAAAGAACCAACCGCCGGACCTCACCAACGGGCCGCCCCCAAAGCCTCGGACCTCTGCCTGCGAGGGTCCGGACATCAAAGGGCCCCTGGACTATATCAAGGCCCGCCCCTGAACTAGCGGGCAGTTGTATCCTGGACAAGAAAGCCCTGCTGATCTGATCGCGGCTGCCCTTGGGGAAAACTGAACTTTTTAACTCTTCGAGCCCTGCTGACGCTGTCGCGGCTCATCCCTGGAACTGGAATCGGAGCCCTGCTGACCTAGTCGCGGCCCAAGCTTGAATCCTAAAGACCTCAACGAACATCCTGAGCCCTGCTGTAGTGGTCGCGGCTCCTCACGAACTACCCTCCGATTCGAGCCCTGCTGACGCCGTTGCGGCTTGAGGAGTACTCTGGTCCGGCTGGACTATCGACGCTACCAACACGAATTGAGTCAACCTCAAGTGAGTAGGACACCCAGTGCGACTACCATCTTCCGTAACCCCCGGCTCGAGGATTGAGAGCTGTGCGCAGGGTACGCTACATACTGGCCTTAGACTGAGACTGTCCCGCTACCCCCTTCCAGAAGCCTTGAGACTTTTACGATCCTTCGATCGTGTGTACGTAAGAGTGCTAATTCCTTTTACCTGTTTATAAAGAACTTGATATCGAAAACCTACGGTGTAGTGTCTGTTCATAAGTGTGGTGTGGTCCTCGTGTGTACGATTCGATACGAGGTCCTCCCCGGTGGGGATTCCTCGTTAGGGATCGGCATTATTGGTGGGTGAGGCGGGTCACAGGAGAGTCTGGTAGACATAACCTGGCCTCTGGGATCGCCCCTTCCAACACAGGTGCAACTCCTCCCTCCCATCTACATGCAGATCTCCCTATTCACCAGCGGGCAGACCCATCCTGGCTCCTGGAGCCAAGCACACCAGCCAGCTCCTGTCAATCACAAGCCAGACATGCAATTCACATCAGGCAAGCAGACACTGCACACAGAAATGCCAACTTCTAAAAGTGGCACTTCTCCACTAGTCACAATAAATCTGCGCACACCACTGCGTAGCATTTATTCTCACGAGTTCGCACATATTAAACTCGCCCCAGCACTTGTCTCATATCAGGAATTACCATGGAGACACATTTCCCCAAAGCATTCCTACGGGAGTGCAGACCAATCTCACCACACGCACTCAGAGCGCACGCACTTAACACTGGGCCACAGTGCTAAAGTGCGCTGAGGCCACAAATCAACTATCAGGTCATAGCTCAAGGCAAAAAAATTCAGTGGTGAACCTGCCAAAAGGGCAAAGTACAACACTACCCCAGAGTGAAGTGCGAGAGCACACCTCCAAAAGACCAAAGTCACCAGAAAGAGGGAGGCTAGGTGGAAAGAAACTATATGAAAAGGTCTTCGCAGAGTGGGGAGGATGGGTGGGCGTTAAGGAATCTGCGGCTAGACCGTCTCTTCCAGATATATTGTTACTGAAGGTAACTAACTCTTCCATCTAATACAGATATCTAGCTGCAGACTCCTTAACTTAGAATAGATATCAAAGCCATGCCCTATACGAGGGTCTGCGAAACAACCATCATGATCCAGGAGAACATATTAGTCAAGAGGCTAATGAAAAAAAAACTGTGGAAACCGCAATGCCAGGACAACAGGCATCAGACCCATGACCCAACTTAAGGAGCTTAAACATGGGATGGTAAAGACACCAAATCCAACGAGGGAGGGTGTGAGACCTCTCTCGCCCAAACAGAGGAAAGTTCAGTGCCAACGTATAACAATGCAGCGAGACCTTCAAACAAGGATCCAGGCATTGGTCTCTAAAACCCAAGAGGAACGAAGTGCCAAGGGTCAAAACAGGACAGCGGTAGAGCATACCGCCTGAACACACCACAGTGGAAGCCACAAGAAACAGGGGACACAGTCGGAAGACTGTCCACCAAAGAACCAGAGCCGCAGCATGAGGCCTGTGGGTGGAAGAAAAAACACCTTCATGTGTACTGCCTAGGACATGTGACAACAGTGGCAGGGCCAAGCCCAGAGCCTAGTGCCAACAGACAGCTGAGCCACCATTTGAGCAAAAGCTCAAGAGGTAGGCATGAAGCCAAACGAGTTAAAAGGCACCACTGAGTGGATAACCTGCAAGGCTATTAACACACAGAGGACACTATCCTGAAGGAAAGAGTAAGCAAAAATGTATGACACTAAGGCGCAAAAAAAAAAAAAACTTGGTATACGAGCACCCCAGTGGCGTGTAGAATCCACAATATACACACAAGAGACAGGAATGTCGACACCTACGTGGAGTGACTAAATCCTAAATAGGGGAGTAATGCAAGCGGCACCAGTGTTCTGCATAACAGGTCCCCGAGGGGGAAGAATCCTGTTCTCCCGTGAGACAGTGGAAACATAAGACCACAAGACTGCCCATAAAGGATAGAAAGAAGGCATAGACAGAAGCCTGGTGCCAAAAGCCTGCACTGCCAAAGACCGACACAGTCTTCCAAAATGGAGAACGTTGAGAAAACACACAGTAATGCTACCTAAAGAAGCACCTGTGACATAATGGGAGTAGGAACTCGCACCAAAAAAAAACATCAGGAGTGGATCACAGATCCAGAGGCAGAAAGGCATAGACCAGAGCCCCTCCTTGAGAACTAGAATATGCACAGAACAGACCAATACTATCGATCTCAACAGAGGAGACATCCTACAACAGTAGGAAGAGTCAGCTTGTGCCAAAAGTTCCCGGGCAAAGAAGAGTAGCAATAGGAGAGCCAAAAAATACCCCACATAGGGTAAGGCACAACCCTACAAAAGAAGGGCCCCTCATGAGACAAGCTGTTAGGCAGAGGCTCCAAAGAAAGTTAAACACAGCATAACCAGCTGTACAAGAATAAGTAAACACGCGGAGCAGCCACCCAACCCAGTACATCTGCAGGCCACAACGGGTAACAAAGCCATACATCTACAGGAGGAGCCTGACAGCCGAATCAACAAGGGCGTCAAAAAGAGTGACCCTATCAAATAGTATATCTTTAAGCCGCTCCTGAACATGCTCTGGTAAAATGCAACCACGTGTAGCGGCGTATGGCAACCAACCTAGCCATTGTACGACCCACAGTGTCCGCGGTATCCATGGCAGACCCGATGAAAAGTGGCCATCACGGATTAGGCGGGGCAGATCGGCACGAGAGATCCCCGGGGATGAGCCGGTGAACAGCATCCAAAAGGGGAAATGTAGCAAGAGCAAATACATACAACACGTTGAGGGACCGGAGTCCCGAGCTGGTGGGTGCAAACACATCGCAGCCCTATGACTCCAACCACAGAGACTCGCGAGTGGGAGGATGCAACGGAACAGGAGTGACAGAGAGCTTCCTGAAGCACAAGTCCTCCAGCTCCAGGATGGTGGGTCAAACAGGCGGGGTCAGTGGGAGCTAGCTGATGTGCCATAGCACGATCCACGGGGTGCCCCGAGGAGGGCCGTGCCCATGTTCCGAGAAGGATGTCAAACAATGACTCAGCAAAAAGGTAACAATGGTTCCATGTTCCCCTCGCCCTGGTGGAGAATAGCCAGCAAGGCTTCGGAGGACAAGAGACCGAGGGCAGTTCCATCCTCAAAATGTCTGCAGCCCTGCTAAGAACCCAGATGAACGTTCACTAGGGGGAGGGGGGAATGCTTACCTGCGGTGACTCTAGTGTCAGAGTCAGGAGCGAATGACTGCAATGGTGCCTGAACCGGCCCTGCCGCGTGGACGGCTCCACTGGAAAAGGAGACCTGGGTCGCAAGGGGTCCGTTTGGGACATCCGGGCGGACAGCAGCTTCATGTTGCAAACATTGCACTCCACGGAGATATGGCGCTCTCCCAAGCACCATGTACAGAGTTTGTGATGGTACGTCGCAGAAATCTGTCGCGAGCACGATCGGCAAGGTTTAAAGCCCACATGGAGCATCGAACACACTGTTCCTGGAAGCCAAAGGGTGTCGAAAAGGCCTGTATTACACCATAACAGGCCAGAGGTATTACTTTCCCGGATCAGTTTGGACGTGGAAAAGAAAAACTGACATTAGCACGCCAGGAGGGGAGTATATGGCTCCACTGACGCAATTCCGTGGACGACGTCAGGACAGAGCCGGGATGCGCCACCTCCCAGCATGCAGAGGTATTGCTGGGGGAAAAGATTTTCCGGATCCAGTCGGACGCCTGGGGGGATATTCTAAGTTAAGGAATCTGCAGCTAGATGTCTATCAGATGGCTAGAGCGGTCAACCATAGAGCTGGGGGACCGGGTTAGAGTATGAAGGGACGCTCAACATACTGCGATTCTGGACAGATCACTTAAACTCCCAGTGCCTAACAAAAATGAATGTGTTAGTCTGTCACACAACTGGTGCTCATGTAGAGAGCTCCGATACAGTCGGGTCTAGTTTGCGCTATATAAAACTCCACCCAAATAAAAAAAAGAATCAGCACTCAATATGACCGTAGTAAATAGATCACTTGCCAACAAGGCACTATCGTATAACAGTTCCATCCATACAATGGCACATGCACTATACTGCGGACGTGGGCCATTATGCAAAAAGTTCAAGGAAATCCTTAAAGACTTACTTTTCTGGGATGTGGATACCCAATCGCAACATTTCTTCCTGAAAGACATCTTTATTGTTGCATATTGTACACCTGAAGAAAAACACTCCAGCGCTAAGAGCTTGGTACTGTGGAGAGAGAACAGACCGACATCAAGGCATTGGCAAACAACTGATCCACTCTATTAAACACCAGGAGCAACACATACTACCCCAGGTTACAGACAGGATACACTACTAAACAGGATTAAATAGTAGGCCCACTGGCTTAAAATTTTTTACCACCCGACCATTTCACACAGGAAGCCACTAATGCAACTGAGCCTACTAGGTCTAGCTGGCAAGAGTGAAAGAATAAAAAAAATAAAAAAATTGATCTGCCGTTCCAAACCCCCATTTCGAATGCATCATAAATGGGTTCAACAGCTCACCTACAGCGGACAGCTTTCAACTGCTTTCTTTAAGCTGCCATTACAAATTGCAATATAAAGGGAAGCCAACCACATCATGGAATCACAAAGGTATTAGAATTGGGCAGTCAGAATTACTGATACATAGGTTTGCTGCAAAGACCCTGACAGCACATTCTCCGTTTTTTTTCAAATTGGTCTTCTCCTGCTTTGGTGGCATGAGACTACACTCCCTAAGGGGGTACTTGGGGAGAACAAAAGACGGCAAGAATGTGTTAATCCTTCCTGAATACTATCAATATGCACAACTACATGGCAGAGCCTACTCATCACTCAAAAGTAAAAACACACGAGATGGAAACAAACTAAGCAGGAGGGCTGAAATCTGACCCTGGAAAACGAGTCAAGAAAAAGCAGACTATTACATTACAACTTTGACATTTATGTACGATGAGGTCTCCAGCACTTTATATGCTTCTTGTGAGTGGACGTCGGCAATCAATCGAGCTGGTAACATGGAAATGGGTTAGTATCTAGTGTAGAAGCGTGAAGCCCAAGCACACTGCAGATAAGGTTTACTTTTTTTTATTTTAATACAGATGCTTATCCAACACCAATTCTTTGAGGCAGTGACAAAACCACAACACCAATCTACTCGGAGGTTGTTTACCTTAGGATCTCTGAACACAGCTAGGCAGTCTGCTTCTCTACAGGTTTGCATTTCTTTGCTCACTCTTGCTCAAATCTAGGCAGTCTTTCCAGCCCCATAGGTGAATCGTGGATGTCAAGTCCTAGACTTGTGGGAGGCACATGGCACAGGCTGGAAAACTTGCCTAGCAGAAAGTCCTGCATTTGAACACGGGTGTCCAACTCCATTATCCCAGAGACAGAACTCTGCCGTAAGAAAAAGGCCTATATAAAACTAGGTTTGTTGGGGACCACAATATCCACGCGATATCAGAGAATGCGGAGAAACCATAGACCAGGCTTCTCATCCTGCAACCTTAGTGCTCTCGGTGCACAAATGCACATGGATGGCATTGGCCCAATCCTTCCTGGAAAAATCAACAAAAAAGTCTGTAAGGGGGTATAAAGTCATACCCTTGTGAACAATAGTGGGATGAACATAAAGGAGAGTGCCCTAGAAAAAAGGTATTTAATCAATACTGGTCACACTTCAGGACCCAATTGTGCACATCTCTCTTGCTTTCATAACTGGTTTCAAACAAACATCTGCCCTCTTAGGCATAAAGCGAAAAACCAGATTAGAAGGAAGAGCACCTTTATTCATTCTCCATTTCTTACACACTCGCCCATTCCTACATGCAGGTTTACTTAGCCTAGGGCAGAGATAGATGTGTATAAAGACAACTCCTTAAAAAGTAGCAAAGAAATGCCATAGAGGAGACAATAGTCCGAGAAATGCAGCCATGTGGGAAAAATGGCTTTCCCTGGGTAACCTAGGAGCCTACTGTTGCCAAGTCATCCTGTGCCCTGGGCAACCCCCCAACTTTTTGCTGAATGGTACTGTTGGCAACTGACTGACCCAGGGCTCTGCCTAACCAGGGCCAGTGCTAAGCTGAAAGACATTAGAATACAGTTAAAACAGTTCAGAGGCAAGATGGCGGCCGGTCAGCTGGCCGAGTGAGCTGGTGTTCGCGTTGCTCTCTCTCTCCAGGAGCTGCCCGTGTTTGATGTATGCGCGAGGCGTCTAATGGACACCGGACTGGTAGCGGCTCATTGCCGTTCTGCAAATCGGCTTGTATAGGATGTCCTTTGAAACGGACTTTGCTGCGCTGTGGTTTAAGCAGGACCCTCCTCATGCATCAGTGGATACGTTACCTGCGGTCTGCACAGCCTCGCAAAATGCCCCCGAAGGCTCAATCAAAGAGCCTTCCACGGGCAGTGGCGAAGTCCACTGCCTCAGCAGCAGGACTAGCGAAGTCTTCTTCAGCTGTTGCCGCATCTCTAACAGCCTAACAGACAGCCCTGGCAGTCCCAGATATCCTGAAGAAGGGGCAGACTGGGGCCGGCAAAACATCAAAGGTGGCAATTCCAGTACTGGCAATGTTCAAACCGCGGCGCTTGGCAGGAAAAGGTGCAGGGAAAGACGCGGTACCTCTCATGTCTGTAACGGAGCTTGCAGCTACAGGTGGAACAGTTGATACTGGTAAGACAGACGCTGATGTGTTTTTTCTAGGACCCCGATCAATATTGTGACCTTATGCCCCTATACGGCTATATTCAATAAATATCCCTATAATGGCATAATAATCAGAGCCATATTTCAGTAACTCGCCTCTGCAGTCCATGACACAGCAGAATCTACTTCCTTAGATTCCTAGAGAGCACACAGTTCTTTCGACACACCAAACCCCCAGCAACCTGGGAAAGCCCAGCTTGCTTTGTTTTGATTAGTAATAGAACTCCTGCGAGCACTGTAAGACATCTTTATTGACGTCTTATGTCCAAATCTTATGTCAAACTCTGCACCTTTCAGGTATAAATATACCAACGTTGCCTTAAGCAAACACACAGTGGTGAATACTGGAGCAGAACAGCTGTCCCCTTGCAGAGAGCGCAGCAGATACGAGAAGCCCACGGACGCTGCCCCTCCTCTTTGACGCGCTGAGAAAGACGCTGTCTTTTCTCCTGCCGAGAAAATCCAGCTCCGGCGTTTCCAGCCTACCCTTGCGGGTGACAGGGATATCGGGTCCTGAGAGGGAGATACCACACCTCCTACATTCTATTCCAAAGGTACGGTGCTGACTAAACCCTTAGAGAGAATTATTGAATCAAACTCTTGGCAAAACCAACTTAACCTGCTACTTACTTACTCCCTCCCACATATTAGGCTTAGGTCAGGTACACCGGGGTAGGCGTAGTTAGTAGCACCAGTTGAGGTCGTTAGCCAATGTATATATGAATGTATATATTGTATATATTTTATTCATTTTAACCTTCTTATGGCTAAGAAACCATATCAATGCTTTTAGAGTATTATTTCATAATACTCCTTTTACTGTATGTACTTTACATTAAGTATTGCAATTGTGGCAATCCATTTCTCTTGCATGAGAAGAAAGACTGTTCAATAAATCATACCCTTTCTTCTCTGCACTCTGGTGAAACTAAGAACGCACGTCTGACTGAGTGAAATAGCGGTCTATTGTTTCACACGACTCTAGAGATTGACTTATTCTGGGGAGCAAAGTTGTCATGTTTATGCGGTTGTCGGAAGCTGAATCCCTTCTTGTCTGAGCCAGGGAAGCTGATCCCTTACTTGTCAGTCAAGAAAGTTTCCAGTGACCTCTGAGCTAGTTGGCGCAAACCAAAATTAAGTCTAACATAGTCAGTAGAGACCTAGAAGACCGCAATCCTACGTCTACGCTGCTGTTCATGTTATTCCAATGTGCAGGGCCTATAGGGAAAATAGGAACTACACTACAACGCAGGCACGCTGTTCCCTTCTCCGGTGGCAGTGTGCGGGAAGGAAGGTGGGGGGCAGCCTGGAACTTTCAATACACAAAAAGATAACGTACAGGCTACGAATAACCATGAGGTGGCTCCCCCAGGCAATGACTCTGTTTTGAGTTTGGAGGTTAAAACAAAGGGGGTTCTGGGAGATTTAGTTCTGCAGGGCCCAACACCGCAACCACAGATTGTAGTCTACCATAACACCTCTCTGCAGACACCTGCACCATCCATAAGCGCTGATGGCAATCCAGATGGGGACAATTTTTTTTATTTATCAGAGAACACGGGGTCTTCAGTAGAGGACATCGGGTTGGATAAAGACTGGATTGACGACGATGAGGGCAGCGACTCGGGCGATTGGCGTACTAATGAGATATTGAACTCCATCTCTATGACCAATGGCCTTTCTACAATCCGCAAGGCGCCTCAAGATCCTACCACAGTTGCCGGCTCTATGGCTTGGGATTATTCGTTTTCTAATCAGTCCGCGACACAAGCCGTGGATCATGAACAAGCTCCTTAACCCTTGGTTTCGAATACTGGCTCTCCCCCAACAGAGATTTTGTTGGCCATAATATACCAGACTATTATGGCCCACAGAGAAGAGACGCGCCAAGACAGCGCCCGGGCACAGGGGGCCTGTCATAGGGTCCAAAATTCATTGCGCAGGGTCATTAAGACTTGTACAGACATAGCTTCCAGGGTTACGGAGGCAGAAGCAAGGATTTCCACGCTGGAGGACGATTTTGTGGCGCAAAAAAGCACGGTGGATGAAATTCAGCTGCAGAGGGCGGACATTCAAGCAAAGCTTATTGACATTCAGAACCGGGCTCGGAGGAATAATTTAAGAATACTGGGGGTTCCCGAGGGGGAGGAAGGGTCAGACATTCACCAGTTCGTGGTGGATTTATTTACAGAAGCGTATCTCTGAAGTAAGGGATTGGGACTGGCGTCTGGAGATCCAACGCGCCCATCGCTTCCCTTTTAAATTAACGCACCGCCCGGGTCAAGCAGAGAGTAGGCCTCGCGCTATTATGATATGCATGCAGAACTTTATAGCAAGAGAAAAAATGTACGATTTGGCCAGGCCCGATAGACAAAGGTCGGGGAAAGGTTGTCAGTTTTTTAAGGCCGGACTTCTGTCCGTCCACGGTAGAACGGAGGTGGCAGCTCCGTCAATTGATTAATCCCTTTCAGTCTAAGGGGGCGCAGGTATTTCTGCTTTTCCCATCCAAGCTTAAAATAGTTTACCAGGGTCAGACCAGGTATTTTGAGTCCGAGATTCAGGCCAAAGCCTTTTTGGATACCTTGAAATAAAGCAGTAAGTTTAGGGCTTTGGTTACTGTCTGTCGGGCTACTCCTCAGGTTATTAGTAGGGTCTTAGCCACTCAGAGTTGAAAAGTAAAAAATGGGTTGTTTTTTAGATGTCGCTACTAGAGAGATGTGCTCTTGCTGGTTAATTTGGTTGGTGCACGGGTGGCGGCAGCACGGGGGGGGGGGGGGGCGGGGGAGGCGCTCATACCAGTCTCCTTATCCCTGGAACCTCGGTTCCTGCCTAGCGTGGGGGGTGGTAGGGGTAAGGGGAGGGGGGGGGGTGTTGAAGGGGGGGTGGAGCGGGTGGGTGGGGGTTGGAGTTGGGGCACACAAAAATAAAAAGCTTGAATGTTTTTTTCTATTATGGCAGACATGGCAATGTTGTATTACACCAAAGAAGAATTGTAAACTTGATGTTTCTGGTAAAAAAGAAAATTTTTAATGGCGTCAGTTAGGATAAGCATAGCATCATGGAACGTATATGGTCTAAACAATGGGAAAAAGCGCGCTCTTTTTGCAAGGGTAATTCAGGCATTGCATTTAGAAGTGTTGTGTCTGCAGGAGACTCATGTCCCCTTGAATAGGAGGGAATGCCTTAAAATCCCAGGGTTTGAACTAATCGCATGCTCACAGCAGTCCTCCATGATACGAGGTGTTGCAATTTTAATGAAACGGGGACTGGGCTCTAGCGTAAGATCTAGTCAGGATCCCGGGGGAGATGGGCAATAGCTCAGCTGTTGGTTAATGGTTTACCTCTGACGATTTGCACAGTGTATAGCTCCAACTTGGATGACCCTGCGGTATTAGAGTATCTTAATGTTGAATTGGCTATGTGGCCTCGGCCTATATGTTTATGTGGGGATTTAAATATTAATTTACCTGCAAGTTTCAATGTTGTAGGGAGGCAGAGTTATGCAGGATTAAAACCCAGAGTATACAGGGCTTTGCAAGGGTTAGTTCAAGAACATCGTATGATTGACCTTTGGTTTCACCATTGCAAGAACTTCGATGGTTCTACATATTTCTCAGCTCCCCATAAAAAAAATGGTCCGGCTCGACTACTTTTTAGTTTCAAGTCAATTGGCAGAAACCACTACAATTTCTATGTCTCCCAAAGTATTCTCGGATCATAACTTACTATCAACTGCTCTTTCACAGGATCTACTAGTGTTCCCAGATCCTGGACGTTTGAAAGGAAGCTGTTGGTGGAACCATCATATTTTGCTCATATGAGATTTTGGCTTATTGAATTCTTGAATATTAATAGAGGTTCTGCCCCAAGGAATATAGTCTGGGATTCGTTGAAGGCTGCAGTTCGGGGCGAGACCAAAAGCTTTTCACTCTTTCGCCAGAAGCAAATTAGGGAAACAATCAAGCTACACATGGACTGAGTCATGCAGAGGTCCAGCTTACAGCGGCGATTACCGGGGGACTCGACATATCCCATTTGCAGTTACAGGTTGCATGCATTAAAGCCTCCCTGCTCGAGTTTCTTGGCCAGGACCTTGCAGCCAAATACTTACAGTTTCGATCTAGGATGTTTGAGCATGGTGAGAGATCTGGCAGGGTCCTGGCCAAGCGGCTCCATCAGCGAGGCCTGGCTAATGGCATAGATAAGATCCAGGACGAACACTGAACTATTCAAGATACCCCGGAGGGTGTGTTGTCAGTTTTTCACAACATTTTACCATACTTTGTATACTGAGGAAATCAGGGCAGGCACGATAGAATCAGAGTTTGGTCCTTTTATTGAGGAACTCAGCACCTCAAGAATATCGGTACAGCAAAATGAGATTCTTGCAGCACCTATTGAGTGGAAGGAGGTAGAGGCAGCTTTAAATTTGTTAGCTAGTGGTAAGGCAGCTGGCCCAGACCTTATCCCACTGGAATTCTATAATATATTCAGGGTGGAGATAAAGGATGATCTCTTAACAACTCTGAGGGATGCACAGCAGGGTAGGATTCCAGATTTTTGGCGGTTTACTACAATTATCTTGCTGAAAAAAAAGGACAAACCGGAGCTGGACACTGCCTCTTTCCGCCCAATCTCGCTCATAAATGCTGATATTAAGCTTTTTTCGAAAATACTAGTGGCAAGATTGGCGAAAGTAATTACCCCCATAGTCTCCATCCTGCAACACGGATTTATTCCGGGAAGAGACACAGCGGACCATGTGCGTCGGGTTATAGCCCTTCTGGACTGCGCTCAGGCTACGCATACTCCCCTCGGCGCAATCCTGTTAGAAGCCGAAAAGGCGCTTGACAGGGTTGCGTGGGGCTTTCTTTGGAGGGTTCTTCTTGGAAGGGGTTTTGTCATAGCTTTATTTTAGCATTGCAGTCATTGTATATTGCTCCTCGTGCAACCCTGTCTTTATCTGGCTCACAATCAAGACCGTTTGATATTAGCAGGGGCACCCGCCAGGGGTGTCCTTGTTAGCCTCTTTTATTTGCACTTTATATCGATTTATTTATCAATAAACTGGAACTCACTTAATATTCCTCCTGTTAAGGTAAATCTAGTTGAATTTAAAGTATTGGCGTATGCCGATGACCTTATTGTTCTTACTAGTAATGTCCTATCGACCTTTCCAGACATTAAGGAACAGGCGGATTATTTTGGACGTATCTCAGGGTACAATCTTAATGTCCAGAAAACGCAGGTAATCCAGTCTTCTACTATGGGTTTTTCTGATGCACCAATTGTACAATCCCCAACTTACCTGGGCGTCAAAATTACGGCGGCGGTAGAGCAGATACCGGAAATGAACATTTCACCTATAATAAGTACTGTTAACTCCACTCTGCGCAGGTTAGACAATTTACACCTTTCGCTTTTTGGCAGGAGGAACGAACTTAAAATGCTCATCCTAACAAAATTTCTATACATCTTTAGCACTATCCTGCTGGAATTTACCCAGACTAGTCTTAACAGTGCAGAAAGATGCTGTAATAGATTTTTGTGGAGTTATCGTCAGCCCAGAAGGGCTGCTAAATGGAGGAGTTTACCACTGTAAAGGGTAGGGTGGGCAGTCCCCAGTCTCTTGCTGTACTATTGGGCTGCGTTTTTACAACATCTGGGTCAGCCAATTTTTGGTCAGCGATCTTCACTCACGCCGTCACTTAGCCTCCTCCCCTAACCCAATCTCAAATATAGAAGGACTAAGGGGATTCTCTTTAATCCTTGCGCCCAGTTACTATAAAAATACCAAGTTCAAGGTGGTCAAAGCAATGTACTCAATTTGGAGGAAGGTGCGACGGAGGTGGTTAATCCCCAATATTAACCTTTCCACACCTCTGGCTGCTGCTAGGTTGCTGCCCTCTATTTTCCAGGACGCAGTCACAATAAGGTGGGGATCGTATGGCATATTTACCTTGGGGGATTTGGCTTATGAGGGTAATATGGCTTCATTTACCCTCTTGAAAGAAAAGTTTGGTTTGGGCATGCATGAGTTTTTTAAATACTTACAGTTGCGTAGTTACATATCAAGCCTTCTGCATACTTCTCCGACTGCACTCACGAAAAATGTACTTATGGATCTAATTCGGAGGAAAGCGCGTATAGGGGCCCTCTATCAAAGTCTTGTGGCGGATCTCCCAGATCTTTCCTCCCAGTGCACGAAAATAGATCTTAAATTAGGAATAGTTGGTACAGATATTGGTCGGGCTTTGGAACTTGCAAATTCAGGTTTAATTTCAGGGAGCCTTCGTTCCCAAAGCTATATGGCCTTACTCTAATTGTATTACACCCCCAATAAAATATCTAAATGGGGAGGGGGAGGGGCCAAGGGTTGCCAGAGGTGTGCTTTGCCAGCAGCTACTGATGTACATATGTTTTTTTCATGCGCCAAATTAGATGAATTTATTCGTGATGTACAATTCTTCATCAATAATTCATTAAAAATTTCGGTTGAAATTACAGCAGAGCTGGTAATAACGGGTTCTGAGACACAAAGTGTCAGGTCAGTTTGGGAAGCTGCTATTCTTACTATTGCAATGGCATTACTACGGTTATGTATAACCTCTGAATGGATTAACCCGGTACCCCCCACCTTCCCGAATTGGAGAGCAAGGATCTTAGCTACCTATAATTTTAGAATCAGCTGTATTTTTGAGAAGTGGCAGGAAGAGAGGGGTGGGAAAATATCGGCACCATTTAAGCAGTGGTTGAATAATTATCCCTGTGATTGGCATGACCTGCCCTATAGGCCCCTAGTATATAATAGGGCAGGGGGATTGAAACTACCTAGAAGTCCCTAGTACCCTAGTGCATGTCAGTTTAGAGGCCAGCAGCTCTTTTTGCACTTGCATGTGTGCATTACTGAAGCCTGAGGTTCGTTTAAAAGCAGCCCTGGGTGCCAGTACTGCTTTTGAAAAGTAACTTGTGCCCAAACTCTACTTTGAGGTTTGGGGCACTTAAAATGGGATAACCTACACTGTTATGGCATATTAGACACCCCCAGGGTCTTCCATAGGTGTCCCAGGGGTGGGGGTCAGATATGTATACGGTACACCCTAATAAAATGTGTTTCTACATGCCTGGGTAAAGTGAAATTTCACATTCCACTCCCCACATTGTGGTAAAGTGCTGTTCAAATTAGACTTTGATGCTAGGAGCACTGTGGAGGGAGAATCTGCAATATTTCTACAGACTGAGAACCCCTAAAGTCTCCCCTAGTTGCACATGGGGTGGGGTTCCTGTAGATACAAGACAAGTACTTATAAAATATGTTTTTGTAAGTCCTGGTGCTGGAAAAATGGCCCAAGTCATTTTTCCCATTGCAAATCCCCTGTTACATAGGTTAACATGGTAGGAAGTTATTGATTAATAACTCTTAATAGGAGAGGGCTAGAAATACAATTCAAAGACTACCCAGAATGGTATTAATAAATCTAAAAATATATTGTTAAATTTCTCCTAAAGTGTACATACAAGAAGTTAATACGTTCTTGTTTGTAAGACCAAATTCAGCCTTCCAGTGGTCTGCCCGGATTGGTCACAGTTAAGTGGATTAGCCAGGCTGCCTTGAAGAGGTGATAAAGAGTCCCTGGGGTAAACCAGCTCTGCTGGCAGGGCAGTGTGTTGTTCCATAGGAATGCCAGGCCAGGGGGAGGAGTCGTAAACTATGTTCTTCAAAGAGGAGAGCAGAGACCAGTGTCATTTACAGCTCTGAACCTGACACCTTAGGCAGATGATCAGATTAATGAAGGTATGAGCAGATGCAGGGGGGAGAGTACGTTAATTAGCCATCCTACGGGTGTTTAGCCAGCTCTTACCTCCTTGCTGCAAAATCAGCCATTATGGATTTGGAAGATTTGATGTACTCTGGGACAAAATCATGCCACACTCTACAGGATATGGTCATATCTTGGAGGAGTTACCCTGCTCCCATTGGTCAAGAGTGACCTCCTGCTTGACCCAGAGAACTTGGAATACGTATTTGAGAGAGGCAGAGCCCTCCAGATCTGCTGCTTGAAATTTAAGAAAGCAAGACGTTGCCATGCTGAGAACTTGGAAGTGCAATTTCTAAGGCCTGCCCTCTGAAGACTGCCCCATCTGAAACTACAGCCCTGTGGACTTCCTTGCTGTAAAAGAACTAAAGAGTGGACTCCCAGCAAGCTACAGGTAAACAGAGCTCACCTGGACATCCCCACAAAGAATTCCCAGCCTGGAGTACCAGTGGATTTGTAAGGGTTTTGTTCAAGTGGATTTCGGAATTGAAGTTTCACACTTTGAAGGACCCTCTTGGACATTCCAGAACCTTGGATTGCGTGTTGGATACTTTGGGACCCGCAAGCAGAACTTCAGAAAGGAGTTCTAACTAGACCCAGCCTGCTGGAGAAGGCTGCACAACCCAGTTGTGAGAAATTCTCCAGAACAATTTCTAAAGGTGTGTCCCGTCCGAAAACAAAATGACTAAAAGGGGCACTGTTGGTTTCTAAGCACTGGAAAGTGACTAATCTTTAAAAATTCATATTTCTGGTTCCCTATAGTGAATATATTTTCGTTTTGTTGTCATTTAAAAGATAAAATATCACCTATTTTTATAAATTGGTGTTGGATTTTTATTTTGCGTTTTGTCTTAATTATTTACTGAAGTGGTGTTTTTAAACACTTTGCATACCTGACTTTGAAGTTAAGCCTGCCTGCTCACAGCCACGTTACCAAGGGATGAGCATAGGAGTAATTTTCTAAGACCTATTCTGAACCCTATACTGTGTTAGAGGCCTTCTTGCCAGTGGCAGACCCACATTTGCCCCTACCAATAATCCACTTTCCAACACCTACATTGCGGACTAAATGTCAGAGGCAATGAACCATGAAATAGAAATGAACATTTATACACAAAAGGAAAAGCAATGATGGGGAAGGGTACAAAGAAATAAAGACGGTCACCCAGCACCACCACCTGTAATACAGGCAGATAAACAAAGTGTCAAACAATGGAGGGACAGAAGCACATTCCCATAAGACGAATGACATTTGTGCATATTCACTTAGCAAAGTACTTTGGGAACTGGAAGCAGGCAGGATGCAGTAACTTTATTTGATCTACTCGCATTGCAGCCAAGTCTGATGAGCACCTCTCACCTGTAAGCAGTCTCGGTGGAACCAGGCAGTCTTGCAGCACGGGCTGTGCAGGATGTTGTATGACGGGCGATGCTGCACAATTTCCAGGCATATGGTGCAGGTGGAGGAGCCTGTGCCTTGTACGCACTTCTGAAATGGGCGATGCTTACGGCAGAATGATCTAGAAAAGGCACAAGATAAAATCCTCAAACAACAGCCTTGGTCAACTGCAAACACAAGTTAGGGCATCTCGGGATGCAAAGTAAAATTGGCCAACAATCCCTTCATTACCCACCCCAAACAGGAAGGATGCTGACAAACATGTGTTAGCAGAAGCACCCTATGGATGGAATGTTTGGGGATGTATGCTCAATGTGAATGAGGGCTCTCAAAGTTAACTCTGGGTCCAATGGTGGATCAGTCCGTGTCAATGATCATAAACAGATCAGATGTATGCTGCCAACTCTTCTACATGATTCACTTTTTTGCAGACCCTTTGATTTCATAAACGGGCGAAGAGGATGTGATTCGAACCCATGTGTGGTCTGCGAGGAGTTTGCCCAATCAGCATTCGAAAATCCACGGAGATGCAAGGCGGAACACAAACTGCCAGCCAATTTAGAGTAGGGCAAATACCATAAAAATAAATAAGAAACTATTTGGAGTCAGGTGAACTAAATGAAATCAGAAAGGTAAGTTTAATGCTTTATTAACAGTAAAGAAACTAACCAAATTTATAGAAACATTATTAATTGAATATACATTTATTTGGAAAAAAAAAGAAGCCTGAAGCGACACAAAATGAAGCACCAACAACTTTCGCAGAAAAACAGGAACAATGAGAACAAATAGGCCAAAAGTTTTTATATCAAAAGATATAGTTTTATTGTATAACCAACAGATATCAAAATATACTTCTCAATAGGAGTGACTTTAGGTAATTACTTTGCAGAAAGGCAATAGACTTGACGTACAAGAGCTACAGTGGTTGCAATTGGCAACACAATTCTAAACACAATTTAACATTGAGCTCAATTGGTTTTTCTACATAAATGCAGTTGATTAATTTATAGATTTCTTTTGGAACTCCAGGACTGGATCCTAGATTCAGTCCCGGAACCTAAGCTGAAAACAGTCTAGTAAAAAAGTTTTGGTTATTGCAGGTATTTTTAAAGAATATAACTATTTTAAAAGTTTACACTTAGAAACTTTTCAGAGAAAAATCCAGCATTGTTATCCTATGAAAGGAAATTCAGGTCACAGGTAAAGTACGTTGTTACTTTTGTAATCCAGTACTGGGCTCCTAGGTCCAGCACTGGGATCTCCACTTAAGACAGGTAAGTAATTAGGGTTTAGTAGTTGGTACGATTTTTAAGGAATATTTGAGGTTTGCAAAAATAGACACTTAGAAGAAATTTCACAGAAAAGCAGTCAATGGTTTCCTATGGAGAAAATTCAGGTTACTAGTAAACACGGTTATGATTACTTTTGTGGTTTAGTACTGAGCTGAAAAGTACAGTACTGGATTACCTCCTGATTCCAGGTGAGAAATTAGAAATTCGTTACTCTGCAGATTTTAGATGAATATTTTAAAGTTTCAAAACTTCACACAGAGAAGTTGGAGTCAACCCAAGTCAATGTTATCCTATGGAATCAATCAATCATCGCATTTATATAGCGCACTACTCACCCCGAGGGTCTCAAGGCGCTAGGGGAGGGGGGGGTCTGCTACTGCTCAAACATCCAGGTCTTGAGTTGCTTCCTGAAGGCGAGGTGGTCCTGGGTCAGGCGTAGGTGGGTGGGGAGGGAGTTCCATGTCTTGGCGGCGAGGTAGGAGAAGGACCGTCCCCCTGTGGTGGCTCTTCGGATGCGGGGGACGGCGGCAAGGGCGTGGCTGGTCGATCGAAGCTGGCGTATGGGAGCATAGAAGTTGAGGCGGCTGTTCAGGTATCCTGGGCCTTGGTTGTGTAGGGCTTTGTGTGCGTGGGTGAGGAGACGGAAGGTGATTCTCTTGTTGACCGGGAGCCAGTGCAGGTCTCAGGTGTCCTGGGATGTGGCCGCGACGGGGGATGTCCAGGATGAGTCGTGCTGAGGCGTTCTGGATCCGCTGGAGTCTCTTCTGGAGTTTGGCGGTGGTTCCGGCGTAGAGGGAGATGCCGTAGTCCAGACGGCTGGTGACGAGGGCCTGGGTGACCGTCTTCCTGGTCTCGGTGGGGATCCACCGGAAGATCTTACGTAGCATGCGCAGGATGTTGAAGCACGACGAGGAGACGGCGTTGACTTGTCTGGTCATGGAGAGGGAGGAGTCCAGGATGAAGCCCAGGTTGCGTGCGTGGTCTGTCGGTTTGGGTGCGCTGCCTAGGGCGGTGGGCCACCAGGAGTCGTCCCAAGCGGCGGGTGAGGATCCCAGGATGAGGACTTCCGTCTTGTCCGAGTGGAAGGAAAGTGAGTTATCGGTTTCCAGGCGAGTACTCGACTGGTGAAGTTAAGGTTCTGGGCATAGACTCCGGGGTCTCCCAGGGTCGGAAATGTACAGTAGTTACACCCTCAGCGGCACCGGGGCAGCCGGCTGCAGAGAGAGAGTAGGCCCACTGCAATCCAATGGAGGGTTGGGGGCCTTCGGTTGGTGGCTGCAAGCAGGAAGGCCACGCGGCTGTGGGAGCTGAGCTCCTGGTCACTTACTCAGGGAAAGTGGGCAAGTAGAGTAGGATTGTAGTTGCACTTCCAGCGGCACTCGGGTGGCTGGGTGCAGGGTGCTTTTGAGCAGTCGGGCGCTTAATGTTATCCAATGGGAAGGTAAAAAGGGGACAAAGCCTGCAGACTCTGGGACAGATTCTTCAGGTGCGACCACCACTTAGAGAGGTAAGTTGGGATCTTGGAGTAGAGGTAGGTACCCCAAAAGAAGGCACAGGGAGTCGCCGGGTGCCGGGGTGTCTTTTGGTGTCGGGAAATCTTACCCTCAAGCTGGTCGCAGTTGGAGGGGTCCCTGGTTCTGAGGCTGCTGGCGTTGTCTAGTTCGTCGAGGAGGGTCTTGGGCACTGGACTTCGGGTCCCAGTCGCCGGGGGAACGTCCATGTGGTCTTGGATCACTCTGGCACGGGCCAGGCTCGGCGGGTGCAGAGTGGGCTGGATTCACGGTAACTAGCTGGCACCAGGGGTATTGCTGTTGAAGCAGAGCCTCTGCTTATGGGAGTCCCAGTCTTTCAGAGGGTCAAGGCAGGCAAGTCCTCCTGGTTTTCCAAAGCTGCTGTCCGCAGGAGTCGCCGAGATTTAGCAGGAGCAGGTTCCAGGATCGACAGGCCGGTAATGTTGGGGCCAAGTCAGTTGGTGTCGTCCTGTTAGCAGCTGCACAGCGGTTGTTCTTCTTGATTCTTGTTTTCTTATCGGAATCTGAGGAAGAAAAGTTCAGGGTGCCCCTAAAGAAAACAAGCACTGGCGTTGCCAATAGGTCTCGCAGTAGAAAAGTTGGAGCTATTGGTTTTGTAATTGACAAAGCCCTTTCTGTTTTTAAAATGAAAACAAAAATAAAAGGCATTGTTATTTGCAATTGTAATAGCTACAACTTTCCTACTGCGAGACCTATTGGCAACGCCAGTGCTTGTTTCCATTTGAGAGTAGACATGCATTCCAGCATCATGAAAAAGCATCTCTGAAGGTGCCCACACCTTGTGATTACTATTGAGTGTTAAGAGCTGCATCCGTTCACAACTTTAAGATAACCAATTGGGTACAAATGTTTGGATGCTGTCAGGACGAGAGAAAGAATGGAGTAGACTCCAGCTACCCTTCCTAAGTCTAGTGTTCGTTTGTAAAAAGGCAAACAATTGCTCTGAACACAAAATCCCGCCACCCCATTCCACAAAGCAATTCGATGACAAACACATATTTCACGTTGGAGACAATAGGAAGGAATTTGTAAAATGTTTGAGATCAAAAGGAACCCAAAGGCTTCTTTCATACTAAAGATGCTTAGAAGTAATGCTTCCCAAACTTCAGACAATGTTTTACCATCTGTGTCGCAACACACGAATCTCCAGGTGCACGGTGCAAGCACTACGCAGTCAGAGATGAACAGTTAGGGTTCCACATTTACATGTCCACACCGCACCGTGCCATTATACAGCACTTGAAAATTGGAATTACTCCGTTCCATATATTTCAACAAATGCGCAATAAAAAAAAAAGATGTTCAAGTGAATACATTTGGCTGACGTGGAATACATATGTTTACGATGATCTTTTTGCATCTTATATTGGAGAGAGCATCTTGGGATTGATATACGTATATCATCAACTTGTGTGATTATTTGCTAGCGCTTGTGAAGGATGAAGAGCGAACCAGGGTAGCCCACCGTAAAATAATAATTTGGACGAATTGAATAAAAGAGCGTGCGGGACATAAATACACAACTATTTATCGAGGTGGTTAAAACAAACAACACATTTGGTTGGCAAACTAAGGGACGGGCGGGGTATTTTTTATTGTCACCAAGGAAGCTTTTTTTACAGCTAGCATACGAGTGGTAAAGTATTGGAACGGGAGGGCTTAATCGACAAACAAGGAGACTTATGGGAGTTGTATTGTTTAGCAGAAGCTCAGAGTAGGCGGGTTGGAACATCAGGTGAGAGTAATTGACGATGTTTAAAACACGTTGAATAACACAATGCAGCGATCGCCTGTTTACTGCCGACTAAGGCTGCTGGAGAGGGTCTCTGTGTGATGAAAGTCCAGGTCAAACGTAAAAACAAAGGAAAGACGAGTCAGACAGTAAAAATGTGTTGCGGTTTCAATTCGGGCAAAGACAACTTACATGAAAATGCAGAGCGGGAAACTGAAAGTACGGCCGGCCTGTGGCCGGCCATGATTCAATTAGGGGGAGGAGAAGCCGGATGGGGGCGGGAGAGCCTGGGGCGGGATTCCGAGTGAGGGAGAGCCTGCAGAGGGTGTAGAGGCTGTCTAGTGGCGGTTCATATTTTAGAAAGGTGACATACTGACATTCACATGTGTATAATGAGATAAACAGTCAGTTGTAGAAGCAGAGACTTGCGGCAACAGTCCCCATTTATGGATGAAGTGGTCCGTGTGACAGGCGAGCCCCACCAGCCCCAACACCTTTATTTGTGGGAATGGTCGAAGAGTGGCTAATGTTTTATCTGAGAGCCTGGGTTCGGGATTCCGAGTGAGGGAGAGCCTGTTGGGGGGGGGGGGGGGGAGGGGGGGAGGGCGCGTGAGAATAAAAGAGCGTTTGGGACATAAATATTTTCAGTAAACTGTTGTAGTCGTTCAACACGACCCAGCACCCTAGGATTACGTTCAAAGTGAAATGACGCGAACAGTCATGGACGTAATAAAAGTTGTAATAACAGTTTTTCCTACATTGGGCCATTAGAAATTACATCGGACTCCTGACTACGTAGCATGTTTTAACCATTTAGGCATTTACCTTGAAAGTGCGCTCGCAGCGCAACAAAGGTGAATCGTTAAGGGGCGTGTGGCGGGCTGTTTGCAAGCTCGAGATAAGCCACGGCAAGCAAGCGAGAATAAAAGCCTATTCCCCAGCATTTCCGAAGGATGCCTGACTCAGCTGGCATAGAATACCTCATTTAGCTGCTGGGATGTGCCTAGATGTCAGAGCAACCCGAGCCGTTTTCAAGTACCGCAAGCAGATAATTATGGCTTTATAAAACAGAGGGTGAGTTTATGCCTCCAGGCTGGAAAAAAACAAAAACAAGGATAGGTTATGCGAGAGCGAGGGAGAGAAACGGAAATATTAGGTGTGTTTACGTGAGAGAGAACCAGAGGTCGGGAGATGGGAGACAATTTAAGAAGGGGCGAATAGAATACGAGTAGGAGAAAGAGGGGCAAAGTGAAACATAACAGGGGCGAGGAGAGAATGGCATGGGAGAGAATGAGGAAGCAAGCAACGGAGGCATAAGCATAACGAGGGACAGCAGGAGAAAAAGGTGAAGAATATAAAGTGTTACAAAAAAGTGGAGACAAATTAAAGGGGCAAAGAGCGAGATAGAGGAGCGGGAGAATGAGTTAGATAGAGACAGAAGAAACAGAAGATGGCGCTAAAGAAAAGGATTCAGTGAGAAAACGGGGGGGGGGGGGACGAGCAGTACGATACAAACAAAATACGAGAGAAAGATCTAACACGGATCTAATACTTGGCAGAACGTCCTGAGAAGCAGACGCCGAAAATACAGCGAGGGGAGCAGGGAGGCCGATCCACAACTTAAAGGTTGCATTTATTATCAACCACGACCAATAACAGGGTGTCGCCGCGGACAAAATTGAAAGTATCCAGTGGCTGGCATATGCATAACGAATTGACTAAATTTTTGGTGCTCATATTCGCAATTCGGTGGCCCCCCCTCCGGTAACCTCATCAAAGCAGACTTTCCTGATATGAGAAGGAAATCCAAATTGGAAATTTAAAATTCCAGATGTCTGATTGAAGCTGACCAAGAACTCCTCCGAATTGAAACTGTGAGGAGTGTGTCAAGATAACACACAGAATTGTTTGTCCTGAAGAAGGTGTTATCACCGATTCACCGAAACGCTGCGTCGACTACAAGAACAACTGTGATATTCGTGATCAAATGTTTTTTTAATAAATTGTGATTTTTTTAACTGTTTTTTAAACAATAAGCAATTGTGTTTTTGGGCATATTTATTGTATAAACTACCTGTTTTTAATCTGAATTGTAATAAATTGTATATTTTTAAAAGACACACACTCTTTATGGTTTATATCCTTTCTCAGTATTTGTTTATATATACATGTTATATAATCTAAGCTAGATCTGGTACTTGGAGTAATATGTGAACTACACTTGGGTTCTTTCCATTTTGAGTTGATTTGCTGTGGGACCTCTTTCTTGTTCCTCCTAACACGGAGTCAGACAGAATGATCAACAGTACAACAAAAATATACAACAAGACGGAGGGGAAGGCAGAGAAGGCCAGCTAGCTCAGTGGCAGACAGTTTATCAACCACGGAATGGTGAAAGGCCGGACTTGAAAGCATGTGGTGAAATGGAAGTAAACCAGACGGCAAGGCTGTGATTGCGTGGAGAGAGAGGGGAGGTGCTGGTGTGGGAGGGGGGGAGGAGTGCTGCTAGGGCAAGGCTGTGATTGCGTGGAGAGAGAGGGGAGGTGCTGGTGTGGGAGGGGGGAGGAGTGCTACTAGGGCAAGGCTGTGATTGCGTGGAGAGAGAGGGGAGGTGCTGGTGTGGGAGGGGGGAGGAGTGCTGCTAGGGCAAGGCTGTGATTGCGTGGAGAGAGAGGGGAGGTGCTGGTGTGGGAGGGGGAGGAGTGCTGCTAGGGCAAGGCTGTGATTGCGTGGAGAGAGAGGGGAGGTGCTGGTGTGGGAGGGGGGAGGTGCTGGTGTGGGAAAGGGCAAGGCTGTGTTTGCGGGGAGAGAGAGGGGAGGTGCTGGTGTGGGAGGGAGGAGTTGCTGGTGTGGGAGGAGTGCTGCTAGGGGAGGAGAAGCCCTGGCCGTGAATGCTCGTGCATGTTTGCTCACGTGATTCACGTGAACTGAAAGAAAACCGCGGCTGAAAGCCCTTAGTTTGAAGAGAAAATAGCTGACTTGAATTCTCCCCATTTCCCATTCCTGCGGAATGGTAAAGGCGAGACCTAAAAAGTTACTTACCTGTAAACTGTGGTTCTTCAGTATTGGTGTCTTTCATAGATTCACATGCTTTAATAATTCCCCGTTGTCGAAGTGGGAGTCCCAAGGTACATAAAATAGTAGTAATATATATATATATATATATATAAATAAAACATCATAAACCTAAATATAATATACATATATAATCCTAAAGAAATTTTAAAAGTACCATAGAACAACATAGGCCCATAGAGGCCCAAAGGGAGATTCACTTTAGTAACATATCCATGTCATTATAATAGTCACATTCCAGCCAATCAGGCTGTAGCACCCTCTAGAACCTTCTCCTCAGATGCTCAAGCCCTCAGATTTTCGTAGGACCAAAGTGACCAAGAGTGCATGAGGAGAAGAGAGCCTTTGAGGGGAGGAGGGAGGGTCGCATGTGCATCTATGAAAGACACCAATACTGGAGAACCACAGTTTACAGGTAAGCAACTTTTGTTCTACTCCAGTATTAGGGTGTCTTTCATAGATTCACATGCTTGAACAAGAATAGAAAGCAGTACGCCAACACATAGGAGTCATAAAAGGCAATAAGAACAGATGCAAGCAAAGATGAAATATATATATATATATATATATATACACACACACACACATATATACATACACACAGGAAAACCTTTTATGACAGGAGGCAGGAAGTAACAGAGGCTCACCTTCATCTGAACAGATTTCGTAGCACCGCTTGACCCACAGCAGTGTCTGCAGAGTCAGCTGTCTCCAGACAGTAGTGCCTCGTAAACGTGTGCCTGCTGGACCACGTTACCACCCTGCAGATCTGATGTAGAGGCACTCCAGCAAATAGGGCGATAGAGGATGCAACTGCCCTCGTCGAGTGTGCTCGCACCGGAGCAGAAAGAGGCTTGCCAGCCCGTTGATGGCAGAAGAAATGCATCTATTAATGGATTGTTTAGTGACTGGATGTCCTTTGCGCATCTGTCCATAGGCCACAAAGAGCTGGTCTGATTTACGAAAAGCAGCAGTGTAATGAATATAGAATTTGAGGCAGCGTTTCAAGTCCAAATAATGAAGAGTGCTATTCCAAACCAAACACGCACTAGAGGAGGAAACGCTACCTTGCCTGAAGCAGAGAGCGAGTCTGCCAGCGGGACAGCAACGGCTGTAGGAGCGGGAGCTGAGTCCCCCCTGCCGCCGCATCTCAACACCAACGCGGAAGTAGAGTGGGGGGACTCCAACACCTAGGAGCCTTTGCGGGGGCGCGCACCAGTGACGCGCAAGAAGACGCTTAAAACAACAACGCCCCCTCCGCGTAGCGGGACGCATGCGGGACCAAGCACGGGGCTAAGCCCGGGCAAAGGGCGGGCCCTCTGTGGCCCTCAGAGGCCTGAGGAGCCTGGCCTGGGCCACACACCCTGCCCGGCTGCCACCAGCTTACGGATTTATGGACAACTAAACTAAGTTTGCCAACCGTTTATGTTATTTACTACTGGGAGCAATTTACGCCATTGACTCTTCGAGATTGGCTGACACAATTGTCGAAATTTCCTACTGCTCCATTATTGGGTACCTATAGGGTCTGTTATGAACTGCCGAGAGACCAGAAGCATGGCAGCCGCAAGAGCAAAAAAGTTGACTGGTACCCTCGATGACTTTATTGTCCGCACCCACGCTTTAATTGATGAAGGGATTATCTTAACCTCTTAAGTGCTGCTGACGGCCAATGGTCATCATGAGCGCTCCCTCCCCAGTGCTGCGCACGACCATTGGACGTCCATTCAGCACTAGTTCCAATGGACAGCGCAGCACTGGGGAGGGATATTTGCGAAGCAGCTATGGTGTTAATGGACAAAAGGGTGTCTCAAGACTTAGCCATGGCTAAGCGATCCTCTTTAGGCCTCATCGCTCAAGCTTGTACCCCTAACACTGTAACTGGTCCGAACACTCTTGTAATGGTACACAATGATGGGGGCTATGATGTTCCAAGTTCTCAAGAGGGTTTGGAGGCAACCCTTAATCTCACCCTGCTAGTAGATAGCGGCCCAGTTGGAAATGAGACTGATAACCTATCTATGGCTAGTGCTTTAAATCTAAGGGGTATGAAAGAGGGGGCAATTCCTAAACAAAAGACCAACAAATCCACCATTCGCAAAGGGAAAAAAACACACATTACCCATAACCAAGATCTAACCAATTTAGACCCAGTGCTCTCGAATGAGAGTAGCAACCTGGTTGCTCATACTAATGATACTGGGGGAGTGCACCAGGCCAATGTCGGCCTACCTTTAAGCCTCCCAGATGATACTGTCGTAGACAGCAGCTTGGAGGAAATTTTGGAACTAAGTGGCGAGGCAAACAACCAAGTTAGAAGCAGTGAGGACAGAAGTAGCCTAAGCATGGTTAATAATAACATCTTTGAAATGTGAAAAATCCTCATCGAACCCATTGAGGTTAGGTTACGCTGCTTAGAGACAATACTAAAAAACATTCATAAAGACATAAGTGCCCCTAGTTTCAACCTGAATAACAAAGCACCCCATGTAAAAACTACAACGAACAAGCCATCCTTAGCCAATAAAAGTGTCCCTATTGTTAAAAAAAATGTGCCCAGAAACCCTGGTAACATCATTAATCCAGGAGGTACCACAATAAAGACCCCTGACCCTAAACAAACACTGAACCAAGCCAAACCTAAGGTAACTCCTCAAGTCAAATTCAAAGATCCCACACCCCTGACTCCAAAATTGGACCAGGCCCCAATAGATAAGAGAGAGTCCAGGAGAAACATCCATCTTCCTCCGGATGCATGTCCATATGTTGTGATCTTGACTGGGGTCACTGAAATTGCATCAACTGAAGTAGAATCTTACCAGGCCCTGAAAAATAAAGTATGCCATTGGCTGTCCAAAAACCACCCATTACCAGCAAATATGCCTAGTAATATTTTAATGGTGGAGAGAAGTCCCTGGGTTGGTGGTAATAGAAAAAATTTAAAAGGAGACCGTATTGTGGTCACCTTTGATAACCCACAGGTGGTACAATACATCTGTGGAGGAACTCCGCGCTATCATGCAAGCACGGTCACTGCCAGGCCCCTTTCCTATTTCTATTCACTGGGGAACCAAGCAGATAAAAGATGGAGTTGGTTAAGGGGTCCACAGGAACACAAAATTAGACAGAGGTTCAATCCCCCATGGGAGGTGCAAGCCCACAGTTGGGAGGATGGCGGTGAGGATGGATGGAACCTGGTCAGGAGAAGAAGAGCAAGACCTTTCCAGGGAGGGTTTGCTGCAGGGCCCCGAAATAGTCACCCACATTATGACCACCATATGGCGAATGGGCAAGAAAACTACTTTAACATCCCAACGTTCAATCATTAGGAGTGCCCGTCATTTATGGAATGGGTTGATTGACAAAAACTGGGCTCACCCATTAAACAGCTGCAAAACACCCTTCCCATTGCCCCACAAAGTAGTCAGGCTGTGCAGGAGTCAAATATTGAGTTAAACACTGACCTAGCTTTAACCATAGGTCAGGGTACTGAGGGCGAAACATCATTCTGTGCGAAAGAGTATAATGAAATGGGAGGGCGGGGGATATCCCTGGCCACATCGAACATTGCGGGCCTCAGGAGTAAAATGGATGACCCCTATTGGAGGGATCTCATAGGCACCATGGACATAATAGCTATGCAGGAGACCTGGGCTACCGAACACATGCTCACAGTTGATGGCTTCACTACTTTTTTTCTTCCAGCAGTCAACTCAAAGCGAGCGTGGGCCAGAGGTGGTCTGGTTACCTTAATATCCGCTAAAATCCCGGGTTCTTATAAAGAAATAGCAACTGGTAGCCCCTACTGCCTCGCAGTTCTAATTACTAATAGGGGCACTAATAACGTATTGTTAGTGAACTTTTATAACTCCTTTGATAGGGAACATCCGGTTGGCAACCTGTGGAGGTTAAACTCTTTCTTAGTCAACTTCAAGGAGTCTATAGAGCCTGAATGCATTGTCATCTTAATGGGAGATTTTAATGTCCATGGTTGCCAGGATAAATGTCCCCCCAATGTTCTTTTTGGCCCCCCAGAAGAGGAAAATACCCACTTTGAACACTCAGAACAGTGAACTTTTCTGGAATCCCTGTTGGCTGAAAATGGGCTAATGCTGCCAACTGGTGGGGGGGGGGGGGGGGGGGTGGGGGGGGGATATCCCCACTTTCACAGGTCATGGCAGTAGGTCTACAATTGATTACATCTTTCCGAGTAGCAGTCATGGGAGCCAAATTATTAGTTATTCAGTTGTAAGGTCCCATTTTAGTGACCACAATCTGGTTGTATTAAAAGTTAGGAATGTACTTGTTATTAAGGAATGTAGCTTGAACCTAGTAGATAAATGTGATATACGTTCGACTGACCAGGCACGTAGAATTAAGTGGTGTAGAATAATTCCTGAGGATTTCTTTTGTAATCTTTGCATTAGTTGCCAGGAGGCTCTAAAACTCTGTATGGATGATCAGGCGGGGGACAATGAGGTAATAGAGGCGTATAAAAGGGTTTGCGCCGACATTCTGTCCAACCTGACGCGACAGGGCACAAGTAAAACAAGGGAAGGAAGGCTGGTTCGATAAGAAATGTTCTGCTGCTAACCATAAACTTAAAGTAGCACTTAAATCTAAGCCAGTAGATAGAATGCTCGTGGCTACCCTCAGGAAAGAATACAAGATCACCATTGAAAAAAGGCGGCGCTGGAGGAGCCAAGATGGCGGACGGACAAGACGTCTGAGCTCCCGGCTCCGCAGCCCGTCTGCTGATTACATGCCATCCTGATCTTTAATCCTGCCTACGGCGCGAACGAATATAATCACGAATGCGCTGACACTTTCCGCATTCCTCCGATGTCCCCGCCGGCTTTTTTGGTCGAGGATTTATAGAGTTTGCCGACTTTGGACTTTGCCCATGCACTCTGGCCCGCCCACCGCCACCGGACACCGCTGATCACGTACGGTGATACGACCTGGGGCAGGACCGGCGTCTGGGGAAATGTTACCGGCTGTGGAATGGGCGGCTCGGCGGAGCCCTCTTAGCGACTGAGAAGATACCTGTGTGGTTGGATCCGGGCTGGCGATATCTCCTTTGTCATGCTACCAGCGGTCAGAGCGGTATCCATTTTGAAGCGCCTACCACACGCATCGCTGTACAGCCGGGGGCTCTCACATCGTGCGAGCCCCTTATTGCGAGCAGTATCTCTTTTTGCCTTCAATATTCTCCCTCCGCCCTATGGAGTCGCCATCCCCCCTCCGATGTGTGCCTACTGCAGAGATGGTGCCGGCGCCGGTCTACCTCGCCGAAAAGACGGAAGCCTCCATATCCCTGACGCAAGCTGCCTTGCCTACCGTCGAGCTGGAGGGTGCCCCGGTGGCGCCTTTGCATACTGCTGCCATGCTGAAGCGGGGAGCTGTCCTGACCTATGGTGATATCCTTCTAGCCCTGGAAGACTTGAGGGCGACATGGTGGCAAAACACTCGGGAACTGGAGCGGAAGATTGATGTCGCTATGTCATCCAGGGAACTTTTGCGATTGTCTGACCCCCCAATGCCTCTCAACCCACTCGAGGTGGATACAATGTGGCTACAGGGGGATACTGTGGAACGTCCTCTCCCTGGCTACAGTGTCGAGTGTTCTGTGCATGACAAAGTTGCAGATACAAAGTTCCCTTCCACTCTAAAAGCTGAGACTCTGCCTCTACAAGTGTTGCCACGGCTTCCCCAACATCGCCGGAGTGTGTGCCGTTCTGTGGGGGAAAAGGTGTTTGCCACTTTGGACGTGGTGATGGTCGATGATTGGGAACTCTCGCTTCTTCTTCCTCTGCTTCTTCTATGCCGGGAGCGGCCATCTTGCTCCTTTGTTCTGCCTGAAGTACATTTCCAGCGGAGGCCATGCTTGGAGGGGTTTCAGCGTTCAGGCCAGGGCTGATGTTGCCTCCCTTGATGATCCTGCCTGACCGCCTGGCATGACCCGGACTCGAATACTTGTCGATGTTTTTGATGTGCCGCATGCGTGTAATCCGCCATTGTAGACTGCGGGGGTGGATATGTGGGGCCACCTAAGATCGGGCCAGGACTGGGCGATCTCCTTTAGTGTGCTGTACGTATTGGCGGGCGGGGACTAGGATGGGACTGCTTTTTGTCGGGTTTATTCGCACATTTGGAATTGAGTCTCCCCACCTGCTGCTTACTTGCTACTTCATTTGTGCCGATGATACTCAGGGTGGGGGATACTTACGGGGCTGGTGGTGACCGGGAGTATGCTATATTTTCCTCCTCCTGCCTTTTCTGGGAGTCGGCGACTGGGATGTTCTTTCCCACTCGCCAGACTCTTTTCCCACTTGGGGTCCTCTTGGGGCGACAGGCATGCCTATTGGGGGGGGGTGGGCCGTGGCCTTCCGCTGGTATGCAGGGTGGGGGGGATGGGATGTGTTCCGTGTCTTTTCTTTGTCTCTATGGCCCTCTTTCTCTCTCTTTCTCTCCTCTTCTTCGGTTTCTTTCTCTTCTATGTTCCTCGGGGTCGGGGTCCAGTGTTAGTAGGGAGTTTATTGTGTTCTATCATTCTGTGGTATAGCGTTTGCTCTTAGTTCCTGGATGGCGGCCTCCTATTTCCTTACAAATGCCTTCCTCTATATCGCCTCCTTCTGGGTGCTCCTTGAACGGTATGTCTATCCTGGCCAGTGATCTGCTTCGACTCTTTTCGTAGTTTAATATAAGTACTCGACAAAATTATAAAATTAAACCTTTTCCTATCCTGACATTATTGTTCTATGTTCTACCCGACACTTCTCACTCAGAGATTGCCTTAACGGCGTTCTGCCTATTGGTTTTTTCTCATATCCTTTTCTAATATGTCATAGCGGCCGGCCTCGAGGGGTTGTAGGCAGACGCTGTGTATTGTGCATTTCACAAAATAAAGGTTTTCAAAAAAAAAAAAAAAAGAAAAAAGGCGGCGCGAGATCAGAGGACGCCTGGGCTGATTTGACCTCAATCGATGTTTTGAAAAGCAGCGCCAAATCTTGGGCCATGGTCAATCAACCCTTTTTCTCAGACTCAAGCAACAATGAACTGGATTGTGGAATCCAAGCAGACAAATGGCACTTAAACTTTAAATCTGTTTATGAACAGGAAACTTTGGGGGCTGAGGGCACGACCAGCTCTTACCAACTTCCCTATAGTTTAACGGTGGATGAGGAAGAGGTGGCCGTGGCCATTGGAAAAATGACCAGTAACAAAGCACCCGGGCCGGATGGGGTTCCCGCTGATCTTTTTAAAGTTGATATTTTATTTTGGTCCAAAATCTTAGCTAGAGTTTTTAACAGAATTTTCAAAGCAGGCATCCCAGAATCTTGGACCCAATCAGTGATTGTCCCTATCTACAAAAAAGGGGATAGGGGGGACCCTGGAAATTATCGCCCCATATCCCTCATAGATTCCGCAGTTAAGGTCCTAGGGAGAGTGGTCCTATGTAAACTTACTGAATGGTTAGAGGAGACTAACACCCTCTCCCCCCTTCAGTATGGTTTTAGAAAGGGGCGTAGTACCAGCGACCAAAGTTTAAACCTACAACTGCTCATAGGGAAATACACACAAGTGAAGCAAGGATTCCTGTACATTGCCTTCATGGATCTATCCTCGGCATTTGACCGAGTTAACAGATCCAAGTTGTGGGGCCAGCTTCTTAGTGTTGGAGTAGATCCAAACATCGTGTATTTTCTAGCAGACCTCCATAGGGACCTTACTGCCAAGGTTCGTTACGATCGAAAAGGGAACTGTACGGGGAAAATCAGTATTACCAATGGTGTAAGGCAGGGATGCATTCTTGCTCCCCTGCTCTTTACACTATATATAAATGACTTGGGCGGAATTTTGGGCATAGCTTGTAAGGATATCCCCAGGGAAATATCTACTGCCCGCCCTATTATATGCGGACGACGCTGCTCTTATAGCTAGAACTGCAGTGGGTCAACAAAGCCTGTTGAATTCTTTTTATGCTTTTATGACAAACCTTGAAGTATTAACTTTGGTAAGTCTCATGTTATGGTGGTAGGCCACAAAGCAAAGGCCAAAAAAAATGTGATGACGCTGCACTGTAATGGCCACAAGCTGTTAAGAGTTTCCAGATTTCCTTATCTGGGGGTAGTTTGATGACTGTTCCACATGGCACCCCCAAATGCAGGAGAAGAAAAATGTTCTGGTACGCTCCATCTCCGCGGTGCTGGGTTTTTCACGCAAATTGGGGGTGATGCCCATAGAGGCAGTTTTAAAAGTGTATGCTGCTAAATGTATTGCCATCGCTATGTATGGTGCAGACCTGTGGGGCTTTAGGCCTATCAAATCTCTTCAAGTCATAGAAGATAATTTTAAAATCAATTCTTTCCCTGCCAAGATCCACGGCCAGCTTCATAGTCCATCAGGAATGCGGCGTGGATTATTTGGAGGATCGAATTGCTATGGCCCCCCTTCTAAAATGGATATCGGTATGGCTCAATCCAGAGCTTGAAGTCAACCATGAAATCCTGAAGGACTGCCTAAAGTTAGATCACTGGAACAAGATTCCCTGGCTAAAATATGTAGAACAAATGTGTGTAAAGTTGGGACGGCCCGAACTGTTTCAAAAACCATCCGCCCTGGTGAAAGCCGATCTGAAGTGGACAAAGAACACTTTTTTGCTGTACAGTGGTATGGACAGAGAAGGCAGGGAGCTGGTAAAGCCCTCTGTCAGGACTCATCAATTGATTGCTTCTCCTGACCATGAACTGGAACTTTACTTGAAGGTTGTTAACACAAACCACAGGTATCTTCTAACCAAGTTCCGACTGAACAAAGTCCACCTATTAATCTCAGGCCGCCCCAGCTGGACCAGGGACTTGGATTTGAATCTATGTAACTGTGACGGTTACTCAATCATGGAAACTGTCCACTTTTGGTTTTTTTGTGATCATTTTAAAAACATTAGGAAAAAATTTATTATACCCCTGTTAAAGGGGAAAGGGTTTAGGCAGGTCAAACCAGCTTTACTGTATCTCCAATTGTTAACAGAAATCTGGGAAACCTATAATGTGGCTAAGTTTTTAACCATTGCGGTGAGATTGGGCTAAAAGATCAATTGGTCGTAGAACATCCACCATAAACATTGCCCACTGTAACTTGAATCAAGTTTCTTATCTTGTAATTTTTTATTGATGTTCCTTTTTAATTGTAGAATGCTGCTTTTTTTATTGTCATGCTGCTCGGTGATTTGTGGACCACTTTTATGTTTCTTGTACTTTTATGGTTTTTGTAAATTGAACCGAATAAAGTATTTGACTTGATGAAGAGTGCTCAGCAGGAGACGGAGGGTGAGGGGAAAAAAGTTCTGAGAATGATAGGTTCGTTAAGGTGAAAGTCTGAAGGAACCTTAGGAATACATTTAGGATTAGTACGAAGTGTAACAGCGTCCCTGGAGAATTGAAGAAAAGGAGGCTGAATGGTGAAAGCTTGGATGTCGCTCACTCGCCTGGAGGATGCAAGTGCGAGGAGAAAAGCGACTTTCCAAGTGAGGAATTTTAATTCCGCTGAATGAATGGCTCAAAAGGAGGTCGGAGGAGCTGTGATAAGACCAGATTCAAACGCCAAACAGGTGGTGGACGTCGGATGGGCGGAAACATCCGGAAAAGGCCCTTAAAGAACTGACGAATGATCCGAGAGGAGTACAGTGATGTGGAACCATCATGGCGAAAGCGGGAAATCGCAACCAGGAAGACTTTAAAAGTGGAATGAGAGTGTCCCGACTTTGCCAAAAGTAGGAAAAAAGGCAGGATTTGCTCAGGTGTGGCGAGCAGAGGATAGACCTTTTCCTAGTGGCACCAGATTCAAAACAGTCTCCATTTCTGCTTATAGGTCTTAACTGTGTAAGGAGAGCGCGCATGAGCAAGCACCTCTGCACTCGGTGCAATATTCCAATGAGCGAACTCGCGCTTAGGTTTCAAGCGTGAAGATGGAGACGCCGGATCGGGACGGCAAATCTGGCCCTGACTCCTGGTGATCAGATGAGGCAGAGGGCGAAGAAGAAGCGGATCGCACAGGGAAAGCTGGAAGCAGCTGGAAAGCGGCTGTTGTAAAAGCGCTCCTAAAGAAACCCTCCTTGGATCCAGCAGAATTGGCCAATTATAGACCAATATCCCTCCTCCCTGGGACCAGCAAGATCGCCGAGAAACTGGTGAACAAGAAACTTTCCCAGTTTCTGGAATCGAATAACCTGCTAAAAAACTCGCAGACCGGTTTTCGTCCATGACAGGGCACTGACATCGCCCTCCTGGCGGCGGTGGAGGAGACCAGGGCACTCTTAGACGAAGGAGGATCAGTGGCAGTGATCCTCCTCGACTTAAGTGCGGCCTTCGACACCGTCAACCATCAACTCCTGATCAAACGGCTTAAAAAGGTAGGAGTAGAAGGTACTGCTCTATCCTGGCTTTCCTCCTTTCTGGCCCAACGCTCCTTTCAGATATGGGAAAATAACACCTGCTCCTCTGAAACACCCCTCCAATGTGGGGTACCCCAGGGCTCCTCCCTGAGCCCCACATTGTTTAACATATATATGGCTCCATTGGAGGAGGTTGTCACTCCGTTCGGAGTGAGCATAGTCAGCTACGCAGACGACACACAACTTGTCGTCTCCCTATCCCACCCTAGTAAACAACCAGCGGACTTATTTAAATGCTTAACGCAGGTACAAGGGTGGATGAATAGCTCAGATCTTAAGCTGAATGGATCAAAGACAGAAATCCTCCTTGTGGGTCAGAAAGGACTTACCCTCCCCTTGGACACCTGGCCACCATGTCTGGGGCCCCCCCCAGACCCAAAGAAGGAAGTAAAAAGCTTGGGAGTATGGATAGATACTTATCTCTTTCACAACGCAGGCAAAAAAAGTAGCCGCCACCTGCTTCAGACTACTGAAATCCATGAGAAAGATCCTGCCCCTACTTCCACCAATATCACAGACTCCTGATTCAAGGCCTCATACTTTCCAGGATAGACTACAGTAATGAAATCTACCTGGGTGCGCCTGAAGCAACCCTAAATAAACTTCAGAAAATCCAGAATGCGGCGGCTCGGATCCTCACCAACACCCCGGCCAGAGCTTCAGCCAAACCTGCTCTTAAGCTCTTCCACTGGCTCCCAGTGAGGGAACGTGTAATTTTCAAGGCCCTTTGCCTTGCCCACAAGCTACTGCAGAACCAAGGCCCTCCTATTCTAAGGAAATTCATAAAACCGTACAAAGCCCTTAGATCCCTCCGATCAGACAATGAGTCCCTCATCATCCTGCCTAGATTCAAGAAAGCCCGCTCGGGTGGAAGACGCTTCTCGGTCCACACCGCACGCCTCTGGAATGCTCTTCCCCGAGACTTGAGAAAAGAATCCAATTATTTACGATTCAGGAAACGGCTCAAAGCTCATCTCTTTCCTTAATGGTAACCTTCCCCTTCTGAAACTGGCCCTTTCCCCATCTCTGATGCCGAACCCCCAGAAGTAGGGATCTCTAGCGCTGGGATACCTTAGGGTGACTACGCGCTCTATAAAATTTTAATAATAATAATAATAATAATAATAATAATAAAACAGAGGGAGGTCCGTGAACCATGGGCGACGCGGCCAACTGGGCGCAATCAGTATGACGTGACATGGCTGAAGTCTCATCTTGTGCAGACGGCGCGAAATCAGAGGGATCAGCGGAAAAGCATAAACGAATTTGCTCGACCAGTTGATCAAAACACATTCCCGCTAGATCTTCTGTGGGGATGCAGACTTGCGAAGTGTAGGCATTTGCGGTTGATTGGAGTTGCAAACAGATCCAGCTCCGGCAGGCCCCACAAGCGAAACACATACTCCAGAGTCGGTTGATGGAGTTCCCACTCGTGGTTGTCCGTAGCCGATCTGCTGAGGGAGTCTGCAGGGCATTGGAGGCACTTGGTACGTGAACTGCTGTCAGGTGGACACGATGTTGAATTGCCCATTCACAGATCTGTTGTGCTTGTCTGGACAGCAGAAGAGACCTCGTACCTCCTTGTTTGTTGAGGTAGTGCATACTGGTGGTGTTGTCCGCACGCACCAGCAGCGATTTCCCTTCCACCAGCATCCGGAAAGATTTTAGGGCGAGGAACAGTTTCCATTTTAATGTATAACTGAATATTGTGGCTTGATATTGTGCCTCTTAGTACTGCCATTTAAATCTACCCCCGGCTGCATGGAGATACTATCTGAAAGCAGCCAAATTCAACGATTGAAGGGTCCGGTGACGGAGCTTGCTCGGAGGTCCGGTCAGAAGATTTGATCTGCATGGCAATTGCATGTGTTGTAGGTGGGGCAGATGTAGAATTCCATGTGCCACTATTTTTTCTGCCAATCTGGTGCCAACAGGATCATCTTTGTCCTGGATCTCTCAATTTACAATTACTGCTGATAAGAATTGGATGGGGGAGGAAAGGCACGGACAAATGTCAAAAGTCATTGCTCACTGTGGGAAGCTGTATCTGGTAGAACACTAAAAGGTTATATTGTGCACAGAGTCCAGAGATTCCCCCCAGAAGTGTAGAGGGCTCAATGTAAACCCAAAGTGCTCTATTGGTGGTTGTGTGGCTGAGCAGCCTTAGGCCTAACACAAGAGGAGTGCAAGACATTTGTTAGGCACACAGGGACTAATAAATAACACTGCTCAAAAAGGAGATCCACACCAATTAAAAAAAATAAGATTCTTTAAGAATAATTTAAGACCAAGATGTTCGTAAGAAGGCAACTACGTTTTTCAGGAAAAATCATTTCAACTTTAAAAAGTGGACGTTTTGTGCAATTTTCAGGCTGTGCAATATTAACCTATGAGGAAAACAAGAATCAGTTTCTCAGGTAAGTACACACCTTACAGATTCAGTCTTCGGGGTTTCAAGTCAACATCAAGCAAGGTTAAGATTGTACACCAAAACTGCACCACCAGCAGCAAAGGTACGGCCGGGTGCCGAGTTCAGATTCAGGGTCATGTGCCTAATGCTAACAAAATGGAGACTGGTGTTGGTTGAAGAGGTGCTGCTCACAAGTGAGTAAAGCGCTGTCAGGGGTCGATCTCCTGGAATTAAGTTAAGTGGAGGGGTGGGGTGGGGATGACCACAAGGCAGCACCAAACTTACACAGCAGCACAGGGGCAGCAGGGTGCAGAGTGCCATCACAGCATTGGGCACCCAATGTAATTCAATGAGGGAGCTCGGTTTTGGAAAGAGGTTACAGGCACTGCCCAGGTAAGTTCTGATGCTAGGGGACGTAGAGACTTTTGATCAAGCTCCCCAGGGGCTTCAGGAGCAGGGGTGTCCTTTGGGGTGGAGAACAACTTACTGGGCAGGTTGTGGTCTGGGGGGGGGGGGGTCTCTTCAGATTCAGGCGTCTAAGCAGAGTCTTGCAGGGGTCCACACATGGTGGACTCTGACTCAGAAGCGCTAGGGAACCTTTGTAGGACATTGGGCCACTTGGGCCGTGGGCATCTGGTGCACAGGGGGAGTCAAGAGGCAGTTTTGCGGTTTCTCGGGTGAGTTCCTTTTCTTTAAAGTTAGTTTCTTTTGGACTGGTCCGCTGTCCACAGGAGATCTTGATCTTTGTTGAAGGCAGACAGTCCTTCCAAAGCTTTGGAGGTCGCGAAGATACAGGAGAAGTCGTCATTTGGCGCAGGATCGTTGAGGGCTGCAGACAGGCCGGTAGGGCTTGGGTCAAGTCAGTTGGTGTCTATCCTCTTCTCTGCTGGTGTGATGGCTCTTCTTCAGTCGTCAGGATTCTGATGTCGGGGGGGGGTATGAGAGAGGCTGGCTTAGTATATGGTGCTCACTTATGGAAGTTTAACACCCTGCACTAATCCAGACAACCCATATGGTGATTTTAGTGGTCTCAAGACAACCTTAGAAATCTCTATAAGTGGTAGCTGTAGAGAGCAGCCATCAGGCTTAGTCCAGCAGGAGTGTGAAGTAGCTTGTTATACAAGTACTTATTCTTATAGTATAAATAAGTGAAAAAGAATCAAGCAGTGTAGTTATAAAAATAGGTATTTCATTACAAACACTCACTAACACTATTGTACTATCTCCTACCCGGAGACTGAAACAGAATACATACAACACTTCGGAAATAGAGCACGTAAGTAGCACAAATACACAGTAGTCTACAGGGGGAGACCACTGTGAGAACCATGACTGTCATTATATATAGCTTTATTCGGCGTCATAAAAACCTCCATAAAAGCAAATGTACAGAGAAAAAACGCTTATCAATTTCATTACATCTGATAAAATACAATTAAGTACATTAAAAAGCAATATCAACAGCTCAGATAAAAAAAATTTAGCTGCCAGATTTTTCATTAAACGTTTCTACAGAGATATTCCTAAAAATATTAACATACAGTAGTGCAATATTTTTCGTATTAGTTTCAGATTTCTCTAGTTCCTGTGACCCATACTGCTTATGCCCCTCGAGTATATACTATTGTTGCAGTGTTTTTGGTAGTGGCTAATGTCATGTTCTTCCTACCATAAAAAAGCAAATAAAAATGACATTCCACAACAAATTTCTAGCATTGGCAATGATTGCAGAATGAAATATGCTGGTCGACATTGTGTGAAACGTAACTGTCTTATCGGTAGGATATGCAGTTTCCTGTAATGGGTATAACATTTGCAGAGAAGAACCACACGCATAGTGTTCTGGAGAATCTTGTCATCGCAGGGATAGTTTATCAAATTTGCAGACCTATCATTCACAGTAGGGAAACTACATAAACGGTGGAATATGTCCACTCTTAAACATATGAGAACAAACCTGTGCCATGAGTTTAAAACAAATGTAAATTAAGACTGCATATTAAAAGTAGTTAATGATTGATTTTTAAAACACTAGGTATTGGGAAGTTAAATGATCAATTTAAGGTCATCCAAATGTGTCAGTGTCCCTTTTCAGCATTTTTCTGCTAATAGTAATTAGCAGTTCTGGCCTCAAGGTATTCGGGGTGGGCCATGTCACAAAAGAACCGCTGGACATACGCCAACCATGCAATGCGCGAGAATGAGGTTAATTAAGACAATCACCTATAATTGCACAGTTCAGGTCTGTGTATTCTGAGGTCCAGATTTTATGCCACAGTAAAATTTGTTCTAACCTAAGTTTGTACGTTTGGTATGGGATACGTACACTGATGTGCTAGAAGGGATCTAAAAAATGTATTATCTATTAATTGGACTTCTGCACAATTCTTGTGTCCCCAGATGCCCGCCCCAAAAAAGTGCTATGCTAAGGCATTTTGCTTTGTATATCTTCATCATCTCAGGTGGGTTGGAGCCCAATCATCTTGCAAAGCTTCTGAGAGCCCAACATGCCTTGCTAAAGAGAATCTTTCTATTGTCAATGGCCTTATTCCACAAACCTTCCCTGTTGAATAGGACTCCAAGGTAAGAGAAAGTGTCGGTGAAGCCAATCTTTGTTCTGTTTGTTATATCTCTGCATTTCTTGGTATTCTTCAAACACTTCATTATAAAGTTTTGGATTGGTTAACTTGAAGGCCCAGTTCCCTCATGTATTCGACAAAGTTGGTGAGCAATGGGGTGTGGGACATAAGAACTGAGTCAGTGTAGAGGAGGGCCGGGACAGGGGGCGTACCTATTTGTGGAAACTCTGTAGAAGCTGCCACGAGTTCCTCCCCCACACTGTTTATATATAATGAAACCAGGAAGGGGGCCAGGACGCACCCCTCTCCACGCTGAAAACTTTGGTGCACTCTCCACTAGCACCATATCTAACCTTTGCTCTAGAGCCCGAATATAAGTCTCTAAATGATTGGCAACTCCACCCCCATGTCTTTCAGTTTTTACCAACACTTGGCATGTATTATAAGGTCAAAAGCTGATGAAAGACCAACAAAAACGTTGTTTAATCTTAACATATGTCCCGATCCGTATTGCAGGTCTGAGTTTGCCATGCGATTTAGCCCAATGCTGTAATCTTTCCAAGATTTTGGGTCCCGCTGTCTTTGCTAGTGAGTCAATCAAGGAGATTAGCCTATAACACGCTTGGTTTGGCGATTTTTTTATATAAGGCAACAATGATTGATTCGGACCACAAGGTCAGAAAACCGGCTATACATTTGGCCCTCAGTACTGGGGTCAGCATGGGTCCCCACAAGTCGTTAACTTTAAACAACTCAACTTGGACTGCGTCTGGTCCTGGGGCTTTGCTACTTTTACTAAGACTTAGTCCAGAAGGGATCCAGAAGATAGAGGTGTTGGGGAACCAAGGAACAACCCAAGGTAATTACCCAGGAACCCCACGGAGGCAGCGTGTGAACACGACTGCGTGATCAACACAACTCCATGGGTAAGTCGGGGTTGCAGTTTTAAAGAGAAATAACCCTTCCCAGCAGACCCGGAAGACACCCTGTGGAAAATGGAAGGTTGGAGAGTCACCTCACCCTTGGATACCCCACGAACGAGGACATCTACACCAGGGAAGCCAGCTGCATAAGTGTCAGGTGACGTCGGAAACCGCTGTAGACCATAGTGAAGGATTTCAGGAAAGATGCAGCTGGAGAGGACAACAGAGTCCTTGAGAAGACGACTGAGTTCTGTGGAAGCCAAAGGTGGATTCAAGATGAGGTACCTACAAGCAGAGAGGACAGTCTATGCCACTCCGGAGTGACCAGGAGGCACAGAAGACGAATACCCACCAGTTTTGGAGAGGAAGGAGAGGTTGACTGTGCCCTTGAAGCTGCAGCTGTGCAGACCAGGCAACACTGGAAGTTCAGGAGCCGTTCACAAGCTGTCCCACACCAGATGTCGAGGGCCAAGGAGTCACTGTCCGGCAGGGGCACCAACAAGCTTTAGCAGCATCAAACAAACAACGTAGACGAACAAGGTGCAGTGTCAAGACCGGCAAGGTGCAAGTGACTCACCACGACCAGGTACCCCAGAGCAGGCCCGAGCCAGCAGGGGAGCTCACTGGAGCCAAAGATGATCCTTTAGAGGACCCAGAGGCCGAAGCCATAGGAATCACAAAGGGATCTGGAGAGGCTCGCCAATGAATAAGACCCACGGTGCAGAGGAAGTGGTGAGGGCAAAGATCTTGGCTGCAGCTGTTGCTTGAAGTTGGAGCTTCTTGGAGCCCGAAGATCTCTGGAGGACAGAGTCAACAAGCCTTGGCAATGGCAAGACGACGCGGAGCACAAGGGTTCTGTTCCAGCGGTTCCGATGAGGAAGAATGGCCACAAACTCGGTAGGAAGACATTGCAGGCCTCGGGGGAGTTGCAGAACCACCACCTGTGTTGCTGGTTCTTGCGAAGTCTGAGGGAGCCTAGGAACAGCGGACCGGTCAGCTGCGTTGCAGTGCCTGCAGATGCAGGGGAGCGACTCATTCACTCCAAGGGAGATGCCTTTAGGTGTCTTGGATGTCCACAGGCCTGGTGAAGAACCTGTATGGAGCACAGGCACAGATGTTGCAGAAGACCAGCAGGATAACGAGACCCGGAGCAGCAGGAATTTTTCCCGGTGCAGTCTTGGTTCAAAAAAGCAAAGTCTAGAGTGTCCAGACAGTTGAAGTGGTATGTGATCTGAATCTTGTCAGATGACAAATCTAGGGACCCCACCCACAGGTAAGCCCTTAAGTACCCTTAGGAAAGGGAGGAGACGATTAAGGGGTCTCTCCCAGAGGAGGGACTGGATAGTGGGGAGAATACTCCCATGTCCTTTGTCCAGTTTCACGCCAGAGCGGGAGCCAACAGCTCCCTGAACTGTTTTTTTATTTTATTTATTTTGAAAGTTTATATAGCGCGGACAAGATCCTTGCAGATATCAGAGCGCTTTACAAAGACAAGTACATGGGCATGGTTAAACAGATAAATCAATAGGTCAATTAGTACAAATAGGTGGCAACTAAGCCCAACATGAGTACAAAGTAGTACAAATAGGTGGCTACAAAGCCAAACATGTGAGTAATAGGACAGTTAATACAAATAATCGAAAGGGTCAAACATGTAGTATAGATCGGTGCAGAGTACTAACAGTGATCAAGATAGTAGTTCAGGTGTATTTAGCCATGAGGATAGCTTTTACTTCATTTTTAAAGAGTGTGGTGGAAGAGATAAGCCTGGTTTCGGGCGGGAGAGAGTTCCAGATCCTAGGCGCCATTCCCAAGAAGGAGCGCTTATATGTTTTTTCCTTCCGGAATCTTCAAGGTTTTTGACTGAGTAGGCAAGGAGGGCACCAAATGTGCCCATTAAGTAGTTTCAGTGGCGCTGGCAAGCATCCCTACCCTGTCCCAATACACTAAACCCTGTATGGGAGTGGTTCACACCTCCCTATGACAGGATCTCTTTTGTTCTGCCTTCCCGTGTTTGAGCTTGGCTCAGCAGCAGTAGGGCAGATAACTTGCCTCTGGTCGGCAGCAGCCCTAGCTTGCTGTCCGGTTCTCGGAGACTGGTACAGGGAGCACTTAGAGCCTCCCAGAGGAGCTTTACAGTGCACCGAATCATGCCTCCCACACCATTTACGGTGTGGGGGTATGATTTCAACAGGTTTGATACCAAATATGGCAGGGTTCATTACAGCCAGTTCAGAGAGGGTCGAGTAATTACGCATGGCCACTCTATATATCGTAATGGCTGATGCACTTACAACCCGGAAGCAGCGACTCTGAAGGTTGTAGAGGTGCCCTGCTCATGCATGGCCACTCTCACACTTAGGACCCAGCACCCTGCCTTCAAGATTGAAAGGCCTGCCTTAGGGGTGACATAGGTTCCATTTTTAGTGACCACGGATGTGGGGAAATCTGAGGGGTGGAGTTGGCTAAGAGTTGGGCACACTTCCTATTCTATCTTGGCTTTCCCATTGGTTGCCCTGCCAAAAGTGGGGTGAGGTGGACGGTTCGGTTACACAACCGCCAAAGGTTGTGCTTTGCGAAATGGCCTCAGAGAGCAGGGGTACTCAACCCAGGGGTGAAGATGCGTGTGGTGGCAGCAGGCTGCCTAAAGACAGAGACCATGCCTGGATTTTCAGCGGGCCCCTCAGAGATGCCCCCTGGGTAAGTTACAATAAATCCCACACTTATCAGTGTGGGTTTATTGAGAGGAGTTGTTTAGTTACAAACAGTCCTGTGTTCAGTGACAGCATCATGGTGCTAGGGAACTCTAGGTGTTGTGTCCAGCTCATGTACTCTATAGAATCACTGGAACTTACAATATTTAAAAATAGACATATTTTAGGGTCATATATTTTTTTTTTGCAGAGATTTTTATAGCTCGAACTTGACCCGAATCGGGTATCACAGCGCTTTACATAGCACCAGTTATGTTACATGAGGACACATTTGTTTTTGTTAGGCACGGAGAGATCAAGTGATTTGCCCAGAATCACAGGAGGTTTAGCGTCATTACAGAGACTCCAACCCAGTTCCTTAGGTCAGAGGTCTAGCGCCCTAGCCGTTAGGCCCTAGCAGTTAGGCCCACACCTGAATATAGTGCACCCTGTCTTAGGGCTTGTAAGGCCTGCTAGAGGGGTAACTTACCTATATATATGGCCTTGCTGCTTGAACATGGCACACAGGTAGTGTGTCATGTTGACTTTTGTCGATTTTGCCCACACCAAGTCATGCAGGCTGCAGCGGCAGTCAGCATGGCCCTGGCGAGGAATTCCTAGGGACCTAGGAGACCTACTTCAGTCCCCATGCCCAAGGTACCATTTACTAAGAACTTACACAGGGTCAGAAGCTGCCATTTGTGGTGGTTTTAGGGAAAGAACACTGGTATTGGGAACCTGGACAGAGGGACCCAGTACTCTACAGTCAATGTTTCATCAAAAGCCAAGCGAAAGGTATGTGGAGGGGGATCCTGCAACAGAAACCCACTTTCCCACACCCACTATGTTCAGTTCTGGTGCCCTGTATGTGCAGTCTTCATTTTTTGTTCAGTGCCATGGTGAATAGGTCTAAGGATGGATCAAGCCATTACCCCAAAAGGTCTACGAATTCGTTGTTCAGAACCAATTTGTGGACTTCCTCATGATGTTGGCTGAGGAAATAAGCTTCTTTGTTCTAAACCCATGGGATATACATCGTGAGGGATATACTTCTTGTCAGGAACAAATACTACATGGTTTGCATGTGGAGCGCTAATAGTCTTGTTCCGCTCAGTGTGTTGATATAATGCATGGTGGTGGTATGGTCCTTACGAATGTCCTTTGAGGACAGACCAGGGAGAAATATTTTGAGTGCCATGTGGACAGCTTTCAGTTGGAGGAGATTGATATGGTAAGTTTTCTGAATGTGTCCAGACTGTTGAATCAGCACAGGTTTCATGTGGGCTCCCCCACCCGGCTAGATATGCATCCGTGAATATGGTTTGCATCAGAGTTTTCTTTTGGAACAGAACTGCTACTAATAGAGTAACTTTTGCATCACAATGCCAGTGAGTTTAGTGCCAAAGATGAGAAATCAAGGCTATCCCCTCAATTGTCTCCTTTCGGAGACCGCTTTCAACGCACTGATGTAGAGGCCACATTAACAGTCTTGCATTTGGTACTATGTATATGTAGGATGCTATGAATCCTAAGAATGAGGTAAATTGGCAAGTTGTTGATCAGTGGCATGTCTCGGCTACAACCATTTTTTCAAAATGGATAATACAGTCTTCACTGAAGGACGCTCACTTTCATTGAATGGGTCTATTTTTGCCACAAGATGCACAAGACAAGGCATTGATGCTGCAATTGCTTTGTCCCTTTTGATTTGAATACCTAGTTTGGAAAGGAGCCTGGCGGTGGATTTAAGGTCCTGTGCTGCTTTGCACCGACACTACGCTATTTGCCAGTTGTCAAATGTCACCTTCTTCCACAGATGGACTACATTTATGGCCATGCACTTTGAAAAGGTTCATGGGGACGACGTTAGGCCACAAGCACCGTGTATTTGTTTCCTTCTCGAAATCTCAGACATTTCCTGTGATGCGATACAGAAAAGCTAATAGGCATCATGAACGTCAATGGAGCATAGCCAATCATTTTCTTTGATGCACAGCCAGCAAAATGAGACTTGAGGCCAGAGAAGCTCATTTCCAAGGAACCAGATGTGAGGGTCGTCATCTGGAAACTGCGGGGGCACCAAGAGCCTTATCTGAAGGTGGCCATTTGCAGCATAAGTAGGAAGGAGTAGTTTCTGTCCTGTAACTCCAGTTCTGTAGTAGGGGTATCTCTGTTATAGTCATAATCTAGTGAATAGTCCCGCCCATGTGCGTGGACCCCGGCAATCAAAAATAATCTCTTAAGTTGTCAAAATCATGCAGGAACTGCAAAGACACTTAAGAGAGAATTTAAAGACAAATAATGCAGCCTATATCCACAGGCTACACTGTCCAGTACTTCAACTAGAAATTCCACCAAAAATCACCACACACAGCCCAGCCTGCTAGTTTCTACCATAGAGAAACCTGCCTCCCCCAGTCAAAGACTCAGGAATGATAGAGAGGAAGGTAGGGACAGACAAGCCCCATAGGCTGCCATTATGTGGCTTAAATAGGATACTGTGCCTTTAAGAGAACTTTCCAGACTTCTCCCAGTATCCCAGAATGCATAGCAGGTCCAACTTACTTTCAGTTCTTTTTGAAGGCGTATAACACGCCAGACCTGCAGCATTGTTTACACGAAGAATTCTCCACCGGGGAGGAGGGAGGGCGCTTATGACTATAACAGAGATACCCCTACTACAGAACTGGAGTTACAGGACAGAAACTACTCCTTCTGTAGTAGGGGATCTCTGTGTATAGTCATAATCTAGTGAATAGAATGGCAAGCCCATCCCCACAACGAAGCGGCGGTGGAGAGTAAATACATAATGCCACTATTGTGCGAACAAATTCCGCAGCGAAGCCTACCCAACCTGAGCATCAGCCCTGGCGTCAGTGTCCAGGCAGTAATGCTTAGCAAAGGTATGAACCGACTTCCAAGTGGCTGCCTTGCAGATTTCAGCAATCGGCACGTTACGGAGCAGGGCCGTCGTGGCAGCCTTGCCCCTGGTGGAATGCGCCTTAGGCTTACCTCCTAAGGTCTTATTAGCTTTCTGATAACACAATTGTATGCAGGACACAATCCACCTAGAGATGGACTGCTTAGAGGTCGCAAGACCTGTCCTGACCGATCCATAATTGATAAACAACTGGTCAGACCTACGGATATCTTTGGTTTTATCCAGATAAAATTTCAACATCCTCCTAACATCCAGAGAATGGAGAGACCTCTCCGCTGGGGATGAAGGGTTCTGAAAGAACGTAGGTAAAGTTATAGTCTGGTTGACATGAAAGTCAGAAATAACCTTGGGAAGAAATTTAGGGTGAGTACGCATAACAACCTTAGCAGCATGAAATACAGTATAAGGTTCATTACAACACAACGCCTGAATTTCACTCACCCTGCGGGCCGATGTAATGGCCACGAGGAACGCCGCCTTCCAGGACAGGTGCTGTAACGAAGCCTTATGAATAGGTTCAAAAGGTTCCTTCATCAATCTGGACAGCACCACATTCAATTCCCATGAAGGCGAGGGAAGCCTGACAGGAGGGAATACTTTCTTCAATCCTTCCAGAAAATCTTTGATCACAGGGATCTGGAAAAAGGAAGTCTGTGAAGGGCATTTCCTGTAGGCAGTCAATGCAGCCAGATGAACCTTAATGGAATGCACATTAAGGCCAGACTGCGCCAAATGTAAAAGGTAAGGAAGGATAACATCCTCCTTACAGGTCGTAGGATCATAGTTCTTAGACTGGCACCAAATACAAAACCTCTTCCACTTGTAAGCATATGAAGTCCTAGTGGAAGGTCTCTTGGACTCCTTCAGAATGTCCATGCAATCATCGGGCAGATTAAGATGGCCATACTGCACTATCTCAGGAGCCATGCCGCCAAACTCAAAGACGAGAGGTTGGGGTGTAACATCCGTCCCCCGAACTTCGTGAGAAGATCCGGCCTGCACGGCAACCGAATGTGAGGAAGGAGAGACCGGTGAAGTAGGTCCGTGAACCACCACTGCCTGGGCCACTCCGGGGCGATGAGTATCATCCGAGCCCTGGACCGGGCCAGCTTGATGAGCACCGCCGGAATCAGGGGAATGGGAGGAAAGGCGTACAGAAAGTTGTTCGTCCAGTCGATCCATAACGCATTCCCCAGCGTCCCTTGCTGGAAGTACCTGGAGGCGAAGTCTCTGCACTTGCTGTTTTCGGCGGTGGCGAACAAATCTATGTCTGGAGTTCCCCACCTTGCGAAGACTTCTCCTAGTACTTCGTCGTTTATGACCCATTCGTGGTTTTCCTGAAGCAGTCTGCTCAGTGCGTCTGCCTGAACATTCTGCACACCTGGTAGATGGGTGGCCGTTATCGTCAGTCCTCTGGCCAGGAGCCAGTGCCAGATCGTCTGCGCCTCCTGTGACAGAGTGCGTGATCTCGACCCCCCCTGCTTGTTGAGGTAATACATCGTGGTGGTATTGTCCGTCTGTACAAGCAGAGAGTTGGTCCGGAAGGACGGAAGAAAGGCCTTCAGCGCCAAGTGAACAGCTCTGAGTTCCAGGAAATTGATGTGATACGTGGCCTCCATCGGTGACCACGTGCCTTGAATCTGCAGAGTCCCGGAGTGCGCTCCCCATCCCAGAAGAGACGCATCCGTCACGACAGTCTGCGTGGGAATGTCCTTGTGAAAGGGAACCCCTCTGAGGAGATTCTCCGCCGAACACCACCACTTCAGGGACTGAAGGGCATGCAGCGACAGGCGAATCTTGTCGTCCCAAGATCCTTTCCTCTGATCCCACTGGTCCTCCAAGCACTCCTGCAACGGTCTCATGTGCAGCCGTGCGTGCGGCGTCAGGAAGATACAAGAGGCCATCGATCCCAGTAGAGAAGACACCGTCCTCACTGTTGTAGATGGAGTTGCCATAAGAGCCTGAGCCTTCCGAAGGAGTGATAATCGTCGCTCTTCCGAAGGAGACACGCTTGCTGACAGCGTATCGATGGAGGCTCCCAAGTACTGTATGCATTGGACCGGAGTCGGGACAGACTTGGCCATGTTGATGTGCAACCCCAGCCTGTTCAAGAGAACGCACGTCTTCTGGAAGTGTGCTCGCGCTTCCTAGAAGGAGGATGCCTTGATCAGCCAATCGTCCAAGTACGGGTAGACGAACACCTTGTTCTTCCTCAGGTGTGCCGCTACCACCGCCATGCACTTCGAGAATGTCCTTGGCGCAGACTTCAGTCCGAATGGGAGTACTGTGTATTGATAGTGATTGGTGCCGACTTGGAACCGCAGGAACTTCCTGTGTTTGTGTGCAATGGGCACATGGAAGTAAGCATCCTGTAGGTCTATAGCGCAAAGCCAGTCTCCCTGTTGCAACTGAGGGTAGATCTGGTGCAACGACAGCATGCGGAACTTTTCTCTGCGAATCCACTTGTTTGCCTGTCGCAAATCCAGAATGGGCCTGAACTCGTTCTTGTCCTTCTTGCGAACCAGAAAGAACCGGGAGTACAGACCTCTTCCTCTCTGAGACAGAGGTACGCCTTCTATCGCCCTTTTCCTCAACAGGATATCCGCTTCCGCCTGAAGCTCGCGCAGCTGAAACTGCGAGCTGACCGGGGGAAATCGCTGGAGGGGGGCTGGTGAACCGGAGACTGTATCCATTGCAAACAATATTCAGCACCCACTTGTCCTGAGTAATTTTTCTCCACTCTGCCAGAAAAAGTTGGATGCTTCCCCCTACCGGAGTGGGTAACGGATCCGGGGGAAGTAAGTTCCTAGGGCCTAGACCCCGCCTGGCCCTTGGGCGCCGGAGCCGACTGCTGGCCTCCTCTGCCCTTCTGCCGCTTCTGGAACGGCTTACGGAACGGCTGCTGCTGTTGTGAGTGCCCCGAAGCCTGTCCCCGTCCTCGGCCTTGTCCTCCGAACCGCCGTTGGAAAGGGCGGTACTGCTTCTTGGTTTCCTTGGGCTTTTCCAGGCCCACAGCCGTCAGCGTTTCGGCCTCCGCCTTCATGCGGGCCATTTCATCATCTGCGTGTTTCCCGAAGAGGGTCTCCCCGGAAAACGGCAGATTGGCCACCCTCTGCTGCGCGTCCGGTTTCAGGGACGTCAGCCGGAGCCAGGCGTGGCGCCGTTGGTTGATCCCGTGGCAGAACCCATGAGCAGCCAACAGGGAAGAGTCCGCAGCCGCGCTGATTATCTGGTTGGCCACCAGCATCCCCTCACTCAGGACCTCCATGAAGTCTTCACGCTGCTCCCGAGGTAGATGTTCCGCAAAGCGCTCGAGGGAGTCCCAGAGGGCGCGGTCGTAACGCCCTAGCAGGGCCGTGGCACTCGCCGCTTTCATGGATGTCGCGGAAGTCCCACAGATCTTTCGCCCCGCCGAGTCCATCCACCTAGACTCCTTGTCCGGAGGAACCGTGGAGGTCGGAGTGGTGGCGTGCTGCTTGCGGGCCGCCGTGACGATGACGGAGTCAGGCGGAGGCTCCGCTCTCAAGAAGGCCGGATCCGAGTCGGGAGCCCGGTATTTCTTTAGTAGCCTGGACGGGGCCGCTCTCGTCACAGCTGGGGTGAGGAACAGCGCCATAGCCGGTTCTTCCAAGCCCGGCACCAAGGGCAGGAGGGGACGAGACATGTGCCTCTGATGCAGAGTCTCGAAAATGACGGACGTCTTCGGAGTAGGCACTGTTAGTGTAATGCCTAGCTTCGCCGCGCCCCTCAACAGGACGTCTTGAAAGGCAACCAGGTCATCTATCGGGGACACTCTGGTGTCCGGCGACCCCGACAGCGTAGGTGAATAGTCCCTGGTCCCAGACGATCTCGTGCGAGAGCGAGATTCGCGCCTCCTATGGCGGTGTCTCGACCTCGTGGAAGATCTGCGCCTAGAGCGAGAACGAGACCTGCCAGCTCTAGTGCGCTCCTTCGGCTTGCGAGGAGGGGTCTTCCGTGGCTTCTCACGGGGACTCTTCGGATCCTCCCGGGGCTTCGGTTTCGGGGTCCCCTTGGGAGGAGCAGGCAGGGACGGCAGTGAAGTGGACCTCGGCGGAGGAACCACCGGCTGCGGGGTGGGCCCATGCGGTGGGACCGGAGGTGGAGCAGGATCCCCCGTAGGAAGTGGAGGTATGGGCGGAGGGTCCTCCTTCGGCACGGGTGGAGGAGTAGGAGTCCTGGGTCGAGATGGAGTGTACACTTCCGAGTACACCGAGCCCGGTGACCCTTTAGGGGACGGTTGCGGAGATCCATCCCCATCCGCAGGCGACCTCTTCCTCTTGCGACCACTGGAAGTGGCGTGACTCCTGGGGCTAGAGCCCCCTCTGCGTCGTTTGGGAGAGGGAGACCTACTCCTCGACGCTGACCGCTGTCTGCTGGACGCAGAACGACGCTTCTCCGGCGTCGAACGGCGCTTCCTGGACTCCGGCGTCGAACGTCGTCCCCTCGACGTCGACCCTCTCATCCTCGGCGTCGATCGTCGACTCCTCGACGTCGATCTCCTCTTGCGCGACCGCTCTCTCGACGTCGGGCGGTCCGCCCTCGACGCCGGTCGTCGTCGTCTTGATGTCCCCGACGTCGAGGAGCCCCTCGACGTCGATCGGCGGTGTCGCCTCGACGACGACCGACGGGGTCGCCTCGACGGCGAGCGTCGGTGCCGCTTCGACAGCGAGCGTCGGTGCCGCTTCGACAGCGAGCGCCGATACACGTCCCTGCGCCTTCGGCGTCGGTATGAAGACCTCGACGTCGACGAAGACGATGACGTCGACGGCGGCTTCGACGTCGGCTTCTCCTTCGCCGTCGAGCCGTCACGCCGTCTCGACCCGGAGCCCCGGGGAGACGGGGAGCACGCCGTCGTCATCCCTCTCGACGCCGTCGTCGAAGCCCTCGACGTCGACGGAGAATGGGATCGTTGGCTGGACTTCCTGCCCCCGGGGAGCCCCCCAGGGGCCTCAGCAGAGGCAGAGGGATCCCTCCCAGGCTGCCCAGACCCACCTGCAGCACGTTGGCGCCTATCCTCCAGGCCAGCCAGCCTGATCTTCAATCTGTCCCTGAGGGTCCTAGCAGAAAGTTGCTGGCAGATAACACACTCCTCAGGGCCATGATCTTCTGGAAGGCACACGATGCAGACATCATGGGGGTCGCTTTTGGCCTTCTTCCTCTCACATGCTGGGCACTTAACAAAAAGGCCAGGCATTTCGGAGCCCCAAAACGCCTAAAAAACAGCACAAAAGTGAGAAGAGAACACCAAGCAGTAACTGCAACACTTTTAAAAGTCAAAAAGTGCAAAAACGAATTCAATAAACCCTTGAAAAAGGGAGAGCTCAATGCCAGGGTCCTGTAAGCAGGAGCCGGAAAAAAAGAACTGAAAGTAAGTTGGACCTGCTATGCATTCTGGGATACTGGGAGAAGTCTGGAAAGTTCTCTTAAAGGCACAGTATCCTATTTAAGCCACATAATGGCAGCCTATGGGGCTTGTCTGTCCCTACCTTCCTCTCTATCATTCCTGAGTCTTTGACTGGGGGAGGCAGGTTTCTCTATGGTAGAAACTAGCAGGCTGGGCTGTGTGTGGTGATTTTTGGTGGAATTTCTAGTTGAAGTACTGGACAGTGTAGCCTGTGGATATAGGCTGCATTATTTGTCTTTAAATTCTCTCTTAAGTGTCTTTGCAGTTCCTGCATGATTTTGACAACTTAAGAGATTATTTTTGATTGCCGGGGTCCACGCACATGGGCGGGACTATTCACTAGATTATGACTATACACAGAGATCCCCTACTACAGAAACTGGAGATTGTATTTAAGTACTCAAATAAAATCCATACAATTAGAGGGAAAACCACATCCTTCCCAAATGGATGTATGGAAAAGGCAGAGTTATCAGCCAGTAAAAACAGAAGGAAAAATCAACGGTTGCAGTCATGCATGTGCACCAGAGCACGCCATTACAAAACCTCACGCTGTACATAAATGCTTCAGCCCCGGTAGGGAAGGAAGGCCACAGGGGTAAATTTAGGTTCACGACCCAATAAATACATTTTAGGAAGACTTACGCAAAAGAACCCATGAACTGAAAGATGCATTCCTGCTGCACTCCACATGGATAGTGGTAGCTCTTCTTGCAACGATGCCCTACACAGCCGATGGATGCACCTTTCTTCCTGCAGAATGTACAAGTCTACATGAAAAAATAATTAAAATAAATATCAGCCAAAGCATCAACTTTCAGTTACCAGTCAGCAATTTCTAGGTGAAGTGCCTCCCCCACTAATAGCATCTTTTATTCCCTTCATAAGGCTGGGAATGCAAAGTAAAATATAACAACCATTGGCATAGCCAACAGGTCTCGCCTTTGGGACCATATAAGTGTTTAGTTATCCAGCACAATAACCTTGGTGCAACATCAAGTGTTGCATGGCTAAACACTTACAAGGTCCCAAAGTCGAGACCTATTGGTTAGGCCAGTGCTTGTTAAAAGTTGTAAATAGAACTAGCACAATGTCACCAGACCTCTTTGACTTCTGTCAACAAGAATCCCAGAACAGTTCAGACCTAGCTTCCAAAAGTGCTATGGGAACATATAAAATGGTACAAACCTGTAACCTAATACACAAAATCAGAAATAAGTGAGAAAAGTAGTGTAGCAAATTGTATATGTTTAATAAAATCTGAACTCTATTATTTACAAAAACATGCTAAGTGAAATACCTTTTTAAATCAACTACAAGACAAGTGTAGCTGTCTGTTTATACTGGCAATGCATTGAAACCTGTCAATGAACGAAACTACTGTCTCAGAGTTATCCAGGTCCAAGCAGATACCATCTTAGAAGGAAACGAACACTTACCACATCAAATATCTCGCACACTGTTTAGATTATGTACTTGTTCAGAAAAAAAAATTGGTGAATTTTGAAATCTTTTTTACACACCGGAACAGATCATAATAAAGTGGTTATGCAGCACCTGGTTACTTCAGCCAGTGTCCCTGTGCTAAAAGTTCACACTCTGGCAACACCTATGAGGAAAGCTCAATATAGTTTTAAGCCAATAAAAAAAACAAGTTTTAAGCCTCCTTTGAAAGATCAATTAAGAGCTTTCTTGCCCGAGTAACAGGGGCCAGGTATCCCACTGTTTGGGAGCCAGTCAGCCAGCTAAAGGAGCAGCTGTATAAATACGTATTTTCTGTTAAATATTTAATGTGAGTAGAAGCATCATCAGAATGTTAAAGAGACTACATTAGCCCTGTTTCAATTTGAACAAGTTACTGTTACAGACACATTAACCCACTGAGCTGCATTTTTACTGAATTGATAAGTTATGGCGTTTGTATCACAAAAGCAAGTGCTTCGACGGCTAAAGTCCCTTCTGTGAAGGGCCAGAAGCAATTTATGTTTTAAGGAGAACAGGTTGCAAGGTTCTCCTTTTCAGCAACGTTTAAAAGGGGCCTTTAAATCTAGATCCTTAATGGGCAAAACAGTTCTACACATCGTTCTTGCAACAAAAGGGTGCAATAAATACGTGAGAATGACAATGCTGGCGGTATCACTTTCATCACTCTGGTTCTGGGGAACAAAGCCAGCAAAAGAGCTGTCAGGAGCAAGGTCTTTCGGGCAATATGTGGGTGAACTGGCAAGACACGGAAGACAAAGACAACGCATGAGGGAATGACAGTGCAAAACAGGACCCCTCGCGTAGCACTGGCTGCGGAGACACTGAGCGTAGGTAGCAGGTTGGGTTTGCGCCACCAGGTTCTCGCTTTAATGCACTGGAAGTGACAGCACAGGCAATCCGAAGGTTTCACTAAGTGAAGTGGACCACAGTCCAACAGATCCATCCGGGGTATTTACCAGTGGGGCAGACCGCTCTCGCCTTAATAGGGGTCTTCAACACGTGCAGTGGGCCCTAGCAGCTGCCTGGCACCCCTCTTGGGATTTTACCACCTCCTCATCCTTACCTGTATTTCTTGAATAGCTGGTCCGATTCCTTGAATCCATTGTTGAGTAGCACGTTGATCCAGACGAGGGTCAACTCAGCGTCATCGGGAGACTGCTGCAAGGGCGGCGGTGGGCATGAGGGCTCTACACCCGGTGGGGGCTGCTCGCAGCCGGCCAGGGTGACCGTGGGGGCACACACGGCAGGATGAAAGGGGCGTGATCAAGTACAAGAGGAGGAGGAGCTCTGTGCCGAGAAAGGAGAGCGTGAATCAGGCCCTGGGAACCCCACTTGAACAGCAGAATCACTACGAGAGGGGAAAACAGCGCCGCCATTTTAGACAATATTTATTTCACTTTGAACTGTACACGTTAGGTCCGGTGACGAGGCCATTCTGAGATTTTATCCAGAATCAGGTTGCGTGTTTTTTTTATCAGGTATAAAGCAGATCACGCGCTATCTAATACAAGAGACACGCTTCTTGTTTAACACCTTGGCTGCTCGTGATATTCTTCCCCTGTGCTGGACCACAATAGAAACGGGTGTGGTCATGACGAGCTGAGCTCGTCATGAGCACACGAGAACTGTGCCTCATGACGAGCTGAGCTCGTCATGAGCACCAAAGGGGTTAAGTTTCTGCCGTAACCAAACATACTTATATATTATGTTGGTTAAAATCTCACAAGTGTGCATTTTTTGTATCTGCTGACTTTGGTACACTATTTTGCGATTGAGATACCAAGGGAAAGTACAGGCCAAACAAGCCCACGAGAGAGAAGCGGGGCGCGGAGGAATGGTCATAATGAGAAAGCAAAAAAAACGAGTGGTGCGTGCGCACCACACCGAGACGTGTGTATTGAATTATCGTGCACACATCTGTGCACGATAATTCAAAACACATGTTGCCGATGTGGGTAACCGCAACCAATAGCCCTTGGGCGGAGCAATGCTCCCACTATTGGCCAATTGCGTGCCGTCTTTGTTAAAAAGACACACATAGGCCAATAGGACAAAACAAAAAGCGCGTGCGAGCGTCTGGTGCAATTTCTGAAAGCCCTCACAAAGTCAAGCAGAGCAGTGCATGCACGCTGCGCTAGGATCGACCTAAAAAGCAGTGTTAAAGAATACATTAAAAACATTTCATGTAGCATTTACATGCCAATTTATGGGCCTGCTAGGCAACCAAGGAGGTGTGCACTCTAGGGGCTACCACAGTTCAGATTTTCATAGCATGAGCCAAATACTGCCCTAATGACCAAGTGATAGGGAGCACTGTACCCGAATCCATTAAGGACACCTACAGAGGCCAACTTAAAGTAAAGGTAGGTTTCTTGCTCTTAAGCAGAATCGTTCTACTGAGCCACCATCAATCGAGAGTCAACGGGGCATAAGGGAGAAGGAGCTTATGCATATATACTTTACAACTGAAATGAAAACCGTTATTCCAAATACCTGGCCGTCCTTCCCCGACAGTATTATGTTCGCATTTCCGGTTTGTAACTACTGAAGTGGTTCAAAGGGAGTCCAAGTTAGACATTGTGACCTGCTGATTGTTCAACTTGCACTAGTGACCAAAGTATACCGAGGTAGCCCACACAATCATTTGTTTAGGCTTGGCAGATGCTCTCTGGGGATTTTTCATTTTTGACTGAAGACTCCTGTTCCACAAGACTTGCGCTTTCGGATCTTGCCCTGCTTCCATTTTTATGGAAAACAGGGACCTTATGCAATCCACTTTGGTTAGTACCTATGACACCTGGAAAGAGGGAAGGAAGTCGAAGTGTCAAGGCAGAACAGACCAGAGATCTAGAATGTTGATGTAAAGTCTTAGTTCTTGGAATGAGAAGAAAGGAACAAATGGATAAGTTCAGCAAAAACTCCTTAGTCCTGTTGGTCTTCCAAATAACTTTTGAGACTATGGTCAGGAGGATAGTCTCTACTCTTTTAGGCCTCCAACCTCTATTGTAGGCTTTAATGCAGGCACGGCATGTACTTTGTCAACATTACTGTTGAACTTACTGCCACTGGAACTCCTAGTATGCAAGTGGCACGATAGAATAAATAATCAAAAAAAAAATCTGCAAAAGGTGATGAAAGATCAACAAAAGCAAAAGGCTCAGATTGTGGTTTTCGGTAGGACTCCTCGTTACCGCCTAGTCTATGAGCATTCCTTTTGAGCAGCTGGCTTGCTACATCCAACCCCGCATCTTCAAGGATCATCTAACATAAAGGTGCATCTGTGGATGACTAGTGAAGACACCAAAAGTGCACAGTGGATGTCGGGTGGAAGGATCAGCACGTGGTACAGATTAGACAGAGGAGTGGAAGGAGAACCTATGGAACTCTGCCTTTTGGGAATAAGAGCTGCAGCTATGTCGGAAACCTGACTGCACTTATTACACATATACAGAGATCGGCACAGAACCTGCGATGCCCAGAGGTGGTCAGTATTTAGAGGTCTTCACAGGAACCGGTAGAGGAGATCAGAGGCGGCTTCCTCAGAATTAAGAGGAATCCCAGATGGGAAGAAAGGTATAACAGATTTAAGTCCCCGCTCCAGCATCTCCCACAGCTCCGCACAGAATGACTGTAGGGCACAGAATTGCAGAGTGTGTGTTCATACAAGTCGCAAATATGTTCCTCAGAGTGAAAAGGATTAAACCACATCCAGGTGAAGATGGCGCTCATTTTCTGTAATATGTTATATGAGATAATCTGCTCACGTGCAAGGAGCCCACCAAAAGACTCATGACCAGCCAGACATTGTGAGCCTGACCTGAAGACCACTGCTTCAGTGCGTCTGGGAATTTTGAGTGCGAGCCCATGCCACCTTGGTTGTTGGCGTACCGCACTGCAGTTGTACAGTCTGTCAGGACCCAAAATGATAGGCTGTAGATGGAAGACAGCAAACTCTTGCAGACCAGGTAGCTCACCCGAAGCTCGAGCAGATAAAGGAGATTTCTGCTCTGTGGTCGTCCACAAGCCCTTGATCTCCAATGCATCAAGGTGACCGCCCCCAACGGAGGGAAACAACATTGATTGACACTGGCCACCCTTGGAGGGCAGAAGGGCATCCAGTATGTAAGATGGACCAGCTCCTGCCACCACCACAGGTTTCTAAACTGCTTGTTGGCAAAATCCAAATGCTGTCCGGGCAGTACTGAAAAAACAAAAGGACTATTGAGGGATAATGTAAACTATTTTGCAGCAAAAAATAATACCTGAACTATTACTGGATTCTCCTAACATTCATCATTTATTTTTCATCGTATGAGTCATTACAAACACTTCCAGGGTAGGACTCCATTATTTTAATGATAATATTCGCTCCTATGGTAAACAATGACATTTTTAAAACTAATCATGCACTGTCCCTATATATAGCTACCTATTTCTCAAAAACAAACGGCACACATTTGTAATTCCTGTTTTGGACCCATCTACAAGGTAGTCCACTCTCAAACCAATAAACCTATTGCCTAATGTGTAAGGAATATGCTACTTACCAGTATGAATCTGTTCTTGGCATGTAGGGCTGCTGACATTCATAGCTTGTGCATAGATCGCCACCTAGTGTTGGGTACGGATGATTGCACTTGTTGTCTTGGAAGAGTCTTCGAAGTATCACGAGATAGGTAACTCCTCCCCTGAACTACAGTGCGCATGGGCATCCTCACCATCCTCAGACTGTTTTTCGCCATTGTGGAAGAGATGGACAGTAAAGTAAGAGATGGCCATGCCAGAGAGAATGCTGCAGTTGCTACAGCGACAGGGGAGGAGGGCGGGCAATAAATGTCACCAGCCCTACATGCCAAGAACAGATGGTGGAGAAGTGTGGCTCACTGGTTTAAGCGGCAGACTCTGAAGCAGAGATCAGGCCGGGGACCAGGGTTCAAGTCCCAACGCGGCAGGTTCTTGGGCTCATTGTCCGCGGACTCGATAATTCTCGCCTAGGCGCCTACTCTAATCATGGGTCCCACGCTGCAACTCTGGGCAATAGCTTGCTTAATCTCCACAACGGCCCCAACAACACTGGGATGCCAGGCTTCACCTTGGGGGTGCCCAGGAGGGGCATCTCACAGGGAGAGCCAGGAAGGGTTCCACAGCGTTCTACAGTGCCGGGATGCCCTGTTGCTGGGGCAGCTGTGCGCTTTACAAGTACACTACATTTACATGCATACTGGTAAGTAGCATATTCCGTTCGAGGCATTTGGGCTGCTGAACTCATATCTTGTGCATAGACTGTATAGCAGTATCTCCTCTAGCGGTGGCTACATGTACCAGCTGTAGCAGTTTGAAAAAGAGTTTTGAGGACAGCCTGCTCTACAGCAGCTTGCTGTTTAGTTTGTACATCTACACAGTAATGTTTTGTGAAACTGTGTATGGTGGTCCATGTGGCTGCCTTACAGATATCTTCAAGAGGAATATTTCCTAGGAAAGCCATGGATGCCCCCATTTTCCTAGTGGAGTGTGCTCTTGGGGGGGACGGTTAAAGTGTGTTTTGCCTTTTGATAGCATATCTGAATGCATTTAACTATCCATATGGCTATTCCTGATTTCAAAAATTGGATTCCCTTAGTGTTGTGGTGCAAAGGCAACAAACAGTTGCTTTGTTTTCCTAAAGGATTTAGTTCTGTCCACATAGTAAAGTAGAGCTCTTTTTACGTCTAGTGGGTGCAGGGCTCTCAGCTACTGACTGGATTTTGAAAGAACACTGGCAGTTCTATTGATTGGTTGATATGGAAATTGGATACAACCTTAGGCATGAATTTAGGGTTTGTTCAAAGAACCACCCTGTTGGTATGTACCTGCATGAAAGGTTCTTGAACTGTAAGCGCTTGTAATTCACTCACTCTTCTGGGGGAGGTGAAGGCCACCAAGAAAGTGTAGTTTCTGTCCTGTAACTCCAGTTCTGTAGTAGGGGTATCTCAGTTATAGTCATAATCTATTGAATAGTCCCGCCCATGTGCGTGGACCCCGGCAATCAAAAATAATCTCTTACATTGTCAAATCATGCAGAAACTGCAAAGACACTTAAGAGAGAATTTAAAGACAAATAATGCAGCCTATATCCACAGGCTACACTGTCCAGTACTTCAACTAGAAATTCCAAACAAAACCACACACAACACAGCCTGCCCAGTTTCTTCCATAGAGAAACTTGCCTCTACCAGTAAAAGACTCTGGAATGATAGAGAGGAAGGCATGGACAGACAAGCCCCATAGGCTGCCATTATGTGGCTCAAATAGGATACTGTGCCTTTAAGAGAACTTTCCAGAACTTTCTCCCAGTATCCCAGAATGCACAGCAGGTCCCTTTTACTTTCAGTTCTTTTTGAAGGCATGGCACGCCAGACCTGTAGCATTCCTTACATGAATATTTATCTCCACCGGGGAGGAGGGCGGGCGCTTATGACTAACAGATACCCCTACTACAGAACTGGAGTTACAGGACAGAAACTGCTCCTTCTGTATTAGGGGATCTCTGGGTATAGTCATAATCTAGTGAAAATAATGGCAAGCCCATCCCCACACCAAAGCGGCGGTGGAGAAAAGAAATGAACACCAATATTGTGCGAACAAATTCCGCAGCGAAGCCTTCCCAACCGGAGCATCTGTCCTGGCATCAGTGTCCAGACAGAAATGCTTAGCAAAGGTATGAACCGACTTCCAAGTGGCCGCCTTGCAGATATCTGCAATCGGAACATTACGGAGTAAAGCTGTCGTGGCAGCTTTTCCCCTGGTGGAATGAGCCTTCGGTTTACCCCCTAAGGTCTTATTACCTTTTTGGTAACAACTGTATGCAGGACACAATCCACCTAGAGATGGACTGCTTAGAGGTAGCAAGACCCATCCTGACCGATCCATAATTGACAAATAATTGGTCTGACCTACAAATATCTTTGGTTTTATCCACATAAAATTTCAACACCCTCCTAACATCCAGGGAATGTAGAGACCTTTCCGCTGGAGATGAAGGATTCTGAAAAAACGTAGGCAACGTTATGGTCTGGTTGACATGAAAATCAGAAATAACCTTGGGAAGAAATTTAGGGTGAGTACGCATAACTTTAGCAGCATGAAACACAGTATAAGGTTCTTGGCAACACAACGCCTGAATTTCACTCACCCTGCGGGCCGATGTAATGGCCACGAGGAACGCCGCCTTCCAGGACAGGTGCTGCAACGAAGCCTTATGAATAGGTTCAAAAGGCTCCTTCATCAATCTGGACAGCACCACATTCAATTCTCATGAAGGCGAAGGAAGCCTGACAGGAGGGAGCACTTTCTTCAAGCCTTCCAAAAAATCATTGATCACAGGGATCTGGTAGAAGGAAGTCTGAAGGGCATTTCCTGTAGGCAGTCAATGCAGCAAGATGAACCTTACTGGAATGAACATTAAGGCCAGACAGCGCCAAATGTAGAAGGTAAGGAAGGATGACTTCTTCCTTGCACGTCGTCAGGTCATAGTTCTTGGACTGACACCAGATACAGAACCTCTTCCACTTGTAAGCATAGGAAGTCCGGGTGGAAGGTCTCTTAGACTCCTTCAGTATGTCCATGCAATCTTCGGGCAGATTTAGATGGCCATATTGCACTCTCTCAGGAGCCATGCCGCCAAACTCAAAGACGAGAGGTTGGGGTGCAACATCTGCCCCCCGAACTTCGTGAGAAGGTCCGGCCTGCATGGCAGCCGAATGTGAGGAAGGAGAGACCGGTGAAGCAGGTCCGTGAACCACCACTGTCTGGGCCATTCCGGGGCAATGAGTATCATCCGAGCCCTGGACCAGGCCAGTTTGATGAGCACCGCCGGAATCAGGGGAATGGGAGGAAAGGCGTACAGAAAGCTGTTCGACCAGTTGATCCATAACGCATTCCCCAGCGTCCCCTGCTGGTAGTACCTGGAGGCAAAGTCTCGGCATTTGCTGTTTTGGGCGGTGGCGAACAGATCTACGTCTGGAGTCCCCCACCTTACGAAGACTTCTCCTAGTACTTTGTCGTTTATGACCCATTCGTGGTTTTCCTGAATCAGTCTGCTCAGTGCGTCCGCCTGAACATTCTGCACACCTGGCAGATGGGTAGCTGTTATCGTCAGTCCTCTGGCCAGAAGCCAGTGCCAGATCGCCTGCGCCTCCTGCGACAGAGTGCATGATCTCGAGCCCCCCTGCTTGTTGAGGTAATACATCGAGGTGGTATTGTCAGTCTGTACAAGCAGTGAGTTTGTCTGAAAGGACAGAAGAAAGGCCTTCAGTGCCAAGTGAACAGCTCTGAGTTCCAGGAAATCGATGTGATACATGGCCTCCATCGGGGACCACGTTACTTGATTCTGCAGGTTTTCCCGTGTACGCTCCCCACCCCTGGAGAGAAGCATCCATCACGACAGTCTGCGTGGGAATGTCCTTGTGGAAGGGAACCCCCCTGAGGAGATTCTCCGCTGAACACCATCACTTCAGCGACTGAAGAGCATGCAGAGACAGTCGTATCTTGTCGTCCCAAGATCCTTTCCCCTGATCCCACTGGTCCTCCAAGCACTCCTGCAGCGGTCTCATGTGCAGCCGTGCGTGTGGCTTTAGGAAGATACAAGAGGCCATCGATCCCAGTAGAGAAGACACCGTCCTCACTGTTTTAGATGGAGTGGTCATAAGAGCCTGAGCCTTCCGAAGGAGTGATAATCGTCGCTCTTCCGAAGGAGACATGCTTGCTGATAGCGTATTGATGGAGGCTCCCAAGTACTGTATGCATTGGACCGGAGTCGGGACAGACTTGGACATGTTGATGTGCAACCCCAGCTTGTTCAAGAGAAGGCTCGTCTTCTGGAAGTGTGCTCGCGCTTCCGAGAAGGAGGATGCCTTGATCAACCAATCGTCCAGGTACGGGTAGACGAACACCTTGTTCTTCCGTAGGTGTGCTGCTACCACTGCCATGCACTTCGAGAATGTTCTCGGCGCAGACTTTAGTCCGAATGGGAGTACTGTGTATTGATAATGATTGGTGCCGACTTGGAACCGCAGGAACTTCCTGTGTTTGTGTACAATGGGCACATAGAAGTACGCATCCTGTAGGTCTATAGCACATAGCCAGTCTCCCTGTTGCAACGGAGGATAAATCTGATGCAACGACAGCATGCAAAACTTTTCCCTGCGAATCCATCTGTTTGCCTGTCGCAAGTCCAGAATGGGCCTGAACTCATTCTTGTCCTTCTTGCGAACCAGGAAGAACCGAGAGTACAGACCTCTTCCTCTCTGATACAGAGGTACGTCTTCTATCGCCCTTTTCCTTAACAGGATATCTGCCTCTGCCTGGAGCTCGCACAGCTGAAACTGCGAGCTGACCGTTGGAATTGCTGGAGGCGGGCTGGTGAACCGAAGACTATCCATTGCAAACAATATTCAGCACCCACTTGTCCCGAGTAATTTTTCTCCACTGCCAGAAAAAACTGAATGCTTCCCCCTACCGGAGTGGGTAACAGATCCGGGGGAAGTAAGTGCTCAGGGCCTAGACTCGGCCGGGGTGGTGACATGCTGTTTGCGGGCCGCGGTCACAATCACAGAATCCAGAGGAGGTTCCACCCTTAGAAAAGCCGGGTCCGAATCGGGAGCCCGGTATTTTTTCTGCAATCTCAATGGTGCCGCCTTAGTCACCGCAGGGATGAGAAAAAGGTCCATGGCCGGTTCCTCCGGGCCCGGCACCAGAGGAAGTAGTGGACGAGACCGGTGTTTCTGGTGCAGTGTCTCGAAAATGACTGATTTCTTAGGCGTGGGCACCGTCAAGGATATGCCCAATTTGGCAGCGCCTCTCAATAGGACATCATGGAACGCCACCAGGTCATCAACCGACTACACCCTTGTGTCCGGCGATCCCGACAAAGTCGGAGAATAGTCCCTGGTCCCTGAGGACCTCGTGTGAGAGCGAGATCTGTGCCTCCTATGGCAGCGTCTCGACTGTGTGGACGACCTGTTGCGCGATCGCTCCCTCCTCCGGGACCGAGAGCATGACCTCCCGGTCCGTGGGCGCTCCGCAGGTTTCCGTGGAGGAGTCTTCCGTGGCTTATCCTGGGGTTGTGGTTTAGGAGTCCCCTTAGGTGGTGTAGGAAGAGGAGGTAGTGACACCGATCTCGGCGGAGGGACAGGGGGTATCTCCGGCCAAGGGGCGGGCCCATGCGGCGGGAGCGGTGGTGCTGGCTGTCCTTCGGGCGGAAGTGGTGGTAGAGGAGGGTTGACGGGAGGATTCTCCTTAGGTATAGGGGGAGGAGGTGTCTTCGGCAGAGGTGGTGTATATACCACAGAGTACACCGAGCCCGGTGACTTCTTCGGGGAAGGGGACTGCGAACCAGCCCCTCCAGTATGTGATCGCCGCCTCCGGTGCCCTCCACCAGACTCAGCGTGACTTCTGACGCCAGAACTCCTTCTGCGCCGCTTCGGGGAGTGAGAACGACTCAGACGCTGACCTCTTTCTCCTCGACTCCGAACATCGTTTTTCCGGTGTCGGATGTCGCCTCTGAGACCGGGGCCGTTTGCTGGTCTTCCTGCCTCTGGGGAGCCCCCCAGAGGCCTCAGCAGAGGCAGAGGCAACCTTCCCAGCCTGCCCAGACCCACCTGCAGCCTGCAGTCGTCTCTCTTCCAGGCCTTGAAGCCTAATCTATAGCCTTTCCCTCAGGGTCCTTGCTGAGAGGTTCTGTCACAGTCTTCAGGGACATGTGCTTCAGGGAGACAAATAATGCAGACGTCGTGTGGATCAGTCTTGGCCTTCTTCCTTTCACATGCTGGGCATTTGTCGAAAAGAGCAGGCATTAGAGCCCTAAAAAGCATGACAAACACACAGGAGAGAAGAGAAACACCAAGAATATAAACTGCAAACACTTTGTCAAAAAGTGAACTTAAATCCAATATAAACCCTTGAAAAAAGGGAGAGCTCAATGTCAGGGTCCTGTTAGCAGGAGCCGGAAAAAAGAACTGAAAGTAAAAGGGACCTGCTGTGCATTCTGGGATACTGGGAGAAAGTTCTGGAAAGTTCTCTTAAAGGCACAGTATCCTATTTGAGCCACATAATGGCAGCCTATGGGGCTTGTCTGTCCATGCCTTCCTCTCTATCATTCCAGAGTCGTTTACTGGTAGAGGCAAGTTTCTCTATGGTAGAAACTGGGCAGGCTGTGTTGTGTGTGGTGTTTGGTGGAATTTCTAGTTGAAGTACTGGACAGTGTAGCCTGTGGATATAGGCTGCATTATTTGTCTTTAAATTCTCTCTTAAGTGTCTTTGCAGTTTCTGCATGATTTGACAATTTAAGAGATTATTTTTGATTGCCGGGGTCCACGCACATGGGCGGGACTATTCACTAGATTATGACTATACACAGAGATCTCCTACTACAGAATGCAACTTTCCACGTTAGGAATTGTAGTTCGCATGAATGTAAAGGTTCGAAAGGAGGGGCCATGAGTCTGGTAAGCACTATATTGAGATTCCAGACTGGGGAAGGGGGGTGCCTAGGAGGTATCACCCTTTTTAAACCCTCCATGAAGGCTTTGATTGCGGTTATTCGAAATAGTGAAAGGTGTTGCCTGTTTTGAAGGTATGCTGCTATGGCAGCAAGGGGTAGCCATATTGAAGAGTATGCTTAGTTACATCTTTGTAGGTGCAGCAGGTAACATATAATGTTTTGTATTGATGCATCTAAGGGGTTGATTTGGTTATTGGTGCAGTAAATAACAAATCTTTTCCATTTAGCAGCATAGCACGCTCGTATGGTTGGTTTTCTTGCCTCCTTAATGATATTCATGCAATCTGGGGGCAAGTTAAGGTATCCAAACTCTAAGACCTCAGGAGCCAGCTCGCTAGGTTCATTTGGTTGGGATCTGGGTGTCTGATTTCTCCATGGTTTGGAGTTAGAAGATGAGGTGCAAGGTGCAGTCTTTGATGGGGAACTACTGAGAGTTCTAGGAACATCGTGTACCGCGGTTGTCTCGCCCATGTGGGAGCAACTAGGATTAGTGTGAGGGAGTGTTGCCGCAGTTTGCGTGCCACCAGCGGGATCAGTGGTGCTGGGGGAAAAGCGTACGCAAATCTGCCTGACCAGTTCATCCATATCGCATTGCCCTGTGACAATGGATGTGGGAACCTGGCGGCAAAGTATTGGCATTTCGAGTTTTCTTTTGTGGCGAACAGGTGTATTTCTGGGTGACCCCACTCCTCGAAGAATGGTTGGAGGACCTGGGGGTGAATCTCCCATTCGTGTAATTGCTGGCTGTGCCTGCTGAGCAGGTCGGCAACTTTATTGTCCTTCCCTGGAAGGTGTTCTGCTAGGAGAAAAATGTTTTTGGGAATCGCCCACTTCCAGATGCTCTGTGCCAGATGGGACAGCTGTGGAGAGTGCGTTCCGCCCTGTTTCTGGATATAGTACATTGCGGTCATGTTGTCCGTCCGGATCAACACAGTCTTGCTGCACAAGTATTTCTGAAATGCTTTCAGGGCTAGGAATATCGCTAGCAACGCTAGTTGGTTGATATGCAGCCTTCTCTGCTTGTTTGTCCAGAGGCCCTGTACTGTGTAGTGAAGGAGGTTGGCTCCCCAGCCTGTCAGTGATGCGTCCGCTGTTAGTACTAGTTGTGGAACCGGCTCTTGGAACAGTCGCCCCTTGGAAAGGTTTTGTGGGTTCCACCACTGCAGAGAGTTGTGAGTGCGACTGTCTACCAACAATAGGTCTTTTAGTTGTCCTTGAGCCTGGTTCCATTGCTGTGCTAGGCATTCCTGCAATGGGCGCATCCGAAGTCTGGCATGGGGGACAATGAATATGCAGGAGGCCATCATGCCTATGGGTTGCATGAAGATTTGAGCTGTCAAGGAGTGTTTTGGCAGGAATTTGCGAATGAGTGTCTGCATACTGGCTATCCTTGCTGAGTTTGGATACGCCTTTGCCACAGAGGTGTTTATGGTCGCTCCCAGGTACTGCTGTATGTGGGACGGATGCAGATGTGATTTTGTGTAGTTGATTGAGAATCCTAAGCTGTGTAACAGCTGGATTGTTTGAGCCGTGTGTGCTGCACATTGGTGGTACGATTTTTCTTGTACAAGCCAATCGTCCAGGTAAGGGTACACATGGACGTACTGCCTCCAGAGATGTGCTGCCACGGTCGCTAAGCATTTTGTAAACACTCTTGGAGCCGCGGTAACCCCGAAGGGCAAAACCTTGAATTGGTAGTGTTGACCTACTGTGAACCTGAGGTATTTTCTGTGGGCTGGATGTATGGGTATGTGGAAATACGCATCTTTGAGGTCCAGTGTTGCTAGGAAATCCCCCTGCAACGGGAGCACTTGTAATGTGATCCTATGAAAGTGCTCCGACAGTATGTATTGATTTAGGGGTCTGAGGTCTAATATTGGTCTGAGAGAGCGGTCCTTCTTGGAAATAAGGAAATATAGGGAGTACACTCCTGTCCCGTTCTGTTGGAAAGGGACTTGCTCTATGGCCCCCTTTTCTAGCATGCAGTTCACCTCTAGTTGTAACAGGGTGATGTGTTCTCTGGACATTGAACGATGTCTGGGTGGTATGTTTGGTGGTGTAGAAGTCAGTTCTAGGCAGTACCCAGACTGGATAATTTCTCTCACCCACCTGTCTGTGGTAATTGTGTTCCGGACGGGTAGGAACTGTTGGAGTTTGCCTCCGACCAGTGTTATGTGGTCTGGAGGTAGTGGAATAGAGTCACTGTTTTGAGGCAGTGGAGGCTATGGTGTTATTGCCTCAACGTCCTCTTCCCTTGGTATTGTTACCTCTGTAGCCTCCTCTGGTTGTGTTTTTGGTAAAGGAACTTTGTAAGTTACCTTTATATGAGGCCGTGGTTTGTGAGGTATGTCCTTGTGTATTTGCCTTGTATGAGGAGCGACGAAAGGAGCCCCTTTGTTGCTGAAATTGCAATGCCCCCATTGATTTTGCAGTCTGTGCTTTTTTCATTTTATCCAAAATGGTGTCGACAGCAGGGCCAAACAGAAAGTCCTGATTAACAGGCTGGTTAAGGATAGTGGACTGTACCTCATTTTTAAAACCAGAAATACGCAGCCATGCAGGTCTGCGTAGTAGGACGCTAGTGTTGATTGACCTAGCTGCAGTGTCTGCTGCGTCAAGCCTGCATTTGATGGAGGAGTTTGTTATGAATTTTACCTCCTGTATGAGATCTTGGGCTTGTGCTTTGAAAGGCTCAGGTAGGTGTTGCATTAGGGTCTCTAGCTGGTCGTAATGCACCCTGTTGTAACAAGCCAGTAGAGCTTGTGTATTAGCGATCCTCCACGAATTGAAGCCTTGTGCTGCTACTCTTTTCCCTGATGCCTCTAGTATTTTTGACTCCTTGTCTGGGGGAGGTGCCTCCCGGTGGTCTGAGAGTTGGCTTTTACGTGCGTTGGCCACTACCAGTGAATCAAGTAGTAACCGACCTTTGATGTAAGTAGGGTCTGTAGGGGCTGCCCTATACTTTCTCTATTCTGGGGTTGATAACCCGTGCCCTGGCTGTGTCCTTAAATATGTCAGGTGCATGTTTCAGAACTCCCTTTAACATGGGAAGTGTTTTGACACTTTTTTCTGATGTAGGGAAGGTGTCAAACAAGAAGTCTTCCTCAACAGGGTTGTTATGCATATCTACATTGTGAAACTGTGCAGCCCTGTCGATGAGCGGATTAAAAACTACGGTATCATAAGTAGGTGACTGCTTAGTAGGATAAGAGGACATATCGGGGATGGGTGTTGTAAGGGTCAGTTGGCTCTTACCATGGTTCTTGTGGTTCAGGGTCCTGTGGGAAGTCATATTGAGGCTGTGGCTCATCCCCTGTGTTACCTTAGTCGTCCCCGTGATGGGAGGGAAAATAAGGAATGTATGGATTAAAAGGAGTAGTAGGCATGATAGGTTAAAAATGAATGAAGGGTCAGGAAGGAGAAGTCCCAGGGCCTAGGGCCGGTTGCTGGCTATCAGTCAGGATAGCTTGACTCCAGTGGCGTAGTGAGCACGGGACCCACGTCTCGGGCTTTTCACCCTATGTGGGAAGGGTATGCCCAGACGTGGGTCCCGTGCTCACTACGCCACCGGAGTCAAGCTATCTTGGCTGATGGCCAGAAACTGGCCCTAGGATGCTTGATTCTGGTCCAGGGAAGACATAGCTTGGCAGTTCGGGCTGGATTGTTCTTATGAGGCACAGGGTCAAGACTGATTTGCATATGGCCATGTCTGAACTGGGGTGGCGTGGTGAGCAAAATAACGATGGATTATACCCAGATCTGTGATTAGGGGTGAATGTTTTTCCAATGTGCAACATTCCGTCTATCATCTTGTGTGTTTTGCTTTAAGAGGAAAAGAGCTGCCAGATTGAAAATCTTATCGAAGGCCGAATAGGAGAAAACGGAACGAATAGTCCATGTCGGCCACTCTGAAACGTAAGAATTTCCTGTGCGTGGGGTGAATGGTGATGTGGAAATAGGTGTCCTGAAGATCTAAGGTAGTCATGTGATTGCCTTGATTTACGAACTGAAGCACCCCTTGAAAAGAACATACAAAAGGATTTTTTCAGAGAATTTGTTGAGGTGGAGTAGGTCGAAGATGGGGCGCCATTCTCCGGTTTTCTTTCAGATGAGGAAAATTCTTGAATAAACACTGTCCCTCGCTATGCACCCGGTACCTCTTTGAACGCTCCCTTGTGAAACCTGTTTTTAGGTCTCGCCTGTCGATGCGCATGCGCATCGAGCAAGGCGAGAGTATTGCGAGTTATCCACTCTTTATCCACACTGCAAGGAATCGTGGAGATTCCTTGCAGTGCACGATAAATTTAAGCTCAATGCGCACGCGCATTGAGCTTAAATGCGCGTGCACATGCCCCCAGCCGCCTACTCTCTCTCTCAGCCTTCCCACAACTCCGCCCCCTCACTACTTGATTGCACGGCCGCTAGGCCGTGCCTCCCCTACTCTCCTCCCCCCTCCTCCTCTCCTCCCATGCCTGCCTGCCTGCCTCAACTCTCCGCCTCCCGATCTTTTCCTAGCTCCTGATCTTCTCCTGCCGGGGTTCCGATTTCCCTTGCACCCCCGATCGTCCCCTGATTTCCTCTTGTCTCTGCCCTCGCCGGATCCTCGGTTTCCTACTTCCTGGCTCCCTTTTCCCGGCTTCCTGGTTGCGCCTCACCGAACCCGGGGCATCTCACGGGCGTTGCACCCTCCGTTGAAACCACGCGGGCTCTTCCTCCTGACGCTGCTTTCGGTTCTGAAGGAACACGTGTGCAGACTACAGATGAAAGCCATCTGCCCCGCGCCCCCTCCCCCTAGCACCCCCAGCCCGAGGCAGCTTCCCCTGCACAGACCTGCTCTCGGAGGTTCAATTATCGATCCTGCATAAGTTCTAGGCACGTTATTTTAATACAAATACCCGTTAAGCAGGCTCGACTTCCACAGCCTTAACATCATTTTACTTTTACAATATGCAATTTTTTCACTTGTTCTAAATCTGTAATCTGCTCTCTGTCCTCTTGAGCCATAACTTTTGTTTAATTACGGCCTCTCCTTCACTCACTCAACATGGCCGCCGCAGTCTTGCACTCCCTTCCGTCATAGAATTTCCCGTCCTGCTCTGGTCCTTCCACACAGGCTTATTACAGCCAAATGCCTCCATAACCAGGAGGCTTTCCGCCTTGCCACAAACACTCGGACCAGTGCAAGCAGCGTCATCCTTCTCATTGATTCTCCTAGCAAGTAGGACTAATTCCGCTGCATGTAAGTACTTAGCCTAACGTCCCGCACATTTCCCCCTCACCTGTTACCACACGTAACAGCAATTTACGATGGCTCTCCTCTCACAGAATTCCACCTTTTGCGTGCTCTGTCTCTATCTCATGCACTATGTGCTCTCTGGCAACATCAATAAACACCTCTTGGCTACCGCTTCCACGCGGGCTCTTCCTCCTGACGCTGCTTTCGGTTCTGAAGGAACACGTGTGCAGACTACAGATGAAAGCCATCTGCCCCGCGCCCCCACCCCCATGGAACCCCCAGCCCGAGGCAGCTTCCCCTGCACAGACCTGCTCTCGGAGGTTCAATTATCGATCCTGTTTCCGGTGCCTTTGTGTGTCTACGAAAGTGGGAATTGTACTGAACGTGAGAAAAACACACACAGCTACTGCTGCCTTGGAAGACTGCCAAAAGGGCGCTGACGCTGGCCACAAACTTGTTTGTTTTTGTTTTTACAAAGTACTTGTCGCGTAAGTATTGACGCCTCCACAGGTTATTTTGTTCAGTGTTAACTTTGTGTACCAATCACCGTTAGTGCCCCTATCTTTCGCGTCGGCATCTTATTTATTGACCGTCCTTCCATTCTACAATGCCACTAACTGCATTTAGTGCTCTGGCGAAATGGCCAACTCGATTCGGATGTACATCAGCGTAATTCTTCTTTTTACTGCTTACTGAGATTAATCTATTTTGCCCTTTCCCTCTGCTAAATTGTAAGGTGGTGAATGTTTACTGTTCAACCCCAACATTGTTTTCATTAAGGCCAACCCAGAATTTGTTACAAAGGTATCCGTAAATAAACCAGTGGTTTGTGCTGGCACATTACGTAGTGAGTTTTTATTTCGATACATTTTGGTGTTATAGCACGTGTGCCTAAATAATAGCAATTTCCTTTTGCTTGCATTGGTGTAGTGCCCTTTCGGTGTTTGATGTATCCCTGAAGCACCCACTTTTCACGTGGTTCTGAAGTTAATATTACAAACCTGAGTACTATCAATTTTGTAGAGCAAGTATCTCAACCTCTCCCAGAACAAGCTTCTTTAATATCTTGGGTTCAGTACATTTAAACATCTGGAAGAATGCATTGCAGGTGGAGTTTTGCATGTACTGTGGTGCCTTGGCAAGTAGTTGCGATACATTTTTAGTTGTTAGTGTGTGTTCTGAAAATGGGTCACCCTCAACCCCTCACCCACCCTCAACCCCTCACCCACCCTCAACCCCTCACCCACCCTCAACCCCTCACCCTCACTCACACTCACCCACCCTCACTCACCCTCACTCACCCTCAACCCCTCACCCTCAACCCCTCACTCACCCTCACCCTCACTCACCCTCAACCCCTCACCCTCAACCCCTCACTCACCCTCAACCCCTCACCCTCACTCACCCTCAACCCCTCACTCACCCTCAACCCCTCACCCTCACTCACCCTCAACCCCTCACCCTCACTCACACTCACCCACCCTCACTCACCCTCACCCTCACCCTCACCCCACCACCCCACCCACCACCACCCCCTCACCCACACTCACCCCCACTCACCCTCACCCCCACTCACCCTCAACCCCTCACCCTCAACCCCTCACCCACACTCACCCCCACTCACCCTCAACCCCTCACCCTCAACCCCTCACCCACACTCACCCCCACTCACCCTCAACCCCTCACCCACACCACCCCCACCACCCTCAACCCCCACCCACACCACCCCCACTCACCCCCACTCACCCCACCACCCCCACTCACCCTCAACCCCTCACCCTCAACCCCCACCCTCACCCCTCACCCACCCTCAAACACTCACCCACCCCAACCCCTCACCCACACCACCCCCACCCTCAACCCCTCACCCACACTCAACCCCTCACCCTCAACCCCTCACCCACCCCAACCCCTCACCCTCACTCACCCCCACACACCCCCACCCACCCCCCACTCACCCCCACTCACCCCCACTCACCCCCACTCACCCCCCACCACCCCCACCACCCCCCACTCACCCCCACTCACCCCCACCACCCCCACTCACCCTCACCCCCTCACCCACACTCACCCCCACTCACCCTCACCCCTCACCCACACTCACCCCCACTCACCCTCAACCCCTCACCCTCAACCCCTCACCCACACTCACCCCCACTCACCCTCAACCCCTCACCCTCAACCCCTCACCCACACCACCCCCACTCACCCCATCACCCCCACTCACCCTCAACCCCTCACCCACACTCACCCCCCCCTCACCCTCAACCCCTCACCCCACCCCCTCACCCACACCACCCCCCCCACACCCCAACCCCCACCCCAACCCCTCACCCACACTCACCCCCCCTCACCCACACCCCACACCCTCAACCCCTCACCCTCAACCCCCACCCACCCCACCCCCCACCCCAACCCCCACCCACCCTCAACCCCTCACCCTCAACCCCTCACCCACACTCACCCCCTCACCCCAACCCCTCACCCACACCACACCCCACCCCTCACCCCCACCCCCCACTCACCCCACACCACCCCCACACCACCCCCCACTCACCCACCCACCCACCCACCCCCACTCACCCCACCCCACCACCCTCAACCCCACACCCCCACCCCACTCACCCCCACACCCTCAACCCCTCACCCACACTCACCCCCACTCACCCTCACCCCCACTCACCCTCAACCCCTCACCCTCAACCCCTCACCCACACTCACCCCCACTCACCCCCAACCCCTCACCCTCAACCCCTCACCCACACACACCCCCACTCACCCCACCCCCACCCACACCACCCCCCACTCACCCTCAACCCCCACCCACACACACCCCCACTCACCCTCAACCCCTCACCCACAACCCCCTCACCCACACCACCCCCACACACCCTCAACCCCACACCCTCAACCCCACACCCTCAACCCCCACCCACAACCCCTCACCCTCAACCCCTCACCCACACTCACCCCACACCCTCAACCCCTCACCCTCAACCCCTCACCCACACTCACCCCCACTCACCCTCAACCCCTCACCCACACTCACCCCCACTCACCCTCAACCCCTCACCCTCAACCCCCACACCCTCAACCCCACACCCACACACAACCCCTCACCCTCAACCCCACACCCACCCTCAACCCCTCACCCACCCTCAACCCCTCACCCTCACTCACCCCCACTCACCCCCACTCACCCCCACTCACCCCCAACCCCTCACCCACACTCACCCTCAACCCCTCACCCTCAACCCCTCACCCACACTCACCCCCACTCACCCTCAACCCCTCACCCTCAACCCCTCACCCACACTCACCCCCACTCACCCTCAACCCCTCACCCACACTCACCCCCACTCACCCTCAACCCCTCACCCTCAACCCCTCACCCTCAACCCCTCACCCACACTCAACCCCTCACCCTCAACCCCTCACCCTCAACCCCTCACCCTCAACCCCTCACCCCCACTCACCCTCAACCCCTCACCCACACTCACCCCCACTCACCCTCAACCCCTCACCCTCAACCCCTCACCCTCAACCCCTCACCCACACTCACCCCCACTCACCCTCAACCCCTCACCCTCACCCCCACTCACCCTCAACCCCTCACCCACCCTCAACCCCTCACCCTCAACCCCTCACCCTCAACCCCTCACCCACCCTCAACCCCTCACCCTCAACCCCTCACCCTCAACCCCTCACCCACCCTCAACCCCTCACCCTCAACCCCTCACCCACCCTCAACCCCTCACCCTCAACCCCTCACCCTCAACCACCCTCAACCCCTCACCCTCAACCCCTCACCCTCAACCCCTCACCCTCAACCCCTCACCCTCAACCCCTCACCCTCAACCCCTCACCCTCAACCCCTCACCCTCAACCCCTCACCCTCAACCCCTCACCCTCAACCCCTCACCCACACTCACCCCCACTCACCCTCAACCCCTCACCCACACTCACCCCCACTCACCCTCAACCCCTCACCCTCAACCCCTCACCCACACTCACCCCCACTCACCCTCAACCCCTCACCCTCAACCCCTCACCCACACTCACCCCCACTCACCCTCAACCCCTCACCCTCACCCCCACTCACCCTCAACCCCTCACCCACCCTCAACCCCTCACCCTCAACCCCTCACCCACCCTCAACCCCTCACCCTCAACCCCTCACCCACCCTCAACCCCTCACCCTCAACCCCTCACCCACCCTCAACCCCTCACCCTCAACCCCTCACCCTCAACCCCTCACCCACCCTCAACCCCTCACCCTCAACCCCTCACCCACCCTCAACCCCTCACCCACCCTCAACCCCTCACCCTCAACCCCTCACCCACACTCAACCCCTCACCCACCCTCAACCCCTCACCCACCCTCAACCCCTCACCCACCCTCAACCCCTCACCCTCAACCCCTCACCCACACTCAACCCCTCACCCAACCCCTCACCCACACTCAACCCCTCACCCTCAACCCCTCACCCTCAACCCCTCACCCACACTCAACCCCTCACCCTCAACCCCTCACCCTCAACCCCTCACCCACACTCACCCCCACTCACCCTCAACCCCTCACCCACACTCACCCACACTCACCCCCACTCACCCTCAACCCCTCACCCACACTCACCCCCACTCACCCTCAACCCCTCACCCTCAACCCCTCAACCCCTCACCCACACTCACCCCCACTCACCCTCAACCCCTCACCCACACTCACCCCCACTCACCCTCAACCCCTCACCCTCAACCCCTCACCCACACTCACCCCCACTCACCCTCAACCCCTCACCCTCAACCCCACACTCACCCCCACTCACCCTCAACCCCTCACCCACACTCACCCCCACTCACCCTCAACCCCTCACCCTCACCCCCACTCACCCTCAACCCCTCACCCACCCTCACACTCACCCCCACTCACCCCCACTCACCCCCACTCACCCCCACTCACCCCCACTCACCCTCGCTCACCCTCGCTCACCCTCAACCTCATGCTAAAGATTTACAAAAAAACCCATTAACAATTCTAAAAGCACTAACTCTAATGCTGCGAGACCTATTGCATTTCTAATGCTTGTTTATCTGAGCGAGTAATTCCAATAGATGCGGAGGCAAAGGACCTCTGGGTGGGCAATTTGGAGGAATCTTTTCCAATTCCAAAATGGGACCGTTGGAAACTACATCTAGGAACCATCCGTCAATTGTTATAGACCATTTGGTGAGGAAACAGGAAATCTTCCCACCAATTCTGAAAGAACTGGTGTGATTTGTGGCCTACATCAGGTGTTTGTCACTGCTTCTTGGTGGCATCTCTGCCTCTACAGGTTGTTTTGTCCCTATAGTGCCTGTAGAAAGCAGCAGGAGGTTGCCTATACGACTGCTGGTGCTGTGGTGTGGTGTTGACTTCTATCGAGATTGCCCCCGATATACTTGGAACTGTTTTTAGTAGTTAGAACCTCCTCGAAGGAAGACGAACCCCAGCCTCTAGCACCACGAAAAGGCTGTCTCTTAAGCTGCAGGATGCCTAGCCGCTTTGCAGTATCCGAATCTTTCTTTATTGCTTGTAGCGCTTAGTCAGTCAATGTGTTGGCCAAACAGGGATTCGCCATCCTAAGGCTTATCGATGACTTTAGTTTGCACTTCCTGGCGGAAAGAGGTGGCTCTCAACCATTCTGGACGTCTTAGTATCGCAGCCCCATACAACTGACAGAAACCTGTCGACAAAACATGGACAGCACAATCAACAATTTTCCGCCAAGATCCTATCGCCTTCCTTAAGAATTTTCCTGGTTTCTGCCCTCCAGTCCTCAGACAATATATCAATGAACGGCGAAATGTCTGACCACATGTCGGTCGTATCTACCTAGAATAGTGAGAGTTTGTCGCTCTCACCGTGGTTGCTGCCATAGTAGAATTTCTTGCAAATGGAGTCAAGAAGTCGTCTGTCAGGAGCGGCGGACAGGGGTGAAGCCGGATTTCTGACATGACGTTGGGCTGCCTGGAAAATCACAGCATCCGGCTTTGTTGCTCTAGAAGGCAGGCAGGCTAGTTGTCAGGCGCCTTATATTTCTTTTCCAACGTAGGTAAAACTGCTGTAATTGAAGCCGCTGTTCGCATTACCTTCAGGCCTTCTTCCCATATAAAACCCATTATGGGACTGAACAAACCAGTCTTAGTTTGTTCCTTAAAATCGTATAGGAAAGAACCAGCTTGTTTGAGGACCATGGAAAGCTGAAATCTCTTTGCCGCCCTTTCCATAAGAGTATGAAAACCCCCCAAGTCTTGAGGTGGCGAAGCCACTGGAGGTGCGGTTGAAGGAGACTGCATCTGATAACCGTCCCATTGGTTAGGTAGTGATACCTCATCCAGTTGTTCTTCCTCTATTTAACCCCTTCGATGCTCATGCACGGTTGAGCTGTGCTCATGACGAGCTGAGCTCGTCATGAACACACCCATTAACATTATGGGCCAGCACGGGAGGAAAATCTCTCAAGCAACCAAGGAGTTAATCATCAGTAGTGAGATTCTCTGGACCCTGCAGTTGTGGTGCCGCAGGTGGTGGAAAAAATGGTACATATTATCAAAGACTATTGAGTAATCAGCATTTGAGGGAATCTGCTGTAGTAATCTTCCAACATGTGCTGCAGATTTGATACTAGGGAAACAGGCATTTGAATTATTTGTTATCTATGTCTATCCTGGTTGGGGTCCTGAGGATAGTTAACCTACTCATCATCCTCCAGGCATTTTATCTGAAGGTCTGAAGGGCTGCGAGCCATGCCAAACCTGCTCTGTTCATCTGAATCCTCTTCCTGATCATCCCCATAGTCAAAGATTACTTTTGGAGGACTGGGAGAATCCTTACTAGGAGAAGTGTCCTTGGCAGCTTGCACCTTCGTGGACGTCGAATCGGATCCATTATCATGAGTTGCGGGTAAGATCAGAGACGAAGAAACAGTCGACAGAGTAAATGCAGACGATGTTAAGAAAACCGGCGACGAGGCAGTCGACGTTTCTTCCGTCGAGATCCTGGACATTGATGTTGGTAGACACAAGCCAGTGGACATAGTCTTCAAGTCCGTCGAGGGGGTCGCTGTCAATTAGGCTGACTCAGAAGAGAAATTTTTGCTCTTAAGAGCCGCTGGCAACCGCAGCAGGGAGGACGTATACGACGACTACTCTTTCCAAGATAGTCCTTTTTTCTTCATTGTTTTCATAGGTGATGCTGTTGTCTATGTAGAAGGCCTCACTTTTATTGAAACTATGGTCGACAGAAGTAGACTATGACATAGGTTTAGTTTGAGGCGATGAGAAGGTAGACTTCGTCGTCGCGGCAACAGAAGCTTTCGCCAACAAAGGTGTCGATGACTATCGTTGACGGAGCATCTTTGAGGTGACTAAATAGTCTCCAGTAGAGACCTGGAAGTTGTCTTTACCTTAGAGGCGGCCTTAGAAGGTGTAGAGGGCACGGAATGACCCATATGAGAGGCACACCTTTTTAGATGCGGAGGGCTAATCATCAGATTCTGCAGAATGGTGCTGGTTGTTAAACACCTTTCCAGCCTTAGGCGAGACCAATTCCACCTCACAACCTTTTTAGAAGCAGTAGGTTTAAGGGAGGAATCACGGTCGTCAGACAGAGGATTGTCTTTGGTCTTCAACTTCTGAGCCCCCAAAGAAGGCTTCCCTCTCTAGCTCTCCTAGCTTTCTGAGCGAAAGTTCTGTAGATTTCAGTCTCTCACCTGGTGATCAGGGTGAAGGCAATAAATACACTTCGTTTGGGATCATCCAAGTGTAGTCTGTGCTTCTAACAGAAGTACAAAACCTACATTGAGACCTTTTGTAGAAGACATGCTGATCTGAAGAAAAGAGTTGTTCAGTAGGACAAGAGAGAAAGTACTAAGAGCTCAGGGATACTCCCTTCACACAACATACGGTAGAAAATCTCAGAGCCTGGAGTCTGTGGAGAGGGTTCTCAAGGGTGGTGTCGACTAATTGGTTTGAATATGAACCATTCCCAATGACTTGGATGAGATATTAAAGTGAATGTTTTTTCTCCATTAACTTCAATGTTAAAGTCTTTACTTACTGCTTTTAATGTACTGTGTGACTCCCCCTTCTAGCAATTCAAGCATGTGAACCTACAAAAGATTCCCCCAATATTCGAAAAATAAAATAATTCAAATATGCGGCCACAAAAGAGCATTAAATTAAATTTGTTTTTCAAAATCTAATTTGAAAATGAGCTTCAGGGTCATGCAAGTGGGCAGAGGTATTACAAGGTGTCAGAATATCAAAGTCCTCTGATAATGAAACTGAAGCACCCACAGCCGCTGCTCGAGCTCTATCGAGTTATCTAGACACATTCCACCCTACCCAAGCATTTCTGGCAATTTACCTGGGCTTTTCAGAAGCCTTTATCTTGTGGGTGGCGGTGAAATGAAATTGAATGGATAATTGCCATTTACCCGTTTGGACCCAGGCCTGGATAGAGGATTTAGATCCCGCTTAAGGCTCTTAGCTTTCCGGCTCATGATGAAAAGCCTCACTCCATCCCACCGGTGTCTCAGATAGGTCTGCAGGTTCCTGGAGAACTGTATTGGAAGTGGGCAAGGGGGGGATTTTGCCAAAGCACAATGGGCAGAGGTGAATGGGACGATGTATAAGAGTAGAATAAAGAACTTCCAGCAGAGGAGCATGGGACAGGACCAAATAGAAAATGAACAGCCTGTGTTTACCCCAAACCATCATAACATCTCAAAGAATCAGCAAAAAAATGGAGCACTGTTGAAACTTGGAGACAAGATGTGGAACAAGAATAGGGTTGGTTTAATCCTATCTGCACAAATGCAGACCTCACTTACCAGCCTCTTTGATCGGGCTACTTCTTTGCGGATATCTTTAGGCAAGAATCCATAAATGCCTTCATCTTCCTCTCCTCGCTGCCAAATTCCACTGGACAACAACTACGGAGAAACAGAAAACTACAATCAGTGGATATTTAATCAATAGTCAAGATGTAGAAACTGACAGATCTAACATCTGATACACAAAAGCTACTGCTAACTGATTTTGAGGTGCTGGTCAAGCTACATTAAAGAGAGTATGAATCAGGTGTCCCTCCGCCAGATAGAGATCAAACGGGACTCTAGATGAGGGATGGACAATCCTCATCCAGTCTGGCACTTGTATGCCTTCTCTTAAAACTCAAGTCCACTTGGAAGGGGGTAGGGGGCTCTCCAATCTAGATTAGATGAAACCACTGCTCACCATTGCTGTAGGGTTTTTCGTATTTGTGTAATGTTCTTGCCTTCACCACTATGCTGGGGGTTTTAGACTGAAAGCAATAGGTTTCAAACCACATCCTCTCCCTTGAGGCATATACTCTACTGGGTACCACGTTTAGTCCTCTGAGGAATGCACATAGCCATCACATTTCCAAAATCCCTCTCAGTCTGTTAGTTAAAACGTATCAAAGCTGATCACCAGCATCTCACAGGTATTGAATTTGGATATTGGGGGGGGTCTCTAGATTACAAGCTCAAATTCTGGAAGCAATATTCCAGATCAGACCTCCAGAAATGTGCTAAAAAGATGACGCTGCCAGAATTGGACAACAGCACACATGAAGTCTTTGAAACTATATTAGACCTCTGAAGTGGTCAGCAGCCCAGTTAAGGCCTCCAGAAGTGAAAAAACAGATTGGATGAGACCTACTGAATGAGGTAATGCCCATGAATCCTCCTGAACTGGAGCATACCCTAGCAGCAGCCTGACTGGACACAATAGAACCAATCTGAGCTCCAGAATGGGAAAGCACCAGAGGACTAGACTTGAGAGCATAACACTGCTCCCAGATAACACCAGTGAGGGTGCTTGTGACAGTACAACCTCCCCATAACTCCCAATATACCTATACATACCACAAATAGGCTTGATCTACCTCGTCATTGCACTAAAAGGTAATATAACAAAAAGGTAATAAAAAAGGGTACAAATGTGAATGGTTGAGGTTGTAGAGCTCAATGCCCACAGTTTTTCTAAGAGTCCAAAAGAAAGGTCAGAGTCTCATCTCTGAAGATGCTCCCTATGAAAGCCATGTCTGACGTAACGAGGAGTGATCCTTTTCTGGACCTAGGGGGCCGGGATCAAACTTTTGAAGAGTGTGAAGATACCCCCTATACTAGTGATCTTAAATTACTGGAGATGCTCCCCTTGGTATCTAAAATGGTCATCTTATGACCATAGTACATTTTTAGGTTCGTTTTTGATCACTCTGCTACCATATATCCATTGTTAATATAAAGTTGTACACCCAAAAAGATAATACAGGTCTTATTATAAAGTATACTTACCACGTCATGTCATTGTTTTTTCTTTCAAATACCACCCGTGACCCATTTAATGGCGTGCCAAAAAAAACTTTTGTACCAATTATATAAATCCTTCTACGCACAACACAATAAAAAATATACAGAACATCAAAACATTACATTAACTCATCACATTAATCTTTGTGTCATATAAGGTCACAACAAGTGCATATTGTTAGGTGGTGTCCTGTGGTGTAACCCTAAGGTGGTTACATGTTTATAAATCTTTCGGTACATGTTTTGACCCTCCGTGATGTAGTCCAAACAGTACTATGCAGCCCTTTTGTGGTCGATCATTTACATTTTCCTGGAGGTTTCAATACTCTCCTCGTCCATTTGGTAAGTTAATTATTTCTTTCATGATTGTAGAATGACTAATGGCCACTTAGACTTGTACACCTACACATTTATTAATGAAAGTCTTCTTCAGGGCTGGTGGAATATTGTACAAGCCACGTTCAGTGAAGAAAAGTTCAGTCATAGTACTGCTCCTCCAGTTGAGTGAGTGGTCTGGGCCCAGCGAGGAGGCTGCTGCGTTAAGTCACTTCAAGTGTTCAAGTACTGTAGGTATTCAAGGATGTGTTTGTTAGACAGGAGTCTATCTGCTGATGGACTTCTGGTACGGCCCTGCCGGAGGACGCCATTGTGTAAGGACTAGAACCCTACATGAAGCATTTGGATTCCAGACCTTGCTTTTGTACAACTTCAACAGGTAAAAAACAATTGTTAAGCACATTATAAGGAAGTCCACATGTTGTGATATTACTCAACTGTTAAACAGTGCTGAAGTCTATAAAATAAGGGAGTTCATTAAATAGCAACTACTGTAAAATCTAATCTTACACAGTGGGGACAAACAAAGGTAATTAATTACAATGCTTAGTTTGCTGAAAGTAGGGCTGGAGTTTACCCTCTGGCAAATTGGGACCACACTAGGCGAGCAAGACCAGCACACCCGTTAAGGAGAGCTCCAGGATATGTTTTACAATTATTACTGCTATTAGTTTGAACAGGTCTTGCAATACAAATGATTACATGCATATTCTGCAGAGGCGGACGTTTTACCTCACATATGAGGTCCAAGAACACTGCCTTCTACATAAAGGGACTGCCAGCAGCAATCCATGCCATTACACTGCTAGCAAAGTTAGAGTAAGCAGCCACAAACAAGGAACCCCTCCATTTTCCCACTCATGAGCCAGAAGATACATTCCCTGAAACAATCTGCACATTATACCTTAAAAGATAGTACACTACACCTTGCTAGGAGCAGTCCTTTATCTCCTGAACGTTACAAGGGACCCTTTCAATTCAGGTCACAGATGGCATCCACCAGGATCCTCTGTACTGCAATGTCATTCACCCCATTTGATCACATTACATATCATGCAAACACTGTATCCCCCTTCCCATTCTTACATTAACTGCCCTCTCCCCCCAACCCACTACCACATAAGGGCAAAGACAACTTTCCCTCAACTGGCGATTCGTCCCAAGTGTAACTACAGACTAAACCCTCCCAAGCGTCAATTCAAACACCTACATTCTCCTCCCCACACGAAGTGAAAGTGAAGAGAGTAAAAAACCTGGGGGCAGACACCCAGCCTAAGCAGGGGACCCCCAGCAGATAGGTTCTGCCACTCCAACCTCCAAGGGGCAGTAGTGTCTTTGAACTGGTCTCCTTTGTAGGTGATGTACAGAAAGCAAATTGAGGCCTGTCTTTGTCAGGCCTGGTCACATTTACCGGTTGTCCCCCATCTACAATATCTACGTTATCTACAATAACCGGATTTTCCTAATTCAATCCACAGACAGGAACCTGGAATTATTAGACAACCTGTTCCCCACTTTCAAAGAGCACCTCTCCATTCCGCGGACCTTCACCCATATCACCTCTAGTCCTACCACCCCTGACTTCACGCTCCCACCCACAACCCTTCTAACCTAGTGCAGCACCATGCAGCTACCACACACTCCTCATTCAGAGACAGACCTACCACCCCTGACTTCTCAGCTTCCACCCACAACCCTTCTATCCTAGTTCAGCACCGGGTAGCTACCACACACTCCTCAAACACAGACACAGATCTCTCCCCCTCATACACCATTCGCACCCCCACCCCCCCTACCAACCCTCGGACCTCCACGCATACCATTACCACTCCTCGCACCCCTGACATCACAGCTCCCACCTACAACACATCTAACCTAGTTCAGCACCAGAACGACATGCACAACGACAAATCCCACCCTTTATCCCCCCCATGCTCAGTCCCCACTGCCCTCTAACTAACTACGCAGAACACACCTCCTTTCTTAATTTAACTCCCCCGCCTCACAACAGGACCATCTCCAATCCCATTTAACCCCCATTCTCAGCCCCCATTACCCCCTCGTCCTGCACTCCCACCACCACTAACCTATACCAATCCTCCACCTTGTTCTCTCCGTCTACCACCTATGCCCTTACGCATACCACCTACCTCCTCCCTACCTCATCCACACCCCTCACTCATACCACCAACCTCCTCCCTACCTCATCCACACCCCTCCCGCCTAAACCCGCTCTCCCCCCTAGCACCAGCCCGTACACTGACACAACGGAGCCCTGCACGAACACCAGCTCACTCCCCCACCTGCACGCTAATTCCCCGGTCAGTCATTCACCCCCGATTTCCATTCCCACCTCAAACACCTACCCACGCTGGACAAGATTATGGCCACCCTCATCCAGGTCAAAGAAGACATCCACATCAAAGAACTACTCTCCACACACCCCAGACACCCCTCACCCACCTCCACCTCCCCTCCCAACATGCCCCCCACCCTTCCGGTTGACTCTCACTCAACACTCCCCTCACTGGACTTCAATCATTGTTCGCAATCGCAAAAACCGCCCTCGTCGCCCCTGCAACCCTCTTTCGGACCTCGACACACTCACCCTCCTCCGCTCCTACGACCCAGCTCCCCAAAATCACACATCCACCTCACACCTCACCATTCCCACGATACACTCAAATCCCCTTAGACCCCCCACACGAAACAGCAGAATCTCCATCTCTAACAACCTTAGAAAAATCCCTCTCTCTCTCTAGAACCCTCTACCACCCTCAACACACCCCGTCTCAAATGCACTCTCCTCAACTGTAAATCTGCCTCGAAACACTCAGCCGCCATCGCTGATCTCATCCTAACACTGGACCTTGACCTAATCATCTTGACTCAAACCTGGCTAACAATCTTCTACACCTATAATGGATATTCTGGTTCCTCCCAACTACAACATCATTAGACTTGACAGGTCCGGCAAAACAGGTGGAGGAATCGCATGCATCTACAGGAACAACCTCTCTGTTCTGAAAGTCAACTCCACCTCCCTACCATCCCCAACATCCTATGAATACATCTGCCTCGACATGATCAGTGAGGGCAAACCGATATTTTCTCTGCACAGCATATACCACCCACCCAGGGACAACCTCATCTTTTCCCAACAAATCATGGATATGATCTCAACCAATTCCGGACGGCAGCTCACCCAAATATACCTTGGCGACTTCAACCTCCACTGGAATGATCGCAATGACGCGGTGGTAAATAGTCTTAAAAATTTCCTCAATGCCCTTGACCTCACTCAAATATGCAACAGCCTGACCCACGAGAAAAGCTCTATCCTCGACCTTATCTCCAAGGAGAACTCTATCCCACTCGAGTCCATCCAACACGACGACTGGTCAGATCATCATATTGTCACATTCTTCATCAATGAAAAAGTTCAATTTAACCCGGTTCAATCCTCCAAGCCCAAAGCCTGGAAAAGAGACCTGAAAAAACTCAACCCGAGCTCTCTGCCTCCTAACAGTTGCAATCGCCTACTTCCACCTACCGGAGCTACGGACGTTCAATCCTTGACTGACCACCCAGGAGTCCCTGCGCTGCACAGGTGTGCACGGCCGCGCCCCCAGCAAGACACGCCCCACGGCCGACCAGCAGACAAAAGAAGGAAGCCTCGCAATAGTAAGCGGGAACCCTTGCACGAAGGAACTTACTGGGTGCTGTTGCTACATAGAACGCCAAATCGCCATTCTGCCCCTGCTAGCCAGCTGGCCTCCCCGTATCCAAGGAGGGATTGACCGCCCCGCCGCACGGTAACAACTTGCAGCACCCGCTTCGCGGGTGCCGCTGCGCGGCGTGTGGCGTGGGGTTGAGGCCGGCGGACTGTGCACAGCTGCGGAAGGAGGAAGGAGGAGGTAACATCTGAGCTAACTGAGGGCGCGAGCCGCAGGGACTCTCAAGACCAGGAGTCCCTGCGCTGCACAGGTGTGCACGGCTGCGCCCCCAGCAAGACACTCCCCCCGGCTGCAACGCTCGGTATAAAAACAACGGGCAGGCGCTCAGCGGGACGCGAGCGGGACGCCGAGCGAAGCCCGGGCAAAGGGCGGGCCCTCTGTGGCCCTCAGAGGCCTGAGGAGCCTGGCCTGGGCCACAAACCCTGGCCGGATTCCCTTAGCTCTCCCTATTTACCACTGTTAGGAAACACTGGTTATGAATTGTAGGGAAACCAGAAGTATGGCTGCCGCAGGAGCTAAAAAACTTACTGGAACTCCGGATGACTTTATCACCCGCACCCATGCTTTAATTGATGAGGGAATAATACTCATGGACAGGAGAGTCTCCCAAGACCTGGCCATGGCCAAGTGTTCCTCTCTGGGCCTCATTGCCCAGGCACAGACGCCTATCACCGATTCACGGTCGAGTATCCAGGCCATGGTACATAGCACCGGGGCGACTGGAGACCCGGATGTTTTAAACACCCAACAGGAACTGGAGGCTTCTCCTAACCTTAACCTCATAACAGAGTGGAGCGCAACAAAGTGAGTCAAACTCTCCTAACACGTCAACTGCTATAAATGAAAGGGGCCGGACAGAAGGGGCAATCCCTAAACAAAAATGAAAGGTTAATAAATCATCCATTCCTAAAGGGAGGAAGGCGCAAACTGTCCCTAATGATCCAAAGGTTACTTCCGATCCCGCCATTAGGGATAACCCTCTAGTAGTCTTATCCATTCCCACAGGGGGTTTGCAATCCACCAAGAATGGCCTACCCTTGAGCCTACCAGACGATACTATTATCGATCAAAGTCTGGAGGAAATTCTGGAGTTGAGTGTGGGAGCTGGCAACCCAGCAATATCATCACAGGAAGGAATTGGTTTAAGCACAGACAATACTATTATTCTTAATATGCTAAAAGCATTGCTTGAACCTATAGAGGGAAGGTTACGCTGCCTGGAAACTATTCTAAAGAACATACATAAGGAAATAAGTGCTCCTAGTTTCACCTTGAATAATAAGACAGCTCAGGTCACCAACCCACCTAAAATGGCCAACAAGCCTTCTGTGGTTGCTAACAGAGCTCTGGAGATTAAAAGTGCTGCCTCTAAGAAATCAAGTAACACTCCAATACAGGACGGCTCTAAAACTAAGACCTCTGTAACAGACCAAACTCAGAAAACTGACCAAATTCCGAAATCATCAAAAACTAACCCAACTCTACAGGCCGCATCGAGCGATGGCATATCACAATCCTTAAATCTTGATGCACCCGTCAGAGCCAAGGGCACGACTCGCAGAAACATCCATCTTCCTCCTGATGCCTGTCCCTATGTGGTTATTCTTACCGGTGTTAACGAAACATCTCCATCAGAAGTAGAATCGTATCAGGCTCTAAAAAACAAAAGTTTGCCACTGGCTATCCAAAAACTATCCCCTCCCACCAAGCATACCGAGTAACATCCTAATGGTAGAAAGAACTCCGTGGGTAGGAGGTAATAGAAAAAACCTACCAGGGGACTGCGTAGTGGTCACCTTCAAGAATACGGAGGTTGTAGACTTCATATGTAACAGTGGACCCCCTAGATATCAGGAAAGCACTGTGACTGTTAGACCTCTTTCCTACTTCTATCTACCAGAAAATCAAGTGGATAATCGTTGGGAGTTGGCTAAAGGGACCACATGATTCTAAACCTAGACAGAGATTCACCCCCCCATGGGATAGACAACCCCATGGTTGGGAGGAGGGGGGGGGATGCGGGATGGAACCTGGTAAGGAGAAGAAGAGGTAAACCGCGTCAAGGCGGTCCCTTCTTTGGGCCACATCATATCCAACCACAACATTACTATCAGTTTGTAAATGGGTTAGACAATCCTTTCCAATTTCCTATGGCCAATCGCTTTGAATGTCTATCAACCACAGACTGGGTTGACTGACAAACACAGGACCCCCCCAACCGGACAGAGCCAACAGATTACTCCTACACATCCAAGAAGGGATTCCACTATGATGGCTCTGGAAAAATTAAACTCACCTCCAACGCACGACAAAAGCCTTGCTGTTGGCGAGATTCGGGGAACGCATAACCCGCCTAACCATGATCTACAATATTGCAAAATTATTACCTGGAACGTGGCGGGTCTATCTGCAAAGGCCTCCGACCCCATATGGCAAGGGTTCGTAAAACACGATATCCTGGCACTCCAAGAAACATGGGATACTACTAAGAGCTTTTCCTTGGATGGCTTCTGTAGTTTTTCTACTCCAGCTATTTCGGGAGTAAGAGGAAGAGCCAAGGGTGGCCTACTTACATTGTGCTCTCTGAATTTGGTGGGGGTTTTCAAAAGACTAGATTCAGCACCCACGAACACGTTAGTGGTGGAGTGGACCTTACCGGATTCACATTTTTCTGCTTATTAACTTTTACAACTCCAAAGAGGGTTCCTGCGAGAATGAGCATCTGACCTCTGTCAGATTTTCTGTCAGTTTATAGACAAGACTGCATTTCCGTCCCAGAGATGGTAATCCTGGGTGATTTTAATATTCACCCCTGTGAGGGGGACTGTTACAACGATAGATATGGGGGACTACCGACAGAGGGCATTCCCCACTTTGAACACACGAAGGAGGGCGAGGGCCTGGAGACTCTCCTTGCGAATTTAAATCTATTTGAACCAGACCAGGGCAAACACGAGCCTAGAGCGCCTACTTTCATCGGGAGAGACGCCAACACCGTCATAGACTATATTTTTGTATCAACCGGGGTCTTGGAAAAGGCTTATGAGTATAGGGTGGTAACTGCTAGTCATAGTGACCATCACCCTGTCCTCCTAATGCTGGACTTAGATTGCTTCCGGAATGGTAGAATGACAGGTGTGGCAGCCCCAAGAGATCTGACGTCTAAGGACCAGGGAAGGCGTTTAAAATGGGAGAGGATTATCCCTGATCAGTTCTTCCAAACATTAGCACAAGAGACGGAGGCTAACATGGCAGTTTCCTTCGATACTACCGCCTCGGGCCCTGACGTAGTGGCCGCCTATGTGGATATATGCGCAAGGATCTCTAAGAACCTGGAGGCAAGGACTGGCGCGCAAGACTGTAAGAAAACCCACAAATGGTTCAACAAGGAATGCTCGTCAAAACACAGTGCCCTGTTGAAAGCACTAAAACAAACCCAGAGACAGGGCATTACTGGCTAACCTAATGAAAGAATATAAAAGTGCGGTTATCAAACGCAAGACTCAAATTAGGGAGGAAGCTTGGGACAGCTTACTAGCCATTGATGTATTGAGACAGCAAAAAGTTTTGGGCCATCGTGAATCAGCCTTTTTTCTCTGAGGATGGGAAAAATGACACGGACTGTGTGAAGATGATAAATGGCTTTCCCACTTCGAACAGATTTATGAATCCATGGCACCAACCTCGCTAGTCAGTGTTCACGATCCGTCCAACCTGGCTATGGAATTTAATATCATTGAGGTAGAAAGGGCGATCAAAAACACAAGTAAACACAAAGCCCCTGGACCTGACGGGGTCCCTGCTGATCTCTACATCCAGTATCCGCAATTTTGGTCTACTATATTAACTAATGTCTTTAACGCGATACCTACAGCTGGTTTCCCTTCTTCCTGGTCTACCTCCATTATTGTTCCCATTTTTAAGAAGGGGAACAGGGGGGACCCCGCCTGCTATAGGCCAATCTCCTTGCTGGACTCTGCTGTTAAAATCTTGGGCAGAGTCATCTTGCAGAGACTTGGGGATTGGCTTGAGGAGAGCGAGATCCCATCTGATTTGCAGTATGGTTTTAGAGCACATAGGGGGACCATGGATCAATGCTTAAACCTTCACCTTATTATCAGCAAATACACTGTGGTGAAGGGGGGGCTACTTTATTTGGGTTTTATGGATTTATCTTCTGCTTTCGACTTAGTTAATCGTTCAAAACTGTGGATTATTTTACGAGACTTGGATCTGGACACTACCTTGGTTAACTTTTTGCACGATCTCCATCTAAACTTGTTCGCCTCTGTCAGGGTAACAAGAGAAGGAAGATGTACGAAGAAGTTTAGGTCTGGGAGAGGGGTCAGACAAGGCTGCATTCTGGCCCCTCTCCTTTTTACACTGTACATTAACTCCCTGGGGAAATCCCTGAATTCAGCTACTTTGGACACGCCGCGTATGGGGGGGGGTCACCCATTCCGGTCCTTCTATAGGCGGACGATGCTGTCCTTCTAGCTCGTACAGGTACGGGCCTGCAAAGACTTTTGGATCACTTTGGTGGTTTCATGGAAGCCCTGGACCTAAAGATTAACGCAGCTAAATCCCACGTTATGGTTACAGGTTCACGGAAGAAAAACATGAAGCTCAGGTCTTTCAGTTGTAACAACTCTACAATCTCGAGGGTACCTTTCTTTTGTTATTTAGGGGTCACCTTCGACGAAAAAGGTACTTGGGGTGCTCAACTAAAACTAAAGGAGAATGGAGTCAGTAGATCCACCGCAGCCCTCATGCACTTCTCTAAAAGACTTGGCTCGAGACCCATGGAGGCCATGACCCGCATTTACAGATCCAAATGTGTGGCAATTGCTTCTTACGGGGCAGACATCTGGGGATATGTTTCAGCCCCAGGAATTCAAGTTGTAGAAAATAACTTTATTAGAGCCTTGTTGTCACTTCCGAAATCATCTCCTATATATTCCATCCATAATGAATTAGGTTTGGGATATGTTTCTGATCTCCTAAAAATGTCCCCACTGTTATGTTGGATCAAAACTTGGACAAATGAGGAGATCACATTGAATCACTGCATTCTCAAAGACTGTTTGGCTCTGGATAAAGCAGATAGCATACCCCTGCTGGCATATGTTAGAGCGGCATGTGCCAGGCTAGGGCGTCCGGACATGTACTCTTTACCGCAGAGCCTCAAGAAAGAGGATGTTAAGTGGGTCAAGCAACATTTTCGAAATCTGCTGGAGACAGAGAGGGAAGCGGTTGAGCTCTGCAAGCCAATGGTAAGGTCATTATACCAACTTTCGTCGTCCATGGCTATGGAACCTTATCTCAAATATGTAACTAAACCATACCATCGTTTTCTATTAATAAGGTTCAGGTTCAACCCGATACATCTTGTGCTTGGCTCATATACAAAGTGGGGTACCCCAGAAAACACCCCACCCTGCACCTGTGACTGCTTTTCCACACAGGATACTCTCCATTTAGTCATGCTTTGTGAACATTACCTGGCGGCCCGCAAAAAATTCCTCTTCCCAATTTTGAAAGACTTAAAATTTGCCCAGGTAAATATACCTACAGATGTTAAACTCTGTGCAGGTTACATATGGCGTAGCTTGTTTTTTGATTGCAGCCGTCAAACAAAACAAAACAAAACCTCCTGCTATAAACCATCACCAAACCTGACACTTTCTGTAAAAACATGTTCGGGGGAAGCCCAAAATTACCGGAACATGTATTCCCTATATCTACCTTTTTTAATCTGTTTTTACCTTTAATTTTCTTTCCCTTTTATATATCTTTTAATCGATTTACTTAGGATTTGCAATCACGTCCAACTAGTTTAATTGTATTTTATTGTATTATGATCTATGTATTGCTTTTATGGTTTTAATTACCCGAATAAAGTTATTTTGACTGACTGACCACTATCTCAACGCTATGACATCAATAATTAATGAGGCTGCACCTATGAAGCTAAAAAGAGTTCCCACTAAAATCTCCAATCCGTGGTACGACGGGAGTCTCAATGAGGACAGACGAGCCATGCGAATGGCAGAGCGCACCTGGAGATCAGCTCCCTCTGCACTGCACCTAAAAACTCTGAAGAAAAAGAGAAACGCATACTTCAGGAAAATAAAACGCTCAAAATCAGATTTCTTCAGCCTTCAGCTCGACCAAGCAAAAAACAGTCCGAGAAAACTGAGCTTATCAGAACACAATCCAAGGAACAACCCCAACCACTCAGCACTGTGCGCGAAGCACCTTCCTGTGAAGACTTCTCCGCATTCTTTACCCAAAAAACTGACAACATAAAGAGTGATCTCCTCATTGACACAAGCCTCTACTCCAAGCCCCACTGCATAGCACCCACTGAACCAAAAAACAATGCTACATGGTCATCCTTTGGCACCTACTCTGCAGAAGAAATTGGCAAACTGCTCAGCACCTTGAAACCATCCAATCACCTCACGGACCCCCTTCCTGCTAACGCTGTAAAAGACTTTACCACTCTGCTTCTCTCACTCTGGACTAAAATTATCAACGGCTCACTTCAACAAGGAACCATACCTGACTCCCTCAAAATTGGACAAGTCACACCTTTACTAAAGAAACCTACAGCCGACCCCTCTGATCTGAACAATTACCGTCCCATTACCAATATTCCCACTCTCGCAAAACTATTGGAAAAATGCGCAAAAATACAATTGACTAAACTCATTGACCAGTTTGATCTCTTCAACCCTCAATCAGACTTCCGAGCAGGGAACAGTACAGAAACTGCTATGACTCACATAATTGACGACGCACTTCAAATCCTAGATCAAAACGACACCGGCCTCCTCATCCTTCTTGATCTCTCTTCAGCATTCGACACCGTTAAACATGAGAATTTACTCGAACTATTAAACACAAGAATGGGTATATCTGGAACTGTTCTCAAGCTGTTCACTTCCTTTCTACACAACAGGTCGCAGAAATTCAAGAGCAACAACCTGATGTCCTCGCCAATACCTGTATCGCTAGGCGTCCCCCAAGGTTCCTCCCTATCCCCCAACTCTGTTCAACCTAGTTATGGAACCTCTCACCACCATGCTACAAGCATCCAATGTACACTTTTCACATGTATGCCGATGACACCCAACTTTATCTCAAATTACAATCCCCCAAAGACATTTTGCTCCTGAACTCAACGATCAGAAGCACCCAATCCTGGCTTGCCGATAATCATCTCAAACTCAATGCTCTGAAAACAGAGTTCCTTCTGATCTCACCTCCAGCGAAGATCTCTACCACGCAAATCTGGCTTAAACACCTAACCGCACTCAATGTCCAACCCACCATCGTGGACTCAGCAAAATCTTTAGGCATAACACTTGACACCAATCTCAACATGCAGCAACATATCAGCAAGGCAACTAAGGGAGCGATGTGAGATGTTGGCCTGATACAAAGTGCTCACTAGAATAGTGAACATTATATATCAGTCCAAACAACCCTTATTGATGATTGGTTGTAAGTCAACCTTATAGACCAGCTATCCTAGTAGCATGGATACGAGCAGTCTTCGGGCTAAACTCTAGAGGGCGTGTTAAGCCAGCTGTTATACCATCACATATACCCCTTGAACACCAAGTGAAAGGACACCACACAAGTGTTATGAAAATAAACAGTGTATTTATTTAGATCACAACAGCCCTGTACTCTTTGAGGACAGGGTACTAAGCACACAACAAAATTCTTACGAAAATACTTTAAGTTGCACAATTTACACAAATGCCCGAGGGGCACGAAAAACCATATACTCTAAAAGTGAAATGCGAAATTACTAGCAGGTAAGTACTAATCTCATAGGGTTTGGAATCGCTAGGACTGGTCTACTGAAACTTCAGATTACTAGCAGGAGGCCTAGGGGACTCGGGTGCAGAGTGTGCACTCTCACACGGGATGCGGGACAAAGTCTATGGATGCTAGGAATTACAAAGTTAGTGATATCGGACAAATCATACTAGGTAGAGCTGAAACGAAAAAGGATCTGGACCCTTGGATAGTGAGGCTATGCTGGGGCACCGAAAAGCCGAAGTTACCTAGCCCAGGGGCTGCGGCTGCATAGGTCTGGAAAGACGTCGGGAATCCTCGTTGCAGTCTATGGAGCCTGAAAGACGAAGTTGCTGGCAGGAGACCAGTGAAGAGATTCGGATAGATCCAAGCCTGGATCGGAGATGGAAGACACCTGTAAGCAGAGGGGACCAAGTTCTGAATCACTAGCCAGTGATTAGATGGGCACCAGGATGGCACCGGATGGAGTCACCTCGACTAGGTGACTGGGCGACGCTGGGCTCTGCAGTCTCAAGGACCAGGAGGCGTTGTCGGCGACCAGGATGGAGGTGCGAGCTGTCCCACGATGGTATCTGCTGTCGACGTCGCTGGACCCAGGATTGGGGCAACAAGTCTTGGCAAGTGCAAGCCCACGCGGTGGACTCAAAATGGCGTCTGGAGTGGACCAGGAGGGTCCGGGGTGCTCCTCTTTTTGGAGGGGAGCAAGGGCCAGTCAGGAGCAACCAGACCAGCGGTGGTGATGTAGTCGTTCGTCGTCGGGAAGGCCACAAGCCAGCGGCTAGTAGCCAGACAACGCGGTGAGCAGCAAAAAGCAGAAGGGCCAAACGCAGGTCTGGTGGATGCTGGAGGGCTGAACTTCGGTGCTGGAGCTGCTCAGGGTTGGGGCTTCTCGGACCCCAAAGCACTCACTCTAGGATCCCTCGGCGGTCGTGCTGGGCAAGAGTCGTGTAGTCTTGAAGATGGCCGGTCCCTCGAGGTCTCGTCGCACCCACGGATCTCAGCTGAGCTGACGATGTGGGTAGAGGTCAGAGGTGCCAGGGAAGCCGGGTCTCGTCGTGCTGGTCAGTCGGATTCCGGAGGAAGGACGTGCAGCAAACCGCAGTGTTCTTGGATGGTGCCTGCGGGTGCAGGGTGACTACTCCTTAGTCACAAGGGAGAAATCTTGAGAAGAAGAAGTCGAGAGTTCCTTTCGTAGAAAGTAGTTTCAGGATTCAAAGATGATCTAATTTGGAAGGGGGCCCGCTCCTATCTTTATACTAGGAAAAGGGGCTGGCACGCGACTAGGTCCTGCCCATGGGTGGGACCAGGAAGGGGGGTGGTTACACCCCTCTCACATGCCGGACTTTCCCCAGCTCAGGGGCTGGTGTGCCCCTGGAACTGGTTCTAGCCGGCAGATGCATAGTGAGCACCGGGGTGCCACTTGCAGTCACCTTCCTCTAAAGCCCTGCCTACCCAGGATACACAAAACCCTGTCTGGGATGGTGCTAGCACCGCCCCTGACAGGAAACCCTTTGTCCAAGCTCCCCTCGCTGGAAGGACTCCCAGCTGCAGGGGGTCAGACTTGTGTCTGTGGTGGCAGCATCCATTTTGTGATGCTGAGGCTTGAGTTAACTTTAACCGGGGTTCACAGTTACATACATGTCGTGTCCCTCTAGAAGGGTGGAATGCTAACCCCGTCGCCAGAATTGGCGAGGGGTTAGTATTACAATTCGTATGACACCTTACTCGACATGTTTTGATAAAGCGAAACCAAAGATAGCATATAACCGCGAGGATTATAATGCACTTAAGAGTATATGGTATGCGTTATCATGGAACAGCTATTAGGACTTGGTTCCGCAAGCTGCAAACGGGCTCAGCTCATGCCAGAGCACCATCTCATACGATTCCAAGCACTCTGCCTTCAGGATTGTCAAGGCCTGCCATAGGAGTGACTGATAGGAATCTGTGTGTCCATTTTAGGGTTAGATATAGGTATACTATATCTAAAGCAAAGGGTGATTACACCACCTTGCCCCAGCTGTCGTGCAGCCAGTTGTGTCAGATTTAGATGGCCATCCAGGGGTGGCATAATACATGCTTCAGCCCCTGGTAGGCCCTGGGTACACCTATGCCCTGAGTTACAGGGTCTGATAAGGTGGCCCAGTACCAATTGGTAAATGCACCTGGGTCTGATTAGCAGGCCCACAGCCAGAGAAGTCCTAAACCAGTGAAGTAAAAAGCAAAAATCTGGGGTGATCATAGGATTGCAGACCCTACTCTCCTACAAGCGAACTTCCAAATCAATACCTTGAGGAAACTTAAACCCTTCCTCCCAGCCAAAGACTTCCAAACTGCAGTACAAACACTAGTCATCCCTCGAATAGAATATGGCAGCATCGCCCTCTGCGGACTTCCCCCCCAACTACTACCGCACCTCTAAGAGCTTCTCTAAACGCTGCGGCGAGACTCATCACTGGGTCAAAAAAGAACTCACATATTACCCCCGACTTGAAATCCCTGAACTGGCTACCTCTTGAAGCCAGAATACATCTGAAAATCGCTTGCATGACACACAAGGCGGTACACCTGAGCTCACCCGGTTACCCAACTCAGAAGTTGACAATTTCTGGCAGTACTAGAAACACTAGAAGCGCAAACAATCTTCTGCTGAAGCTTTGAAGATTCCGGAAGGAAAAAACCTATAAACGCTCCTTCTCAGGAATGGCACCCAGGATCTGGAACTCACTCCCTCCCGAAATCAGGCTCATCTCCTCCACTACACTTTTTAAGAAAGAAGTAAAAGCTATTCTCATGGCTAAATACACTTGAACTATTATTTCGGACTCTTTAAGACTCTGCACCGAACTGTACTACTCGTTTCGATCCCTTTGCCTATTTGTATTACTTGTATTATCGATTTACATGATTGTCTTTGCTCCCATCTATTTGTACTATTAGCTTTATTGACTTACCTGTCTGACTATGCTCCTCATATACCTACCCCACTTATTGCCTTCAATTGTGTACGCCTAATTGGCCTGTTACTCACTCTCCTGTTCGCACCCCTTCTTTGTAAAGCGCTCTGATATCGGCAAAGATCTTGTTCGGGCTATATAAAACTTTCAAAATAAAATAAATAAATCCACCTTCCCCTCATTCGCTTCCTCCCCACAGACCGGAAGAAGGGCATTTAGAGCAGTTGAGTAAGTCAGTCCTATACCAATATTATGTCCAAGTTACATCATGGCTCCAGTGCCATCAGCGCACAGAGGGGTCCTCATCATCCACTGCTCCCGTGCCATCCTCTTTTTCATCCCAGACCATCAGTATGAGTTCCAGATCCCTCAGAGGACTCGTATGCCTTCACCATTGTGCCATCTGCCCATATGTTATCCACCCGTCTGTGTTGCGCCCAGAGGCCACCACTGGACAAGCCGCCGCCTTGCCCCACATTTTCTATTAAACACATGACTGTTGCCCTGCGTGAGGACCTTCAGGCGAGCTGAAAAGACCAGAATGAATTGCAAGTTCATTGCTCAGAGTTTAATCCGGGTCCGCCGTGATAGTGTGATCAAACACTCACTGCGTGGACCGACAAGAACCTGAGGCTACAGTCCTGGTCTCTTTAGATCAGGGTGTATGCAATCAGGGCTTGCAGAGGTGCCCGGGGAGAAGATCTCACCATCAGAGCTCAATGCGCCCTTCTCCGCGGCAAACTCAGCAGAACGTCCCAATGGTTTCTGCTCCCAGCAAATCCAATTCGCCACGAAACTCTGCATTGGCCCCATTCAGTATGGGGCCACAGAACTGGATGTTATTTCTCTGACTGTTTTTCTGCATTCGCAGCCCTCTTCCAGGATATTTTTGGCAGTAAATGTTGACGTTTGCCCTTCCAAAGTCTTCACCTTGGCCTGCAACTCCATCACTGTACCCTCCACCATCTGCACACTGAGCCGCTTTGTGCAGATTTGTGCTCAATAAATTGACATTGAGACGTTCTCTATTTTGCCCTCAGGGCCTTGTGGCCAGCCTGAATACCCATTGCTGCTCACATTCATGCATTTTTTGGTATTCAGTCAGCCTCGTGGTCCTTTGGGGCAAGGCTTGGTGCATGGTATACTTTACCATGTTCCCCTGCTGCACCTTAAGTGCCTTCTCCATGTTGATGAGCAAAAACCCACAACCAGCACTGCAAGGCAAGTCGATAGGCAACCTCAGAGTACCACTGGCAATGGAATTCCTGAAGAAAAAGAGCTGCCTTGAAGGGAGCGACTCAGATCAGTTACTGGTGAACAGGTGGTATGCCCCAAGAGCAACGCAGGCTCATAGGGTGACCCACAAGGTTTCATACATGGGCCCCAGGCCACCTGGACAGGAACATCCATCCATTGTATTCACAGCTAATACACAGTCACGAGCATGAAGGAGTCCCCAGGGAGCTCGGAATTGGGCCTAGCACTATTATCGATGACTGGTGCCTGATTTCTCCCCCCTCCCGGGAAAGATCCTTGTGGCAGCAGGGGGGGGATTGCGGCCTCACCTGTGGATCAGACCTGGGATACCCCAGAGATCTTGTGGCACAAAGACAGAGGCTGCAGGGCCGGGCAGCTGCCGCGTGGTGCACTAACGGTCAGCGCGGGCCTGGGAGGAGTGGCATGGTGGCCTGGGGGGTCCGCCACCAGTACAACGCTCAATGCCTCAGATCCGTGGCTGCAGGACCCTGCAACAGCCCCCTCATCTCTCCTCCTGTATGGCCCAGCCCCCCTATCTCCTGTGACACAGAGGGGGATAGGCAGCTTACTTGGGCCCGGTGCCTGTGAGCATTAACAGCCTTTTCCTTTCCTCTGCAGCGCCTGCTTAGGCGGTCGGTTGGGCCGTGAGGGGGCCCGGGAGACTGCACCAGCGGCTGTGCCACATGGGAGAGCCGGGTCATAGGAAAGAAGAAAGGGGGGACCCTCCTGCTAGGCAGACCCTTGTGGCGACATTGGGGCCTGCCTGGGTGGATTACGGACCCCGGATCAGGGGTGCATTCCTGTGGGTCCGGTACCGGCCTGCCGTGTGTGCACTCTGCAGGGGTTCCCGTATTGGCATCTGGTCCAACCTCAAGCTCCTGTATGCCCAGTTATTCTCAGCTCGCCTGCGAATGGTGTTCCAATCATGCACCCACTTCTTTGATTCACCTCCGGAGGAGGTGTTCAAATGGACAGTTTCATCTGTACGAGTGCGAGTGCACACTCAGCCAGTGTAGGAGTCAGACTAATCTATGAGCGAGGCGCAATCGAAGTGTTCCAGAGGACAGCGCCGGAGGGGGAACAGAAGATCTCGATCCCGGCGGCGCTCCATGTCTTGCGATACCCCTTCCCAGGAGGGCCCTGCGCCTGGGCCACAGACGTTGGATCCTTGATTCTGGTTGTCAGGATGGTGCTGAGGGGTTCCTCTATTTTGACTGAGTGAATGCTTGACATAGGTGGTAGAGGGAGTGGCTATGTGGGCTCTTTCCCCTCGGTTTGGTACTTGTGGGGGGTGGGCCCGGTGAGTTATGGGCTGTAAGTTTGGGATCCTTTGGTGGGGCAGCCCTCGACCCCCCCCCCCCCCCCCCTCCCCGTTGGGGGCAGATTGCCAAACCTGCCGCAACAGGTACTTCAACGTTCTTGAGGTATGGGGTGGGGGAGGAGGGATTGTTGTGGGGGGAGGGGGGGGGTTGTTCTGGGGTATGAGTTCTATGGTACTGTTTGGTGTCCTATGGCTGGTCGGTCTGTAGGGGGGTCAGGTGTCCCCGGGTACCCTACCTGTTATTAGCTGGAACGTGCGCGACGCCCTGGACAAAATTAAACGGCGGCTATACTCCGTCAAGTGAAGAAGGCTGGAGCAGATATTTTTTTTGCAAGAAACTCATTTGATGGGCTCCAAGGTCCGTTGTCTACAGCGGTATGGGTTTCAGCAGGTGTTACATGCCGGGGTCACGGAGGGCTCCAGAGGGGTTGTGATCCTGGTGCAGCGCGGGGTCCCATACATAAATACGCAGTAGTGGATGGATGTGCAGGGACGCTACCCGTTTATCCGGGGCATAGTGGGGGAGGAGCCCATAGTGCTGGGATGTGTATATGCCATCCCCCCCACTACAGTGGTCTCTGGTGGAGCACTTCCTTTCCCAATTGGTCAATATACCGGATGTTGCTGCGGTGGTGGGTGGGGACTGGAATGAGGTGTTGGATGTGGGCAAAGGCAGGATTGGTGGGGGTCACTGTATCCTCTGGTGACCAGCCTACACTGGGTGGACACATGGAGGCGTATGCACGGGAACAGGCGGGAATTTACATACATCACGACGATACATAAGACTTTCTCCAGGATTGATTACATATTTGTTCCCAGGGTGACAGCGGCCAGGGTGGTTTCAGCAGCGATTCTCCCTCGGGGCTATTAGATCACTCCCCTGGGTCCGTTGAGCTGCTGTTGGGTAGGGAATGGCAGCCCTTCCACTGGCGCCTTGGTATGGAATTTGCAGGACGACTAGTCTGGGAAATAGATGAGGGAAGCGATTGCTCATTATCTGACTGCCAACGAGGGGTCTATAGCCAGTGCAGTTACCCTGTAGGAGGCGCTGAAACACACTACATGGAGTAGACATAGCTTGGTGTGTGGCGGCTCGTGCAGGGCACAGAGAAGAATTAATTCAGGCGGAAGCCAGGGTAGATGCGCTCGAGAGTCAGGGCTGGGAGGCAGGTGAGGAACAAGGGGTGCGACAATTGCTCCTGGTGCAGCAGTCCTAAGCTTCTCTCCTGATGCAGGAGGCCCGGCAGATTTGGTTGGCGTCGCGTAGCAGGATGTGTCAATGGGGTGATAAGTCGGGTAAGATGCTCCACCGACTCGGCCAGGGTACTCTTCACCCGAAGTCTCTTCCATGGGTGCTGGACGACAGGGGGATGCGGATGACAGACCCTACGGCCATAGCAGAGATCTTCGCTGCATATTATGCAGACCTTTATGTCCCTCTGAAGTGCTTTCCGGAGGCCACGGTCTACAAATTCATAGCAGATCTCCCGCCCAAGGCGGTGTCGGACGAGATGCAGCAACAGCTGGAGCTCCCCCTGACGGACGAGGAGTAGGGCAAGGCATTAGGAGAGCTCAACTCCGGGAAGGTGCCCGGACCCAACGGCTTCCCTAGTGAACTTTTTTCACAGATACAATCTACAGTTAGCCCCTCATTATCGGGCGGTGCTGGAGGAGGCAAGGGAAGCAGGCAGGCTCCCCCCTGACTGGAGACATGCAGAGGTTGTGGTGTTCCACAAGCCCGGCCGGCCCCAGAACAGCGCGCTTCGTACCTCCTAGTCTCTCTCCTAAATATGGAGGACAAGGTTTTGGCCAAAGCGGTACAAAAGGGGGTGGCGATGGACAGAGCATCTGAACCAAACACTCCCACCCAGTCAACAGATCTGGGTTTAATCTATCAACGTTCTTTAGCCCACTCTGCCACCCCAGTTCAGACATGGCCATATGCAAATCAGTCTGACCCTGTGCCTCATGGGAACAGTCAAGCCCGATCTGCCAAGCCATGCCTTCCCTGGACCAGAAACAAGCTTCCTAGGACCAGTTTTGGCATTACAGCCGTCTTCAGCCAGGCTTGCTTGAATCCAGTGGCAAAGTGAGCAAGGGACTCACGTCTGAGTATAACCTGCAAAACCTATCGCGAACAAAGCGGTACAAAAGTGGGTGGTGATGGACAAAGCAGTGGACAACCATCTCCTGCCCCACATCTCGGCACTGGTGCACCCGGACCAGGCCGGGTTTATGTCCCAGAGGGCGACAAGGCATAACATATGGCACGCACATGTAGCGAGGCGGCTATACGACGCACCGGGGAGCCGGCTGAGCTTATACTGGCGCACATGGCTAAGGCCTTTGCTTCCCTGAGTTGGGTCTACTTGTTTGCCCTCTTGCATAAGCTCAATTTTGGCCTGCGGTTCTTATCGTACCTGATGATCTATAGTGATCTGACTAAGTCGGTACGGGTGGCTGGAGCGGTTTGCTCTAGCTTTCCATCAGACGAGGCACCAGGCAGGGGTGCCCCATGTCCCCTTACCTATTCGCCCTAGCCATGGAGCTGCTGGCGGCCTGGGTGTGCATGGACGCCCAGATTAGGGGCTTTGAGTGGGCGACGGGCCTGTCGGACAGGATCGCACTGTACGCAGATGATGTCCTCTTTTTCATGACGGCATTGGATAGATCGGGCCGCGGCTCTTCGAGATCATGCAAATATTTGGGGAATCGTCGGGATTATACATGAATCCTCGCAAATCTACACTGAGGGTTCCGGGAGAGTGGGTACGTGGGCATCCGCGATCCAAGTGGCGGTTGAGGGCCTTAAGTATCTGGAGGTATTCCTGTCGGATGTGCCGGCCATATCCTGCGAGCGTAATCTGGCAAGGGTTTGGGAGCGCGTTCGGGCAAAGACCTGGTCACGAATTCCCCTGACAATATATGGCAGATCGGCGATTTTTAAAATGGTGGCGCTTCCCAGTTTGCTCTACCAGATGCCGAATCACCAATACCCGATCGCACCTCGGTGGTTCCGGCTGGTTCCTGTGGGACCAGTTCCTGTGGGAGTTCCTGTGGGAGGCAGTTCCTGTGGGAGGGGGGTGCGTTGCGCACATGCTTTCTCTCCACATACTGCGCAGGGCTGGCGACCTCGGCTATCCTCTTACTACCAGGCCTCGCATTTACTGGTCCTCAATGAGTGGTGGTACGGGAATAGGGGGACTTGACTTATGCATTGGAGCGGCACCTTATGGGGCCCCATACGCTACACACTATCCTTTATTCGGCACAGATGCGGCCCGCGCTGCCTCCAGTCACGCAGGTGGTATTTCAAATCTGGCGGCAGTCGCGGAGACAAATGGGGTGGTGGAATACCCCGACTCGAGAGATGCCCCTATGGCATAATGGGCGTTTGCCTGACCTGGCGGTTCTGCAGGGGTTTCGGGGTTGGGATGCCATAGGCATATTGACCCCTGGGGATGTCATGAGGGATTTGTCAAGAATTCTGTATGCCCCGGTCCCAATTCTTTCGATACCTCCAACTTCGTCATGCGCTTTCACGCGGTCCGGAGGGCCTGGACTCTCTGCCAGAGTTTAGGCCGTTGGAGGTGAAGGTCTTCATGGGGGACCTGGAGACAAAGAAGACCTCCGAATTTACCAGTCCCTGGTCACCCACTGCACTCCAACACTTCAGAAGCTCGGGGGGCGGTACGGGGGTTGGGAGGAGGATGTGGGTACACTGGAGAGAGGCCATTGCCTCCCACCTGAGGGGCTGCCATAGCAATGCGGTTTCGCCTCATTTAATTTAAATACCTACAAAGGGCCTACTTCAACCGGGTTCACCTTTGGTGGGCAGGCCAGATTGCCTCCCTGGATTGTCTTCAGGGTGGTCGGGAGGAGGGCACATTCCTGCACACTGTCTGGCTTTGCCTTTCTCTGGATCGTTTCTGTAGGAGAGTATTTTCCTGCCTGTCGGAGGTATTGGGGTGGTCACTTCCGCGCACACCACAGCTTGCTCTGCTACATGTTATGGAGGGTATTGTGGGAAATATATACAAAAGGCATCGCCTGCAACTGGGCCTCACACTGGCGAAACGTGATATTGCCAGGGTATGGAAGGACCCGCCGGCCCCTTCAGTGACCAATTGGAAAAACGGCCTGGACTTTTGCATTGGGCTAGAGCAGCCAATCTTTGTTGCCAGGGGGTGTCCTCGCAAGCACTATAAAATATGGAAGCAGTGGGCAGACTATCGGGCCTGTGGCTGGAGCCTCCTGCTGTTGCGGCCGATCCTCCTGAGGAGGGATGACTGGTACAGTGGGATGGCTAGGGTGTAAGGTGGATGGGGGAGGGACCTGGGGTGGGTGTGTATTTATGCTGTTTTTAATCTGCTCAACTGTTTTAACTGTGCATGGACGAGACTCAGTGGACTTTGTGCGACTCAAAGGGGTGGAGGGGGGTGAGTTGTGGGGGTTCTTTTAAGTGTTTTTGGCACACTATGTCTGGTGTCGAGGCTATTCCTTTAAAAAATTCAACTGCTTCCTTGTTTATGTACAAATGTGATACTGCAGTTGTCTCTGGGGCACAGAGCCCTGCAACATGTGCAATCTGACAAAATCGGTTTAAAAAAAAAAGTTTTCTTTAAGTATAAAGAAAACACTGTAGCATTACACTGCCTTACACAGTCATCATCTTAATGATTAGAACCAAAGACAAACCCCTTCCCTCCCTACCTACCGCATAGTCAGACTGGGGATTTAGCAGTACAAGGGGTCCCGTCCCTGACCATCTGGGGTGTTGGGTAGGCCCTGCCGGAGGCGCTCTAAGTACTCTCATTTCTTTTCCATTTCCTGGGGCACACTCTTGTCATGCCTTGCTTTTTCAGGTTTTGTAAAGTTTATAGGAGCGTGACTCATATACCAATTCAGGACTGGGTAAGTAAGGTGAATTAAGAGACAATGTCCTGACAGGTAAGAATATGTAGGAAATTAATTATGCATGCATACAGCATTACTCACAAAGAAAGGAGAGTACTCATTGGTTTTGAAAAAAGATAGTTAATCATCTTATATTACAACAAGTTCATGGTCGGAAATTATACAGTTAGAAGCAGCACTGCATAAAATGAAGTAGTGAACCATATAATACTTGGTGCTTAAAAAAGTGTCTGTGGTGAAGGTGGCGACGCAAGTGAAGTGAACAGCATGGACGGCGCACTGTGAGCAAGGTGCAAGTAATTTACAGTGAGTGGCTCAAAAAAGTGTGACAACGTGATATCACAATTTATAAAAGTTCTTTCAATTTGATGTAGAGCCACAAAGGAGGAGTACGCCTGTTAATGAGCTGTTAGGTCAACAGCTCTGTATAATTTCCGACCATGAACTTGTGTTACAATATAGGATGATTAACTATCTTTTTTCAAAACCAATGAGTACTCTCCTTCTTTCTTTGGGAGTAATGCTGTATGCATGCATAATTAATTGCCTACATATTCTTACCTGTCAGGACATTGTCTCTTAATGCACCTTGCTTTTTCAGGTATCACACATCCGTCTATATTCGGTTTCCAGGAATCCAGAGAGGGTAGATCCCTGGCTCCCCAAGGTTTACCGATGGTTTTTTTCACCACTGTCAACCCAAGCATGATCCATATTTTTGGGTATTTCGGGGCTGTGTCTCCCACACATTTAGCAAATATTTTTGGGCTGAACCAGTCAATCCCACTCCCTTCGCTTGCTTCATGCAGTGTGAAAGGTCAGTCCAGTACCACAGAATTGCCGAGCAGGACCATATGATATGATGGAAAGTGCCCACCAGTCAACACATTCTCAAGGACAGACCGGCAGTGGCTCTACTCATTTTCAGCAGTGTTTTTCTGTTATAGTAAGAACTGTGTAATAAGCAGAGTTGCACAAGGCATAACTCTAATTTTATCGCCACTTTTCTGGGGTCATCCAGGGCCACCTCCTTAAAGACTTCCTACGTCATCCTCCAACCTTTCCTTCAGTTGTTTAGGGGATCTGAGGAGTGATGTAGGATCTTTTAATAGGTCAACTATGTGACTTTTGTGAGCATCAGGCCACCAAGCAGTGTGTTTTTAGGGGGGGGGGGTGGGTTCAAGGATATAAAGAGCAGGTCTTGTCCCCCACACTCACAGGCAAGAGGCAGCAGACCAACACAACAATGCAGGTGGCAAAGTGGCAGTCCGTCCTACAGCACAGCAGGTCTTCTTTCAGGTAGAATGTCCTTGCCTTCAGCAAATATATGTTTTGGTGTTGTCAGGGGTCCCATAAATGTTATTTATTTTATTTTTATTGTCTTATATAGAGCACGAACTTGACCTTTTAGGGTATCAGAGCGCTTTACAGGGGATCACATTAGGCAAGGAATCACATTAAGGGTAGAGGACATGTATATACAGTTTAAATTTAAATAGCTCCAGGTAAGGCCCCAGATTTCCTGATGAGGTAGTGTGGTATTCCGAAGGGAGTCGCTGGAAAGTATTTGGTCAAAGTCTATGTGTTGGTAGGAGGCAGCATTTAGGAGAGGAATTTACCCATAGGGAAGGTTTTGGCGTCCTTTTTGAAACGTGCCAAAGAGGGGATTCTTCTGATGGCTGGCGGGAGAGAGTTCATTATTCTTGGGGCGGATCCAGAGAAAGCCCGGTTAAAAGTTTTTTTCCCGGAACCGTGCAGGTTGGAGTAAGAAGTCTCTGGTGGACCAGGAGTTTCTGATTCCGCCAGATACCACCAGTTTCTGTGCAAGATAAGCAGCGGAGTTGGAGTATAAGGCCTTGTGTGTAATGCAGGCCAGTCGGAGTTGTATTCTGGCCTCGAGGCGAAGCCAGTTCAATGCTTTCAGGTGTGGGGTTATATGGTCAATTTATTTGAGCTTGTAAGTAATCTGGCGGCAGCATTAAGGCAGGCTTTTAAGAGTGCCAGGGAGATCTTGGGTAAACCAGAGAGTTTGGAGCATCCATACTCCAGTCTAGAGATGACTAGCGCTTGGACTGCACTTTTTAGGTCGGTAGTGTCAAGGAAGGGTTTCAGTTTCCAGAGGTAGCTCAAGTGGAATCTGGCTGATTTAGCCATCGAGTTGATGTGGTCCCGCATGTTCAAATTGCAGTCAAGGGTTATTCCCAGAGATTTTGCTGAGTCCACGATGGTCGGTGGGCAATCTAGGGCTGTGATAGCCATGATCCATATCTGCATCTGGGTATTGGTTTTTGGAGGGGAAATTAAGAAAATTTTGTTTTCTTGGCATTGAGCTTGAGTTGATTGGAGGGGAGACAATGGACGGTTGATTTCAGGGCCTCATTCAGGGTGAGAATATCCTCGAGAGAGGAGGCTTTGATGTAGAGCTGGGTGTCGTCAGCATACATATGGTAAGAGATATTTGCTGAGCGTAATACTTCGGCAAGTGGTTCGAGGTAGAGGTTATGGGACAGGGTGGATCCTTGGTGGACTCAGACTTTGACTGGAGAAGGAGCAGAGGTTGCCGTTAATTAGGAATCGCTGCAATCTGTTTTGGAGGAAGGATCTAATCCATTTTAGAACAGCGCCATTCAAACCCATCCGGAGTTTGAGGCGTTCGATTAGTTTTTCGTTGTTGACCCGGTCGAAAGCCGAGAGCTAGGAAACATCTTGAAAGACTGCTTTTTAAGATTGTAACTGTGTTAATATTGTGTTTTTAAAACGTTTTACTACTTGCTCACCTTGGTGACTGCCTCGCCGCGCAGCCGAGTCAGGCGCTGAAGCGGGTTGCAGGACAACCGCCGTGACCTCCCGGGCACCGCCCACTGAAATAGGCCACGCTCCTTCCCACTGATATAAAAGAATGTGCTGCTTCCGGAAGCGCAGCGGACGGGCGCAGCGGGCAAGCCCGTCTGCGCCCGTCCGCGACCAGACGGGACCAGGGGCCACAACCCCTGCTCCTCACTTCTCCCAGGCTAGGACATACAGTTCAGCGGCCATACAGAACATAAGGAATGCTTCTGCTACACAATGCCTACATTCCTACCTCCCAGCTGAACTTCCCACTCGCTGCCCCGGCTGTAAACACCCTTTTGACACTACTGTGTCGCCAGCCACAACGCAGGAATATCATATGTTTGTGCTAAATTGCCGATCTCTACCGCAGCACAGCACTCAAATCGCTTTATTACTAGAGGAGTACAACCCAGATGCCATCTTCCTAATGGAGACTTGGCTCACGCCTCATTCAGAGCCAGACAGTCTTAGCCCTACCCCCCCGGGTTTCAAATCCATAGACTAGACCGGACTAAGGGGAGAGGTGGAGGCCTGGCCATCATCCTAAAAGACAAGTACTGCTGCCACACTACTATTGAAGCTATCCCAGAGTGCGAGAGCCTAGCATTCAGCATAGACTTCACGGCGAACAGCTCCTTCTCCGGCACCTTGATATATCGCCCCCCAGAACCAGCTAAGCTATTTCACAGATCTCTCCCAGATATTATAGCTGACAGAATTTTAACCTCTGCTAACTATACGGTCCTAGGAGATCTTAATTTTCATTTTAATTCCCCCACAGATCTCACCGCCAGGGAACTAATAGACGACCTTGCAGCCCTACAGCTGATCCAGCTGGTCACAGCCCCCACCCACGAAAAGGGTAATCTCCTCGACCCGATATTTAGCAACTGCACTGAGTTAATGGTGGGGCAACCCATTTGTCTTCCTTGGTCGGACCACTTTCTAGTCCCACTTACCTGGCTCACTGGCAAGTCCCCTCTACCCACTCCCCAACCCGTTACCAAACGAAATTGGAAAACACTTCCTATAGAGCCTTGGATAACTGGTCTAGAACGCTCTCGCCCACCACCCTGTACAGACCCCAACCAAGCAAACAAAAACTACGAGGGCTGGATCAGGGAATCACTGGACACGATCCTCCCTCTACGGAAATCTATACCTAAGAGGCTGCACAACTCCGCACCTTGGTTCTCAGACACCTTGAGACACCAAAAACGCCTCTGTAGGAAAAAAGAGAGCTTGGCGACTTGTCTTTCTCCCTGAAAAAAAATCCCAATACAAAGAAGCAATCAAGGCCTATAGAAATGGGATCAGGGCGGCCCAGACCTCCTACTTTACAGACAAAATTATGGCAGCTAATTCAAAACCGAAAGATCTTTCACTTAGTAAATAAATGCATTAAAGTGAACACCGCCCCCCCCCCCCCCGGACAAAAACGCTAGAACAATATAATGAACTAGCAGACTTTTTCCATAACAAAGTCACTCAGATATACTCCTCCTTTCTAACAGCAGCTAACAATCCAGGTGCACTCAATTACACCCTGCCGAGCACCCCTCCCCCCCAGATCAGCCAATTTTGGAATGCTTCCCTCCACTAGACCTGGATACCCTTCACCAACTGGCACGTCAAGTTAAATCTGGCTCCCCCCTTGACCCTGCCCCACCGGACATATTGTTACAGGCAAGCCAAGTCACCCTCCCCGTGGTGCTGGATCTACTTAATTCCTCCATCTCCTCCTGTACAGTACCCACCGGTTGAAAGACAGCTATGGTTCGGGCATTGTTAAAAAAAAAACACACTTAACCCAGAAGATCACTCCAGCAACCGCCAAATCTCACTACTTCCCTGGGCAAGTAAGGTTCTGGAGAAGTACATAAATACCCAGCTAGTGCTATTCCTGGAAAGCAACTTGCTTCTGGACCCAACCCAGACAGGATTCAGACCCAAGCACGGCACTGAAACTGCCCTGCTTGCAATCACCGAAGAGTCACGAAAGATACTAGATCAGGGAGGATCAGTGGCAGTGATCCTCCTTGATCTAAGTGCGGCCTTTGACACGGTCAGCTATGCCATCTTGCTGAACCGTTTATGCAACATCGGTGTCACAGGCGACGCTCTAAGGTGGTTCGACTCATTCCTGAACAATAGATCCTTCCAGATCTTTGACGGGGATACAGTTTCAGCCAGAAAACCCCTAAACTGCGGGGTACCGCAGGGCTCCTCACTGAGCCCTGCGCTGTTCAATGTACATATGAAACCACTGGCAGGGATCGTCGAACCATACGGTATAAAAATTGTATCGTATGCCGACGATACCCAGCTAGTGGTCTCACTGGCTCAAGAGGGTACCAGACATACTTCAGAAGGCCTGATGAAATGCCTAGAGGATGTCAAGGAGTGGATGACAGGCTCCTCCTTAAAACTTAATGGAGACAAAACTGAGCTCATGCTCCTGGGCTCAGTATCACCAGCGTCTTTCACTTCCCTATGGCCTCCGTGCTTAGGTACCCCTCCCACTCCCAAGGAAAGCGTAAAAAGCCTGGGAGTATGGCTTGACAAAAATCTCTCCTTCTCCACTCAGGCCACCAAACTATCTGCCACATGTTTTGGCCTACTTAGAATACTAAGGAAAGTTCTGCCCCTTCTACCAATGGAAGCAAAACAAGTGGCAGTACAGGGCCCGATTCAGTCCCGGCTAGATTCGAACAACGCCCTGTATGTTGGAGCCCCCAAGATGACCCTGCGAAAGCTACAGGTGGTGCAGAACTGTGCAGCCCGCACCCTGCTACAGATTCCACGTACCCAGTCAGCCAAACCCGCACTGATCAGCCTACACTGGCTCCCAGTGAGACAGAGAGTGGCATTCAAGGCACTATGTATCGCCCACCGGGCCTTCTGGAAGTCAGGCCCAGCTATCATCGACAAACTAGTCACTCGATACCACCCAAAGAGAAACCTTCGATCTGCAGAGGCCTTTCTGACCGTGGTACCTAGAGTAAGGAGAGCCAGGACCGGAGGAATGATGTTCTCCGTAAACACCTCTAAGATGTGGAACTCACTTCCCTTACAACTCCGGATCAACTCAAACCTACTCTCCTTCCGCAAACAATTGAAAACCTACCTGTTTGCTAGGCCCACTGAATCCTAATTCTCTCTGTTACTCCCAGTTCTGTCTTCATGCTCAGCGCTTGGACGCCCACTGGGCAGCAACCGCGCTATATAAATAACAATACAATACAAGATCTAGGAGGATTAAAAGGCATGTTTTCCCTTGGTCTAAAGCTAGGAGGGCGTTGTCAACGATGTGGAGTATGGTCGTTTCAGTACTGTGCCCAGGTCTGAATCCAGATTGGAAGTCATTGAGAAGGTGGAAGTTGTTGATGTGTTGACTTAGCTGCTGTTGTATACACTTCTCCAAACACTTTGGCTAAGAGGGGGATGTTGGAGATCGGTCTGAAATTGTCTGGAATGGCTGGGTCCAGCGACGGCTTTTTCAAAATGGGGAAGGACTTGGCCGGCTTTCAGAGAGTCAGGAATGGAACCCTGCTGGAGCGAGCAAGTCAACGCCGTCTCCTCTTCATGCTTTCACACCCTCCGCATGCTCCGCAAGATCTTCCGATGGATCCCGATCGAAACCAGGAAGACGGTCACCCAGGCCCTCGTCACCAGCCGGCTGGACTATGGAAACACCCTCTACGCCGGAACCACAGCCAAGCTACAGAAAAGACCACAACGCAACCAGAACGCCTCCGCCCGACTCATCCTGGTCATCCCTCGACACAGCCACATCTCCGGCCACCTGAGAGACCTGCACTGGCTCCCCGTCAACAAGAAGATTACGTTCAGGCTCCTCACCCACGCACAAGTCTCTCCACAAGCTGGGCCCCAAGTACCTCAACGACCGCCTTTTCTTCCACACGCCCACCCGCCAGCTACGGTCCGCCAGCCTCGCACTCGCCGCACCACGCATCCGAAGAGCCACCGCCGGAGGCAGATCCTTCTCCTACCTGGCGGCCAAGACATGGAACTCCCTCCCCATCCACCTACGACTGACCCAGGACCACCTCGCCTTCAGGAGACAACTCAAGACCTGGCTGTTCGAGCAGTAGCAGCCCCCCCTCCCCCAAGCGCCTTGAGACCCTTCCGGGTGAGTAGCGCGCTATACAAGTGTTATGATTGATTGATTGATTGACTATTGCAGTCCAGCTAGGAATAATGGATTGGGCGACGGCCAATAGGCAGTTGAAAGGGAGCGGGTCATTGAAGTGGTTATTCGGTTTTAGGGACGATAGGATTTTACATACGGAGTCTTCGTCATAGAGGTGGACGTCAGTCCAAAGTGCTTGGTTCTTAGGTGAAGTCTGAGGGGGCATCTCAGGAGGAGGGTGCATGCCTGGAAGGGATAGAGAATATGTGGCAGCATTTTCTAAGGCTGTGACTTGGTCAGTGAAAAAGGAGAATTCCTCCGATGATATTAAGGACTTGGGTGTTTCTTTTGAGGTTTTGACTAGTTTATTGGATTGGTGTCTGACCATATTGAAGAGCTTGCGAGGTCTGTTCTTGGAGTTTTAGTTTGGATCTGAAAAATTCTTTTGAGTTAAGGATGTTCTTGTTGTAAATGTAAATGTATGAAGCTTATATAGCGCATGACTTACCCTGGGGCATCTCCGCGCTTGCTTAGGGAACCCGTCCTGGTATTCCCCTGTGAGATAACCCTGGCAGGGTATCCACAAGGTGAAAGCCAGGCATCCCACCGCGAGGGGCCGATGTGGAGATTAAGCAAGCTATTGCCCAGAGTCGCAGAGTGTGAACCCGTGAGTCGAGAAGGCACCGGAGCGAGAATTATCGAGTCCGTGGAATTATTGAGCCCAAGACCCGCCGAGGCGGGGAATTGAACCCTGGTCCCGGGCCGAACTCAAGCTTCAGGTCTGCCGCCTCTAACCCCTGAGCCACACTTCTCCAGGCATATCTGGCCTGGCAGAGAAGTTTAAGATGTGCGGCCGAGGGGTGCGGTCTCCATATTCTTTCGGATTGCCGGAGGCATCTCCTCTCATCGTTGAGGGGTCCAGTGAACAAGGGGTTCTTATCTTTTGATTGGGTTCTTTTTAGCTTTAGTGGGGCTAGTTCATCCATGATGTTAGAGATAGTTTCAGAGTAATGATTATTGAGGTCATTGACCGTTGAAAAATAGGATGAGGGGGGAGGGGGGAGAAGAGGTCAGATGTGCAGCTAGCTTTCAGTTCATTGCAGTCTAGGTTTCTAGTGTCTCTAATCCAGCGTTTAGGAATCACAGGGTGTGGTGCCCTTATCTTGTGGGTGCAGGTAGTAGGAATGTGATGGCGTAGTGGTCAGACCAGTCACACAGGTCTATAGAGAAGCTTGACTGTTGATTCCTTAGAGATGATCCAGTCAAGGATGGCCCCTTTCGAGTGTGTTGGGAGGGAACAGGCTTGGGTCAGGGCTTGATCGGACAGGAGGCCTTTGATGGCGTTGACATGAGGATCCTTGGAGTCATGCCAGTGCAGGATGAAATCACCCAGGAAGACCTCTTTAGAGTTCGAGGAGGACTTCGCAGTGATAAGTTCCATGAGTTGGACAGTGAAAGAGTTGTTCGTGCCAGGGGGATGATAGATGATGTGTAACTTGCATAAAAGAGTGGAGTTGCTACAGAAGGAGAGTGCAAGGTTTTCACAAGAGTCTGTAGAATCCACCAGGAGTTCTGTGGCACGGAGGTCGGATCGGTAGATGCAGGCGAGGACTCCTCCTTTCTTGTTAGATTGCCTGTCCAGTCTAGCAATGTTGTAGCCAGGAAGGACTAAGAGGTCCAGGCATGGAGATGAAGAGTCATTGAGCCATGATTGTTAGAATAGCCAAGTCAAAGTTTCTGTTCATGATGAGTGCAGCAAGGTCAACGGCGTGCTTAAACGCCGAACGGCAGTTGATTAAGAGGCCAGACAGAGGAATCAGGGGGAGGGTCAGGAGTTAGGGTGGACAAGTGAACCGGCGCTAGGTTGCTCTTGACCACACTTCTGTTGCGGAAGGTAGCCGATCTGTTGGTGTTAACAGACTGTGCGTATGGCATGTGCGGTTCTGGTGTCTAGCGGGCAAAGGGTAATTGGGGCAGAGTTGTAGTCGCTAAGGATGGCAAGGATTTCCTCTTCAGTGAGGTCTAGTGAGCTAGGGGTGGCATATGTAGGGTTGTAGGAGAGGGCGAGAGCTAGGGTTTCTGCCTCCGAAAGGTGGCATGGTTGCTTGCGAGGGCGAAGAGGTCTCAAAGGTAACGGTAGAGGGTGCTTGGGGGTCTCGATGGGGTGTAAGGGGGGAGGAGGTCCACTGGGTTTTGAGGTTGGGGAGGGAGAGTTCAGAGAGGTGCAGGAGGTTCATTAGGTCTAGTATGGAGATATGGATATTCTGAGTTCGCTTGGCAGCTCTGGAATGCAGGGTTTCGAAATCCCTATAGGAGTGGGGTGAAGGCGGGCAGGGGGGCAGTAGCTCTGGGGCCGTGCTATCAGGCTCCCTAAGGGGAAGGCATTAGGGGGTAGGGGTGCCTTTTAAATGGGGAAGACAATAAAGAGTCCTTCGAACATCACAAGGTCCCTGCCCTGGCTACACTACGGGGGGTATGCAGCTCTTTGTGTGGGGACAGGTACAGACCTATTCTGGCGAAAGCGTCAGCTGCTCCCACCCAATCTACCTCAGGAAGGCCCAGCCTGGTGATGGGCCATCAGGATGCAAATTTCATACACCTTCTCCTTTTGTTGGACTGTCTAGAGGGAATGCACAAAGCCCAGCTGTCACCCAACCAAGACGTGTATTCAAGGACCGGCAGAGGCACAGAACGGTTAGAGTAAGAAAATGCCAACTTTTCTAAAAGTCTCATTTTCAGACATACAATTTGAAATCAGGCTTCAACATAAGTTGTGAATTTAAATGGAGTCCGGAGACACCACGCTTCAAATTTCTATCGGCTCCTAATTGGAAATTACACTTAAAAGGTATTTTAGGCAATACCAATGTTAACGTATGGGAGAGAGGACTTGTAGTAGTGAAAAATGAATTGAATATGCTACTTACCAGTATGCATCTGTTCTTGGCATGTAGGGCTGCTAACATTCATATCTTAGCATTAGATCGCCGCCTAGTGTTGGGTCCGGATGATCGCACATTGTTGTCCTGGAAAAGTCTTCGAAGTATCCTGAGATAGGTGGCTCCTCCCCTGGACTACAGTGCGCATGGGCATCGGCTCCATCCCCAGATTGTTTTTCGCCATTGTGGCAGAGGATGGAGTGAAAAGTGTAAAGGATGTCCATGCTAATGATTGAATACAATAGTATATCTGCAGCTGCGACAGGCACCGGGGAGGAGGGTGGGCGATATGAATGTTAGCAGCCCTACATGCCAAGAACAGATGCATACTGGTAAGTAGCATATTCAGTTCGAGGCATGTGGGCTGCTAAATTCATATCTTAGCATAGAATACATAGCAGTCCCTCCATTAGCGGCGGTTGCCTGTGCCAGCTGCAGAAACCTGAAAAAGTGTCTTGAGAACAGCCTGTCCTACAGCCGCTTGCTGTTTGGAATGTACATCAACACAGTAGTGTTTTGTAAAGGTATGTGGTGTAATCCACGTGGCTGCTCTGCAAATGTCCTCTAGAGGAATGTTTCCTAGGAAAGCCATGGATGCCCCCAATTTGCGTGTGGAGTGCGCCTTTGGGGGTATTGTTAAAGTGCGCTTGGCTTTTTGATAACAGATTTGAATGCACTTAACAATCCATCTGGCTATTCCTGCTTTGGAAATTGGGTTGCCTTTGTGTTGTGGTGAGAAGGCAACAAAGAGTTGTTTTGTTTTCCTAAAGTGTTGTGTCCTGTCTATGTAGTACATCAATGCCCTCCGTACGTCTAACGTATGGAGCATTCTTTCCGCCACTGTTTGTGGGTTCTGGAAGAATGCCGGCAAATCGATAGTTTGGTTGAGATGAAAATGTGACACCACCTTTGGAAGGAATTTGGGGTTAGTACGTAGCACTACCCTATTTGGATGAATCTGAATGAATGGCTCTTGGATTGTGAGCGCTTGCAGCTCACTAACACGCCTTAGTGACGTAATAGCAATTAGGAAAGCAACTTTCCACGTTAGGAATTGCAGTTCACACGAGTGCAGTGGCTCAAATGGTGGTCCCATCAGTCTGGTGAGGACCACATTGAGGTTCCACACCGGAGCTGGCGGTGTTCTTGGGGGAATGACTCGTTTCAGACCTTCAAGAAACGCTTTAATGGCAGGCACCCTGAAGACCGAGAGATGCTGCCTGTTTTGAAGGTAAGCTGCGATGGCGGATAGATGTATCCGAATAGAAGTGAACGCTAGTTTGCACTTATAAAGGTGTAACAGATAGCAAATGATGTCAGGGATAGATGCATCTAGCGGGTTTATGTCATTGTGTGCACAGTAAATGACAAAACGCTTCCATTTTGCGGCATAGCATGCTCTGGTTGACGGCTTCCTCGCCTCCTTGATGTTCATGCATTCAGGAGGTAGGTTGAGGTATCCAAACTCTAAGACTTCAGGAGCCAGATCGCCAGGTTGAGCTGTTGCGGATCTGGATGCTGAATTTCTCCATGGTTCTGCGTCAGAAGTCTGGGCGTGAGGCGCAGTCTTTGATGCGGTACCACTGAGAGTTCGAGGAACGTGGTGTACCATGCCTGGCGCGCCCACGTTGGAGCAACTAGGATGAGTGTCATCGAGTGTTGTCTTAGTTTTCTCGCCACCAGTGGTATCAGAGGTGTCGGGGGAAAAGCGTACGCAAATTTGCCTGACCAGTTCATCCATATCGCATTGCCCTGCGATTGCGGGTGTGGGAACCTGGCGGCGAAGCTTTGGCATTTTGCGTTCTCCCTTGTGGCGAACAGGTCTATGTCTGGATGACCCCACCTTTGGAAGTACGTCTGGAGTACTGATGGATGTATCTCCCACTCGTGCATTTGATGGCTGTATCTGCTGAGCAGATCCGCCATCTGATTGTCCTTTCCCGGGAGGTGTTCTGCCATGAGGAAGATGTTCCTCTGAATGGCCCACTTCCACATGCTCTGAGCCAGGTGAGACAGCTGTGGTGAGTGGGTGCCCCCCTGCTTTTGGATGTAGTACATCGCGGTCATGTTGTCCGTCCGGACTAACACCACTTTGTTGCACAGATGTACAATGAAGGACTTGAGCGCCATGAAGATCGCCATCAGTTCTAGATAGTTGATGTGCATCTTCTGTTGCTGCGTCGTCCATAGTCCCTGCACCGTGTAAGTGAGCAGATGAGCTCCCCATCCCTGGAGAGATGCGTCCGTTGTCAGGATAACCTGTGGCACTGGCTCCTGGAACAGTCGGCCCTTGCAAAGGTTGTGTGGAGTCCACCAATGCAGAGAGTTGTATGCCCGACTGGTAACCAACACTAGGTCTGTTAATTGTCCCTGAGCCTGTGTCCACTGGTTTGCTAAGCACTCCTGGAGCGGGCGCATATGCAACCGTGCGTGAGGGACTATGAAGATGCAGGAGGCCATCATGCCTATCAACTGCATGAACACTCTTGCTGGAAGTGAGTGTCCCGGTCTGAACTTCTGGATTAGAGACTGCATGCTGTCTATCCTGACCTGGTTTGGTTGCGCCTTGGCCGTCAGGGTATTGATTGTCGCACCCAGAAACTGCCGGACATGTGCCGGCTGAAGGTGTGACTTTGGGTAATTCAACGAGAAACCCAGGTCGTGAAGGAGGTGAATGGTAGTTGACATGTCCGCGGCGCACTGTTGTTCCGACCTGGCTTGAACGAGCCAGTCGTCGAGGTAGGGGTAGACGTGGATGTTCTGCCTCCTGAGGTGCGCTGCTACTGTCGCCAGACACTTGGTAAACACCCTTGGGGCTGTTGTGACTCCGAAGGGTAGGACTTTGAACTGATAATGCGTGCCCTGGATAGTGAACCTGAGGTACTTTCTGTGGGACGGATGTAGTGGAATGTGGAAATAAGCATCCTTGAGATCTAAGGTTGCCAAGAAGTCTCCCTTGTTTAACATAGGAAGAATCTGTTGCAGTGTAAGCATATGGAAATGCTCTGACAGTATGTACAGATTGAGGGGACGGAGATCCAGAATTGGTCTGAGAGATCCGTCCTTCTTTGGAATGAGGAAGTACAGGGAATATACCCCTGTGCCTTCCTCTCCCACTGGCACGAGCTCGATTGCTCCTTTTTGCAGCATCACCAACACCTCCTGCTGCAATAAGTGCAAGTGCTCTGCGGACATAGGTCTTTGCCTTGGTGGAATGTTGGGTGGAGTGGATTTTAACTCTAGACAATAACCGTACTGGATAAGTTGTCGCACCCACCTGTCTGTGGTGATGTTGATCCAGACGGGCAGGAACTGCTGTATTCTCCCCCCGACAGGTGTTAAGTGGTCGGGGGGCAGTGACAGAGAGTCACTGGCTGCTCAGGGCAGAGGAGCGTGAGTTGTTGCCTCCTCTGCCGCGTCCCTTGTTGCTGTTTCCCCTGTAGCCCCTCTTGTTTTGTTTGGGGTACGAGGATTGTGCTCCACCTCTAGTGAACTGTGAGTGCTGACCCATCTGTCCTCTGGTGACTCCACGGGCACCTGAGCGACGAAAATTATTGCCACGAAACTGTTGTGATTGCAGGGCCCCCATAGATTTAGCAGTTTCGGTGTCTTTTTTAATTTTTTCTAGGGTGGTGTCAACATCTGGACCAAACAGTCTATCCGGATTGACTGGTTGATTAAGTATGGTTGTTTGAATGTCAGGTTTGAACCCCGATATGCAGAGCCACGCCTGTCTTCTTAGCATGACGCTAGTGTTAATGGTCCTAGCGGCTGTGTCCGCGGCATCAAGTGCACACTTTATGGCCGCGTTGGAGATTAGTTGTCCTTCTTGTATAATCATTTTGGTGCCCTCTTGAAACTGCGGAGGCAGGTGTTCCACAATCTGCTCTAGTGTGTCGTAATGTGATCTATCATAACGTGCCAGTAGTGCCTGTGTATTTGCAATACGCCAGAAATTGGCAGCCTGCGCAGCCACTCTTTTGCCTCCTGCCTCTAGCACTTTGGACTCCTTATCCGGGGGAGGAGCTTCACCCGTTGTTTGGGAGTTGGCCCTTTTTCGTGCGTTTGCGACCACTAGGGAGTCAAGCGGCAACTGTCCTCGAATGTATGCGGGGTCTGCAGGCGCTGGTCTGTACTTTTTCTCAATACGTGGGTTGACCACCCTCGCCCTGGTAGGCTCTTTAAAGATGTCCGCAGCATGCTTGAGGACCCCTTTGAGCATAGGCAGTGTCTTTACAGTTCTTTCCGAAACTGAAAAGGTGTCGAATAGAAAGTCTTCTTTAACTGGGTCAGCATGCATGTCCACATCATGATTAGCAGCTGCCCTTTCAATGAGTGCATGAAAACCTGCAGAATCCTCTGTTGGGGATGCACGTGTACTGAAAGCCTGTGGGTCTTGTCCCATATCTAGGGTGCCTTGGTCCCCAATGACATCATATGAATCCGGCTGTGCATGTGGTTCATTGACCGGGAACGTGTATTGTTCATCTTCACCATAGCCCTCACTTTCAGAGTGGTCTGGAGACGGTGTTGGGCTCCTTCTTGGAGGGGGCTGGATAGGTTCCATGAGGCCAGAGGCGTCCTGTGGAAACTTTGTCTTCTTTAGGGGGATGACATAGGATTCCACCGGCTGTGAAGTGATCTTCCTTTTGTAAAGGGTTAACTTTCCCGTGTCTGCGTCTATGAAGCACTCCGAATCCTCTTCTGGGTCGAGCACTTGACCTGAAGATGCCCCTGCCGTAGAAGACTCTGACTTCTTTGGCGTCGATTTCGATGAAAATGCCTTCGGCGCCACTTTTGGCGGTAGAAGGAAGAGGAGTTTACTTGCGGGCTTGACCGGGACGTCCGCCGCCTTCTGCGTCGATGACGTTGGCGTCGACGAAGAAAAGGCCTTCTCCCTAATTCTTTGTAGTGAAGAAGCAACGAGAGATGCGTCGGTGACAGTGGTCTTTGGCACCGACGAGGTGGCCTTGCCTTCGGATGCGACGTTCCGTTGGTCTTTTGGAGGGATGGACGACCCCGAGTCCTTGGACCGATGCGCAGATGTCCCAGTCGGAGCCGGGGCTGTGTCGCTTGCTTTGGCTGGCTTTGCCGGCGCCGGCGCGCTTGTCTTGTGCGTGCCACCCTTTTTAGAGGATCTCTCTTCCGGCGCCGATTTTGACTTTGACTTCTGCGGACCGGAGGTCGACGGAGTCGATGAGGCTGCCGGTTTATTCGTTTTTGCTGTTACGACCGCCATCTTAGGGACGACTGGATCCTTAAGTTTCGGGTCGGCCATTTAAGGTGCAGTCGAGACCGGTGCTTTCAGTTTCGGTTTCGATACCCTCGGCGCAGCAAGTATGTCCGTGGCCGGGCCAGCAGGCGGGGCCGTGGCTTGCGCTACAGGGTCTTGGGTAAGGCCGACAGGCGATCCCGTGACCCGCTCCCGATGTCCGTCAAGTTCGGGGCATAGCTCGTCCCCTGAGCTATCTTCCGCGGCCCCATAAACCATATCGTCGTCCCCTACCTCGTCGACGTATTCAAGGCCTTGACCCACGACTCCGTCGTCGTCATATTCCGGATCAGCCTCGACCTCCGTCTCGGGCGGGGAGATTTGAAGATGATGGCTCTGGTCCTCCTCTTCTTGGTCGTCGAAGATGTTTTCTGGATCCGGGGCCGCTTGTTTGGCCACAAGGCGCACCGCGCGCCGAATCGTGAGAGTCTTTTTTGACCTGAAACTCGCACAGGCCCTGCAGCTTCCTTCGTCATGGTCTGGCGAAAGGCATTTGTTACAGACCGGGTGCACGTCTATATGTGGGTATTTGGACCCACAGAGCGGACAGAGCTTAAACGGACTCCGCTCCATGTTGGGAAACTTTGTGTCGAGTCGCGATGAGAAGGCCTCGATGTCCGAAGAGTGGTAAAAACTCCGCTGATTCCGGCTCCGAGAGACGGAAGAACTCGAGACCGCACGCAAACAATACCGACGTAAAGAACCCAAAGCCTTTTGGCCGTTTAAATTGAAGTTTACTCGGTTCCGACGGAGAGACGTCGAGACCGCATCCGAACCCAATGGCGGAAAAAAACAATCTGGGGATGGAGCCGATGCCCATGCGCACTGTAGTCCAGGGGAGGAGCCACCTATCTCAGGATACTTCGAAGACTTTTCCAGGACAACAATGTGCGATCATCCGGACCCAACACTAGGCGGCGATCTAATGCTAAGATATGAATTTAGCAGCCCACATGCCTCGAACATAAGTATTTCAGTACCAGGGTATGTAAAACTTAAAAGTACATGTCCTACTTTTTAAATACACTGCACTCTGCCCATGGGGCTACTTAAGGCTTACCTTAGGGGTGACTTGCATGTAATAAAAAGGAAGGTTGGGGCCAGGCACGTAGGTTAACTTGACAGCCCAAAATGGCAGTTCAAAACTGCACAGACTGTGCAGTGGCAGACCTGAGCCATGTTTAAAAGCTGTGTGGGTGGCACAATCAGTGCTGCAGGCCCACTAGTAGCATTTAAATTTACAGGTTAAGGGCACATATAGTGCACTTTACTACGGAATTCAATGTGGGAAATGCGGGTAAGTCAATGTTACCATGTTTAGAGTTCAAAGCATATGCACCTAGCACTGGTAAAGTGCCCACAACTCTAAAGTCAGAAAGATGAAGCGCAGAAAACAGGAAGTAATGAGGCAAAAAGTTAGGGGGAAACACCAAGGATGCCAGGTCTAACAAGTTTCAATACGCAATTTCAGGACTGATCCCATTTGTCCAATCATGCGAGGAGTTTTTCATCTTTCATTTGTTGTGTCCCCTTAGCCGCCTGTCATTAGGCCTGCGTGGGGAGAGCATAGGAGAGGTACTCGCCGCCGCCTGCCAGAGGTTTAATGCGGACTCTACAAAGCCCTTGTACTCCGGTTTCTTGAGTCCCCGTAGAACACTGGCCACCAGTGAGTCACCTCCGGCTCTGCCATCAATTCAGTTTGCGGTCCTCTGTAGATTCGCTGTCATCTCTCGGTGCTACAGTAGCCTGCTACGATGTTACCAGCAGACGACGTTGCTTCTCTTGCCCTTCAGCCTCCCTCACACTCAATCAAGCCTTGGGCTTCTGCCCACCCACAGGCCACACCTTATCAGGAGCCGCAGGTCGCCTCACTCAGGACATTTTTCCACTGTGCCAGCCTTCCAGCCCCTTTCTGTCTTCAGTGAGACAATGGGCATTGCTCGGGAGCGGATTTATTTACGGATGGTGGGTAAGTTATGGAGCCACATCAACAAGTTGCCATTTTCTCTGCCGGCTGGCCACACCCATTAGGATAGAGCCATCTGGATCCTGTGCGGCCAACTTAAATGCAGGATTCTTGAGGATTTTGGTCAAGCTGCTGCTCAGCATTTTGAAAGGCCAGATCTCTTAGTTTTAACTCTGCAATCTAGCATTGAGTAAACAATGATAGCTGAACTAATGGCAAATAGCCTGTTCCAGACCCAGACAGTACCACACAAGCCTATCCTCTGTAATAAGCAAAAGGTAATCCCATCCCAGCAGCAAGTAGGCAGTCTAGTTCCCGCAAAGAATTAAGCAGGGTATTAGCGGAAGCAAGGTTGTGCAATGAATATCACATACCAAATTAACCTGTAAAAGCCACATAAAATGCTTAGATTGGTCTTTACTAAACAGTAACATATTTCACAAACTCTTTAACCGCAGATAAAGCCTTACCAGGCAGTAATAATGAAGGGTGAGGTTTTCATCTGGATAGGTTTTCTTTTCTCCATACTTTTCAGGACAGTCTTCTGTCCGCCCACATAAAACACAAGCTGAAACAGAAAACAGATTGTGCATTTACTCCACAAAATACTTCTTTCTGATTCTTCATACAGGAGAAAAGCAACTAGATGAAGGAGCTACTTACCTTAAAGGATATTCTTTCTGGTGAATATCACAACTGCAGACTCTTCATTCTTGAATCTGGACGGGTGCCAGACTGGATATGGCACATTGACTGTTGCTGCCATTTTTAGGCTTCGACCTGGCGATCTGCGCAAGCAGTTTGCGCAGGCAAAATCTATTGTTTACATATATTGCTTCAAGAACGTCCCCCGGCTCCCATTGGCTAGCTCCATAAATGGAGGCTAGCCATTGGGAGCCGGATCTGTCCGTCAAGGCCGGACCAGATTCGGGGGCGTTCCCGCGATTTTTTCGCTCTCCGCCTCGGAGATGACGTCATTGCGGCAGTGGGCGGAGTATCGTTTTTTTTTTATTAGTTTGTTTTTCCCATTCCGCTGCCGACCGCCGCCGAAGTCCAGGTCCAGCTGTTACAATGTCTGAGAAAATAGGTAATTCTATTTTGATAACCAAGTTACTACACCTTTGGGAAATTAACTCTCCAATGAGTAACTCCATGGTAGGAAGACAACACATACTTTACAATACTCACACTTGATAAATAAGGTTTAGTCAAAGCAGCCTCTTTTGAAGAAGATTGGTATCTGAATTAGCGGTGGGCGATTAACTAAAGAAATGCGCACGGCGACTGACAGTCGCCCACCCACTTACCCCCTCCAGTAAACGTCTTCTGATAGCCCCATACGCACAATATGACCTGCGCCTGACAATGAATGGAAATTTGACTGATTGACTGCCCGAACCCACATTAGAGAGTTCTCTAACGCAGCCTCCCCAGCTGATGACACTCACCCTGCAAGCACCGCGAAAATGAGGTAGATGAGTAAAAGGCAGAGTGTGCACAGAGAATGCGGAGACATCCTGGCCGTCCTGCAGCCTGTCTTCTACGGTCCGGCGTTCAGTTTCTGGAATTCACTAGGCTCCCGTGTTTTCAGGTTAGTTCCTAGATCTCTTCCTCTGGCCGCTGCTGTGGGTAGCCAGCAGTTGTAATGTACTGCTCAGTCTTTTTCCTGCCGGTAAGAGATTGACAAATGCCTGGTCTGCTGTCAAACACTTGCGACAGCTATAGCCATCTTGGAAAGGGGTTTAAGTATTACATATTGTAAAGAAAACTCGCAGTCAGGAACCTGACAAAAAATATAGGACTAGTTACAAGTTGTTACAATATGTTGAAAATGTTTTACCAATATCACCAGTGAAAACATTTTTAGGATAAAAATGTATTTGAGATTTTCTTTCTACCATTATAGTGTGCTAGCATTAACTGTATTTATATAAACAAACAAATAAAGCAATATTTGATTGTCATGAATATATTCACTTTACGGGATTCAGAACAGTACAACAACAACAAAAAATAAGATGGCTCCTAGTGGACTTCAGTTTAGGAGGGAATTTGGCCATATTTAGTTTCTCATTCATTGTTGGCCAATGGGGTGTAGTAACGTCTCATCGTTCCCAGTCCAGCGAGTCACAGTCAAGATTATCACCCATGACCTAGTCAGCCCAAGCCAATCAATAGGCGACAAAATTAGTCTAGCTCGTGAAACTCGACCAATCACCGCCGTAGACATGGCAAATTACAAAACAACGTGGGCATGGGTATTTATAATGCGCTTGCGCGCTGTCTTGTACGACAAACTACTTCAACTGTTGAAGAAAATGTTGTTTCTAGTATTGGTTTGGCCATTTCCTTCACACTAAAGAATGCGCTTTGTGTGTGCGCAATTAGTTATTTAACGTTGATTAAGGCTTTTGAAAGCGTAGGCGTCTATTCGATGTTTTAAAATGTCCACAGTCAATCAAATCTCAAAAGTCAGGTAGTGACATTTTCTAGTTTTAAGTACCCACAAAAAACATACAAGGGCGCTTCGGTCTCTGAGTGGGTTTTCCCTACCGGGTGCGTGAGTGAAGCGACGTCGTTTCCAATGGATATCTAAAACTAGTTACGCCTCTACAGAACACAACCCTTTGGGTGACTCCATGGTCACTTCCGGGTTATTACTTGGCAAACCCACGCTTGATTGGAGGGAGAGTGAACTGTAAACCGCTGTTTTATGCGGCCATAGATATTTTTTTCCCTGTACGAGCTGATTGCTGTTTTTCATAGATCTCCGTTTGAAGACGGACATTTGAATGAATGTACTTCTATAAACACGACGAAGGATATGAAGTGTATGTACTGGAACCAACCTCTAGACATTTTTATTATTTTTCCGAGTTATTCCTATCCGGGCGGTGGTATTCAACAGAAGCGAAAGGAGAGTTGCCTAGCAATAAGTAAAAGAGGAGGAAAACTGAATGAAGAGAAGAGCGAAGAAAATTGCTGGATAAAACAAGGTATTGTGAGCACTGTAGAAGGGAAATATGCAGGTTGAAAAGTGAGACAGGATTGAGTGAGTGTACGAGGGATGTGAGAATAGGGAGGAACAGATGCCTGGAAGGGGTTAATCAGGAAGCTGCAGGGGAAGAGTAGCGATGGAGAATTAATTTCTACAACGTGAAATCAGACACAACGAAGGATATGAAAGCCTCGCAAGGACAAAGGTACAAATTCCAGGGGAATTTACACATGTTGGCAAGAATGAAAAGACACGCTATTGTGACACAGTGATGCATTCATCACACTCACCTCGCTGCTAAACATGGCACTGACACCACTGAGAGAGAGAGAGAGAGAAAAAAACCACAGACCTTACGAGGGCACCATTCGCACATTACTCAGGCGGCGTAACACACGGGCACACCCCAACATAATGCCATATGCATGAAATACCAGCATGGCAGGGGAGATCGTGGCCTTACTGCTTGCCCTGTCGGGCTGGGTGCTGGTCTGCTCCACGCTGCCCACCAACTACTGGAAGTGTGTGGCTGTGTGTGTGTGTGTGTGTGTGTGTGTGTGGCTCTGCGTGTTGCTCTGTAGGTATGTGTGTGTGTGGGACTGTGTGTGTTTGTGTGTGGCATTTGCGAGAGATTAAGCTATTGGCATTGTAAAGGACAGTGATATTTATTTATATATTTTCAAAACCAACACATAAATAAAAATGTTGTCATTTACAATGCCAATAGCTCTAACTTTTTCTAAGGCGAAACTGTTGCATTGTAAATGCTTGTTCTCTCTGCTGCAAATATCATCCCCCCTCCCACTCCTATGCTGACTCCAGTGTATTTATTGGTCGTTCCCAAGTCCTCAAACATGGAACATGCCGGGCAGATTGAAACCATATAAATGCAAAATCTAACTTGGAGCCTTATTGACTCCTGAAACTCCAGAGACTCTGGAGGAGTGTGGGCAGAGGAATCTGTAGTTTGAGTATCTACTAGAAAGATTGCTACTAAAAGGTAAGCAACTTATTCTTCTATGGCATATTCCTAAGTGCACATTACTCACCTTGTATATCGATATCAAGGCCCCCCCTTCAAGGTGGTGGATATGAGTAGTGGACTTTAAACTGGAAGTCATGCAGTACTAAGAGGGCAAACTTGCCATCCATGAGGACCGAAGCATCATTGCAGTAGTTAATAGTATGGACAGATGCCCATTGGGCTGCTTAGATGTCAAAATATGGAGCCAACCGGTAAAGCTTTTTCCCCTTAGATGGTGGTGGCAGAGAGAAGAATGCAGATCGCATCATGGACTTCCGCACATGAAAGGGACACCGCTTTCGTAAAAAAGGATCCACATGTCACAAGCACTAGTTTGACGGGAACAAGGTTGTACACAGAGGTTGGACTGACAATACTTTCAGCTCGCAAACATGAGATGCAAAAGTGACTGAATTGAGAAACATGGTCTTCAGAGTTAGAAGTCTCAGGGTAAAACTATGAAGATGCAAGATACGAACATTTCAATCTTTACCTAAACGGAGGTCCTCGTGGAGCGTAATAAAACAGTGCATAGGGAAAGCATGTGTAAACACCTATTAAGGAACGTTAACACAACAGGTGATTGAAATAGAGAAAGCAGATTGTTCTTTTGCCCAAAGGTTGAAACCGCTGCAGTAAACTGTGCCCACAGCTAAGCAATGGCTGGCCAACAACAGCGCAAACAAAATATATCAGACTACTTAGCTTCCAGACTGGTAAACTACTGATACTAACACAGGAGACTAACAGACCAACAGCTGGAGTAAATACATTTTGTGGAAGGACAGCAAGTAGATTAAATAACATCTACCACCACAGACACTAGATCAAATCCTCAGCCAGTTCAACTCCATCCCCAAGCATTGAGAACTAGCCTGGGAGGCTCAGCTATAGCCCCCTATCTTGCTGGGAAAGTAGATCCTCCCTACAGGCGCGGCAGAGAATAGATAAGGAGCCATCTTCTGATGTCCAGGCGCACTACTGCACCTACGGTAGGCCGCTGCTTCTCCCAGGCCTCCCACTACTAGCTGCCACTACGCCTCATCTAGGGGCCAAGTGTGTCAGCTCCGCACGGGAAGCTCGGGGGTATTGTCCACTGCCGCCTGACTTCTGTGCTGCTCCAGTCTGGCTGCTCCAGTCAACTCCACAGACAGAGATTCAAGGCACAAGACCCCTTTCCTCATATTGTTGTAGTACCATATGATGGTGGTGTTCTTTAGAACCCGCAACAGCCTTATCTTGATGGACAGCAGGAAGGTCTTCAACACCAGGCAGATGGTCTGCAGCACCAACAGTTTTATGTGAGGTAGGTTCCTGCCAAAGGCCACAGTCCTCCGTCTCAGACCTCACCTAGTTCTCTCCAGCTCAGTTGGGATGCACCTGTCACCACAACAAAATATGTTTGGGGAGAGGAGAAGTCTGCTGCAGGGTCAGACTCCAGTCAAGCAGGTACCACTGCAGATCTTGTTTAGTCTCCTCTGAAACCTGGATGACATCCATTCGGTTTCCTTGGTGGTGGCCCACCAAGATTTCAGATTCAACCGCAGAGCTTGCATATGCCATCTAACAAAGTGGACAAGCACGATGCAAGAGGCAGCCAGGCCAAGAAGCCTCAAAGCTAATCTCACCAACATCCAGGACCGAGGCTGAAATATTGGCCTCATAGCCAGAATGTTCTAGACATGTTGCGAAGGTCGCGGCCATGAATTATACAGTGGACCGTACCTCCAAACCCACAGATATGTCGGGTTCTCCCAAGAATACTAAAGCAAACATTATCTTCCATCTCCGGGACATGAATGAAGACTCTGGCAATCCTCGCAGCCTTAAACACCCAGACAGTTGCCACCAGGGTCTTTAACGACTGCCCGGGACAGTAGCACACCCCTTTTGAGTGGGACATTTTGTCAAGTACAGTACTGGAGCAGGACACGGAAGAGGCACTCTCTCTTGGACACCCTGTCGGGTCCAGTTCCTAGCCTCCGGGCTAGGCTACGATCCCTTAGGGGAAGTTCCCCTTCCATTCATGGTCCTCGATTTATGGAGGGGAATTTGCAGATTGACACATCTTTCATGACTATACAGGAGACGTCTAATTCGACCATATTGGCTGCCGTTTTCAGGTTAAAGGTTTGCTGTGAATTTACAAACCTGGGGGCACTAGGAGCGTGGGTGGCCGAGGGAACCTCTCGAAAATCAAGCGGCATCTGAAGACTTCTCAACTCCAGTCTCTTAATGTACAGGGGCTCATATCCCCCAACAACAACAAACTAGCAGTAATCTCTATCAACCCAATTTTTCTTGCAAGAGACATACTCTTTCCCCAGAGACTAGTCGTGCACACGCCACCCTAAATACCCCCATCAGTTCTGGGGCTACATGTCCAGAAAGACAGCAGGGGTAGCGATTCTCTGGAAACCCCACATCGTGCCCAAAACAACAATCAAAATCTAAGAATATGGAGGGGCGCCATCTTAAACTTACTGCACCCACCACCGCCCAAGATTCCTTCTTATGCTCCCATCTACAGGGATGATGCCAGCCCTCCTTTAAAAAGGAAATCAAGGTGGCCAAGATGGTGCAGAGGTAAGACATGTCTTGCTGTCTCTCCTGTCCGCCACCGGCCTAGAAAGTGCTCCGGGATCCATCTATCGACCTGACAGTGCCCAGAGATACGGGGGGCCGCGAGTGTACTGCTGAAGTGGTGGCTGCGTGCCCTTTCTGGGCCTCTGGGGTCGGTGCCACAGCAGAGGCCTGCTGAGAGACCGTGTCCACCTGGACGGAGCTGGAGAAGCTCGGACGGACCCTGTGGCTGCCTGAACAGGGCCTCCAGGCTGAGCACAGAAGTCGGGCGGCAGTGGACAGTACCCCTGAGCTTCCCGTGCGGAGCGGACACACTTGGCCCTCAGGTGAGGCGTAGTGGCAGCTAGTAGCAGGAGGCCTGGGAGAAGCAGCAGCCTCCCGCAGGTGCAGTAGTGCGCCTGGACAGCCGCAGTGGGCCCACGTCGGTGGATGGAGTCGGGCCCCCTTCCACCCTGAATTACTAGTGATTGGCCTAGAGCATTTCCTTAGGCCTCCGAGCCTCTAAGGTGGTAAACTTAACAGCCAGCTGCTTCCACTTGCTTGTTGCATCAGACTTTTTTTCTTTGGTGCTTTCCTCCTCTTTGGCGCAGAATTCCAGTTCTTCCCCTAACTAGTCCTTAGGGGGTGTAAGGTGACCAGCTTCCCTGGTCCTGGGTTTAAATGGCATCAGAGGTTGGGTCCTCCTTCCAGCCGTCAACGGCTGCCGCCTACAGTCCAAGCACAGCACAAGCAAAAAAGCACAGAATTGGCAACTATAACATCATGGCAGCTCAGCACAATCTAGTGGCTATTTTAAATGTAAAAATTATGATTGTTATAAGCAAACAATTTTATAGAGTGAAAAGCCACTTGTTTTATTGTCTATGTTGTCTCCTATCGTACGTTTGGCGGCTAGAGACGCTTCAGCTGCTTTTGTGTGAAGTAAATGGACTATTACTACTGTCGCTGAAGACCGAGCTTGATAAGGAATGCATGCAAATTCTTCAGGTGCAATATTAGCATAAGCAGGAGTGATCTAATGCTCGATACTCCGATATCTAGTTCTTCAAACAGTAATAATTCCATCAAGCCAGACCATAACCCCATTCGGATATACATTTTCTGTGTCTGCCCATTATGAACAGCGGTTCCTTTAATTTTCTGGAACAAACATCTATGTGGACTGTAATCCATTGTTATAGGCTAGAATGTGGACACAAGTATGCAGATGACCCCTCTGAAAACATTCAAGCAAGAAATGTCCCCATCTCCTTCACTCTGTCCAAACGCATCTATTTGAAACTCAGCATACTGGATGAGGGTACCCCCATTACAGTAAACACTATCATAAGATGGTCATAAAAGCATTTCCGCCAGCTCAGGGTCAAAGGTGACTTACGTAAGTTTTGCGTCCGAGACAGAACACCATCACCCATGGTCACTGGGCTTTTCTTCTGGTGAAGACAGACTAAAGAATGAAAGAAAATTATAGATTGATTACAGAGGCTTCGATATTGAACTTAAACATGCTTAAATTATGAGTGTTTATTAATATGGAGTGAGCATGTACCACCTAAAAGCATATAGTGCTATCTTGCACAGCTTACTAATAGAAAACAAGAAAAGGAATATCGCTTCTTAAATACGAATTTGCAAACCTACTGTGGCAATTTATAAATGTATCATAGCTACCTCTTTGGAAGACTGCAAGATGACGATCATGGTAAGAGAAAATGACCTGTAATCGTAGTTCATTCCTGGATAGTCTCTGAATCCCTAAACAGTAGTGAATCCCTAAACAGTAGTAAATCCCCGCACGTCTCACAGTATATTTTCAAATGAAACAAAAAGATAAGGAACCATGCCTGTAGCAGACACTCCTACTAGCTTTTTGAAAAGCACCCAAACAGACATTACTAGAATAGTACCAGTGGCTGAAAGCACTGCTGCTTTTACAATTTCTATACCCACAATGAAGGAAATGAAGCTCCCGAATAGGCAGGAGGTATGCTCCAAACAATGCACCAAACTGATATTGCACCTTTACACATTTCAGAAGGCTTGTAAGCCTCCTGTATTGCCATACATCCAACACATAGGTGGTTATTGACGGCAACGCAGAGGAAGAATCAAGACCCCTTTACATCTACCTACTATGATTCTGGAGCATGGGGATGTGCAAGGGAAGCCTTGGAATTCAGAAGCAATGTAAGGACACAAACAATAGTAATACAATGTTAAAATTAATCAATGGCTAGAGACATCACTCGATAGCCATATCCCTAACAAATTGTCCTATAGTACAAAATTAGATCATGGTGCTGCTTGATACTCCCCGAAACTCATGGAGATGAAACAGCTTTGTAAGCGCCATGAAAGAACCTGGAGAAAGGAGTTTTCTACTCAGGAGAAAATTAAATATAGAGAAGTGGTTAAGGCCTATAAAGCCGAGATCAGATCTGCCCAATCTGAGTTCTTTATTAATAAAATACTGTCAGCGGCGAATTCCCCCGCAAAATTTTTAAAATCACTAAATCCCTTACCTGTGCGCCTGAGCCTTCCATACTTCCGCAAGATGCAGTTGCCCACTGCAATAATCTGGCGGTCTTTTTCCATAAGAAAATTCAGGATATTTATCAAGCCTGCCCTTCTTGCCATAGGAGACGGGAGAAACCCGCCTTCTATTAGAGACTTCCTTCCTCTCCCATCCCCTATTAACTCTATTCCATCTATGGATATGGACACTCTAAAATCACTACTGGAGCGTTTAAAATCTGGATTCACTAGTGATGCAGCTCCACCCCCCCCTTGCCCCCCCCCTTTTGCTTTTTCAGGTGTTTGACTGTCGCCCCGTTTTTTTTTTTTAAGATCTTGTTAATATCTCTCTCCCCTCTGGGGTTGTCCCCTCCCAGTGAAAACAAGCTAGGGTAAAAGCCCTTTTGACGAAGCCTTCATTGGACCCTAGAGTCCTTTCTAACTTCCAACCAATATCGCTTCTTACCGGGATCGGCAAAATTTGCGAAAAGTACGTTAACTCTGTGCTCTCGGATTTCCTGGAGAAAAATCACTGTCTCCACCCTTCTCAAATGGGCTTAAGGCCCCAACAGGGTACCGAACCCGCCCTCAGTTGTCGAGGAGGCCCAAAGAATCCTTGACTCCAGAGGCTCCGCTGCAATCTTTTTGCTTGATCTCAGCGCAGCCTTCGATACGGATATGGTCAACCACCAGCTTCTGCTGGTAAGACGTAAAGAGATTGGAGTGACCGGCTTCTTACATAAATGGCTGGAGTCTTTTATGGCCGAGCTTTTTCTTGTGTTTGAGAACCCCACCTCTGACTGGATGCCATTACAGTGTGGGGTTCCCCAGGGCTCCTCACTGAGCCCCACACTTTTTAACGTCTATATGCGTCCCTTAGATGAGATTGTCGAGCTGTTTGAGGTTAAGATCGTCACATACGCTGACGATACTCAGCTTATTGTGTCTATCAATCTGATTAACAACGATAAGTCCATCTTGGCGAACTGCTCGAAAAAAATTTTGGCTTGGATGGACTCTTCTTTCCTTAAACTGAATTCGGCAAAAACAAAGTTGATTTTTTGGGAAAGCCTACTGGTTTGATGAACGACTCCCTATGGCCGAAATGCATGGGAGATATGCCTGCCCCCAAGGACCAAGTCTGGGAGTATGGCTTGATCATAACTGGAGCTTTAAGACTCAGGCATCTGGAGTTGCTGGCTCATGTTAGGACATTCTTAAGAAGATTAGGAAGATCCTTCCCCTCCTGGCTTTTGATGCCAGGAAACTCCTCGTCCAAGCATTGATTTTATCAAGGCTTGATTATGCGAATGTGCTTTACTTGGGCTCCTCATGTCTTACCATAAAAAAAACTTCAAACGGTCCAAAATTGTGCGGCACGACTTGATGCATGCTCAAAACAGAATCTGCTAAGCCTCACATTAGAGCATTGCACTGGCTGCCCGTGGACAAAAGAGTTCAATTTAAAGCCTTATGCATTCCCACAAATCTCTAGTGTCTAAACTGCGACCGATTCTCTAAATCCATAGTTTCTCTTTATGTCCCAAGAAGATCCCTCCGCTCTGAGTCAAAATATCTTGCCGCTGTCCCGAGATTTAGGCGAGCCCGGACTGGGGGTCGTTTCTTTTCTGTCATTTCTGCTAAAAGGTGGAATCAATTGCCAGAATCTATTTGTCTAGACGCCAACCATCTTCGCTTCTGAAAACTCCTTAAAACTATTCTGTTTGGCTGATCTTGCTTCCGTTTTTGGTTCAGGTGTGTCTTGTAGCGCTGGGAGGCCTCTGGTAGCCATGCGCTTTACAAAAGAAAGAAAAAAAAATTTACAAAAGATACTACAGTTATTTCAATGTCCATGCCATGAAGGATAGTGTTACTTTTGGCATATTTAATTGGTCTTGGTTTCAATCACTCAGCGTAGAACTATTAGATAGGTTAGTTTGTTAACTGCCAAGGTATGTACTACCTAGTTATGTACCCTCATACATACACGATCAAAACTGATGCTGCCACATAACCGCCTTGACAAAGTCCATGTGCACAAAATGTGTGGTCTGTCCTCTAAGACTGGAAATGCAGAAACTGAGCAGAGAACTTACTTTAGGCGTAAGTGAACTACCCTCCGCTCAGGCACAACGATGGGGTATATCTTTTCAGAGAAAAGAAGTTACTTGAAGGGAAATTCATGCATGTTACTCCTTGTACCACCATACGACTGACTGGGTGGTAGGGGAAACCATATCCTCAGCAAAGACCACTCGTCCTCTAGACAGCTTTGATGAAGATCTATGCGTAATATTACACAGTGCCAGATAAATGCTTAAGAGCTGGTGTTATTCAGTAAGCAAATGTTCAAACTTATAAAACACTTTCCCTTTCCTTCAAAAGAAACATTGACATTTCTTTTCAATGTGGCTCCAAGGTTCTGTACACTTGAGAGTGAGGTTTGATTTAGGAGGGCTATCTGTAGGGGCAAACCCAGAAGTTCAAGAATAGACTACAGGCCCTGCTGAGGGTCCAGTTCTGAGGCTGCTATAATCTAGCTTCGTATAATAAACAAAGATGCCCTTTCATCTGAGGGCTGCTGCCACACTGCCAATCAACTGGAAAACACCCGGGGGCATTGCTTGAGGCCAAATGAGGATCTCTGAACCAGTAGCGGCAGTACACAACCTAGAACCAGACGACATTCCTGTGATACTTGAATACTAGAATCAGAAAGGCTATAGACACCATCCAATCTTTGCAATGACACCTCGAATACAATTTGGTGGGGAAATTCAGGTGTTCAATGCAAGGATCGCCCATGTCAGTTCAGAATTATCGATCGACACCCTTTGCGGAATAGTGGGGGAGAACAGAATCTGACGCACTTGTATCCAATCTCGGATATATTAAGCAGTCGCTGGTATAGCATGCTTGAGACAAAAGTCTCATATTACTGAAGTCTTGAAAACTGGGGGCAGTTGCATACGTACTGGGCCCAACAGGCCTCTTAATAGTCATCCTAGGGAAGTGATATCTACCAGCGTTGGTTGGGCAAAATGTGATTTTGGGGTCATGACATAAGTAGGAACATCAGTGAAGGACTCTTGTGAAGGTCAATCCAGAAGAGGAATGGCAGCCTTCAGCATCTGTTTTTTCTGTCATGCCTCCTGTCACTCGAGTGAAAAACTGCTAGAAACTCTCTGCCCACATGTCTCAGTTCCCTAGACTTGCAATTGGAAGAAGAGGATGCTGGGCAAGGTGATTAGATTATTGGCAACGTTGGGATTATACCTTGATAATTAAGTAGACCAATGAGAACACAAAAACTACATAGCCCAACGTCAAGCACATTAACCTTTGCCTAAAAGGCACTGGCAGTAAAATGGGGGGGGGGGGGGCTCTCTCAAACCACTAATAATGGCGAAAACACTACCAACTTTAACCAACGCCAGAGTTGCCTTCCAAGGAAAAGATGCAACTCTACTCAATAAGCTAACAATTAGCATCTTTAAAAGGGTTTTTCAGCTCCCTCAAATGGCGTTCCCCAGCCCAATTGAGATTGGAATTAGGTTTAATGAATGAGACCGTTCGTAGGCTATACTCAACCGTATCGAGCAAAATTCAGTGGACTCTACTAAACAAAGCTCTCTGGTTAGAGCTAGAAAGGTCCTAACGTATCACATACGCACTATTTGCACAATGCACTTAAATCTACTTGCACCGTAGATCTCTGGAACAAAAATCTGTCTTATGTAACATTTAAGTCCACACGTAATAAAGTCGCAAAACTTTACCCGCTCTTGCGTGACAAGTTTTTTGGAGCCAGCGATCCCATGCCTGGACAGATCTCAACAATAAGGTTCTTAAACCAGCAGCTTACTTAGATCTAACATTTCCGGTCCACATAAAAAAAAAATAGCTAATGGCTTTGCGTTTCAGAAAATATCCTTCACTGGCAGAAGATCCAAAGTGGAAGAATACGGAAGTAAAAAGGTGTCGTCTATGTGGAAGTCCAAAAAAAGATCGTATCCACCTAATATGCATCTGTAAGAAGCTTCACCCAGCACAAGTCACTTTACTAAGAAAATCTTTTTTGGTCAGAGGAATACGAACATGCAGGGCGGCTATTATCAAAGGGCGTGATCCATCTGACCCTCAGATGAACTGTAAACTGGTTAGGTTCCTGCACAAACATGAAAATGCAACAAAGTCAACACAGCACCAAGAGGGTCCACCTATAGAAGGACTAAAGCCAGCAATAATTGATCCTTTTTGAACAACCATCCAGAGGACGATACCACAAAGAGGGAGCAAGTGGACTGGACCACCTGGACCTATAGACTACTATTCTCAATCATAATGACTTGCTCCCTGAACCGAAATGATTAACTCTTGTAATCTGTTAATTGCCGGGTCCACTTCTGCAATCCATGTAGAAAAAAGTAGCGTACAGGCACTATTTCATTGAATCTTAGAGCGTATTTATGGTTAACAGTGGATTTCAAATCTGCAATATAATTCTTGGTGTATCTGACAATTGAATGATTTTAAAACTTGCTTGATTCTTTTATCATAGCTTCTATAAACAGTAAGGAAAATGGTTACGTTTCAAGGAACTAAACAATTTTTTTACATACATACTTACATTTAGGGAAGTGCGAGAAATTTATAACTTAAAATTTCTTTTCAACTTTCTTACCCATATTAAAGGCCCCTTTCCTGAATACAATCCTTTCCAATTTCCGAATCGCAAGATTGGGAATTCTATTAGCATAAATTAGTCCGATCATTTTGCAGTTTCCCTTGGTTTTACCAGCTTATTACACCTACATCTTAGTAGAAGTATAAAAATAAAAAAAGTTAATTTAACTGATTGCTGTTCATTTTAAACAGTTTAACAATTGTCTGGGTAGTTATTGTAGTAGAATGTCAATTCTGGTCTTTCTACATTTGTTTAGCCCATAGTTGCTACTTTGGACCAGTTTGTTCCTATGAAGGGTTGAACATTTTCCATCAAGAAACAGTTTAATCTTTGGTTTTCTCCAGTACCGGGCAAACAAACTAGAAACTACACAAGTTGAGACTCAAGGAAAATCTATTTCCTTATCTTTGGTCTCTGCATCTTCAAATATAAAAACAAGCATTTACAATGCAATGGTCTCGGCATTCTTAAAGTTAGAGCTATTGGCATTGCTCATGACATTATTTTTATTTATGCTTTTGTTTTTAAAACATAAATAAATGGCATTGTCATTTACAATGCCTATAGCAGGTCATAAGCCTCCTTTTGTTGGAGTCTCCTGGCTGTCAGCAGTCAGGAGCCTCACACCTGATGCAAATGGAGCGGAGGGCTCTGTGCGTGTGTTTGGGGAGCTCTTTGCGTGTGTGTGGGGGGCTCTTGTGTGTGGGGGGCTCTTGTGTGTGGGGGGCTCTTGTGTGTGGGGGGCTCTTGTGTGTGGGGGGCTCTTGTGTGTGTGGGGGGCTCTTGCGTGTGTGTGGGGGGCTCTTGCGTGTGGGGGAATCTTGCGTGTGCGTGGGGGGCTCTTGTGTCTGTGGGGGGCTCTTGCGTGTGTGGGGGCTTTTGCGTGTGTGGGGGGCTCTTGCGTGTGTGGGGGGCTCTTGCGTGTGTGTGTGGGGGGGGGCTCTTGCGTGTGTGTGGGGGGGCTCTTGCGTGTGTGTGTGGGGGGGCTCTTGTGTGGTGTGTGGGGGGGCTCTTGTGTGGTCTGTGTAGGGGGCTCTTGTGTGGTGTGTGTGGGCCTCGTGTGTGTGTGTGGGGGGCTCTTGTGTGTGTGTGTGGGGCTCTTGTGTGGGTGTGTGTGTGTGCAAATGCAATACGTCTCGCATTTGCGACAGAGTAAGCTATTGGCATTGTAAATGACAATGCTATATATTTATCTGTTTTCAAAACCAACACATAAATAAAAAGTTTGTCATTTACAATGCCAATAGCTCTAACTTTTCCGAAGGCGAAACCGTTGCATTGTAAATGCTTGTTTTCCCTTTGTTGATGAACTTGCCTGCTGGACTATTTGGAGCTGTCTGGTGGGAGACCAGACTTGAACTTTCCTGATTACAGCTCCATTCTCCTTGCCATCAACTTTTCCTTAGTGGTCTCCAACTTGATCCCTTTTCCCATGCTAAGTGAACTCTATGGAACCATCCTCCTGCTTTTGTTGTGGTAGCAAACTCAAACCTGAACCATCCTCTTGGTGGATTCTTTTATTCAGATATAGATTTAATTTGGCTAACTCTGTGGCTTTATACTCCGAGCTGTAAGACTCATGACTGAACTGCTTATAATGTGACTTATATGTACTGATTTTGGATCTTTATTACAATAACCTAATTATCTAAATGTGTCTGAGTCTTTTATTGTGTCTTAATATTTTTTCCATGGAAACTGTGCTAATAATTATCTGATGTCTAGTGCATGTCGGAGAGTGTTATAATCTGAGAATAATGTACTTAAACTTGATCACTAATTTGTGAGTTGGCTACTAATTATTGGTCCTCACTGAGTGGCCAACAGTTAAACACGAAATTCGTTTTATTTATTTAAATGTTACCTACCTCTAACCGGCCGTAATCTTTAGTTTACTGAACCCCCACCCTGCCCCTCCCCCTCCCCACATTAGCGCCCCGCAGCACTCCCACCACAGGCTCCTACTGTTGGGTTGATAGGGAGATGTAATGTGATAACGAGGACTATTTTTCCCTGTTATTTATACCTATTTTGGTATACACTGCTTTAGCTCCCCAAACGTTTTTTTGTAAGATCAAGACCAGTTGGCAGAAGTTTATATGGTCTTATAAGAAAACCCAATCCCATTTAAAAATAACCAACTATACTACAAAAAAACTACAGGGTGTTTTCTGTATTTTTTTTTTGGTCTGGTGGGCTAGTTTCTACTGTTGATTTTCCAGATGTTACCACAAATATTGCCTGCTAAAAGCACAAATGCATATAGCCTCCCATACTTTGCAAAACAGAAATGCAACGTGTCCGTAGCGTACAATTCCAAAACTGCCCCAGTTTTCAAATGGGAATCAGTTTTCCAGCTATCTGACTATCTATTTGGGACCACTTTTATTTGCAGCCCTTATCTGTTTTCTGTCCTAGTCACCCTCGCTAATAACACCTGAGAGGGAGACCTCGGCCTTCTGCTGCTCTGGTCGCTGTCTGATATGACGAATGGGCGCGCGCAGCAATGAATGTCAGCGCCTGGGGCGCAGCAGGTGACCCTGAGTCTGAGACCGGCCCTGGCCTCTGCTGGCTCTGCCCATTCACTATTTGTTGATGGTTTATGAGAGGGGCGATCTGCTAACATCGCCGCACCTTTCGCCACGGGGGGAGATGAAATAAAAATAGACTTGTCGACTCTCCTAGTTTAAGCTACCCATGATGTCACTCAGCGATTAAGCATGCTAAGCAAAAATATTTCTTGAGTAACATTTGTAGTAAAATGAGGCATTACATCATGCCATTGGGCCTATATGAAAGACTTTCATCCTGCTATAAACATGGACAAAGTACAATAAAATCTCTATTATCGCTGCGCAGGGAAGAAATGACTTGATCTCACTTGCGATTAATGTTGTCCTTCATCGCTTTCAAATATGTTTATAACACATTATTTTTTGTTTATATGTTATTGCCATGTTACTTGTGCATACAATGTTTCGTTACTTCATATTCTTTCATCTCTATTTTCCTCTTAGTCGCCATTATTTTTGTTTTTTATTTGAACTCCTGCTTCCTATGAAGCAAACGGTAAATAATGTCCTATTTGTTATATGTATGCATTCTGATTTGTGCTGAAAGTGGTGGACACATGCTGATAAATGTGTAACTATCCACGTTCTGTAAAGTGTTCTAATGCACTCTTTGCCTAGATAGAAATCTTTTTTAACCTAAACAAGTAACTAAGCTTGCCACGTGGGGCATGGGTCTAACGGTAATTTAACCCCAGTTTGATTAAATAAATAAGTAAATTATAACATAGTATAAGAGAATACCTTTGTAAACCAGTAGGGTCGATAAATATATTTTGTTCAGTATAAAATTGCTGCGTATTGAGCAAAAGGGCAATTGGATGGGAATGGTGAAATGTGCAGCAGACATTCATGCAACTCCTTTCATTTCTGAAATCACCTCGATCTTATTGAGGATCAGACTTCATTCTAGAAAAGAGAGAAAAGATGTTCCTGCATTAGCATCCCCCTGGACAGTCTCACACGCTGTCATTACGGGAACTGCACTTGTGTGTGCCACGGCCTGGCGAGATCTGTATTTTAATAATGGTCAGTTTCATAGTTTGTATCGCTAAGAAGTTGCCTGATTTCTCTTAGACAACCCTAGCCACCAGTATTGGGTGTGTGAGAACTGGTGTGAGGCAAGGTTTCAGCAACCAAAGCACTAAGCCAGCATCATAATAAGTTGATCATCCGCGCCTGGACTGAACAAGCTTTTATACCCAACGAGCTGCAAGCGAAACCTAACGTGGGGCGGGACTGAGAAAACGAAACCTATCGTGGGGCGGGACTTCCGTTTTGTGAAGCCCGCGCCCACGGAGTGCCTGGAGGAGCACCGAGGGAGAGCCCCGCGGTCGGAGGGCCTTTGACCGGTGAGCGGAGCGGAGGGGGGGGGGGGGAGAGAGAGAATGCCTGTATGTCTGCGTGTCCGGAGGGCCTTTGACCGGTGAGCGGAGCGGGGGGGGGGGGGAGAGAATGCCTGTATGTCTGCGTGTGTGTGTGCGCGACGGCGGAGGGGTGGGGGGCGGGGTGCGACGGCGGAGGGGTGCGACAACGGAGGGGTGGGGGGGATGCTCGGTGCACGTGTGTGTGTGTGTGTGTATGCATGCGACGCTGGGTTCGCTGTATGTGTGGGTGCGTGCGTGCATGAGCGCTCGTGTGTGTCTGTCGCTGTTTCTGCGCATGCGCGTGTGGTGTAGCTGCTTCCCAGGAGACAGCAGCTGAGCGCGTTCGCGAGCGCGTGGCCAGCGGAAATCGCCTCCAGAGAGGCAAAGCGCGCGACAGACCCTGTCTCCTGGGAAGCATCGTCCCTGACATAAGATCTCGGCGGAGACGCGCTTACGCGCGTCTTTTAGCCGAGACCTAAAAATGTATACACGGAGGACAAGTAAAGCAAAATAAGCTATATAATAATTGATAATCATCCTCTAATCTAACAAAGGAGCAATATAAAATTGCAAATTAACTTCAGACTCCTAATGTGAAAGCAAATTGCACTGACATTTTGATTCTGTGAGCCTTGCCAATTTCTTTTAAAACCAAATGGTTACTTACCAGTGGGAGTAGTTTTGCAGCCTGAGACTTTTCTGGACTCACATGCTGTGCATCTGATTAAGTAGCAGTGTTTGGTTCTATGGTAAGGATGGGTTCACAATGTGGTAGAATTGGAAAACCGGTGTTTTAGTACTTTTTGTCCCACCTGTGCCTTCCTGTTTAAATGGATGTCCACACAGTAGTGTTTCGTGAAGGCGTGTGGGTATGCCTAGGTTGCAGGCATACAGATGTAGGCAAGTGGTATGCTTGCTAGAAAGGCTAGGATTGCGCCCTTCTTCCCGGTTGAGTGAGCCCTGGGGCATGTAGGTAAGGTCGTCCCTACACTTACATAGCATGTATTGATAGATTGCACCATCTCACAATGGTATCCTTGGTATTGGGGTACCGCTGCTAGCCCTGGCAAAGAAGACTAAGAGCTGGTTTCCTTTCCAGATTGCTTTTCTCATGTAGGTATTACACGAGTGCTCTTGAAGGTATGAAGTGACCTCTCTGCTCGAGTGTTTGGGCACTGAAAGAAGGCTGGCAGTTGGATGCTCTGGTGGATGAGGAAAGGCGATACCACTTTTGGTAAGAACTGTAGGTTCATTCTCAGTACAACCTTGCCCTTGTGGATTTGAAAGTACGGGTCTAGGATTGTCGGTGCTTGCAGTTCACTGACCCTATTCCCATAAGGAATGCAGTCTTTAGGGTTAGGAACTTGAATTCAGTGTTGTGCATTGGTTTAAAAGGTTCTGCTAGGAGTTGTGCGAGTATGGCATTCAGATTCCATGCGGGCACTGGTGCTACTCTTGGTGGCACCACTCTTTGATCCTTCTAGGAATCTCTTCCTTACTGGTAGTGTGAAAAGGTGGACCTTTATTGATGCATACGTCAGGCAGCGGTCTAGTAGGTGGGTAAGATGTTGCCACTGTTCCATGTTCTGTCTTTGTCTCTAGGGTTTCTTGATCAGTGGATGCATCTGGCCATCTTGGCAGTGTATCCATTTCTGGTGCTTGATTTTCTTGCCTCCATTAGGACTTCCAATGTCCTGAAGGTGTACGAACTGTAGGTATTCCGGAGCTACACCGCTAGGTTGAGTTTGGTTAGCTCCTGGTGAAATTTGCCCATTCTGCATGGTTAGCGAGAATAAATAAGGGGGGTAGTCCAAGTAACCAACAACGACTCTAGTGGGATAAATTTAAATTTCTTTAACCCGCCCTCCACCCTATTTTGCATTTACAAATAATGCAATGAGTGCAATAAGCCTACAGAGTGTGCCTGGTGTCTTCACAGGTGAACTCTAGCAGATATAAGGTTCCCCCTGGTTTGGGATCAGTAAAGACCAGGGCGACTTCAGCGGGTTCACACTCCCTTGTTCAGTCCTGTAGAGGCCATAAATAGATTGGCCGAAAAGCACTGACTACATATTAAGAGAAGTACATGCTGGCAGTAGGAAGAGACAAATTAACTTGAGGATTGCCTGCCTCGTCCCATTGGATGTTCTGCATATAAGAATGCTTAACGGCTTGAAAACGCACAGTGGGCTGCCACATGCTACAGCTATTCATGTGCATACAAGGATAGTGCGATTGTGGTCTCAAAGACTTTGCTGCTATACATCACCAATTTATGTAGATACTTCATAGAAACAAGATTACAATTTAACAATGTCTTTAATGTATTGTTTAAATGGTGGTGTTAAATAATAATGCACGTGTTACTGAGGACCAAAATAACCACATTTAAAGTTAGTTATGGATACTTTTCTGCATGGTTAGCAGGTCATTGAGTTGCCTTGACTAGCATGATTTGTCTTTTGGACATCTCTAGTAGATCTGGATACCATGCATTTCTGGCCCATTGTTGGACGATTAAAATGATTTAGATTCCTGGTTGTCTGGCCTTGTCCAGAACTCTAAGAATCGGGGATAATCAGATGAAAGGGGTATGCAAGTCTCAGACCAGTTTAATAGACAGGGCCTTCCCCTCGGAAAACTGGAATGGAAACCTGAACATGAAGTTTAACCATTTTGCATTTTCTGGGATTGCGAAGAGATCTCGGTTTGCCATTAAACACACGGCCCAGTACTTCCTGTGTAGCTCCCATTCGTGGGAGTTGCCTGCGCAGTTTGTCCGATTTGGATTTTTCCCCAGGAAGGTGTTTTGTTACCAGGGTAGTGTCCCATTGAATCACCCATTTCCTTATCTACTGCCCTAGTTTGGACAGCGGGAACAACTTTGTTCCTCCCTGCTTGTTGAGGTAAAACATAGGCAATGTGTGGTCTGTCTGTAGAAGCACTGCCCGCCATTCACATGCACTTGAAAGGCTTTCAGCACTAGGAAGAATGCCTTTAGTTCCAGAGAGTTTGTGTTTCACAGCTTCACAGGGCTCCAGAGGCCTCTAATCTTCAGTTTCCCATGTGAGCTCCCCAGCCTTTGTGAGCCGCATCTGTTGCTATGGTCAGTGAGAGTTGTCAACTTGAAAGGTATCCCTACACTCTTTCGTCGGGATCCATCATTCTACCGTCTTCTGAACCCTTGATGTGACAACCACTAGATCCTCCCTGTGGTTTGTGTCCATCCATCATCCATTGCAGATCCATTCCTGTATGGGTTGCATATGTAGTCTTGCATGACGTATAAGGTGGATGCATGCAGCCATCGTGCCCAGCTTCATGACAGTCCTCGCTGTCAGACTGTCCCTTCTAGTAGAGGAGAAGTTTGCTACGCTATTGCTAACGTTCTCTTGAGGGCAGGGTATGCTTGCGCTGACCTAGAGTCCAATGTTCCTCCTGGAACATCTTCACTCTCTCCAGGAGTGGTGACAGCTTTTTGTAGTTAATGGTAAGCCCTGGAATTTGGAACGTTTGGCTCCACCGAAGAGTAATCCGAGGTATTTCTTCTGCAGGTGGTGCGAAGGTAGGCGTCTTTCAGTGCTAATGTGGCTCTATATTCTCCCCTTAGGAGCAGGATCACTTCTTGTAATGTTGCCATTTTGAAATGTTGCATTTGTATGAACTTCAGGTACCCAAGGTCTAGGATCTAGGTCAGTGTTAAACCTTATTTTGGTACTAGGAAGTATGCGGAGTAGATACCATCGCCTGTTTCCACCTGTGGAACTCTATGGCCTGCTTTTTGATGGGTTCCTGGACCTATTCTTGCAACTATGAGTTCCCGCTCCCTTAATGTTCTAGGCTGGAACACAAGCTGGTGGTTTGGCAAGTTCTATGCCGTAGCAGTGTTTTATAATGTTTAAGGTCCAAATGTCTGTGGTGATTGACCTCCATTCCTGGATGAATTCTCCTATTCTTCCCCGTCCCCACTCGTGTTATGTGGCAAGGCTGTTGGTGGTCTGAGTCAGTTGGTATTTCCTCCCCTCGCTGGATGTCCCCTGCCTCTGAGCTTTCTGCAAAAGGGCTGCCTCGCCAGGTATTTCCACTGCTGCAGAGCAGCTTACTGTGCAACCGGTTGGCTGAAGCCCTGCTGGTGGTGGTGTTACTGGGTTGTTGAGAAGCCTGCTCTGCATGAGGGTCTTCTGTTGAGGGCACTTCCCATCCTGAAAGCGCCTATGAACGGTCTTCTCACATATGTCTACTTGCGGTGTCCGTTGCATCTAGCGCAAACTTGAGGCAACAGTTGGAGATGTTCTTGCCCTTAAGGAGGACTGCTTTTGCTTTAACTCCTCCAGGAGGTATTGCATCAGATTTTCCATCTCTTGCCATTGCAGGTGTCCATATCGCTTAAGGAGAGCGCTTGAGTTTGCAATTATCCATTGATCATCGCCTCCCCTTTCCATCTTTCTACCCACCAGGTCCATTCTCTTGCGTTCCTACTCCAGAGATGGACAGTTCGATGTGGAGTATTCTTCCCCTTTCTGGCTGTGGCCACTATGAGAGTCTGCCGGTATGTTCTCCCCCTAATGTACCAGGGAACTTTAGTAGAATGCTTGCTGGGGAGATGGGTAGGTATAGGTTCACCTTCTGAGATGGCATGAGGGTTTGAGGAGGAAGCATGAATCCACCCGCTCTACTCCAGTTGGACCCCATGTGCGTCTGCCGCCACCCTGATCAGTCCATTGTACATGGTCAGGTAGTCTAGGGGCAAGGGCCTCGAAGAGTAGCTGTTGACTCCTTCCCCTGATTTCCAGCATAGAGATCCTGCCACTAGTCGCTGAACCAGCTCTGCTTCTCCACCCCAGAATGGCTCTGCCTCGTAATCAAAGAGGTTCTTGTGTTCTTTCTAGTCCTGTTCTGGCGTCCGACGTGATGTCGGACAAATCTTCCAGATCCCTCGCCTCGGAGAGCTTCATTGGGATACAAAAGGTCCTGAGGGAGTCTGCCTCCTTCATTTGACAAACTATTTTTTATAAAAGCGATCCATGCCGCGGTTTCCCTTTAATGTCAGCCACGGCCCTTTCCTTACTCCGCTCATCTAAGGAAAGGGGCACAGCCGTTATTAAAGAGAAAGTGCTGCATCGGGCAGTTGAAAAAAAAAAAAAAAAAAAGAAAAAAACACTTGATTGAGTTAGGCCCCGCAAATAGGCCAGGCTGCCACGTGCTATGGGAAAAAATAATAAAGCTCTGTGAGCGTGTCCTGCCATTTGACGAAATAGTGCTCTGAGGCGGTAATCAAAGCCTCCAAAGTAACATATGTAAAAGGGGGTGTCGTCCTTGGAGGTTACAAAATGAGACAAGGCAGTAATAAGGAGGGACTACTAAGCCTATTATTGATCAATAAAAAGCCACAATTTCCAAAGGACAAGCCAATGAAAAATATGGGCGAAGAGTGGGCGGATATTCAAGTCCATACCTGAATACAGCGTGCCTCGCAGAGCAGCACAAATGCATTGCCAAGGCTCGACCTAAAAACTAGAGACAGAAGGACATACCACGATTCCGGACCCAAACACTAGATTGCGCTATAGATGCATGCAATGTGTATCCAGAAAAGGATTCATGCTGCAAAACAATTGTTAAGATCAGGGATTGTATTGCATCTGAAATCACTACAGTGCAGACTATCCTTCAATGTTCTACAATTGAACCAAGCTGCCTCTTCACGCGGTCCAATCTGCTAACATTTAGAAAGGATTTTTTTGATAAACTTTTATTAAGATCAGTCCTTCTGGCTCTCCTATATACTTAGCGGTAGCAGAGAAGCTTTGTCCTCATCATGCTGATAGAAGAAATGGATTAACAGCTTGTCTATCAGGTATTTTTCCAGATAAATTGAAAACAGCCATGATTAGATCTCGGTTGATAATACCTTCACTGGAACCCTCTGGTTTCAGTAATTTCATACCAATTTATTTGCTTCATTACCCGGTCCAAATTCCTTTAAAAATGTAGCTTCAATATTTGGAGAGCACAACAGTGGACGACTCTAAATTTCATTATATTAAATCTGTTTAAAATGGAATTGGAGCAGCCTTCGACTACCTGGTCTTGCTCCCCGCTGCAGTCCCTGTAGCACAGAGCCAGCGTCCCAGCCCACCAGCTAGCCAGTACCACAGTTTGAGACCCAATCGCCCCACCCCCGTTTTTTCCCCCACTAAAGCGCTCATTGTATGGTTTTTGTCTGTGCTTCTGTACTGTTGACAATATTCTTTTTCATTGTGTTGCTGCACTGTTTTTTTTTTGTGAAGTGTTGTCCACTTTACACTTTTTATTCTCCGTTTTTTTGCTGGATTGTTTTATCTTGTGGTCTGTTCTGATCCGGTTCACTCTGGTTCACCTACTACCCTCCCACCTCCACAACAGACCATCCCACCTCCCAGGGCTACTTATTGGAAGCCACAGCATGTGTGCCAAAGGCAAGTCTGTCCACGCCTGGACCGCGCCCAGCACCTGAAACCCTGGCCCTCCTCACTCACTCACTCAAGTACTCCGCCGCAGAGCTCCGTACCCTGGACCTCACACGCAACAACTGCTGCCTTTCATCTCCTCTATCCACAGGGGGACCTTTCACCTGTGGCCTTGTCACAGCCACCCCAACACCGACCACATTGAATAATGACATGCAAAACCAGGCTGCCAACAGCCTGCCTATCCCTCCCGCCCCCTCCAGACCAACTCTACTGCCTCATGATCAATGCCAGATCACTCTGTAAGCATGCTACTGAAATCTGGGACACCATCACCCCCGACGGGATCAATGAGACCTGGCTCACCCCCACATCAGCCCCAGACATCGCCATGGCAAATCCCTGCAGCTACAAGTTGAAACACCACAACCGCACCAACAGACAGAGGGGTATTGCCGTCGTAAACAAGGAATCCATCACCAATGACACCATGCCAATCAGGAAACACATGAATTTCCAGCTTTGCGTTGACGTCAAAAAACACCAAAGGCACCCTTGCATACCGTAGGAAAGTGCCTCTTTTGGACATGGTTAGCCCTCCTAGAAAATATGGTAATTTCGACTGGAAGTGTGCATAGTCCCTGCCAACCAAGTCCCCTGTGTCGGAGCTCCTTCTCTAAACCTATACCTATTGTTTCCACAATTGGCACCACTTCAGTGCACATACAAGTAACTTGTAAAAGGTACCACTGGAGCCAAGGGCCTGGAGGTTAAAGAGATTTCCCAAGGGCAGCAGCACAAATTGTACCACTTTAAGATACCCCTCACCAAGCACATGCAGCCTGCTTGTCTTGGTGCAGACAAACAGAAAAGTCAATATGACACTGCATGGGCTATAGGTAAGACACCCCTCTAGGAGGCCTTAGCCCTATATCTCCTGTGCATGGGCAGATATGTCCCTGCAATATCCATGTCAATTCCTGGATATTGTAAGTGACCAGGGGAGCCATAGTAAGTACATGGGATGGACCCTTGTCATTCGGAGTCGCTGAGCTCCATGATGGCTTCACTGAAGTATGGGATGATTGGTACGAAACATCTCATCATAATAAACCTGCAGTGATTCCAGTGTCCGATTTATTAAAAAAGTGCATACTGGACACCCATTAGAGGGGTCCCCTAAAACCTACCAACCCTTAGTGTGGGCACCGATTGGCCTAGGCAGGCCTGCGACCACCAGACAGTGCTCTGACCTCATGGGGGAAGTTCCTGCGCTCTCAGAGTTAGAGGACAATGTCTTTCCTTAGTGGAGGTGCCCACCCTTTCTCCAGGTCAGGAAGAGCCAGCCATCTGTGGTGGGGAGCTTTGAAGGCCTTGCTGCTTTCCTAATGCAACCCCAGCCTCTCTGGTTAGAGCTGGCCACCTTCCTGTCATCATCCCTTTTTGGCGGGAGGACATGCGGGAAAACTGAGAAGGAATAGGGGGTGCTGGCCCTTAGTTAGGGGTCCCTGCCTTACTTCATGGTAGTCCATAATTTAGACATTTACTTGGAACCGTCTCTTGCTCCTCAGGCTGTCAAAGTGACAAGTTCTTTTTTTTTATCGTCTAGTATTTTGCAACATTTTCTTTCTCCACAAGAGACTATGTCCTGATCATTAATCCTTTAATACAAGGTATATGGTACTTCCATCTATAAATGGACTAAGTTAATTCCAACTATGTATCTAAACCTGATGCTTTATTCAAGCAATTTCAGATTCAACATGCTTCTGTGCAATTGAATTGTAATTTACCTAAATTGCAGCCTTACCCTTAATTAAAAAATTATCACTGGCTTCTGGCATTTAATAGAATTTGTTTCAAAGTCATGACTTTATTCCAGAAAGGTATGTACCAAGCTTTCCCAGGCTTCCTGCCTGCAAAAATTCAGTAGGGGACAAACTTCACGTGTATTAAAACCTGGTAAACATAAATCATCTCCTCGTGCTTTGCACTCTCAACCATCTCTGCTGCATTCAGGAAACAGTTAAAACATAGTTGTAGCCAGACTGATAAGTTTGGTGGTGCCAAGAAATCTAGTTGAACGTGCGCTCTATGAATACCCATAACCAACACATGAGTAGTTAGTAAATAAGGAGTAGCAGAAGATCCGCTACCAGTAGCACTTGGAACAATATTAAAGCGAGGCTGCTAAGGTAGTCACAGAAGAGGCAAAAGATTAAATGTATGGTTCTGAAGTCAGTTGTCACAGAGTACTAAATTGTAAATGTAAATTGGCACTTGTATAGCGCACTACTCACCCGCAACGGTCTCAAGTCGTTTGTACGAATACCGCTGTGGAACCCATCCTGGCTTTCCCTGTGAGGCGTCCACTCCTGGGCACCCCCAAGGTGGAGGCCAGGCATCCTTAGCGTTGTGGGGGCCGTTGTGGAGATTAAGCAAGCAATTGCCCACAGTTGCAGAGTGGGACTCCATGATTGGAATAGGCACCGAGGCGAGAATTATCAGGTCCGTGGAATTTTGAGCCCAAGACATCTGCATCAGGGTCTGCCGCTTTAATCATTGAGCCACACTTCTACACTACTGGTGCCCATGTCACAGTAGGATTGCACAAGCTTTCCTAACATGCTATAAATACTCTTTATGAGGAAAGCTTGCACTGCAAGAGTAGTGTACCCATGATGTGTGAGGGAAACTTGCAATGCCGGTCTCATTGTCCCTGTGGGGGAAGTTTGCAAATATTAACGCTTGTTTGGTACATATTAATGTGTGATGGAACCTTATACTCCAGTACTATGTTATTTATCTATTTAGCATTTTTAAATATCTCACCATACTGCATTACTGCTACCTCAATGCTTTGCCCAAACATACAAACCTAGACAAAAAAAGATTCAAACCCCTTAAATGACAATGGTGGCACAAAGCAAGTTACTCATCTGTCATTCTTTATCTGCTACCTCCGGAATGGAGTTGGTTGAACCCATCTAGATAGAACTTCTGCTTTTTTTAATGGCAGGTGAATTCGGGGAGCTCAATTTTGGGCACTTTCACACAAAGCAAAATACCCTGTTTCAGCAGCCAAAACAGTTCTTGCTGGATGGGATGTCCAGTAGAAATTCCTTAATGTAGCAGTTAAGAGGTGGAGAGGTGTGGCTCACTGGTTAGAGGCAGCAGACCTGTAAGCAGAGAACGACCAGGGTTCAATTCCAGACGCGGCAGGGTCGTGGACCAGGGGTCAACAGACTCGATAATTCTCGCCTCAGTGCCTACTCTAACCAGGGATCACTCTCGGTAACTCTGGGCATTAAGCTTGCCTCATCTCTACAACGGCCCCCCACAGACGCCGGGGATGCCTGGTTTCACCCTGGAGATACCCAGAAAGGGACCATCTCCCAGGGAAAACCAGGACGGGTTCCCCAGCGGTCTGCAGCGCCAGGACACTCGGTTAGAGTAACAGTGCGCTTTACAAGAATCCCACATTTACATTTACAATTAGGGGTAATAGAGGGTATTCGAGTCATTCTACGTGACAATCTGGATCAAGCATTCTGTGGGACTGAGGAGGATTTGAGGGCAATGAGTACATCCAGTATAATGCACTTCAAGATGACTCATGCACTGAGCAAATCCAGAGGATGAGCCTTTTTCAGGGGTGTTTGTGCTTTGTTGGAATTTTAAGGACTGTTGTGCTACGGCCTGCCCTAACTCTGAGGAACATCACACCCTATACACATCATGCAGTGTCTGTGGACCAATCGAACAGTAAGAACTAAATTCTGAATATGTACTGGAAAAAGTCTACCTCAATTTTTTTCTGGTGCAAATAATTACAACCTTTGATTTTTACAAGTATTGAAAGCATGGGAAGGGGGTTACGAACCACACCAGAATTCACAAAGGGTCTGAAAATCGTAAATCTTTGTCACGCGGCCCATATGTGCATTGTAGTCTACCCTACATTAGTATGAGCTCGTTGCTGACTCTCCGCTGTGACTCTCTGCTGCTTTGCGCATGTTACTTAGAGTTTATTTTGCATGTGCCACACTAAAACTCGCTCATAGAACCTACGGTTGTTTTGACACTTTGTTCGATCCGGGGCTTTATTGTGAACAAGGTTGAACAACAATGCCCTTTTTTATACTGTTCGGGCCCTAGCACCTAGACAAAACATGCAGATGCAGTTGTTTGGATACCGCCCAGAGACCTAATATATATTCATCCTGCTTCTGGACAAGGGGAGGGAGGTTAAGCTGACCGTGACAGCTCCTTTTATGATTTACAGACTTTTTGATATGCTGACCATATGTGTGGTAGGCATTTTTCTGCTGATTGTGACACGTATACTGCATACTAGAGCACATTAGTTAAAACATTTTAAACTTGCTTGTGTCTGTCAGACATTGTGGATGATTATAAGAGCGTGAGCAAAAGGGTGCGTCTCGCAACCGCGATTCCTGAGAGAGTTGGGAGTGTTGTCTTTGGGGGTGTCTAATCACTTGTTCCTCTGTGAGTGGTAGGAGGGCAAGTGAGACACTATAGCTAGTCAGTCCTAAGCTCATGGACATCAAGGTAGTAGGATAACCCAGTCCCTACATACTAAGGACCCATAATCCCAGGCTTAGTTCTGCGTTTTCGCACAATCCCTGCAACAGCTTAAATATGATTAAGGGGTGATTTTTGCTTAACAAAGATGTAGATACATTTACAAGTCTTAATACATCCATTATTGATTTCTTAATACTTCATATGCTTCTGAAAATTAACAACACATTTTCTATAATCAAGTGCCATTTTTAACCCAAGAAATACACAGCTTGGCGAGTCAATGCCTAGCCTTTTCCCAACAACTATACCCACCGATATTTAAATTGTTTGTATCGCAAATCAAAAGAAGCACCAAGGATGATTGCATAAAGTAATTCAGATTATATGGACGGGTCAGTTAAATTAGTTCTACATCTTAATTTACCCCGATATACTTGGACAACCAAAAACAAACTCATTCCTTGGCCTACCCACAAACACTACTCTTATAAAAACACTCAGAAATATTATTGCAACATTACCAAAACATTCCAGAGTGTGAAGAGTAGGTTTCTAATCATTTTTATTTCACTGGTCACAATAATTTTATGTTTGGAGGTGTATAGTGTGTCATCACAAAATTGATTGTGAATTGCTTTATGTGACAAAGCAAATCTGAGAGGAAGCCACCCGGGCAGCACTGTGTGACTGCACGTGTGAGCTATTGAAGCCAAAACGTCTGGATCAAGGCAGGGGCCTTGGGAAATTTAAATGGTGAGGAATCTGTGGCTAGAAGTATCCGTTAAAGCGGTCAAATCAGCCATTGAAAAATTTTCCACCAATGGATCAACATCCTATTCAAATGACTAAGCAGCAAAGCAACAATGAAATCGCAAACAAGGGCACACCAAGGCATGTAGCTTTATTTCACCATGGCCTTTTCCTTACCATGCAGCCAAATCGTGGATTGTCTCTAGGTAGATTCCTCCTGGTTGCCATCAACAGAAGTTGAACATGCAGAAAACATGGACCAGAAATCCTCTACATTAACAGTCAATTCCTCCTCCTTTCTGCTAAGACGGCCATTTAGGCACAACTCCAAGCTCACAAGCACAGAGTTATTGCAGATTACTCCTCACAGCTTCTTACATAAGCTTGTGTCCAATACTCTTTTACAACAGATGCACACAGTCGAGTGTGCAGCCAGTCTTAAAATATTCATGGACACCCTTCTGAGCTTGAAACTACTGCAACCTAAAGGTTCTTCAACTGAATAGCAGCATGAAGCAGACGTTTCTAAACATCTTGTTTCTTACCATTTCATCAATACCCAGTCCTTACTATCTACTTCTGTCTGGGTTTATAAAGCATGACTGTGTGAGTAATTTGGCAGCACAGCACATATCAAATTGTTTGAGATCACACGCAGGGAGGAGTCAGCGCAAAAATACACATATAATCCTGAATGTAGTGACAGTATTGGTGCACAACTTAAAACTAAGGTTTCAATGAATAAGCACAAGTATGCTGGTGGGTAATCAGGCTCAGGGAGGGCAAACACCCTTTCTATCACGGCTCGGACCACGCTGTGCCTTAACGCCGTCTTCCAAAGCACGAATACTTCTTTACAACGCATTCTTTTGCCAGGCAAGTGTTGTTGGACTGATGTTGGACTTTAAGTCCAACACTTTCTTGACTGGAGTTGGAATAGTACATTATACTAATCCAAAGTCTGGGGCTTTCCCTAAGGCACGTAATTGTAATGACCTGTGCAAGGTAACGGAAGGCGCGGTTAAGACGCATTTGTGGTTCGGACTAAGGCGCTAAGACTGGCATGGTAAATGCCTGTGCGGTTCCGACATTTAACCCTCAGGGAGTGGACTAGGAGGAGATGGAGGACTGGACAACGTAGTGGGCAATGTTACAGAAGGAACAAAAGACAAGTGGAAGAAATACAGTCAGAGGGTAGGAAGCCCAAACACTTTCTGACCAGAGTGATTCTCCAGTACTCTCTGAATGACGGCCTGGTGAACAAAGGCCCTGGTAGGTCTAAGGCACTGGTTGACAGGTGTTAGAACATTTAACACTAGGATAACGGGATACAGAACCAGAAATGGGACCTCTCATATCGAATAACTAAGGCTCCCGTTTTTCCGTTTTTACTGAACTACAGACAGAAAACAGGGTGAAAAACATAAGTGAAATGTTTTTCTTGTGCGTAACGCTCCTTGCTGTCCATGAATTCCAGGCCAACAGCTGAGCAGATAGACATATTGAGGAGTTCAAAAAAAGGATGAGAGATTTCCTTAAATACTGCCATGTATTGACATCTTTGTAAGTAACCCCAATATTTACCTGTGGGTGTAGTGTTTTGTCATATTGCCTGCTTACCTTTCTAAAACAGGACAGATCATGTAGGGGTGCTAGTTTATCAGTTAAATGAATGTGGAAACATCCAATTTACCATTTTACGACTCAATTATTCTCAAAACACAAACTAAATATGGATAAATACCAATAAGATCGCCAAAAATAAATATGGATAAATACAGACCGAAATAAATATAAAACCAGGAGCCAACAAATAACCCACAAAGTGTCGATATTCACAAAGCTCAGTTCTGTAGCCTTACCATACACAGCTACCAATCTTTGGTCACGCTCCACCCGAACTTCCTACCACCTACAATGATGATCATCTGTCTCTCACAAAATGTACCTATTCATGTTTGCAGATCTTCTCTTTAGCTCGCTGCTCATCAACTCACTCTGCAAAACCTTCAACAGTGCTCCATTGTACTCCCAATAGAAACCATCTCCCAGTAATCACTTCCTTGGATGGAAGATTTGACCGTGATGACCACGGTCTTAGTCTGCAAATGCTGAACATTGGAGATCTATCAACCTCTCCAATTTACACTTGAATGGTAAGAACACTTTTACAAACACTGATGTGATAACCAACTGGATTATCTTCAACTCGTCGCTTCCAAATACTCCGAAATCACTATGACCTCAACAATGGAAGAATAGGCCCGTATTTTAAAAAAAGTCTATATGTTACTTTCTTTTTTACCAACATTCCTAATGCAGTCAGCAAAAACACCAACCTTTAACCCATAAGCTTAAGCGTACCTTGAGGGGACTTTGGTGCTATTTCATGTTAAGCACTTGAATGGGGGAACCAGCAAAGGTCAGGAACACTGGCAGAATGGAAGGCGGATGGTAGTTAAACAGCCATCTGAAAGCATTGACCTGCAACGAAGAAAGAGAAGGAAATTATCCTCATCAGTACGGAACGGACAACTTCGGACTTGTACAAGCAATGTTTTATTTAGAGATCGTCTGGAATGCTATAACTCAGAGTTGACGCCAAAATACTAGATGAAAAAACATGTGGGGGGATACCATACAGCCTTTTAGTGCAAGACTCTAAATTGTGTTAAATCATGCAAGGGCAGAAAATGTGTAGAACAGGCACGGATTCAATCTCTTTTCAACAAAGGTTGATCTTTGATGCATCAATTGGAAAGAAAGAGGCTGCTTGGAGAATCAAACTTGTTCCAAAATGAGGAACAGTGGTTAGAGCATCAAGGGCATGCACTAGGGGAAGAAAGATTCAACCACATTTGTTGGCCCAAGACAGGCTCACATAAAATCTGCCATCATCCTGTGCCAGTTTCCTAATCACCTTGCAAAGCTCCATCTCAACTTCACCACATCTCTAGCTGCAACTAGCATTATACTAGAGTACATCCTTACACTTGCGGCAGTATAAGCCAGGAGCACAGATTCAGAAGCATTAGACTGGGATGCTTACATTAGGTTGCAAAGGAATGCTTAGTGGGTTAATCTAAGTGATCACTCCCAATTTCTAACTACCGGAGAGTCAGTACTCATGGTTAACAATTCTTGCTAGAGAGTATGGCTACTTACATTCACAGGGAGCTCTCTGGTCAATATGTTCTCTTACAAGGTAAAATGTTTCACCTGTGTCCGCTAAATAAAGAAGATCCCAAAACAGGTGTGCCATTCCTTTAATTAATTTTTTATGAAAAACAAGGGGGACCCAAAAGGTAGCAGAGGACCATGGGTGTAGATTATTTGACGTGAACAGAGGTCCTGAGCTTAATTAGAGATATAAACAATTTTTGATATATAACACAATAGGGACTATATATTTAACCTGTCGAGCCGGACCAGGATTTTTATTTTGTTACATTCAAAACAATTGGAATACAAAAAGTAGGTGCTTGTAGTAGGGCACAATCCTGTACCAAACTAGTGAGAGACAGAAAATAGAAGCAAGAGTTAGAGCAGAAAATTCACAGGCAAGGAAAAAGAGCAACCTGGACACTTTGAAATCAGTGTAAGCAGTGTTCTCCAGAGTGGAGCATGCAAATTGATACACAATGGTTACAAGTATGTCCACTTAAAAAAAGTCGACGTTTCGATCCATCGCTCAAATAGTTAAGGATCATCATCAGGACTGTAAAAACAATTGATTTGCCTTTACGCCTCGAATGAGGCGGAAAGCCGTACTAAGATTAGTACCAGGACCAGGTCAGGTCGCTGGGGCGGAGGTTAAAGGCTTACGCAGGGAATTTGCCCAATACGCAGCGAGTTGAGGAACACAGGTCGCTTGTTAGCAAAATCCTTCAAGGCAGTTGGCAGTCTTTGTATGGTGGAAGATACGCGATGTGTTTGAACAGTGTCCGGATACGCAGCAGTGAGGCGACGATGCGGTCTTGCCAGCCGGCTTACCGGCTGGCAAGACCGCATCGTCGCCATCACGCCCCCTCTGCTGCGTATCCTGACACTGTTCAAACACATCGCGTATCTTCCACTGGCCTACTGCACTAAACACAAGGTGTACACCAAGCAAAAAAAATACAATCACCTTCAGAGCACGCATTCACCACCTGCCCATTCAAAGACGTATACAGAAAGTCAGCATGAGGGCATGGCTGAGGGGGCGTGGCTTGGGCGCCGATGGCGATGGTCGCCTGAGAGCTCGGCTCCGGGACTAAGCCCGAGTTTATCCTGAAAATCGGTGGCTGAGGGGCACCCCAAACCCCGCATTCGGTTGTGCGAGGCGACGACACCCTGCCGGGGGCCTTAGTGGAATTTGGACGGGGACTGCTCTGAAGAAATGCCGAAGTTTGCGGAGTGGCGGAGTGCGACCCAACATGGCGCCTGGATCCCTTTGTCCCCTCGATCGGAGCTACTGAGCTGAGGAGGACTCGCGGATGTCGGCTGGCACCCGGCTTCATCATCCTCGGTTGTTTTGGACAGTGGACATTGACGGGCTCAGACTTTATGCAACGGGTTCACACTCGATTAGACGACTGGGCGGGTGCCCACGCACTGGAGGGCACCGGGTGTGGGAGCCTTCGGCTACAGGTGGTGGCCCGCATCGCAACTCCGCAGCCAGATACGTCCTCCCGGCCAATTCAACTACATGGGAGGCGCGACACTCTGGCGCCACGGAACAACCGAGGGAGTTGGTGGCCCTCACCCGGGAGCTATAGTGGGTGAACGGGCCTGCCCGTCCAGGCGACGGTTGTCTCCGCCCCCTCATCGGTGCCCTCGGACGACGTGGCGGTGGTGTGAGCCGAGGCGGCGGAGCCCCTACAGGCACTGGAGAAGGAGATCGCCCAGACCCGATGTGAGACGGAATTCCCGGGAAGGTCGCGATCGACTCCTGTACGCGGAGACACTTACTCCGGGACACCTACGGAGAGCCCCCGGCAGCATGGGGAAACCCAGAGGAGCCAAGGGATCCACCCAGACCACCTCGGACTCTGAAGCCCAGGACAAGGAAGAGCAAGGAGACCCCAAAAGACCTGATGGCGCTCCACTGCAGCAACAGTTCGACCGAATACTGGAGGCGATAGAGGCTACTCGGTCGGCCCTCCAACAGGACATTGCTCAGGTGGCGACAGGCCTGGGCCTCCTTAGGGCGGACCATGGTAAACTCTCGGACCGGGTCAAGGAGGTGGAGGGCACGGTGAAAACTTTGGAACCGGCGCAGAGAACCTTAGCTGCGACGATAAAGGATGCCATGTCCCGAATCGAGACCCTCGAACGGAGGGCGGAGGATGCGGAAGGCCGCAACAGAAGGAACAACATCCGAGTGGTGGGCCTACCGGAAAAAATCGAGGATGGTGATATGGTGCGATACTTGGAGACCTGGCTCCGAGACACGGTGGTCCCGGAGGGGCTGTCCTCCTTCTACACTCTGGAACGGGCCCACAGAGTTCCAGCACGACCCCTACAGCAGGGACGCACTCCAAGGCCGGTGGTGGCGCGGTTGCTTCATTTTCGGGACAGAGACTTGATCCTAAACGCCGCCAGGCACAATGGTCCGTTCCAGGTCGCGAACAGTCAGGTGAACATCTTCCCTGACTATACCTACGAGACGCAACGCAAGCGGTTCTCCTTCCTGGCGGTTAAGCGTGAACTCAGAAGTGAGGGCATCCAATATTCCCTCCTATTCCCCGCGAAGCTCCGCGTCATTGTCGACGACAAAACCCAGTTCTTCGACACCCCGGAGGAGGTCTGTAACTGGCTCGAACTGTATCGGACAGGGAAAGATGGTTTCGGCGCCTCGACCCAACGGGAGGATGAGCCGGAACAAAGGAGGCGATCCAAGAGAGTCAGAAATCGCCGCGGCCGCACGGGAGGGCCATCGACTGCGGAGACATCATCGGAGCGGAGGGGAGTGTTGGAGGTTCTGTCGGAACTATCGGGAGCAAGAGATGAAACTCTCGAGGAGGAGGAAGAAAACCCGGGTGCCCAGGGGGCACCATCGGACTCGGAGGATTCAGTGGCAGACAGTACCCATACACCGGTGATCACACCGAAGTCGGTGGAGGACCTCTTAGACGGACAAGGGTGACGGGGTACGCTGCCTTGTTTTGGGTGGGGGCCCGGCAGGGGGGAGGCGGTTGCCGTTCTTTATTGCTGACAACGGAGGAGGGAGGGTTGGGGGGCCTCTGCTCTTGCCCCAGGAGGGTTTGATACCGGGGGGGGCTTGCTATAGTCCTGGTAGCCTGGGCGACGAGGGCCCACTGCCTCCGCCCAGCCCGCACCTGGCCCATAAGGCCTTCCTACGGTGGCGACCGTGGGACTAGGGGAGGTTTTGGGGTTGATACACGCCGAGGTTTGGATGGGATCTAGATGGTGCAGTTTGGGTCCTGTTCTGGGGGGGTTGGGGGGGGGCCTTGTTGGTTTTTGGGTGGTTTGGTTTTGGTTGGGGAAAATGGCCGCCATCAGCGCTGAGTGGATTGATGCTTTTTCTTTGGGGGGACCCAAACGGGAAGACTGTGCAAGAACACTATGGGACAATGGCTGATGTTGCTAACTTGAAATGTGTTACTTGGAACGTGAGGGGGCTTCACACTATGTCCAGGCGTCACAAGGTCCATGCTTATTTAGTGCGTAGGGGAGTGCAAATGGCGCTGCTGCAGGAAACGCATCTGAACAAGGCGGAAGGGGCGGCGCTTCAGCGTAGGTGGCGAGGGCAGGTCTTCTCCACGGCGTACTCTGCTTATGCCAGGGGGGCGCTAATATGGATTAGGGCAGGAGTCCCCTTTCAGGTCACGAGGACAGTGTTGGACCCAGAGGGGCGTTTCGTGGCCATCTCAGGCACCCTAGGAGGGAGGGATCTGAACGTTTGCTGTGTGTATGCTCCTAATGTTGACCAGACTGCCTTCCTTTCCGGGTTATCGGGCTCGCTGGCCCACTTTTTTGCCGGGCCCCTCCTGCTGGGGGGAGACTTTAACTCCGTAGTAGATGTGGACATGGACCGCTCGCACCCCCCGCTCCCCGATTCCCCGGTCCGGCGTACGGCCAAGGGTCGTCAGGATTGGCAGACCCGCTGGGGTTTGACGGACATTTGGAGGGCGCATCACCCCGCGACTAGAGATTATTCATACTTCGAGCCTCCATGAGCTACATGTCAGGCTAGATGGCTTTCTTGGTTCGCCCGAACTAGTTTCGGCAGCGGTCCGTTCGGAGTACCTATCGCGGACCATCTCGGACCATAACCCCCTCCTGCTGGACGTTCGCTGGTTCCCCGGGACGCCGGCAGTACCCACCTGGAAGATGCGCCCCGAGATCCTCGAGGACAGTGTCTTCAAGGCGGACCTAGGGGAGAAAATCGCGGATTATTTTGCGTCCAACGGCGGTTCCGCGAGTACTAGGGCGTTCGAATGGGACGCTTTTAAGGTGGTGGTGAGGGGCTACTGTATCTCTAAGAAGGTGGGCATGAGGCGTGTTATCCTGGCAGATTTAGATACAGCGGACCGGGCACTCCGCGAACTTGAGGTTAGCCGTCCCGGGCACCCGGAATTACAAACGCAAACGGTAGAGGCGAGGGAGAAGGTAGCGGTAGAGGTCGAGCGGCTCCGCTGTTTTGATTATAAGGCCTATACGGTCCGGTCTATTGCGGAGGGAGATAGGTCAAGTGCGTTGCTGGCGTGGTTGGCCAACCCCACGCGCCAGTCCCAGACAACGACAAACATGCGTAGGGCAGATGGGACCGAGGTTTGCACCCAACCGGAGATTCTTAGTTGCTTCCGGCATTACTACGAAAGTTTGTACCGTAGTCGCTCCGCGCGTGACCCGGATCGGCTTGACAACTATCTTAGCCCACTGGAACTCCGCACAGTAGGACAGGAAGTGGCTGAAACCCTGGGATCCGATATCGACTTAGGGGAGATCCGCGGGGCCATCAAACGGATGGCGAGAAACAAGACCCCGGGCCTAGATGGCCTCCCAGTGGAGTTCTATGCAGCTTACGCTGACCTCTTGGCCCCTCGGTTACTAGTGGTCTACAGGGAGGCGAAGAGGTTGGGTCGTCTCCCTGGCTCGATGTGTGAGGCGTTGGTGGTTCCTCTCCTCAAACCGGGCCGGGACTCGTCCGACCCGGGGTCTTACCGTCCCCTATCCATGCTGACGGTGGACTACAAAATATTGAGCAGCATCTTAGCCTCGAGGCTGCTGGGACATATGAGTTCCCTAGTACATGAGGACCAAGCCGGTTTCATCCCACGGCGGAATACAACTATGAACATCCGACGGTTGTTCCGCTTGCTTGGGGAACCATTTGTGGAAGCCCCGTCCCCGGTGGTCTTGTCGGTAGACCTGGAAAAGGTTTTTGATTGCCTGGAATGGGACTACCTATGCACGGTATTACGGAGATTCGGCCTCGGGGAGGGATTTGTCAAATGGACCGCAGTCCTCTACGCTTCCGCTTCGGCCAGGGTTCGATCGGGCCCTTTGATTTCGTCGCGATATCCGGTGGAACGGGGCACGCGGCAGGGATGCTCTTTATCCCCGCTTCTTTTTGCACTAGCGGTAGAGCCGCTGGCGATGCACCTCCGCTCGGGAGCCCACTACACGGGCTTATGGACGGCGGCGGGCCCGCATTATGTCTCGCTCTATGCGGACGATCTGTTGCTCTTCCTGGAGGATCCGGTCGACGCTTTGCGGGGAGCGGAAGTAGCGCTAACGGAGTTCGGAGCAGTCTCGGGTCTCCAAGTGAACTGGTCTAAGACCTGCCTCTTCCCAATGCGCAGGGGCACCCCCGCTCCTACGCTAAGTAAGGAGATCAGGTGGGAGCCCGACTGCTTTAAATACCTCGGGGTATTTGTGTATCATGACCAACCCGACCTCCTAGATGGGAACATTGCCCGTTGCATGCGAGCGCTCCGAGGCTGCATGGACTTCTGGGCCACGCTGCCGCTCTCAGTGGCGGGACGTATTGCCCTGCTCAAAATGGTGGCGCTCCCCCGGCTATTGTACTACTTCCGAACCTTGCCGATTTGGGTCCCACCGGCCACGTTTCGTCGCCTGCGTTCTATGGTGATCGGGTTCCTCTGGGGAACGGGCCGACGGCGGGTGGCCCTCAACACCCTGATGAGGCCAAAGGACGAGGGGGGGCTTGCTGTGCCGGATTTCGAGAAGTACTACCTGGCGGCACAGCTCCAGACCTACACCCAGGAGATAGCCAGGGAATTCAGAGGCCCGGAAGACGGAAGGGGGACGGGTATGGCCAGGCACATCCTCTCCTTTATCGCGCTGCGACAACGCTTGATCCTACGGGACCTATCGATGGAGGAGCGGACTATCCGACTGTGCTGGAACCGGGCTCACGCTAGAGGCCACTCACGGAATCCATATGCACCTGAAATACCGTTGGGGATGCTGACGGCCCTCCCCCACGGAGGGGATTGGTCACGATTGGCGGACTGGGAGGACTCAGGTTTACAGCTCGTCGGGGACCTGTATGGGGACGGAGCGCTCTTGTCCTTTCAGGATCTCATTGACCGCTTTGGGATCTCCAGGGGCGACTTTCTGCTGCATTCGGCCATTGTGCGAGCGATCCAGGCGCACTGGCAGAACGGGCTAGAGGAACCCCAATTATCTCAGGTATGCCAGTACGTGATGATGTCGGCGGGCACGGTGAAGGCGGTCACTTGCCTCTACGGCAGGTTGATCACCGAGGGGTTGGTTCCTCTCACCACATTGAAATCCCGCTGGGAGGAGGACATTGGTAGGGAGATACCGGAGACGACCTGGGCCCAGCTGGTGAGGCGTGCCTGGAAGGGTACACGCAGCGCCCGTTTCCAACTGGTCCACTATTATGTTCTCCACAGAGCGTACCTGACCCCGGTAAAGATCAGGCGTTATTTTGCCACGGCTTCAGCAGAATGCCCTAGGTGCCCGGCTCAGGAGGCGGACCTTTTACACATGCTATGGGCCTGTCCAGGGCTGACGTCCTACTGGCAGGAGGTAGAGGCGACCTTAGAGGAGGTGACGGGGAGGCATCTATCATTCGATGTGGCGGTGGGGCTCTTGCACTGGTTCCCCCACACCCCCCGGAATAAAATCTCCAGTAAATTCATTGACCTGGGGCTCCTACTTGCTAAGCGAGAGGTGACCAGGAACTGGAAGGCACGGGCTGGTCCGGCAGGCAGCAGATGGCACAGTGAGCTTTTGAAGTGGGCGGCGGGTGAGAGCGCGCTGAGATACCAGCTGGCTTGGAGGCAGGGTAACGAGAAGGCGCAGGAGGCCGCGTTAGAGTGGGAAACGCTGGTGCAGGCCCTCAGAGATTATTGTACCCCCAGCGACTCCGATTGTGATGAGGCAACTCGCCCCGAGTCCCGATAAACATTAGCATTGATAGCACTATTACCTTCACCGTGGGTCAAGCAATGGATCCTACGTTGATGAACTCCCTGGTGCTGATGGTGGGGGGGGGGGGGGGGGGGGGGAGAGTTCCGTAGTTAATGGGCAGTTCAAGGGGGGGGGTTACTGTGGGGGTTTTGGGTTTGTTTAGAAAAGCAGAAGACGGACAGTGTGTCATCCGGACCAGCTCCAGCATTCTACTGACCCCAGCTTATTTGCCGCCCGACCCCAGGGATATGGGCTAATTGGCTGTGTACAAACGTTATGGAGGGGGATCAGTGGGCTTTCTGTTGTACATATCGTTCATAACACAATGCTGGTCGATACTGTATTGATTTACTGATTCCTGCAATAAAAATATATTTTAAAAAAAAATAAAAAAAAAAAAAAATAAAAAAAAAAAAAATGAGGGCATGGCTGATATCCCTCTCTCAATATTGCCACTTGAAGCTTCTTTGGATGATCACAGAAGGTATAGCAACAGCTGACCTAGTAGGCCAGAACACTAGATCTGGAAGCATCCCACTGGGCAAAACAAATTAAATGAATATATTTGGGGGGGGGTTATCAACCTTCCATGAACAGAGAATCTTCTACTTCTACTTGACGTGGTTTGGCTTAAAAAAAGAAAAAAAGGTAATAAAGGAGATACACAAAAGTAAAACAAAGTAAAAAACATGAAAAGGTAGATAAGCTACAAAATTAATACTCACTACTGTACATCATAAACCAAATATACTACAGTGCATCAACATTTAAAAAAGTTACTTGTAAGTGCAAATGATGCAGGTTGTATACCCAAGAAACGTATCGCACCAGTTATGAACAGATTAGAGCCAAGCACTGTGAACATAACAGTAATAGACACTAAACATTGTTTTCTGTAGCTCTTCAAACCACATCCCTGCTGTTGCCAAGTGCAGCTTTAGTATGGAAAACTGAAATAAAGTGTGCCTAAACCAACCCCTCGCACCTAACCACAACTTCATGCATATCCTTCTCCTTACAACACACTGCTCCACCACAAGAACTGAACCTCATACCCTGGCCCTTGCACAATGGTATGCATGCAGAAGACAAAACCAGCACTACTCAGGAACTTGACGCAATTCATAACCGAAACCTGGCTGACTTCCACAGGCACCCACAACCACAGCATTGACCCTACACCTCTAAGGGCTACAGAATCCAACACAGACAGGAAAAAAGGACTAGCCATGGCACACTTATCATGACATGCTTGCTAAGAACATGAGGCAGATGCAGGCTCCTTCAAAAGTCTCACAAAGGTATCACCTGAAACTTTGCACAAGCCTATCATCTTCCACATCAACAGAAGGAAGCTCCTGTCCGCCAACTATTTTATCTACCATAGGCCCACTAAGTTCCTCAACCAGGCAATGTTTCCACAAAGGCCCTAAAATAAGACTGACCCAGACACCAACGCAAGACTATAAAATCAGTCACAAAAGGCAAAGACCATGAAAGATTATCCCTGCCCACACTCTGATAAAACATATCCATAACACCCAAGGAGCCAGAACCAGTCTAAGTGCAAGCTTTCAAGAACTGAACCCCTGATCAGAGACCTCACCAACATCCCCTTCTAGCCAACTAGAGTTGCCATTTATTGAGGTCGAGGCTGACTGTCCTGGTCCTTCTGTGGGGGCATCACACAGTGGACAGCAATGCCTGCAGTGGTTGCAGAGGTACTTAATACCACAAGTGGCATCAGTGATATTTTGCATTGCACAGGGGACTGGTAGCAGTGAGTTGGGAACATGAGCCAGCCCATGGATTCAGATGTCCAGGGACAGATGTGAGTGGCTAATCTAAGGGGACGGCATAATGACCGGCCTCACATACTTTAATGCTGCTTGAAGAAATGAAGCAGTGGTGTATGGTTCTGAGAAACATACATCAACCAAAGATAGACGAAACACTGGCTCTGGGCTACACTCAAGAAAGAACTAAGGTCATTTGAATAGTGGTTCACAGTTTCTAGTCTTGGTAGCCTCGGCTTCTCGGACCACCTCACAATAAGACTCACACTAATCTGTCTGAGCAGGGAAGGTTCTCTCCATGTGGGGCAGTTTACCTCCTGGATCTTTTAATGTCTGCAGCCATTTCTCAGCACCAGGAATACATGTCCTGCCTTTGCTCTTCACCTTGCTCTACAATGGCGAGTGGTGTGGTAAACTACAGCTATGCTGTGGGGCCAATCAAGTTCTAATTTCATACTAAACCTTTAAGGAATTAGTCACGGAGGTACATTACCCTTTACGTTGGCCTTGGCACCATCTAGAGTCAAGTGTCATCTTCTCTTCTGCTAATTTTAGTTACACCCTACAGCTTACTACAATCACTCTCCGCCAGCATACAGGTCCACCTGTAATCACCCTGGACAGAAAGGGCTTTCTTGTAACACAAGTGGCAGACACACGCTGTACAAATGTTAAACAGAACATGCATACCTAAATCAATATTAATCTCCTCTGACCGAATATCATTGGATGGGTTAGCCCAAATCTGGTTACATAAACGTCTTGTGAACGAATAAGCCTACAGTGAGAGTAGGAAGAAACATACAAATTAAACAATTTAACTAAAGTCATTGCTAAGAGGCTCTTCAAGAACAGCATGTCAACAAAAAGCATCATGGCACATATTGCTGAGTATGGTGTCCACGAGAAGTGAAAGCAAACCTATTTCCAACTCCAAGATGAAGTTCTGACCTATGTCAAGAAAAAAAGTTCTCTACATCATTGCATTGTTGTTTCAATTTCAAAATGTGTTTCACTTTCAAAACGTTCAGATTACTAAATAAAATGTGTAAACCGAAAAGAACACTAACACCATGTGTCCTCATGGAAATACCTGCCCTCCTCCTTTGACCTGTAAGGAGTAAGGGGCCTTTCAAAAAGTCTGGGATCGGTTAGTAGGGCCAAGGCCATGTTTAACTCCTCTATCAACCTAATGCCACTTGGCGTAAACTTAGAACAGTTGGCACTATACTTTTACAAGTTGCACAGCTCTTCCGCATACCGCCAACACTTGATGCAGTTTACCAGGAATACATTTTACTCAGTTGGCAGTATTCTTCCTTAAAAGACTGCACAGCTTTAGCATAGTTTACTATCTACATCACTTCGCATTATTGTGATTATGGTCTTTTGGCGTCAAGGCACTCAGCCTCTGCCATTTTGGCTACGACTGGACTTTCAGAATCTTGCATAATAACTCTTTACCAGGCAAATTATATCTGCACAGTTCAGGCAATAGAGAGATGACACCGCTCAATTAAACGGGTAATATCCTTCCATCCACAGAGACCACACTAAAGATCTGCAGCAGGATCAACATAATTTTAGGACCATTTAAATCTCTACTATCTAAACACAAAAACATACATCTGATGGAAGACCTTGATAATAAATATGGTAACTCGAAGAAAAATTCACATCAATTATGGATTTAATCCAATGCGAGGAAGTCTCAGTAGAACTTCCTTCTAGCCACATAAATAAGGTGAGCAGGACAATGCACTACGATAACGATAGGATCAAACAAGGCTCAGCTGTACAACTATCTCCTATTCAATTGAGAACCTCTCCGATATTAGCAAAACGTGAAGTTTTTAATTGCAAATCTGGCCTTGTGCTAGCTGAAAAGTGTAGATCGAATAAACCAAACAATTGACTTCTACACAGAAACATGCTTCTTAATAACCAGCAGTGGAACATTACAGATTCAGAAAGCCAACCCCGTGATGGCCTAGATTCCTTATACAAAGGGCTGCACCCGACGCTTCTTTGGAGACACCAGTTCTTTTAACAGTGGTTATAAATTTGGTGCACATGCCGTCCAAAAGTAGGTGAAGTACTCTCAAAATCATAACAGAGTCCTAGCACCTTTAAATTTTGGATCACCGCTCACTGAAAGAAAAACATCGTGAATGAGGTGGTGTAACACCCAGCCTTTTGCTGTGCGCATTTTGTACTGTCTTAACTTATAATCAGGACTTCTAATATTCTGCTATTACATATCTTTACAGATAATAAATACAGATAGAAAACTATTTGTATACCAGTCTGGATTTTTCAATATGGAAAATAGGTCTTCCTTGCATGATTCTCACTACGGTCAATCACGAAAGCTAGGACAGTAGGTGTGCAGATTGACAGTTGGGGTTGCAGGGGTGGTAAAACTTTTTTTTTTTTTTTAAATCACAAGATTTTGTAAGAGAGCTTAAATAATGGCAGATATAAAGCGGTTTACGCTGTTCTGCAATGCAAAGGTTTTCAGATGACTATTCTGCTGTGTGCCGCTAAAACCCGTTGGACCCAAATGTAAGTAAACATTTATCAAATAAATGTCAAAATATACCTATTGCAACTTCATTTATACACTAAAATTAAAAATGGACTTATACCAGAAAAATGAGCAAAAAATAAACCTGGTTAAATAGTCGGAAATGTAAAAAAATAAATACCATAAAACTGGGAGCCCTACTCAGGATGTTGTGTGGCTTCACACAGAAACCACTGGAAGGTGGTGCATTGGTATTTTTGGGGCTTTGTCAGTGGGGCGATAATTTGATGCAGTTAGACATTTTTGGACAGGTAGCTGGTGACTGCTAAATCTGTGAATGGGTACAGCCCCACACACAAGTCTGGAATGCATGGAGAATATGCACACCAGACATGTTGAGATCCTTAATGGAGCGGGCCGGTTGGCAAACTCGCACAGATCTTTTAGTTGCTCGACTATGAAGCCACCCTTTGCCAATACGGAAGGGGTTCCTCTCCCACCTATCATTAGACATCTGGTGCCATATGGTTGTATTCCGATGGAAGAGACTCGTCATCCAGATCTTGGAAACTGCTGGTTCCAGAAACAGGCAAAGGTCTGATCGAGCATAACCTTAAGCTTGCGGCTCTTCCAGATTTTAGGGAGAAATGGCAGTTTTGCAGGCGCCACAAAAGGTAGGGATGAGTCAAATATCAAAATTTTACCAAGCATTGGCATAGCTAATAGGTCTCGCTTTTGGGACCTTATAAGTATTTAGTTATGCAGCACAATATCCTTGGTGCAACAACATCAACTGTTGCATGGCTAAACACTCATAAGGTCCCAAAGGCGAGACCTATTGGCTATGCCAATGCTGGTTTACTGATGACAAAAAAAAAAACAGAAGGGATCACTGAAATACATCTCCTGACAAATGTTATAAAAAAAAAAAAAAAGTACAGTGTCAAATGTGTTCTGGAAGAGGTTATCGGAGTAGTGCCCCACCTTTTTGAGAGGTGCTCTTTAAAACCTATTTTGGAGTGGTAGGTATGGACTATTTCCCCTAATTTCCAAGGGGGTCTCTGGTGCACACTGGGGCAATATTTCCCATGATAAAGTTAGCAAAAAGCAGGTCTTATCTTGGAAATAGGGTATTAGAACCAGGTGAAAGTAATAGAGGGACTAGGGTGTGAGAAGGCGTGCAACTGGGCCTGTGGACAGAAATAGGTGGGTAGTGGCAGGAGTAGCATCTCTGGTAAAGAAAACATTTTGTTGAGGGAGGGAAAAATATGAAGCATTGAAGAAGGAAAAGGGGAGTGTAGAATTGGTTCCTCCCTACAATGAATGTATGTATGCGATCCTGAACAAGCACAGAGAAGGGACTATTTTTCAACAAAAATGGCTTTAATCAGAATGAGATCGACATCATGGGAAAGCCATTCATTAAAAAAAACATAGAAGAAACAGGTTATTGGCGAAAGAGTCCCCAGTACAGGTTTCCTTACTTCTGTTTTTCTTCAGAATCGCGTACAACTCCTAGTGAAGAGCGCTTCGCTTTTTGATACGGAAGTTGTTGATTCACATTGTTAGTGCATGCTCACAAGTTAGGATTAGCACTATTCAACATGCAAAGTAGGTTTCAGCACTACAAGCAAATATAAACCTTTGTTCCTCAACTACCTGTGCCTTGGTAAAGATGTCACCTCTCTATTACCTTTCATCTCTGCTATGCAAGTAAAATATAGTTGTGAATTCTAACAAGAATGAGTCCGAATACAATTCACAGGAATCTAAAAATGCAGAAACTGAAGTACTGATATCCAGTCGACAGACAGAAGAAGACAAGTGCACGCGACTCGTGCTGCAGCGGGGGAGAGAGGCGGAGGGGTGCACCAACGAGGGGGGGTGCGCGCATGCTGGAGAGCAGTCTGCCCTTTTTCAAAGCACATACTCATGCTTGTGGTGCACTGCTGAGCACTCCCGCAAGGCTTATGCCGCCCAAAGCACGAGTATGTGCTTGGAACAAGAGCTGCACAACGGCTAAATGTCCACTATGCAGTGCACAGCGTCTTTATCATCTTTTTGACTTGCTGACTGGCCTCCTTCCAGTACTCACTAGGTTCTCTCTTTTTTAGCACGCCATGAAAGAGCATGTTCTTCATGTGCTACTTTTATTCCTCAAAACTCTGCCACGGGTTCTGTCTCACTTCGTGCTCCCTCCCCTAAGCTCACAAATTGCTTTCCCCACCACTCCCAGGCGGTTACATATTTGTAGGTGTTCCCTTAGTCCAGCCTCATGTGTCTCTGTTCACTTGCACCAAAACCACTCTGGGTTGATTCAATCCTCTATTCCGTCCCTCGCTTCTCTGTGGCTCCCTAAACCTCCTTGCGCTTCCCATCATTCCCTGGGTGTGCGCAAATGTGGCGACACATGCACGTCATGACTTAAGTTTGTCTAAGGCGCAAAGAAGCCCCGTATTTATGAATCATTTCCTTTTTTTGCCAGTTCTATATGCCATCAACGAAGAAAAAATGTAACAAATGTGAGGCCTATTTGCTTTGTCACTTGTTCATTTTAGCAGTTCCTTTTTTTTTCCTTGGTTTGAAATAAATACCTCTGCTTTTTTTTTACATAAAGCTCTCACTTGACAATGACCTTTGAGAACGAATATGCTACTTACCAGTATGCATCTGTTCTTGGGATGTAGGGCTGCTGACAGTCATATCTGTGCATAGATCGCCGCCTAGTGTTGGGTCCGGATGATTGCACATTGTTGTCCTGGAAGAGTCTTCGAAGTATCATGAGATGGGTGGCTCCTCCCCTGGACTACAGTGCACATGGACATCCACTCCATCCTCAGATTGTTTTTCGCCATTGTGGCAAAGATGGAGTGTAATACCGTAAGTGATGACCATGCTAAGAGTAATTCTGAGTGCTGCAGCCGCTACAGGCGACGGGGAGGGGGGCGGGCGATATGAATGTCAGCAGCCCTACATGCCAAGAACAGATGCATACTGGTAAGTAGCATATTAGGTTCGAGGCATGTGGGCTGCTGAATTCATATCTGTGCATAGAATATATAGCAGTCCCTCCATTAGCGGCGGCCGCCAGTGCCAGCTGCAGCAGTCTGAAAAAGTGTTTTTAGAACAGCCTGCCCTACAGCTGCCTGCTGTTTGGAGTGCACATCAACACAGTAATGTTTTGTAAATGTGTGTGTGGTAGACCATGTGGCTGCTCTACATATGTCTTCTAAAGGAATATTTTTAAGGAAAGCCATGGAGGCCCCCAACTTTCGCATGGAGTGGGCTCTTGGGGGAACCGTTAATGTGCACTTAGCCTTTTGATAGCAAATCTGAATGCACTTAACAATCCACCTGGCTATACCTGCTTTGGAAACGGGGTTGCCTTTGTGTTGTGGTGAAAAGGCAACAAACAGTTGTTTTGTTTTCCTAAAATCCTTTGTCCTATCTATGTAGTACATTAGGGCTCTTTTGACGTCTAGTGTGGAGCATTCGCTCTGCCACTGACTCAGGATTCTGGAAGAAAACTGGCAGTTCTATAGTCGGATTGATATGGAACTGTGAAACCACTTTAGGCAGAAACTTAGTGTTAGTGCGGAAAACCACCCTATTGGAGTGAATCTGTATGAATGGCTCCTGGATAGTTAGTGCCTGAAGTTCACTAACTCGTCGTAGCGATGTGATTGCTATTAGGAAGGCCACTTTCCACGTCAAGAATTGAATCTCGCATGTGTAGAGGCTCAAAAGGTGGGCCCATCAGCCTGGTGAGGACCACATTTAGGTTCCATACAGGTGCTGGTGGGTGTCTCAGAGGAATAACTCGTTTGAGTCCCTCCAGAAAGGCTTTGATGGCAGGCACTCTGAAAAGTGAGATGCTGCCTGTTTTGGAGATAAGCTGCTATTGCGGACAAATGTATACGAATGGAAGCATAGGCCAGATTGCATTTGTATAGATGTAACATAACAAATGATGTTGTGAGTAGATGCATCTAGCGGATTGATGTTGTGGTCGGCACAATAAATGACAAACAGTTTCCATTTTGCCGCATAACATGCTCTAGTGGTGGGCTTTCTTGCCTCCCTTATGATATCCATACAGTCAGGAGGCAAGTTGAGGTAGCCAAATTCTAGGACCTCAGGAGCCAGATCGCCAGGTTGAGCTGTTGCGGATCTGGATGCTGAATGTCGCCATGGCTCTGCATCAAAAGCCTGGGTGTGAGGTGCAGCCTCTGATGCGGTACCACAGAGAGTTCTAGAAACGTGGTGTACCATGGTTGGCGTGCCCACGTTGAAGCAACCAGGATGAGAGTCATCGAGTGTTGCTTCAGCTTGCGTGCCACCAGCGGTATTAGAGGTGCTGGGGGAAAAGCATACGCAAATATGCCTGACCAGTTCATCCATATCGCATTTCCCTGCGACTGTGGGAACCTGGCGGCAAAGCTTCGGCATTTTGCATTTTCCCTTGTGGCGAACAGGTCTATCTGTGGATGACCCCACTGCTGGAAGTACGGTTGGAGTACTGATGGATGTATATCCCACTCGTGCATCTGGTGGCTGTACCTGCTGAGCAGGTCCGCCATCTGATTGTCCTTGCTCGGGAGGTGTCTCGCCATGAGGAAGATGTTACTCTGAATGGCCCACTTCCACATGCTCTGAGCCAGATGAGACAACTGTGGAGAGTGTGTACCTCCCTGCTTTTGTATGTAGTACATGGCAGTCATGTCCGTCCGGATCAACACAACCTTGTTGCACAAATGTATCTGGAATGCTTTCATCGCCATGAAGATAGCCATCAGTTCCAGAAGGTTGATGTGCATCTTTCTCTGCTTTACTGTCTATAGTCCCTGCACCGTGTAGTGGAGTACATGAGCTCCCCATCCCTGGAGAGATGCGTCCGTTGTCAGTATAATCTGTGGCACAGGCTCCTGGAACGGTCGGCCCCTGCAAAGGTTTTGTGGATTCCACCAATGCAGAGAGTTGTATGCGTGACCGATCACCAACACTAGGTATTTCAATTGTCTGTGAGCCTGATTCCACTGACGTGCTAAGCACTCCTGAAGCGTGCGAGACTATGAAGATGTAGGAGGCCATCATGCCTATCAACTGCATGAGCACCCGTGCTGGAAGCGAGTGTTGTGGTTTGAATTTTTGTATCAGCAATTGCATGCTGTTGATCCTCACTGAATTTGGCTGTGCTTTGGCTGCCAGAGTATCTATTGTCGGGCCCAGATACTGCCGTACGTGGGCGGGCTGCAGGTGGGATTTTGGATAATTCAGTGAGAACCCCAGATCGTGAAGAAGGTGAATGGTGTGGGACATGTGGGCGGCACATTGCTGGGCCGACTTCGCCTGGACAAGCCAGTCGTCAAGATAAGGGTAGACGTGAACATTTTGTCTCCTTAGGTGAGCAGCCACTGTCGCCAGGCACTTGGTAAACACCCTGGGCGCTGTCGTCACTCCGAAAGGGAGGACCTTGAACTGATAATGCGGATCCCGAATGGTGAACCGGAGGTATTTTCTGTGTGATGGGTGTAGCGGTATATGGAAATATGCATCCTTCAGATCTAATGTTGCAATGAAATCTCCCTGACCGAGTAACGGTAGAAAGTGTTCTGAGAGAATGTACTGGTTTAGGGGCCTGAGGTCCAGTATGGGTCTGAGGGAAACGTCCTTTTTTGGGATTAAGAAGTACAGCGAGTACACCTCTGTTCCTTTTTCTTCCACGGGCACGAGCTCTATGGCTTTTTTTTGCAGCATGCCGACTACCTCCTGCTGCAATAATTGCAAATGCTCTGTGGACATAGGACGGTGTCTTGGGGGAATGTTGGGTGGAGTGGATGTTAGCTCCAGACAATAACCGTATTGGAGAAGTTGCTTGACCCACCTGTCTGTAGTGATGGATTTCCAGACCTGTAGGAACTGTTGTAGTCTCCCCCGACCTGTGTGGTATGGTCGGGGGCAGTGACAAGACGTCACTGTTTGTTAGTGGCGGAGGATCGGGAGCAGTTGTTTCCACGGCCTCTGCCCTTGGTGCGGTTTCACCGATAGCCACTCCTACTATGTTTGGTGTAGGTGGTCTGCGTGCCTCCTGTACTGTATTGTGTCTGCTGGGACAGCTGGCCTCTGGAAGCTCCTCTATTGTTGGAGCGACGAAAGGAACCACCCCTGAACCGCAGCGACTGTAAAGCCCCCATAGATGTTGCAGTCTGTGTCCTTTTTGATTTTTTCCAAGGTGGTGTCCACCTCTGGGCCAAATAAGTGATCAGGGTTAACAGGCTGATTTAGTATGGTGGTTTGTATCTCGGGCTTGAAACCAGAGATTCTCAGCCAGGCATGTCGCCGTAACATCACACTTTTATTAATTGCCCTGGCCGCGGTGTCTGCTGCGTCCAGCGCACACTTAATAGATGCGTTTGATATAAGTTTCCCTTCTTGTATTAGCATCTCTGCTGCCTCCTTATACTCATCTGGCAAGTGTTGCAGCAGGGTCTCGAGTGCATCATAATGAGCCCGGTCATATCTGGCTAAGAGTGCCTGTGTGTTGGAGATTCGTCAGATATTGGCCGCTTGAGCTGCCACCCTTTTCCCTGATGCTTCTAGCACTTTAGATTCTTTGTCAGGGGGAGGAGCATCACCCGTTGTTTGCGAGTTCGCCCTCTTCCGGGCATTGGAAACAACCAGAGAGTCCAACGGCAACTGTCCCATGACATACGTAGGGTCCCCAGGTGCTGGTCTGTATTTTTTCTCAATTCTGGGGTTTATCACCCTTGCCCTTGTGGTCTCCTTAAAAATGTCTCCAGCATGTTTTAGGACACCCTTTAGCATTGGTAGAGTCTTGACAGATCTCTCAGAGGTTGAGAAGGTGTCAAACAAAAAATCCTCTTCAACAGGGTCAGCATGGAGCTGGACATCATAATTCTTTGCTGCCCTCTCAATAGGTGCACTAAACGCAGCCGTGTCTTCTGTAGGCGAGGTTTTAATAGCAGAGACATGACTGTCTGGGGCAATATGTGGATCTCCTGGGTCAGCAGCGTCTGTCCAGGGTTCAGTGTGATCTTCAGGATCAGTGTCTACAGGATAACTCTACTCCTCATTGTCACCATCCCCTGCTTCCACATCGGAGTATGTGGGTGAGATAGGAGCAGTGTCTTGTCCATGTGGTGTTATAGGTTCAAAGAGAAGAGGTGACCTGGCAGAATCCCTCTTTTTCTTTAATGGAATTTTATATGACTCCATAGGCTGTTCAGGGGCAATCTTTCGCTTGAAAATAGAAAGTCTACCCGTCTCGGCGTCGATGAATTGCCTCGACTGATCTTCAGGCGGAGGCTGTCGATGCTTGGTGGCCACCTCCGCAGTTGTAGGCTTCGGCCCCATGGACACCTTGGTCGCTTCGACGGCAGTCTTAGGGGCGAAGGCCTTAGGTGCCACTTTCGGCAGCAGCGTGAACTGGATGGGTGCAGACTTTGGAGGTTTACTGACCAGCTTCGGGGGTGGAGCAACCTTTGGTCCGACAGTAGTAGCCTTCTCTTTAATGCGTTTCAGCGAGTCCGACACCTGCTTCGAAAAAGAGGCAGATGGCTGTGTTGACTCGACTGGTTCCTTCGAGCCACCGCCAGGTGTGGACTCGAGGTCTGTACTGCTTTTAGCCTTGTCGGGTCGACGCTTAGGATCGAGAACTTTGAGTTCAGAGTCCCTTGTCTGTCGACGGCCTTCGGTGCTGACTTTTTCGGGTCGACATCCTTGACCAGTTTCTTCGGTGCCCCGGTCTTCAGCTCGACACCCTTTAGCGACCTCACCGGGTCGATAACACTCTTCTGTTTTGTCGGTGCCGATGGTTCAGAGGTCTTCGAACCGACCAAAGTAATACGCACTTTTGGTTTCGATTTAGTGTCCAGTGCTTTCGGTTGTGTAGACACTGATGCTTTCGGTTTTGATTTCGATCGGTCAACCGATGGCTTGTTAGAAATGTCCGTAGCCGGGCCTTGAGGCGAGGCTGTAGAACCAAGCGTACGATGTTGGGCAAGGCCATGTGGCGATCCCTCGACCTAAGCCTTATCGAGTGTTTTGGTTGCCGGCCCCGAAATAACGTCTGGGCCTAGCTCCTCGCTCGAGCAATCTTCCACGGCCCCAAAGGCCCCATCGTCGTCTTCAGTATCGACCATTTCTACATCCGCGTCGTAACTGGAGTAGATCTCCGATGCAGGATCAGATAGGTTCTCTTGAAGTTCCTGCTAGACTCCCACATCATCCTCGGTATCGAAGATGTTCACTGGGTCAGGTGCCGTCTGCTGGGCCTTCTTCCGTGCAGCGCGTCGAAGGCGAATAGTTTTCTTGGAGCGGAACCGAGAACAAGCCATACAGCTGGCTTCATCGTGATCCGGAGACAGGCACTTGTTGCACACCAGGTGGACATCGATGTGAGGTTACTTGGAGTTGCAAACGGGACATCTCTTGAACGGGCTTCGATCCATGATGGACCATCACTGCTAACTTCCCAGATAAGCTCGAAATGGGGTAAGCATGAAGATACCCAGACAAAATCATGGACACAGCACTTGAAGCCACTATGATGGAACGATTTTGAGAAAAATCTAAATAAGGAACTACAAGATAGTGCAAATAACTGACAAATCCAGCAAGACTAACAAATTGATACTGGAACATTTAAAGATGAATCTGGAACAGTAGTGTTTAATAAAGCAGAAGAGATCAAATCTTGTAAATGAAATGAAATGAAATGAAATGAAATGAAAAATTACACTTATATAGCGCATAACCACCCGGAGGCCTCGCACAGTATCACAAGAACACATTGTGCAGCTTTGAAATTCACGTCCGGAGAACAAAACATTGTATGAAAGCATTTTAATTGTTAGACACTTTGCTAACAACCTATGAATAAAGGAAAGTAGATCTTTCTTTTATAGACATTTAAGAGTTAAATGCCCCCAGCATGGTGTACAGTTGTGTATCCCACTGGAGTTTTGGATTTTTGGCCTCACTCCTGATCTAGCATGCTTAGCCTGTACCTTGATATTAGGATGGTTCTGAACCTAGCCTAGGGGTGCACCAAGTGCACATTGTAGTGATACAAGTTAAATCATAATGAGTATTCTCCTTCTTTCCTTTAAAGTAATGCTGTATGCATGAATAATTAATTGCCTACACACTATTACCTGTCAGGACATTGTTTCTTAAATGCACCTTACTTACATGGTCCTGAATTGGTATATGGGTCCCACTCCTGTAAATTTTACGAAACAAGTGCGGTGGTGGCAGCATAACATGATACAAGGTTTTGCAGTGATCCTAATGTGATCAGGCCTTTGTATAAGGTGTGGGCGGAACTCGCAGCTTCACTCCACAACATTCCATGGAGTTACATAAACTTCCAGAGATTCCGCAGAGTTCCGCGAGTGGGAGAAATACGACACGCTGAGCTGCTTGTGTCGATTTTTATCGTCTGGAGCTTGTTCCGTGCTGTATAATCAGAGCGAACGGCACCACGCGGCGCACCAGAGGGCCCTGCTTCTTTTTAGCACTCAAGTAGATTGCAACTCAAGTGGGAGCTCTCAACACGAACAGTCGTAACCTGCCACAATCACCTTTTTTGGAAAAAATCTTGTTGGGAGGTGTTCAAATGTCCAAAAATCGTGCTGGGGATGCACATTCTCGCTCAAGAACTGAATGCTGGCAAGCTGTGCGGGAAATAGCTCAGTCATGCAGTGATTGGAGAAGTTTTGCTGGAACTCCGCGTTCCAAGCAGAACATGGAGTGGACAAAACTCCCCAAACTTGGATGTGGAGCTTATCGCCCACCTCTAATTTTTATGTGTCCCAGAAGTGGCGGCCTATTGTGGCAATCGTGTAAAGTTACGATGCTACAGATTAACCCTGAACCCTCTGTAAATAACGAGAGCACATGAATAAGGGAAAATATACAACGCTTATTACGCTGGTACTGGTAACTAGCATTAATGCGGACAAAGAGGGAGTGGATATGCGAAGTCACTGAAACATCTACGATTAGCAGCCGACGCGTTCGGTTGTAGGTGGAGGCACCAACAAGACTAGGAATAAATATGCTTGCAGACTTTAGTTAAGCACACAAGTTTATGTTGAATTTTTCTTTCTTATACGAATAATTAAGAATCTTGAAATGTACAATGGACCAAGCTGTCATTATTGATACCTATGCAATATATGTGTGGAATGCAGTAGTATGTCAGGCACTAAATAAGCCTCTGCCTTCGGTGACCCAGGCTACACAATAACGATCATCTGTCAAAAATCACATAAGTAGTGTATACCTTTGTACAACGGTACAGATGATCATTTGTTAACTTCATTATTACGCAAGCTGCCATGTAAGAAATATTTAAATAATGCAATTAATATTTTTTTTATTTTTAAAGTGGGAGTCGTTGACCCACTTGCTGTTCCACTTTCAAGTTCTCTTTGATCAAGAAAGGGGGGTGGGGGGGGTCTCCTCTGAGTACCCAGACGGCTTGTGCACAAGCAGGGTGGATGTCTGCCTGATAGCCAGCTCCCCAGAGGTGTGGGTTAATCAGCAGGAGTCTGACATGAAGGGATAACTGCTCATGGTTATGGAATGGCTGGCGGACCCTGCCTAGAAGAGCAAAGAAGTGGACTAGCAAGGCAGAAAAACATACTACTGGTGTGGGCAAGAACAGGGCATCCCCTCCACCTTCAGCCCTCCTCCACTCCCCCCTACCCAAGGGTTGTAGGCCCATCAACTAGGGGCTCATGGACGTACGACAGGTGTGCTCCATGCTTCCAGCGGGTCACCATAGCTGTTGTCAAGGATTTGTGGCATTTTCAAAAGCGTTCAAGCGTACTCCCCCACCAACCTTGCTGTTGCAGCCGATGCACTAGCTCCAAAGTGTGCCTAAGTAGTCTGTGCCACTAAAATAGACTATTGCTAAATCATAACATTAATCGATTGTGCCTGAATTGACTTGGGTGCTGCAGACTTTGCACTTGGCCCAAGTGGTCTGCAATACAGAGGAAGAAACAAGTTTTAGCCCCTGCACTTGCCCCAAGTGTGCTCAAATGGCTCTGTATTGTGGCTATCTCCATGGCCCCTGCTCAAAAGTGTGCAGGTGCAGACTACTCTGCTGGAAGTGAGCTCCTGCCTCGAGACACTATGCGCCAGAACAACTGTGATGGTCAAGGAGGCGACCAGAGACGCGCAGGTTGGATTGCTGCACTAAACCGAAGCTGGCTGTCTGGAAGAGGAATGAATGGAGACTGCTGCACACCTGCTACTATTTCGGGTTACTGTGGCGCTGCCTGCTCGAAAGGAGACAACCAGCCACAGCTGTTGATGGCACCTCTTCCCCAATCACAGGACAATGGCATTAATAATGCCAATAACTCCAACTAACGCAAGACCGACAATTGCATTTTCAATGCAATAGGCCTCACATTTGTGCTGTTGGCATTGATAAATTCAGTTTTTTACTTTTGCTTTTTTATACCATTAACAATAGTGCTATGCAAATATTATTCCACTAACAATAAAAACACAACTAAACTTTCTGCCCCATCTTTTTGCTCCTGTCCCTTGTAAATAGTGTTTTCAATGATCAATAGGCTTAATAGTCCCTCCTTGGTATCACCTTGTCTCTTCTTGTAACCTCCCATGAGAACATGTGTTGTTACTCCCCAAGTTTTAATTACAGCCTCAGAGCACTGCTTTCATAAAGAGTTTACAGCCAGGACACAAGCTTTATCCTCCAAGGCTGGCAGTGGTTACTTTACTCACTAGCACATCTAACATTTATATGAGACCTATTAATTTCCCTTCATCAGCTCCATACATAGTAGAACCTAATCTGGAATTAAACATACATGTATATATACATATACACATATATATACACATATACATATATATACACACTAATATATATATATATATATATATATATATATATATTTACTGAAAAAACCATAGGTTATAGACCATATATAGTTAGGAATTCGCATTTACAAAACCTTATTTTACTCACACAAAACCATTGAAATTCCATATATAGTTAGTTGCACTAACTATATATCGCGCACCCGCAATCCACTGCTGATGATGTCACATTACATCATTCATGACATGGTCAGTGACATCACTGATGACATCACTGATGACATCTCAAATGACATCACTGATGACATCTCAAATGACATCACTGATGATATCACTGATGACATCTCATTTGACATTACTGATCACATCACTGATGATATCATTCATGTGATAATAAGATGAACCTCTTCAGACTAATATAACCTTAGATACAATCAGTGTAAACAGACACTCACAACTGTCACTCATCCATGGAGTTACTCACACACCTAGTCAGTCATGCAAAGAATCAATCACACCTCCATTTCCTCAACTATACAGTTATACAAACTTTACTTATTCAAACTAAATACTAACACATATTTACTCTCTTATCCAATCCCTGATACAAGTTCACAATGATCCATACAGCCACTCACACATTCACTGGCTCTTATGCACAGTTATTTATATATGTCAACTCTCACATGTACTGTGTTTTACATATGTACTTACTTTGACATGTAGCACTGAGATATCCATTCACTCACCAATACACTCATGCACACAGTCAACCGCCCATACAGCTGTTTCCACATGCACTTTTGAAACCATACATCTAGTGAATCAACTGCTCACACATCTATGCACAGAGTCATACACCTCCCAGCCACCCACACACACACTCAGTCAGTCTCCCATACAAATACTTGGGCAACCAATCAATAACCCATATAGTTACTCATATAGCTACTTATCAACAAATGCAACAGTTTACAGAACAACAGACATAATGATGCACAAATTAAGACAGTTTAGTCACTAACCCATGCACTCAGTGAGACACATTTAATCACTCACTCATACAGTCAGTCATGCACCTACTAAATCCTTCATCCAGACACTTATACATCCACTCATTCTTCAATATGTAAGACATATTTTAACTTTACAGAAACATACAGTCACTGGATGTTGTCATCAGTGATGTCATCAGTGATGTCACTGACCATGTCATGAATGATGTAATATGTGACATCAGCAGTGGATTGCGGGTGCGCGATATATAGTTAGTGCAACTAACTATATATGGAATTTCAATGGTTGTGTGAGTAAAATAAGGTTTTGTAAATGCGAATTCCTAACTATATATGGTCTATAACCTATGGTTTTTTCAGTGAATTTTCAAGGTTTTGTAAATGCTAATTCCTAACTATATATGGTCTATAACCTATGGTTTTTTCAGTGAATTTTCAAGGTTTTGTAAATGCTAATTCCTAACTATATATGGTCTATAGCCTATGGTTTTTTCAGTGAATATATATATATATATACATACATATATAAACATATATCATCTGTATATCTATATAAATACAAACATAAATGCATGCATACATATACTTATATGCATACAGATGCACGTTATTTACATGAAAGTTGAAAAAACACTAATAAAAGCAAAGCTAAAAAGCCACCTCATTACAAACAGAATGGCTTTAACTTAAACGAGGGCGAGATCTATTGAATTGCATTTTCAATGCTTGTTTACTTTGGTTCCATCAAGAAGGCATTCAGATGTGTCACACATTTGCCATAAATTCTGAATGTTAGCACTCTAGTTGCACATTAGATCACTGTAGTAAAGCTACTGCTCAACAGGGACGTCTGCTGCTGGTATTCAAAGTGCATGTTTCAGTCTGCATGTCAGAATTTTTTTAATGAAATAGAAGAGGATTTGAGAAGTCACTCAAAATGATCCCTAATTTTTCTTTCTGAAGCACTAATCATACTTTCTATGGCAAAATTAACCCCCTCATGCTGTTCCTTTTTAAATTGAGTGTTTTCAGACTTACCACTTCATTCCAATCAAGATGGCTTCTGGTGTGCCATACTTTTGTCATAAGTAGGACTGTTAGCGCTCTAGTTGTTCTTTAGAACACTCTGGGACATTCTGTCATTGGGCTATACTTGGGCTACATCTGGGTGATATTTGGGCTACATTTGGGCTCTTGTCTCTGGTGGCCATTTTGGGAGACTGCATGTCAGAATGTTTTAATGAAATAGAAAAGGATTTGAGAAGTCACTCAAAATGTGCCCTAATTTTTCATTCTGCAGCACTAATCATACTTTCTATGGCAAAATATACCCCCTCATGTTTCTTTTTAAATTAAATGTTTTAAGAGTTGCCACTTTATTCCAATCAAGATGGCTTCAGGTGTGCCATACATTTGTAATAAGTAGGACTGTTAGCGCTCTAGTTGTTCTTTAGAACACTCTAGGAGGCTGCAGTAGAACACAAAGGATTCAACTGACAGTCTCTGTCCTTGTTGGATGTACATGTTTTACTGAGAATGTCAGACTTCATTTTCACATGACTGAGAAAGATAATGTGAATTTACAGAAAATATGCTTTCAGTTTAGCTTATAGATCCCCTTCCAAACCACTGTGGGAAAATCATGAGATATTAGTTTTCTTTCAAACAATATTCATGATATCACAGCAGAAGGTTTTTTCACATGGTAAAATCACCTTAGAACCCACCACAATTCTTAAAACGAGTATGGTACCATCAACAAATGATTTATAATGTAACTAAAGTCCTAAAACCCTCTATTAACTACAATGCTTTTTAATGAGGTGCTATCATGTATATTGGTCCCAAGATGGCTGCCAACACTTCTTGGATGAAGTGCTGACAGCCAATCAGATCAGATGTGTGGTTAGGCTCCGCCCAGATATATATCTTTTTTTGAACCTAAATTACTCAAAATCCACTGGAGCACATATATTGAGACCTAGCAAAGGCACATCGGGCTAACAGTCCCTACAATTTTGCCAAGTTTCGTGCAAATCCATTCAGCCGTTCGAGCTAAAAGTGAGGCCAACCGCCCTATGGAAATTAACATGGGAAAAACGCGTTTTGGGACCCCCTTTTTTCTCGGCCCCCCCTTGATGAAACCCCCCCAAATTGTCAGGGGCTGCTCAGAAACAAAATGTTCCATTTTCCTGAAAATTTCAGCCAATTCCGTCCACAAACGCCAAAGTTATTAGACATAGAATTTTCAAAAATCCCATAGAGAAAAAATCCTAACTATATATACCTACTGGCGACCGCCAGTAGGATAGATATATATATACACACACACACACATATATATATATATTCTTTAGTCACATTTCAAACCTACCAATTTTATATATGGACATAGCTAGTTGAATGTACTTGCGGTAATGTCTTGCATGCAATGAATTATGGGTAGAGTGGGGTGCAGTACTACATGTGGCCAATAGAGGGCCCATGGGACCTCTTTAGGCCACATATGGTCCTGCACGCTGCAACATGGCTAGGTAAGAAATGACATTGGCATTTATAATGCCAGTAACTTCAACACATACAAGTTTTGCATTTGAGCTGTTGGCATTGAAGGAGTGTTTTTTACTTTTTATACCATTGAAAATAGTGCTACGCAAATATATCAATTCCACTGCAAATAAAAACAAAATTAAGCTTTCTGCCCCATCTTTCTAAGTGGATCCTGTCCCTGTCCTTTGTAAATGGGGCTTTTTCATTGATTAATAGGCTTAGAAGTTCTTCCATAGTACCACCTTGTCTCTTCTCGTAACCTCCCAAGAGAACATCCTTGTTATAAGTTATCACTCCCTCAATTTAAGTACAGCCTTGATTTATGTGTTATCACTCCCTACGTTTTAAGTTCAGCCACAGAACACTATTTGCTTAATGGGCTTTAGAGAACAGAGGCTTTGTCCACAGAGCAAGCTTGCAGTGGTTACTTTACTCACTAGCACATCTCACATTTATATGAGACCTTCTATAGAGTTCCCTTCTTCAGCTCCACACAGAGTAGAACCCAATCCAGAATTAATAGATTTATTTTGGTCACATATCAAATATATTCCATCTGACATACGACAGCTCTTTAATCAAGTCCACTGTTGATAGTGGGGACCTGTTAGACTTGCGTGGACTCCCCTGACTTTTGCCTCTACCTCCTGCATTTTGGACTGCGTGCTGGAATTCGTTTTTACTGGCTTAGATGCTTTGGGCACTTTGCCACTGCTGATCAGTGCCAAAGTGCAAGTGCTCCCTTTGCAAATTGTAATTATATCTGGTGATCCATAATTGCCATATTTGATATACTGGTAAGTCCCTTCAGGGGTCTCCAAACCGGTCCTGGAGGGCCAGATCCATGCCAGATTTTTGGGATATCCCCATTGAGATACATGTAGTAATTTTAATTTCTGGCATGGATCCGGCCCTTCAGGACCGGTTTGGAGACCCCTGTGGGCCTAGTTAGAGTGCACTGTGTGCGCCCAGGGCCTGTAAATCAAATGCTATTAGTGGGACTGCAGCACTGACTGCGCCACCGACACAAGTAGCAACCCTTCACCTTGCTGGTAGGTCGTTCCCCCACCATACAGCTCCGCCTGTGTCTCCTGACCCTGCCCCAGCTGCCGTAGAAGCCGAGGCCCTCCTTCACCTGCAGGCTACCACCTGCGCCTCATCCCTGGTGGCCAGTGGTAGGCCTTAGGTTTGTATCACTGTCGCTGTCTGTCTTCCCTGTACTGCCTACACTGTCTTCTGGTGTCTGTGACCGCTGTTGCCTGTCTACCCCCTGTGCCTGCATTCTTATCTGTGCCCTTTCTCTTGCCTTCTGTTCACTGATTGCATTCATTCTCGTGCCTTCTGTTCCCCTGATTGTACCAGTTTTTCGTGCCTTCTGCTCCAGATTGCGCCCGTTCTCTTGCCTTCTGCTCCCCTGATTGCACTAGTTTTTTTTTGCCTTCTGCTCCCCTGATTGCACGCGTTTTTCTTGCCTTTTGCCTTCTGCTCCCCTGATTGCACCTGTTTTTCTTGCCTCCTGATCCCCCGATTGCATCCGTTTTCTTGCCTTCTGTTCCCCCTCGCTGCCCCGGATTGTGCCCTCGCCGCTCCTGCCGCTGCGTCCCCGCCCCCTCACTGCCCATTTGCTGCCCCTGCCTCCCACCTCCCAGCTGCTCCTCCCTCCCACCTCTCCATATAGGCCGGTCTCTGCGCGGCGAGGAGAGCGACCCTTGACCTTGCTGGTAGGTCGCTTCCCCACCACACAGCTCCGCCTGTGTGTCCTGACCCTGCCCCAGCTGTTGCTGCTGTAGAATTTGAGGCCCTCCTCCACCCGCAGGCTAACACCTGCGCCTCATCCATGGTGGACAGTGGTAGGCCTTAGGTTTGTATCCCCGTCCGTCTGTCTTCCCTGTACTACCCATACGGTCTTCTGCCGTCTGTGACCGCTGTTGCCCGTCTACCCCTGTGCCTGCATTCTTATCTGTGCCCATTTTCTTGCCTTCTGCTCCCCAAATTGTGCTCGTTTTCTTGCCTTCTGCTCCCCTTATTGTGCCCGACCCCAAGTGTCTCTTCCCCCCCCCCGCCCCCCCCCCCCCCTGCTGCAGCTCAACTCCACCAAAGCCTTGCACCCTCGGTCTCTGCTGCCCATTCCTGGGTGCTGTCTTTCCTTGACCCCGTACCTCTGATCGCCATTCCTGCCGCTACTGCCTCTGCAGCCCCGCCCCCCACGCCCATTCGTTAACCCCTGCCTCTTGCCTCCCGCCTCCCAGCTGCTCCTCCCTCCCACCTCCCCTTAAAATGATGGCAGCTGCATGGCCGCGCCGCTGGCGCTCCGAAGGTGCGCCTAAGGCAAGCACGTCTGCGGCCGTCCGCACCTTGACCGCGCCCAGCACCACAACCCCTGGACCCCACGACACCAGACTTCACTACGACGCCAGCACCCTCTACGTCGGCCTAAACCACACTTACTTCCAGGCCACCCCGAAACAGACCCACAAACCTTTCTCCTGCCGCACCTGCAGCTTCACCTGCGACAAACCACCAAACCTCCATTGACTGGACCAAACCACCTCCGCTGCCTAATCCTCAACACGCCGTCGAGCTCTGGGATCTGCTTGACTCCTCCACCCCAGACGTTGCCTTCCTGACAGACCTGGTGAAACAACTCCTCGGCGTCCGACAGCCATAGCCATCCCAGACGGCTACAAGATCACCCGCAAGGATCGAGCTAACGGAATCGGAAGAGGAAAAGCCATCGTCCATAAGTCCACCCTCAAGGTCGCCATCCTGGCAGACGACACTCAACACCGCCGAACACCTACACTTCCGGATCCACACCGACCCGAACACCACCCTCAGAGGAACATTCATCTACAGACCCCCTGGACCCTGGGCTCAGTTTAGCTACATAGCCGACCTCGCCAGCACCCATGAACTCACCTCCACGGACTACATCCTCCTCTGGGGCCTCAGACAACTAGTCACCGCACCCACCCAGGCCGCCGGCCACACGCTGGGCCCAGTCTTCTCCACAAGCACCCACGTCGCCTTCGACCACAACACCGAACTCCACTGGACCGAACACCACTGCATTTATTTCACCTTCAAGAAACCAACCACGCACCACCATACCCAAAAGCTGTCTCGCCGCTGCTGGGGCAAAGTCACCGAAGACCAGCTGATCACCACCCTCGCCCAGAACCCAGCCACCGACCCCACCAACCCAGACACTGCAGCCCGCAACCTCAGACATAGTATCGACTGCGCCAACACCCTCGCCCCGCTCAAGAAACCGCTCCAACAGCCACGCCAGAAAGAGAGCCACCTGGTTCACCGATGAACTCCAGACCTCCAAACGCGCATACCGGAAACTGTAGAAAATATGGCTCCACGAACGCACACCGGACAACCACGCAGCCCACAAGGACGCCACCCCCAGACATCACCACCTCATCAGACTAGCCAAGAGATCCTCCTTTAAAGACAGCCTGGATACCAACGCACACAACAGCAAAGAGCTCTTCAGCATCATAAAGGAACTCTCGAACCCCAGTGCCAGCACCAACGACATCCCGCCCTCGCAAGAACTGTGCTACTCACTAGCCATCTTCTTCCTTTTTATTTATTTTTTTAAAATTTATTTTGAGAACAAACTTTTGACAATACAAATTCCAACTTACACAGCAGAATTGGTTATTAAAACAAATTAGCAAACGAAATTATCAATATGAGCATATGGTACAGCAAAACATTCAATAAAATTGAGAATAAGGAGAGCAAACAAGGAAAGAAAAAGAACAAATCAGTACACCGAGAAATAATAATTCTTTTAGCCGTCCCATTCAGCCACCAGCGCCCAAATCCTGGTTGCCAATTGACGCCTCCTCCCCCCTTTACACGAAAAAGCAGAAAATTCAAGCCTGTGAATAGCTAACAATCTTGCTCGCCAGTGCAAGAAGGTTGGAGCTTCCGGAGACAGCCACTGAGATGTTATACACAGGCGGACCTGCGACAAGGCAATAAATATAAGGGCTGATTTATATAAAGAATTACTGCATGCTACACTATTACCAACATCAACCCCAAATATCACTAGTGCTGGGGTCAATACACAGCTAATCTTGAGTGTAGAATTAATAAAGCGCTCAATATCTTGTAAAAAAAAAAGAAACCACCAAGGGATGGACAGGAATGAAACATATGGATTATGTCAGCTGCCAACAGCCCGCATCGTGCACAAACATTGCCCTTTCTGGCACCCAATTTTGCAATTTAGCGGGCGTATAATATAAATCCAGCATGGCCATATAACTGAGTCTTAAGTGATCCTGACACAATAACCTGACTGGCAAGTTCTAATACCGGGGTTAAATCAATACCGACCTTTCCAAGTTTCAATTCCCACTTAGCACTTTGAGCTGTCAAATCATCCGTAAGTGTCGATACTATATATTGATATAACATTCCTATTCCGCTTCATTTCTTAATCAATTCGACAATTGGTACTTTATCCAGAATACCTGGTGTTTCCTTCAAATGTTTATAAATAAAGCTTTGAATCTGCAAGTACTTTAAGAAATCGCGTGTAGATAAGTTAAATTTATTCTTAATTTCACTACAAGATAAAACTTGTCCATCCTCCACCCTGCCTTTGCCGACTATATATAATATGATCTTGAAAGATACTAGGAAACACTCGGGTGGCTTTAAAAGGCGTATACAGATTCATATTTGGGATACCTAGTTTCCTCCTAATTATCCGCCAAATAGTACATGCAGTAATCATAACTTTGAAACGGGTTCTCTTATAGTAGCTGGGCTCCAGGACCTCCAGCAAGATACCCTTTGCAGCAGCGCCCAACCCTATCTCAAAGATAGTGGGGCAATTACATATTGGTAAGTCACTTTGTCTCCACATATCAGCACTCCCATTGCTTGTAGCATTGCTGCCCAATAATACATGACAAGACTAGGAACCGACCAGGCCCCACCTCCCCCCTATCTCTGGGAAGGCACATCCACTTAGCTGAGCGACGCGAGCGCCTGTAACCCCACAAAAACCTATAGCAGACCCTATCTGCATTAGTCAGACTACTTTGAGAAAATAAAAGAGGGATGGTCCTAAACAAATATAAAAACTTAGGAAGGACTAACATTTTAATAACGCTACAACGTCCATATAAAGATAGATGTAGACTGTCAAGTCGCTCTAATTTAGTGTTCACTGCATCTATCACCGGTAGGATATTTAAATCCGGAATGCTGTCCACTACAGGGCTTATACGCAACCCTAAATACATGGCTTCAGGAACGACTGGGGCGTCAGAAACTGACATGCGAGGCGTCTGAACCACCTGAGTCTTTGAGACATTGAGCTTATAGCCCGAAACTGCCCCAAAATGCCCTGCTAGCTCCTTAAGTTCCCTAAACGCAGATGGAACGTCCGATGTTATGACGACTATATCATCTGTATAAGCTAACAGATTATATAAAGTGTTACCAGCTCTTATCGGTACTATACTCTGATTAGCCTCAATTTTAGCGAGAAACGGGTCTATATACAGGGCAAACAGCAGGGGTGAACAAGGACACCCCTGCCACGTGCCCCTAGTGATAGAAAAAAAACTAGTCTGTTGCCCAGAAATACGAAGTTGGGCTCTCGGAGAGAAATACATTCCACAGATCGCCTGTCTAAATTCTACAGGAAATCCCTTCCATTTAAGTACGGCCCACAGGAACCCCCAGGAGACCCTGTCGAACGCCTTCTCGGCGTCCAGCAGGATCAACCCGAGGGGAGATTTCATAGCATGAGCCCAGTCTAATAATGCAATAGAGTGCCTGGCAAGGTCCACCGTATCCCGACCCGGAATAAATCCATGCTGGTGCACAGAGACCAACGGAGTGAACACTTGCGCAAGTCGGCCTGCCATTATTTTTGAGTCACTATTAATTAGTGAAATCGGCCTGAATGATGATGGAAGCAACTCTGGTTTACCTTTTTTTTTTTTTTTAAACAGCACTATGGTTGCGTTTTGCCATGATTCAGGCACTATGCCCCTCTGGGCTGCTTTAAGTACCTCAAGGAAGAACTGTCCAATTTCCACTAGAAATGCCTTATAGATTTCCATTGGAACTGCATCTGGGCCACAAGCCTTACCGTTAGCCAAGGATTTTACAGCGAGCTCGACCTCCTCCCATTGAATGGGCGCGGCCAAGAACACAGCCTGTTCCGGAGAAATATTAGCAGTCTCTATATCAGCTAGAAAATTCTCCGCAGCCCTCTAGATCTGACCTAGAAATATCTTCTCTATATAAAGAGTAAAAATCCAAAAACACTTCATTGACCTCCTCCTGAGTATCACGTATTATTCTACGTTCATCTTGAATTTTAACAACCTGACTCTGTATGCTTCGCTGACGGAGTCTCTTGGCAAGAACCCTACCTGAGTTCTCCCCAAACTCAAACATCTCTGTACGGTATTGTAAATACTTCAATGCTAGGTCCTGACTGAAGGACTCCACCAACCAGGCTTTCAGAAATGCTACTTTTTGTTGCCTGGGCACTATATCATGTCCATTCTAAATATTTAAAGTAAGTTCTATTTCTGCCTCCCTTCGCTCTTTCACTCGAGTGCGCGTCTGTTCTTGTTCTAAATTCCACCTATAAGAGGAGAAACTTTTAGTCTCGCCCTGTAGTCCAGCTTTCAACGTATCCCATACTACTTGGTCTGAAGCGGACCCCCTATTAATATTCAAAAATTGAACCACCCATTTTTTAATGTGTAGACAGTACTCCTCTTCAAATAGCTTCCTTTCAAACATCCACTCCCTAGGGGGTTTCCTAATTCGTGGCCATGGACATTCGGCAATCAGTGGGTTATGATCCAGAAAATAGAAGAAGCAGCAGCCACCTGTTTTGAAAGAAAAACAATCTAACCTAACATTTTTGTTGTGGGGAACAGAATGATACGTAAATCCATCTTCCATTTTATTATGTAAAAACCATAAATTTACAAGACCATGTTCCTGAAGGAGAGCCTGGAGTGCTTTAAATACTTTTGGCTTTCTCCCCACATAATTATGATCTCTGGCAAGGTCAAAGTCACTTAAAATATTGATATTCATGTCTCCACACAAAAGTGGACTAGGCCACGCTGCAAGTTCAACATCTAAATGTTTAAACCCCTCTGGATCATCTAAATTCGAGCCATAGACATTATAAATCGTTAAGGGTTTACCACCTATACACAACTCAGCTATGGCCCACCTACCCATACAAAGGCCTACGCCCGCTTCATAAATATAGCAACCCCTCTAATCATAAAGGTCTGTTTGGAGCAGACTAGAACCTCATACCCAGGCACCCTGAGACACTCCTGCTTCCCCCATGGTACATGTGTCTCCTGTATACATAGTATATCTACCTGCATACAATTAACAATTTTAACCGCATCGCTGCGGCGGCTTTTCCCGCTGTGCGCGGCAGATTTGAAATTACCGCGTTACGTGACGAGCTGGCCTTGTCATCCGCGCACGACAGGTAAGCGCGATGACGAGCCCAGCTCGTCAATAGCCTAGAAGGGGTTAAAGAACAGAGCCCGCCTTTTAACATCGTTGAGACCACATACATTCCAAGTACCTATAGCAAATTTATCCTGCCCCATCAAAGTATAGAAAAATCAAGCGAAGATAAGCTTTTCTCAGCCTTAATAATGTACCGCAATACCTACTGCCATCATATAAATAGACTGTACTGCCAATTCTGCAAAATATATCTCAATTTTTTTTTAATTTAATCCCTCCAGGCCACCCAACCCACCCAACTTGCCCCACCCCGCAACACCCTTCCCCACCCCCCCCCCACACCCACATCACCCAGAGTGAAGCTTAAGGACCATGTCCTCAGCGATGTCGAGGTGCTACAACCGTCTCCCCCCGCCCCCCCCCCCCATCAACTTCCCTACCACACATGTGTCACTCTCTCCCCCCTCTCTTTGAGAAATTGTTTCTCCTCTCGACAGAGTTTGGACACCCTATTTTACATCATATTAATGAAAACTGTAGATTCGTATAGTTTCAGAAAAAAATAACCTCTATATCAAAAACAAATATCACAGAGAAAATAAGAGTACCCAAAAATATCCAAAAGCATACATGAAAAAGAATGAATTTCCTCGAGAGATAGACACGTATCAATACTTCAACAAATAGCCTAGACAGTGATTACCCCTGCCCTCCACCAAATAAACCAAGAGCAGTCCAAAAGACGATTACATATTCCCTCCATCAAGATCCAATACTGTATGCTTTACTTTTTTAGAAGTTTTCTCCAAGTCCTTTAAATAGTTCTGCGCCACCCTACCAGATGTAAAGAACCTCGTATGTCCATTAATGATGACCTTTAATTTAGAGGGATTGAGCAGAAAGACCTGGGCTCCAGTTGCTTGAAAGGTAGCAATTAATTTCCGCATTTGCCATCGTTCACTGAGTCGTCGGGCAAAAGTCCGGGCGAACAAAGAACTCACACCCCATACCAGTTCGTTTTTTCTCCGGCCTTGCTAGGTCATAAAGAGCTTCACGCAGCAAATAGTTGTTCAAGCAAATTAATATTGCCCTTGGGTACGAGTCCTGGTCACCCTGTCTTTCTCGTCCCCGCTGTCGCACTACAAAAGGAAACCTATGAGCACGGATTACTTCCAGTTCCCAATTCCATGCACTCAATTCTAGAAACGCTTCCCTAAACAACTTAACAAATTTGAGGATCTGCCCCCTCTCTTGTTTCTGCAATTACTAACACGCGTAAGTTGTTGCGACGTGCCCTATTCTCTAGGTCCGTTCGCTTCCAGTCCACGTCGAACTTAGATTTATGTAAGGACTCTACAGCCGTTTGTTGCTTCACTAGGGTATCTTCTACAGAGGATACTCTCTCCTCTACTTCCACCACCCGTGAAGTTACTTCTGCGCAAGTTTTTATCAGCCGCCGCACAGTATTCTGGAGTTTACTTACAGCTCCTTGCGTGCGCTGTCCCTCTACTTTCGTTTCGATGCGATGAGTCATGATAGTCTTACAAATCAGACCAAGAGTGATTGAATCTTCTTCCAACTCTTCATCCAAGTTAATCTGTGCTAAAGGCTGGATTCGATCCCGCTGTACTCCATCGCTGATGTCCGTTGTTTTCCTTAATGTGTCCTGGGACGGCGACTGTTCAAATTCATCTCCATCATCTGGGAGATCTCCCGCCCCCCCCCACCCCCCAGTGCCCAAGATTACTGAAACTATCCAAATCATGTTCCTTATCAGACAAGGTCGTTAAATCCGACATAGAATAAAATTTGACATCTAAGTCCGATTCCAGCCCCTTGTCCATACCCTGAATAGATAATTCCCTATTTGATCCTGGCTGTAAGACACCATCTTCTGCGGTCTGTGCCACTGTTACCACCACTGTCGGAGCTGTTTTTCCTTTTGCCACTTCCGAGCCCCCTTTACTGCCAGTGCCCACGGTGCTGGTAATATGGATACTGAGGGGAGTTTCCCCGCTATTTTTGTCTGTGTGTTCCAGGCCTGGCTCAGCAATCTTTCACCTTACACCCCACCTTTTATCAAAAATTGCTGCGACAGTTTTTTGTTTAATAGGCGTCTCTTGGACCTGGTGGGCTGCTGAATCACAATACTGACTCTGTATAGCTCCTAATGCCCCTTGCGCCCCTTGTGCTTGTATTTGTGAGACACCCGCCAATCCAGTCTGAATGTTCACAGTTTGTCTGTTAACTTTTCCTGCTCCTGCACCTACAGCCATACTATCAGAACCGCCATTACCCCTGGAAAGAGTCAGCTTGCTAACAGCCCCTCCACAATTGTTCTTTATCGTGTTCCCCTTACTTTTTGAGCCATTATTAACACTGTCCACATTTGTGTTCTGTTCTCCTGCCGTTGGAGTCTTAGCCGGTGTCTCAGCCATTGCACCACCTTTATTCCTCGCATTGCCCCTGCCCTTCGGCGCCATCCTTGCAGGAAAGCGAAGTCTATTGCAGTTTTTGGAGATTTAGCACCAGGTTTTTCAGCCACCCGATACTCAGGGCACTAACAACAGCCCCTTCGCCAATAATCCTCTAGCCCCCAAACGGAGCTGCACAGAACTACAACCAGCGTTAAAAGTTTAGTGTTAGTGTTAATATATTTTGTTTTTTTTCGCCCTTTACCTTCAATACTTCAATGCAGACTGGACACAGCGCCGGAACCCGTCGCTTCTCAAGTTGACATGCAGAGATCCTGTAGCAGATTCTTAGGCTGTGGGAATATATACACCAAGCTTTACAACACACAGAGTACCCCGATGGCAATCCCTTGACTAGACCTTCTCTAGTACTTCGCTGCCACAACACTTCACGTCGGACATCCGCGTTCAGCCTTTACACTCGGAGAACGGGCCGAGCACAAAACACCAGCAGTCCTCCAAAAGACCAAGAGAATCAAACGATGATCAGCCGTGCTGAGCCCAGCACGATCGTTGCCTCAATGCTCCGAGTTTCCGCACGCTCAATCAATTACGCCCAGCTGGGTCCGTTCACCACTTGCACCGCGGATACAGCTCCAAGCCGCCGGACAAGTAACCCTCGGCTAACAGTGCGCCTTCAACACGGCTGAAGCAATCCTCAATTCAGCCAGGAGAAAAACAGCACTGTGTCCACTAGAACTGTTCAGATCAAAGAGCGTTCTCGGGCAGGTATTCAGAAGGGTAATCACCACAGGTAGGGAAGTTGAACGGGGTCATCAGCGGAGCACCTCACACTGCCACAGTAGCGGCCGCCATCTTGCCTCCAGTGAGCACAGGTGTCGAACCCTCCCTAGCCATCTTCTTCCATCGCAAGATCGCTGACATCCACGGCAGCTTCAACACCACAACCGCCCCGACTATGCCAGACTCCACCTCCCCTGTGAACACCACCAGTACCATCCGCCTGACCTCCTGGTCCAATGTCAATGACCACGAGACACGCAAGATCATGAACTCCATCCACTCAGTCGGTCAGACCCGTGCCCACACCACGTATTCAACAAAGCAGACACAGCCATCGCACCCGAACTACTGAAGGTCATCAACATCTCCTTCGAAACAGCGACATTCCCGGAAAGCTGGAAGCACGCCGTAATCAATGCCCTCCTCAAGAAGCCCAAGGCGGACCCCAAGGACCTCAAGAACTTCCAGCCCATCTCCCTGCTCCCGGCAAAGGTCATCGAAAAAATCTTCAACAAGCAACTGGCCCGCCACCTGGAAGACAACAACATCCTGGACCCATCCCAATACGGATTCAGGCGAAACCACAGCTCTGAGACAGCCCTCATCGCCGCCACAGACGACATAAGGCGCCAACTAGACAATGGCGAAACATCAGCCCTCTTCCTCCTGGACCTGTCAGCTGCCTTCGACGCGGTCTGCCATCGCACTCTAAAGACACACCTCCTAGAAGCCTGAATCCAAGAGAAGGCCCTTGGCTGGACCACGTCTTTCCTCTCGGGCAGAACCCTGAGCGTCCGCCTCCCATCCTTCCAATTCGAAGCCACTGACATCATCCGCGGCGTCCCCCAGGGCTCATCCCTCAGCCCGACTGTTCAACATCTACATGGCCCCCCTCGCACAAGTGGCCCGCCATCACGACCTCAACATCATCTCCTACGCAGACGACATCCAGCTCATCCTCTCCCTCACCAAGGATCCACACAATGCCAAAACCAACCTTCACGAGAGAATGAAGGCAGTCGCAGACTGGATGAGGAGCAGCCATCTGAAGCTGAACTCTGACAAGACGGAGGTCCTCATCCTCAGACCCACCCTCTCAGCCTGGGACGACTCCTGGTGGCCGACCACACTGGGACAGCACCAACACCCACCGACTATGCACGCAACCTAGGAGTCATCCTCGACTCCTCCCTCTCCATGTCTAAGGAGGTCAACGCCGTCTCCTTCTCCTGCTACAACACCCTCCGCATGCTCCGCAGGATCTACAAGTGGATCCCGACCGAAACAAGAAAAACGGTTACACAGGCCCTCGTCAGCAGCAGACTGGACTATGGCAACGCACTCTAAGCAGGATTCCCAGCCAAACACCTACGACGACTACAACGCATCCAAAACGCATCCGTCCGACTGACAGTCAACATCCCCCGCCACAGGCACATCATCCCCCACCTGAGACCTACACTGTCTCCCTGTCGACAAGAGGATCACCTTCAAGCTCCTCACCCATGAACACAAAGCACTCCACAATGCCGGACCAGCCTACCTGAACAGCAGACTCAGCTTCTACACCCCCACCGGCCAGCTCAGCTCCGCCAGCCTCGCCGCTGTCCCCCGCATCCAACGAACGACCTCCGGCGGCAGATCTTTCTCCTACCTCGCCACCAAGACCTGGAACACCCTCCCTACCCACATACAACAGACCCAAGACCTACTCGCCTTCAAAAGACTCCTCAAGACCTGGCTGTTCGAGCAGTAGCAGGACCCCCCCCCCCCTTTTCCCTTAGCGCCTTGGGACCCTCACGGGTAAGTAGCGCACTGTTAGACGGGGACCTGGAGGGTCGGCCGAGTACAGGGGGAGAGGCCTCCGGTGAGGGCCGTCTCCGGCGATCGTACAGACAAGTAACTTCCCCCCCACAAATGGACACCACACAAGGATGAGATTTACACACTTTATATAAGGTTCTTGAGGCAAGGTTATCAATGATACAGTGGGGCAGAACACGAGGATCCTCCCGATTCTAGTCTCTGTGGGGTAAGGGGTAGCGGGACAGTCTTGGTACCGGTCCGGTACAAGGGCGGCAAGCAGGAGCTCACAATCCTCGAACTCAGGGGTCTGCAAGGTCGGGCCGCGGCAGCGCCAGCAGGCTAGGATGATAGTTCTCGGCAAGGAGGGCCGCGGCAGCGCCAGCAGGCTAGGATGAGGGCTCACGTTGCAGAGGGGCCGCGGCAGCGCCAGCAGGCCAAGGCGATGGTTCACAAGGATGGGCCGCGGCAGCGCCAGCAGGCCAGACGAAGGTGCACGATGCAGAGGGCCGCGGCAGCGCCAGCAGGCTTCAGAGATGGTTCACAAGGCAGGGCAGCGCCAGCAGTCCGTCAAGGATGAGTTCTTCAAAGTGTCTCTCGACTCCAGGATACAACTGCCTTCATTGCTCTGGAGCTGCCCCAGTTACAGGTCTGGTCTCCTTTGATGTCCGGACCCTCGCGCTTGGAGGTCGGGAGGTCCGGGATGAGGGAGACCAGACACCCAGCAGGGGGGTGGAGCCAGCGCCCGGGGAGGCCGGGGGCGATCGGCACCTGGCGGGGGAGAGCCAGCGACACTCCTTTCTCCCATTGACCTGCCAAGTGGTCTCTTCACCTCCTGGGTGGATGGTGGTGCCTCGATGTCGGGGCCTGGCCAGGCCCAGGGTTGGGGTCGCGCCGAGGCCACGCGGCCTCGTGATGCAGTGTCCAAAGATGGCGGCTGGGCCGGGGCAATGGTGCTGACGGGGGCCCGGGCCAGCCGATGCTGGAGTGTTCGGGAGCAGGCGTCCCGTTGGGGACGGGTTACGGGTTGCCTCGGTGGGTTGCCGGGATGGTTCTTTCTGGGGACACAGGGAGAGCCGGCGTCCGGGCCTTATCATGCGGGGAGGGAGCGGGCCTTTCACGAGGCCTGTCCAACATGCGTCCCCCCCCAGGTGAAGGCAGGGAGAGTCACCCATCCTCTTGGGTACTCTCCTCGCCGAGGCGGAAAAAGCGTGACAGGCCGTCCGCGTTGGCCTGGTCCTGGCCAGGACGATGCTCCACAGTGAAGTCCATCCCCTGCAAGGAGATGGACCATCGCAACAGTTTTGGGTTCTCCCCCCGCATTTGCATCAGCCATTGCAGGGGTCGGTGGTCTGTCTGTACCCTGAAATGGGTACCGAAGAGGTAGGGCCGGAGTTTCTTGAGGGCCCATACCATTGCGAAGGCCTCCCACTCGATGGTGCTCCAGCACTGTTCTCGAGCCAGCAGGCGTCGGCTGATCGACTCCCTCGGCGTTGAGTTGAGAGAGGACTGCCCCAACGCCATGATCTGAGGCGTCCGTCTGGACTATGAATTCCCGGCTGTAGTCGGGGGCCTGGAGCACGGGGGCGGTGCACATGGCGGTCTTCAACTTCTCGAAGGCCGCTTGACAGTCCGGAGTCCATTTGACTGTTTTGGGGTTTTTCTTGGAAATGAGTTCTGTGAGAGGGCCCACAATGCTGCCATAGTCCTTTACAAACCGCCGGTAGTATCCGTTGAGCCCCAGGAAGGCTCGGACCTCGGTCTGGGTGACAGGTGGTTGCCAGGACTGGATGGCAGCGATCTTGAGCTGAAGGGGGGCCACCAGACCGCTCCCCACTTGGTGTCCGAGGTAGGTCACGGACCCCTGGCCAATCTGGCATTTGCTGGCTTTGATGGTGAGGCCGGCCTGCTGGAGGTCGTGCAGGACTTCTCGGAGGTGGTGGAGGTGGTCTACCCAGTGGCGACTGTACACAGCAATATCGTCCAGGTAGGCGGCGCTGAATTCTTCGAGGCTCGCCAGTACCTGGTTCACGAGTCGCTGGAAGGTAGCTGGAGCGTTTTTCATGCCGAATGGCATCACTTTGAAGTGGTAGTGGCCATCCGGGGTAGAGAAGGCGGATCGTTCTTGGGCCCTGGGGGTGAGGCCGATTTGCCAGTAGCCCGCTGTTAGATCGAAGATGCTCAGGTAGCGGGCGGCCCCCATGCGGTCAACTAGCCCATCTGCCCGGGGGATAGGGTGAGCGTCAGTTCTGGTAACGGCGTTCAGGCCCCGATAGTCCACACAGAACCGGAGCTCGGGGGCAACGCCCAGGGCGGCAGCCTTGGGGACCAGTACGACTGGGCTGGCCCAGGGGCTGTCAGATGGCTCGATCACTCCCAGAGCCAGCATTTTGGTGACTTCGTTCTGGATGCAGGTGCGCACCCAATCTGGCACCCGGTACGCCCTGTGTCGAATAGGTGGACTATCCCCGGTGTCCACGTCGTGAAGGCACCAGGGGGTGACCCCGGGGGTGAGGGAGAACAGGTTTGCAAATTGTAGCAGGAGAGCTCGACAGTCTTGGCGTTGCTCCGGGGACAAAGCATCGGAGAGTCTGACCCCTTCCACTGAGCCATCCTGTTCACGGGTCCTCAGTAGGTCAAGGAGGGGCTCGGAGTCTTCCTCCGTCCCACTATCTGTCGCCATCAGTAGGCTGAGTTCCGTGCGTACGAAGTGGGGTTTGAGTCTGTTGGCGTGGAGGACTCGTAGGGGGTTCCGGGAGGACTCCATGTCGATTAGGTAGGTGACGGGGCCCTTGCGCTCTATCACCTTGAAGGGTCCTGTCCATTTGTCCTGTAGGGCACAGGGTTCGACCGGAGACATTACCCAGACTTGTTGTCCCGGTTCGAACTCGATGGAGGAGGCATGCTGATCATACCATTTCTTCATGTCCTCCCAGCTGGCTTCAAGGTTGGCTTTGGCTAGCTCCCTGAATCGCCGGGTCTGGTTGCGGAGGGTCAGGAGATACTTATATACATCTGGAGGAGTCTTCTGGGGGGCCATCTCCCATCCTTCCTTGACCATGCTGAGTGGACCCCGGACGGGGTGTCCGTACAGGAGCTCAAAGGGGCTGAAGCCTAGGGATTTCTGGGGGACTTCGATAGGCGAATAGGAGGCACGGGAGCAGCACGTCCCATTGGCGACGTAGGGGTTCTTCTAGGCCCATGATCATTCCCGAGAGTGCAGTTAAACCGCTCGACCAGTCCATTTCCTTGCGGGTGATAAGGGGTCGTGAATTTGTAGGTGACCCCGCACTGTTGCCAGAGAGACCTCATGTACTTCGAGATAAAGTTTGTGCCCCTGTCGCTGACGACCTCCCGGGGGAAGCCCACTCGAGAGAAGATCCCCATCAGGGCTCGGCCTACCACGGGCGCTGTCACGGTCCGAAGAGGAATGGCCTCGGGATAGCGGGTGGCGTGGTCCACCAGGACCAGGATGAACCGGTGCCCCTGTGCCGTTCGGGGGTCCAGGGGCCCCACAATGTCTATTCCCACCCGTTCAAACAGGGTGGTGACGACGGGAAAGGGTTGCAAGGGTGCTTTGATCTTTCGGCCGCTCTTCCCGCTGGCCTGGCAGGTGGGGCAGGCCCGGCAGTGGTTGGAGACATCATTTCGCATTTTGGGCCAGCAGAAGTGGGTTACCAGGCGGTTGTATGTTTTGTCTTGCCCCAGGTGTCCAGCGAGAGGGACATCGTGTGCCAAGTTCAAAAGGAAGTCTCTGAAGCGGAGGGGTACCACCAGCACCCGACTGGCCCCCAGCTCAGCAATTCTTTGTTCACTGTAGAGCAGGTAATTGTCCCAATAAATCCAGTGGGCCCCTGAGGTGTCTCCTGCGCTCTGGGCGAGGGCTTGCTGCCGGAGTCCCTCGTGGGAGGGACATGTTCTCTGCTCCTGTCGGAATTGTTCCTGGGTGGGACCACCCTCTTGACGCCACTGGGCCAGTTCGGGAACGTCCTGGAGCCGATCGGGCCCTTCCTCGTTTTGTTCTGGAGGACTGGCTCTTAGGGTGGCTCCCTCTGGGACGATCGGGGGAGGAGGCTCTGGCCATTCGGGTTCTTCGGGGCTGGGGATGGTGCGGGCGGCCATGGACCGGGTTGTTACGCAGGCCCATTCAGGGAGGCCCAACATCCCCAGGTGCTCTCTTTCGACGGCTGCCCAGGGGGAACTTTCAAGGTCGTTCCCCAGGAGGCAGTCCACGGGTGCATCATCGCGGACAGTTACTTTCAGCATTCCGGACACTCCTCCCCACTCGAAGGGGACGCAGGCCATCCAACACAGGCTTTCTGAGTTGTCGGCTGACCGGACGGGGCAAAGGATGTTTGGCAAGATCTGGTCCGGGGTCACCAGATGACAGCGGACTGCGGTCACACTGGCCCCGGTGTCGCGTAGGGCTTCAGCCCGACGCCCATTAATGTTGACCCACTGGGTGTATTTCTGCGTGTTGGCGGGTAGGGGGGCCCGCGGGATCATGTCTCTTTCCCCTAGGCAGACCAGGGACATGGCGGCTGGTTCCCACTCGGGATGGTCGGCCTCGTACTCCTCAGGGTCTTCTGGGGTTTGCTCTTCCCCCAGGGCGGCGGCAGCGACCTGGCGGGGCATAGGGTTCTGGTTCTTCGGGCAATTAGGATCGTTGGCGTTGTGGCCAGGTCGCTGGCATCGGTGGCAAGTAACGTTGGCCCGGAAACCTGGACGCATCGGGGGGGTTTCCCCTGCCGGCCGGGGGCGGGGCGTTGCTGGCGGGAGCCACCGGAACGGCGTCTCTGCCCCGACCCTGGCCTCCTCCTCCCCCTCGGGGGCGATGGGGTCCTTGTGTGGTTCTGTTCGGTTCGCTGGGTCCGATTCGGGCAACTCGGGTGCTTTCCCATCGGTCAGCTTCGGCGGCGAGTTGCCGAGGTTGTCAGTTTACTGTCGAGGAGGTGCTGCCTGAGCTCGACGAAGCAATTGTTAGAAAGGTTCTCCCACACAATAAGGTCAAAGAGTTGCTCGTAAGTGGTCACCTTGCTGCCCTTGATCCACCCCTCGAAGGGTCGGCTGAAGAAGTTCACATACTCCACCCAAGTCGTACCCGGGATCCGTTTGCAGTCGCGGAACCGCTGGCGGTACATTTCGGGCGTGAGTCCGTATCGAGTGAGGAGGGCGGCTTTCATGTGGTCGTAGGATGTCATCTGATGGTCCGGGAGTTGCAGCAGGGCGTCTCGCCCTTCGTTGACGAACCTCCCCCATAGCCCGGCTCCCCAGTCGCTCCGGGGAATCCGGTGGGAGGTCATGGCTACTTCATAGGCTTTGAATCATTGCTGGATATCATCGTTCCGGTAATACTCTGACGACATCCTTGGGGATGTGGACTTTAGGGTCTGTAGTGGCAGGAGTGTTCGGGCGCTCGGGAACCCCGAGATCTTTGTTCTGTTTCCGAAGCTCTATTTCTTTTAGGTTGTGCTCATGTTCATAGGCTAGCTTTTTCTCTTCTAACTCTGTCTTTGTTTCTCTTCCCGCTCCTCTCGGAGCCGCAGGTGTTCCAACGTTATTTTTTGTTCCGCCAATTTAAGTTCTCCATCTAAACGAAGTCGAGCCAGTTCCAATTCATGGAGCCTGCTTTTTTCCCCGTTCTCGGATCTCCTCCGGGGAGAGACCCGATCTTCTTTCTTATGTCGGAGTGGTGCTCGTTTCCGGTGCCTCGAGGCTTTGGTTTTGGGGTACGGCCGTACCCGTCTCTGCCCAAGATTCCAGGGCTTTTTTTTAAGTCTTCTTTCGTGCTCAGTCCTGTGGTAGCAATGCCTAGTTCTATGCAGAATTGTTTTAGTTCTCTGTGGTTGTACTCTTCTAGTTTCTCCATCTGGAATTTTTCTGTGGTTCCGCTCTCTTTTGTTGTCATTGTGGTTGAGTCGTGGGGTGAGTTACTCTCTGTACGATTACGCGTTGGTTCGGATCGCGCCGCTGGCCACCAATGTTAGACGCGGACCTGGAGGGTCGGCCGAGTACAGGGGGAGAGGCCTCCGGTGAGGGCCGTCTCCGGCGATCGTACAGACAAGTAACTTCCCCCCCACAAATGGACACCACACAAGGATGAGATTTACACACTTTATATAAGGTTCTTGAGGCAAGGTTATCAACGATACAGTGGGGCAGGACACGAAGATCCTCCCGATTCTAGTCTCTGTGGGGTAAGGGGTAGCGGGACAGTCTTGGTACCGGTCCGGTACAAGGGCGGCAAGCAGGAGCTCACAATCCTCGAGCTCAGGGGTCTGCAAGGTCGGGCCGCGGCAGCACCAGCAGGCTAGGATGATAGTTCTCGGCAAGGAGGGCCGCGGCAGCGCCAGCAGGCCAGGATGAATGCTTTACGACGAGGAGGGCCGTGGCAGCGCCAGCAGGCTAGGATGAGGGCTCACGTTGCAGCGGGGCCGCGGCAGCGCCTGCAGGCCAAGGCGATGGTTCACAAGGATGGGCCGCGGCAGCGCCAGCAGGCCAGACGAAGGTGCACGTTGCAAAGGGCCGCGGCAGCGCCAGGAGGCTTCAGAGATGGTTCACAAGGCAGGGCTGCGGCAGCGCCAGCAGTCCGTCAAGGATGAGTTCTTCAAGGTGTCTCTCGACTCCAGGATACAACTGCCTTCCTGCTCTGGAGCTGCCCCAGTTATAGGTCTGGTCTCCTTTGATGTCCGGACCCTCGCGCTTGGAGGTCGGGAGGTCCGGGATGAGGGAGACCAGACACCCAGCAGGGGGGTGGAGCCAGCGCCCGGGGAGGCCGGGGGCGATCGGCACCTGGCGGGGGAGAGCCATCGACACTCCTTTCTCCCATTGACCTGCCAAGTGGTCTCTTCACCTCCTGGGTGGAGAGTGGTGCCTCAATCTCGGGGCCTGGCGAGGCCCAGGGTTTGGGTCGCGCCGAGGCCACGCGGCCTCGTGATGCAGTGTCCAAAGATGGCTGCTGGGCCGGGGCAATGGTGCTGAAGGGGGCCCGGGCCAGCCGATGCTGAAGTGTTCGGGAGCAGGCGTCCCGTTGGGGACGGGTTACGGGTTGCCTCGGTGGGTTGCCGGGATGGTTCTTTCTGGGGACACAGGGAGAGCCGGCGTCCGGGCCTCATCATGCGGGGAGGGAGCGGGCCTTTCACGAGGCCTGTCCAACACGCACATTAACATGGGAAGACAGCTTCCCCAGTGGACCAGTGACTCTGTAACCCCTTTAGGGGACTCATGCCGTGACCCCCCCCCTCTCGTCTTCACAGCATAATGACTGGGCGTACTCCGGAGGGCAGTATTGTTCACGGGAAGAGGAGGATGGCGGCGGTCCCTATAACTGGCAGGATCTCGGAGAGTGGGCGGAGCCAACAACTACGTCAAGAGCAGCGATCAAGGGCGAACAGGTGTGTTTGTTCACCGGAGGCGTAGGAGGAGATTGGAGAGCGGAGTCGAGTGAGGAGTTGGCGGAGGAGACGGCAGTTGGAGAGTTGGAAGAGCGGGTAGACCCCGAAATACAATCTACTGTGGAGAGGAGGAAGAAAGAAGACCCGCTGGCAGCGCGCAAGCCAGGAGGCCATCGGCAACACGAGCCGCCCAGCCGCACGCCTGGAGGTGTGTGGCTCACCCAGGTACGGGGCGTATAGCAGGCTGGGTGGGGAGAAAGGGTGGGTCTGTGACGTGACCTGGTACCCTTTGTATTTCCCCGGTAGTTTGTCCTTTTCCTGCACCTTCTTCCCCCACGAGGCCGTAGTGATTTCACAGGTGATGCTCCCTCACTCCCTTTCCCTTTTGAAAGAGTTACCCAAATGGACCGACACGTGTCCTTTCTGTCCTTTCTCCTGCACGCCTCGAGTTCGCGATACAGCACCATGGAGCCTTCCGAGCACAACATCCGGAGAAGTCCCGGACCGACTCAGAGGGAGGAGCAAAGCATCAGGAGGAGGAGGAGGCGGACAGAACGAAGCCGGTCCCCAAGAAGAACTCCCTTACGAAAGACTTGCACTGATTATTTGTTGTCACAAATAAACCCAAATATAACTAAGACTCGTATCTTGCCCTTTACTGCCACTCCCCGCTACACTTGCTCTACAAGTACTCTGATTGATTAGTTGAGCCTTCCAAATGTGTCTCGGACCTGCCACTGAAATGTCTGCGCGCTCAGTTTTAAACAGCCATGTCAACCTGGCAAGTGTACCCGCTTGCCTGGCCTTAACCTTCCCTTTTCTATCATTTACGGCACCCCTAAGGTAGGCCCAAGGTAACCCCATGGGCAGGCTGCTGTCTATCCACGTCATTCTACAGCACACCATGCCACATAATTACACTACACAAATCCACACCACACAATTCCACAACTACCTAACCTAACCCAACCCACAACTCCATTGCACACCACATACATTCACTCCATAACACATACAAGACATTGCCATTTACAATGCAAATAGCACTAACAAAAAAATGCGAGATCCATTGCATTTGCAATGCTTGTTTTTATAGTGTGTAGTAAGTTTTACTGTGCAATAAAACATTTCTCTTCGTACAAAGATCAGCACTGGGCTGGACAATCACGTCATTGCACTGATGGATGCAGCACTGATGGATGCAGTACTCATTTTGTAAAACATTAGGTGCCAGGGCCCTTCTCTGAAGACCACTGCAGCCTGCACCACGCATTGCCCCGGTGAGCGAGGATAATGACAGTACCAACATCACACCTTAACATCACACCCTACAAGTATGATCATTCGGACTATTTCAGGCTACACAAAGTTACAATAATGACCCGATGTCAATGTAAATGGAGTTAACAGCGGTTGTGATCATCTCAATGAAACAGAGCGCCACAATGTGGTAAACTGTCGCTAGAGCCAATGCTGACAATTAAGTGCCAAACACCGGAAACCACCGCGACAAATTAAGCGCTGGTTGGATGCCTTAGTGATGGGTGTGTTGTATCCCCACACTACACTCCGTGAGAAGCCTGCGACTGCTCGCCATCGCTACCACGGACAGTGATGTGGTTGAACTTTGTGAAGTAAGATGGAACCTGGGACGGTAGTGGTCAACGACCCCAGCTCCCCCTCCCCCCAGTTTGGCTGAGACAGACATTAGCTGCTGCCACAGGAGAGTGGGTTCTTTACCACATGAATGACTACAATGACCACAATACACTGGGGCACTTAAGTTGGAGCTCTTCGCATCTACAATTATAATGCAACAGATAAACTGAACTACAGAAGTACAAGGTCTGCAAGGCATCGGGAAAGGAGCAGAGCAGAGAGCGCTATTAAAGCAGAGCTGCACGGCTGATGGATGATTTATTTAGGACCTTCATAAAGAGGGAGACATCACCCAGAGCACTGCAGAGGGCTGAAAGAAACCGGCATGGATGCTGGATTTTTGGGAGTGCAGTCCAAATACATTTGTTCATCTGAACGAGGTGCAAGTGTTTTAAACTCCCTCGAAACGCAGCGGGTCCTCTCTCGGGCTAGCATCTCCTCATCCCTGGGCCGAGCACGTCCAAGCCCGTTTAATGTGTCCTTCCGCCCAACGGGGACCCGAGATTTTACCGCACTTCTTGCTGTGTTTAAAAGCCACTCCCCCTCTTGCCAGAGCCAGGCCATGCTCGAGTCCCTGGGCCCTGCCTCCCACCCTGGGGTCTCCGTGGCAGGCCTGCCTTGCACCAACATGTGCCTTCTTTGTACAGGTCGTGGGGGTGGGAGGGCAACAGTACTGGCAAGACCTCCTCTGAAAGCAGTTTCTTTCCGAGAGCGCGCCCGAGGCCCAAACTACCTCCAGATGTGCTGATCCAGAGCAGCAATCACGTGACCACAGTGTAAAGAGTACCATGCTGCAGCCCTCTGTACACAGAGCAGAGGGGCAGGAAGCCCTCTCCGCCCGCCAGGCTTCTTTGTGCACCGAGAGGGGCCTCAAATTGAACCAGATACCGGGACCTGGCTGATGCCAGCCACAGGCAGGCCAAGTGCAAACAATACCCGCAACATACACCTGCCCTGGCAGGAGGAAATGTGGCAAGCCAGCCACCACAGATCACAGCCTGCAGGGACAGCGCGGCTTCTACAACCCACGCCGCCCCCCTTGCATGGGATCGCTGGCTTATAGTTCTGGGCTTCTAGACTCACCCCTGCCCCCCCCCCCCCACCCATCAACTCCCCCTCCACCAACATCACCAGCTACATCTCACTGAAATCACCGGCCAGGCCCAATCAAGGTTATGGCCACCCTACACTGCGGGCCGTCCCCTCTAGATACCGCCCCTCTACACTACACTGCGGGCCGGCCCCTCTACACTACACTGCGGGCCGGCCCCCCTAGATACCACCAGCCTACACTGCGGGGTAGCCCCCCCTAGATACCGCCAGCCTACACGGCAGGGCCGGCTCCCCCTAGATACCGCCAGCCTACACTGCGGGGCAGGCCCCTCTAATTACCGCCAGCCTACACTGCGGGGCAGGCCCCTCTAATTACCGCCAGCCTACACTGCGGGGCAGGCCCCTCTAATTACCGCCAGCCTACACAGAGGCAGGCCCCGCTAATTACCGCCAGCCTACACAGAGGCAGGCCCCTCCAATTACCGCCCAGCCTACACTGCGGGCCCACCCCTTCTAGGTACCGCCCAGACTACACTCTGGGCCCGGCCCCTTCTAGATACCGCCCAGCCTTCACTGTGGGCCCGGTCCCTTCTAGATACCGCCCAGCCTTCACTGTGAGCCCGGTCCCTTTAGATACCACCAGACTACACTATGCGGATGCATCTCTAATTACCGCCAGCCTACACTGCGGGGCAGGCCCCTCTAATTACCGCCAGCCTACACTGCGGGGCAGGCCCCTCTAATTACCGCCAGCCTACACTGCGGGGCAGGCCCCTCTAATTACCGCCAGCCTACACTGCGGGGCAGGCCCCTCTAATTACCGCCAGCCTACACTGCGGGGCAGGCCCCTCTAATTACCGCCAGCCTACACTGCGGGGCAGGCCCCTCTATACATCTCCAGACTACACTCTGGGCCCGGTCCCTTTAGATACCGCCAGACTACACTGCGGGGATGCATCTCTAGATACCGCCAGACTACACTGCGGGGATGCATCTCTAGATACCGCCAGACTAAACTGCGGGGATACATCTCTAGATACCGCCAGACTACACTCCGGGGATGCATCTCTAGATACCGCTAGACTACACTGCGGGGATGCAGCTTTAGATACTGCGAGCCCACACTGCAGGCCTGCACCTCTAGATATCACAAACCTACAATGCGTGGCTGTAGCACACAAAAATTGCAGCTCGTCACATTGACTAGAGAACAGGGTGGGGGGAGGGGTAGCAAGCAACAAGTTAGCGTTACTCCCTTGCCAAATTAGTGGGGAGGTTTGTCCCACAAAGCTTCCTGCACTTTGTTGTCATGAAGGAAGCTGGGAAGGAGCTTTATAAAGTGTCAACCGGACCTCTTGTGGTCAGCAATTTTATTACCAGATTTTATTAGAAGTACCGCTGAAACATTAGTTGTTACTGTGCATCCCATTAGCTGCAGCTACTGTTAATGCTCTTAAATAGATTATTTCTCGTGATAAAGCAAAACACCAGAAAAAGGCAAATCTGACTGACAAGACATTCCATCAGCATGCATAAAATAAAGCAAAAGAACGGACATTTATTGCCATGCTGGACATGTGGGTCTACTGCACTTATGTTATGTTATAGAAAGCTTGTATCGCGCACTAATACTCAAGAGTGTACTGGCGCGGAAGTGAACTGGGGCGCCGCTGATGGAAGACAATTAAGGGAGCCGACTGAAAAGGTGTGTCTTTAGGCGTTTTTTGAAAAGATGAAAATCTTGAGTAAGCTGAAGATCCGCAGGAAGCGAATTTCAAGCCACTGCTGTTTTGACAGAGACTGGCCTCAGCAAATACCCGGGGATGCCAATTAACAGAGCATTGGCATAATCAAGACGGGATAGAATCAGAGCACAGGCTACCATCTCTTTGGCCTCTCTAGGAAGCAGAGGGAAAAACTTCCTAAGTGCCTTGGGGGTCCCAAAGCAGACACCAGTCCCTTTTTTGGCATGGTCAGCGACCTGAAGATCCTCGCTAAACCATACCCCTAAGTTCTTTGCCTGGGCTCCCACAGAGTTGGGGCACGGGAAATCAGGGGGCCACAGAGATTGTCTAAAGGTCAGCGGGAACTGACCGAACAGGAGGACTACACTTCAGGGAGGCATGAGCAAGCCAGCGAAATAAGGACGCAAGGCACGTCTGGACGATGTTGGTGTCCAGGTCCGAGCCCCTCCAGGTGAATAACAGCTGGGTGTCATCCGCATACGCTATAATTTTTGCCCCAAGCTCCTCTGCCAGATAATTCAAAGGGGTCAGAACACATTGAAAAGCTGAGGGCTCAAAGTAGAGCCCTGAGGCACCCCTGTAGCGAGTTTCCCGACAGAGGAAGAGAACATATAAAACGGTATTCATTGCACACACAAAGACTGCGCAAACATGCTTCTTACCACTATCAAACACACGATGAATAGTACTGCTCACAGCAGGTGGGTGGATGCCTTATGGACCAACGTTTAGGAGCTTGTGTATTTAGGTTGACCTCACACTTCCACTCATGCAGCCCCGGTGGCAACCATTGTTCTAGTTAAAACATTCACAGGGATGAAGAGTTACAGCTCCTCCTCAGGCGGATTTCCCATTCTAAGAGTTTACAATCCGGAGGCATTCATATAGAGGTAGTGCCTTTTGTGAGAAGGTGGCCTGATATGCAGTGCTCACTATTCTAGTGAACACTATGTATCAGTCCAGCAACCCTTATTGATGATTGGTTGTAAGTCAACCTTATAGACCAGCTATCCTAGTAGCGTGGATACGAGCAGTCTAAGGCTAAAGACTCGAGAGGGCGTGTTAAGCCAGCTGTTTACCACACATATACCCCTTGAATACCCAGTGAAAGGACACCACACAAGTGTTATGAAAATAAACAGTTATTTATTAAAGATCACAACAGCCCTGTACTCTTTATGAGGACAGGGTACTAAGCACAAACCAAAACTCTTACAAAAATACTTAAGTTAGCACAGTATATACAAATGCCCGAGGGGCACGGAAAACCATATACTCTGAAAGTGGAATGCGAAATTCCTAGCAGGTAAGTACAGTACTAATAGCTTTTGGAATCGCTAGGACTTGACTAGGGAATCGTTAGATTACTTCTAGGAGGCCTAGGGGACTCGGGTGCAGTGTGTGCACTCTCACGCGAGATGCGGGACAAAAGTCTATGGTAGCTAGGAAATAGAAAGTTAGTGTTCTCGGGCGAACCCGACCTGGTAGGGAGAAAACGAAAGTGGATCCTGACCCTTGGATAGTGAGGCTATGCTGGGGCACCGAAATGCCGAAGTTACCTAGCCCAGGGGCTGCAGCTGCATAGGTCTGAAAAGACGTCGGGAATCCTCGTAGACGGACCAGGAGCCGGAAGAAAAGATGCTGGCCGGTGACCAGTGAAGAAAGTTCAGTCGGATCCAAGCCTGGATCTTGAAGATAGATGACACCTGAAAGCAGAGGGGACCAAGTTCGAGACTACTAGCCAGTAGTCAGTGGGCACCAGGAGGGCACCGGATGGTAGCCACCTCGACTAGGTGAGTGGGTGACGCTGTAGCTCGAAGATCTCGCGGACCAGGAGGCGTTGTCGGCGACCAGGATGGAGGATCGAGCTGTCCCACGAAGTTAGAAGCTGTCGGCGTCGCTGGACCCAGGATTGGGCAACAAAGCCTTGGCAAATTCAAGCCCACGCGGTGGACCTAAAATGGCGTCTGGAGTGGACCAGGAGGGTCCGGGGTGCCTCTCTTGAACAAGGAAGCAAGGGCCAGCCTGGAGCAACCAGACCAGCAGAAGAGTTGTCGTCGGGCGTCGTTCAGAAGGCCACAAGCCAGCCGGCTAGTAGCCAAACAACGCGGTGCACAGCAAACAGCAGAAGGGCCCCACGCCGATCGTGGAGATGCAGGGAGGCTGATCTTGGGTGCTGGAGCTGCGCAGGGTTGGGGCTTCTCGGACCCCAAAGCACTCACCAGTGGAAGACTCGGTGGGCTTGCAATAAAGATGTCGTGCAGTCTTGGCGATCGTCGGTCCCTCGAGGTCTCGTCGCACTCACGGTTCTCAGCTGGGCTGTAGAGGTGAGTAGAGGTCAGAGGTGCCAGGGAAGCCGGGTCTCGTCGAGCTGGGTCGTCGGATTCGTGATGAAGGACTTGCAGCAGACCGCAGTGTTCTTTAGGATGGTGCCTGCGGATGCAGGGTGACTACTCCTTAGCCACAAGGGAGAATCTTGAAGAAGAAATCGTGAAGTCCTTTCGAAGAAAGTGGTATCTTGATTCCAAAGATGATCTAATTTTAACAGGGGGCCCGCTCCCATCTTTATACTAAAAAAGGGGGCTGACCCGGTGACTAGGTCCTGCCTATGGGTGGGACTAGGTGGGGGGTGGTTACACCCCTCAGCCCTGCCGGACTTCCCCAGGCCAGGGGCTGGTGTGCCCCTGGAACTGGTTCAGACCGGCCTATGCGTAGTGAGCACCGGGGTGCCACTCAGCAGTCACCTTCCTGTAAAGCCCTGCCTACCCAGGATACACAAAACCATGTCTGGGACGGTGCTAGCACCGCCCCTGACAGGAAACCCTTTGTCCAGGCTCCCCTCACTGGAAGGACTCCCAGCTGCAGGGGGTCAGACTCGTGTCTGTGGTGGCAGCATCCATTTTGTGGAGCTGAGGCTTCAGTTAACTTTAACCGGGGTTCACAGTTACATACATGTCGTGTCCCTCTAGAAGGGTGGAATGCTAACCCCGTCGCCAGAATTGGCGAGGGGTTAGTATTCCAATTCGTATGACACCTTACTCGACATGTTTTGATAAAGCACTACCAAAGATAGCATTTAACCGCGAGGATTATAATGCACTTAAGAGTATATGGTATGCGATATCATGGAGCAGCTATTAGGACTTGATTCCGCAAGCTGCAGACAGGCTCAGCTCATGCCAGAGCACCATCTCACACGATTCCAAGCACTCTGCCTTCAGGATTGTCAAGGCCTGCCATAGGAGTGACTGATAGGAATCTGTGTGTCCATTTTAGGGTTAGGTATAGGTATACTACACCTACAGCAAAGGGTGATTACACGACTTTGCCCCAGCTGTCATGCAGCCAGTTGTGTCGGATTTAGGGGGCCAGCCAGGGGTGGCATAATACATGCTGCAGCCCCTGGCAGCCCTGGGTATACCTATGCCCTGAGTTACAGGGTCTGATAAGGTGGCCCAGTACCAATTGGTAGATGCACCTAGGGTACATGAGGTAATTTAGAAAGAGAACAGCCAGGCTGTGGGTCTGATTGGCAGGCCCACAGCCAGAGAAAGTCGTAAACCAGTGAAACAAAAGCAAAAAATCTGGGTGATCATAGGATTGCAGACCCTACTCTCCTACATGACCCCCCCCCAAACTTTGGGACAATAAGCTAACCTTGACCAGGTGAGTCTTCTTGTTCTAAGTGGAAATATCTGGAGAGCCCATCGGCATTGCCATGATCAGTACCAGGTCTATGTTCCACTGTAAAGTCCATCCCCTGTAGGGAAATGGACCACCTAAGCAGTTTGGGGTTTTCACCCTTCATCTGATTTAGCCACAAGAGGGGCTTATGGTCGGTCTGAATCTTGAAGTGAGTGCCAAACAAGTATGGCCTCAGCTTCTTCAGGGCCCAAACCACAGCAAAGGCCTCCCTCTCAATAGCTGACCAATTCTTCTCTCTGGGGGTCAGCCTTCTGCTTATAAAAGCAATGGGCTGATCCTGACCATCAAAATTCAGTTGAGAAAGAACAGCTCCCACACCCAACTCAGAAGCATCTGTTTGGACAATGAATGGTTTGGAGTAGTCTGGACTCTTAAGGATAGGTGCTGTGCACATGGCCTGCTTTAGGTCATAGAATGCTTTTTGACAGCCTGCTGTCCACTGAACCTTTTTTGGCATTTTCTTACTTGTCAGTTCATTTAATGGTGTCACAATGGAACCATAGTTCCTGACAAACTTTCTGTAGTATCCAGTCAGGCCCAAGAAAGCTCGAACCTGAGTCTGGGTGGTTGGAGGAGCCCAGTCCCTGATTGACTGTATTTTGCTCTCCAGTGGCTGAACCTGGCCTCCACCTACAAGGTGGCCCAGGTATACAACCTGTGTCTGCCCTATCTGGCACTTGGTGGCCTTGATAGTGAGGCCTGCTGCTTGCAGAGCCTCTAACACTTTCCTCAGGTGGACCAGGTGATCCTCCCAGGTGGAGCTAAAGACAGCAATATCATCTAGATATGCTGCACAGAAGTCATCCAGCCCAGTAAGGACTTGATTCACCAACCTTTGGAAGGTGGCAGGTGCATTTTTCAGACCAAAGGGCATTACCACAAATTGATAATGCCCACCAGGGGTTGAAAATGCTGTTTTGGGCTTGGCATCCTCAGCTAACCTGATTTGCCAATACCCAGCTGTTAAGTCAAATGTACTTAAGTAGTTGGCAGAAGCCAATCTATCTATAAGTTCATCTGCCCTTGGTATTGGATGGGCATCAGTCTTAGTGACTGCATTGAGACCCCTGTAGTCTACGCAAAACCTCATCTCTCTCTTACCATCTTGGGTGTGAGGCTTTGGCACTAGAACTACTGGACTAGCCCAAGGGCTATCTGAGGGTTCAATGACTCCCAATTCCAACATTTTCTGCACTTCAGTTTTTATGCAGTCTCTAACATGATCAGGCTGCCTGTAGATTTTACTCTTGACTGGCAGGCTGTCACCAGTGTCAACCTCATGGGTACACCAATTGGTCTGACTGGGTGTCAGAGAGAACATATGTCTGAAAGACTGAAGAACCTGTTTACAGTCTTTCTGTTGATGTTCAGAGAGGCTGCCACAAAAGACAACACCATCTACTGACCCATCATCAGGATTCTGAGTGAGCAGGTCTGGGAGAGGGTCACTCTCTTCCTCCTGTCCCTCATCTATGGCCATGAGCAAGCTCATGTCCTTCCTGTCGACATATGCTTTGAGCCTGTTGACATGGAGTACCCTATGGGGACTCCTGGGAGTTCCAAGGTCCACCAGGTAGGTGACCTCTCCCTTTTGCTCAAGGATTGTGTGGGGCCCAGACCATTTGTCTTTGAGTGCTGCTGGGGCCACTGGCTCCAGCACCCACACCTTCTGTCCAGGCTGATAAACAGTCAGGACAGCCTTTTGGTCATGCCAAGCTTTTTGAAGTTCTTGACTGGCCTTAAGGTTTTCTGATGCCTTCTCCATATACTCAGCCATCCTGGAGCGGAGACCAAGTACATAGTCCATTATGTTGGTTGCAGGCTTTTTGAGAGGTCTCTCCCATCCTTCCTTCACCAAACACAAGGGGCCTCTCACAGGATGCCCATACAAAAGTTCAAAAGGGCTGTAGCCAACCCCCTTTTGTGGGACCTCTCTGTAAGCAAACAGAAGGCAGGGCATCAGGACATCCCATCTACGCCTGAGTGTTTCAGGTAGTCCATGAATCATCCCTTTTAGGGTCCTGTTGAACCTTTCAACAAGCCCATTGCATTGTGGGTGATAGGGTGTAGTGAATTTGTAATTGACACCACACTCCTTCCACATAGCAGTTAAATAGCTTGACATGAAGTTTGCACCTCTGTCAGAGACAACCTCCTTAGGGAAGCCCACTCTGGAGAACACTCCAACTAGGGCCCTTGCCACCACAGGGGCTGTGGTGGTCCTAAGTGGAATAGCTTCAGGATACCTGGTGGCATGATCCACTACCACCAGTATAAACTTGTGCCCTGATGCTGTCTGGGGTTCCATTGGACCAACAATGTCAATCCCCACTCTTTCAAAGGGCACCCCCACCACAGGCATTGGTATAAGGGGGGCCTTTGTTGTGCCACCTGACTTACCACTGGCTTGGCAAGTGACACAGGAGCGACAAAACTCCTTGGTATCCTCATTCATGTGAGGCCAGTGAAAGTGTGAGACAAGCCTGTCCCAAGTCTTTGTCTGGCCTAAGTGTCCTGCTAAGGGAATCTCATGGGCCAAGGTAAGTAGGAAACCTCTCTGAGACAAGGGTACAACCAGCCTCCTGGTCATGCCAGGCTTGGGGTCTCTTGACTCAGTGTACAGGAGTCCATCTTCCCAGTATACCTTGTGGGTACCTGTGGCGTTCCCAGCAGCCTCAGCAGCAGCCTGCTGTCTGAGGGGTTCAAGAGAAGGGCAGCCTAACTGGTCCTTCCCCAGGTCTTCCCTTGAGGGTCCCCCTGAACCCAAGAATTCAACTTGATCAAGTTCAAACTCTCTAGGCTCAGTTTCCCTCAATTCCTGCAGGTCAGCCTCCTCTGAGACTTGATCCACAACCTGGGGCAAGGGGGAAGGCACAGCCTTAACCCTACTGCTCTTTTTCTTGGAAGGTGTCTGGTCCATTGTTCCAGGATCCAGCACCTGTTCAGTGGGGCATCTTCTGGCCTGTGACCTAGTCACAGCAAACACATGTGCTGGCAAACCTAACATTTCCAGATGAGTCCTCTGCTCCACTTCTGACCATTGTGATGACTCCAAATCATTGCCCAACAAACAATCCACTGGGAGGTCTGAACTAACTACAACCTTCTTTTGGCCAGTTACCCCTCCCCAGGAGAAAGCTACAATTGCCATACTATGATTGGTAGTGACATTGCTTGCATTGGTCACCAGGAATTCTGTACCTGGCATGATCTGTCCAGGGTCCACAAAGCTAGGTGTCACCATTGTGACACTGGCACAAGTGTCCCTATAGGCCTGAGCCATTTTTCCATTAATAAAAGGTGTCTGTCTGTATTTGCCCAAAGTATTGGGACTTATGTCAGGGGACATATCCATATCCCCTGTACTGACAAGGACAGCCTGAGTGAGGGTGCCAACTAAGTTGTCACTCCCCTCAGAACCCAGGGTTAACCCTACTAAACCCTTGGGAGGTGCACTACCACTGCTGGCTGTACTAGGGGGCACAGGTGCCTTAGGGGCTGCAGTGGCAGGAGTCTGCCCTCCTCCTTTCTTGGTGCACTCACTAAACCAGTGAGTTTTACTTTTGCAGTATTGGCACCACCTTTTAGATTGGCCTTCTTTCTTCTTTTGGGGAGCCTGACCCCCACCCTCTTTGGGTTGTTGGGGACCTGTCGAAGACTTCTGGTCATTTTGTTCCCCTTTCGAATCCTTACCCTTCTGGTCTGCTTTCTTCTGACCACCTTGATTCTGGCCCTGGTTCTGTTTAACTCTTGTTCTAACCCATCTGTCTGCCTTCTTTCCCAATTCTTGGGGAGAGGTCAGATCTGAGTCAACAAGATGCTGATGCAACAACTGGTTCTGACAATTGTTTAAAATTTGCTCTCTCATCATCAAATTGTACAATCCTTTATAATCAGTAACCTTACTGCCCAGCAACCAGCCCTCAAAAGCCTTAGTGGCACAATCTACAAAGTCAGCCCAATCTTGAGACTGAGTTTTCTGGGTATCCCTGAACAGCACCCTGTACTGCTCAGTGGTTAGGCCAAACCCATCAACCAGTGCATTTTTCAAGACTTGGTAATCATTAGCATCCTCCACCCTTGTGGTGAGGAGCTTGTCTCTTCCTTTACCCTCAAAGGAGAGCCACAAGATAGCTGCCCACTGACTTGGGGGAACACCTTGCACAGTGCAGGCCCTCTCCAAAGCAGTAATCCATTTGTGGATGTCATCCCCTTGTTTAAAGGGGGGCACTATCTTACCAAGGTGTTTTGTATCAAAACTCCTTTCCCTATTGCTAGGTACAATGCTGCCACCAGTGGGGACTGTCCCACTCAATTGTTGCTCTCTAGCAAAGGCAAGCCTCTCTTTGGCCAGGGCAAGTTCTTCCCTTTCAATCCTCAGATTGGCTGCCTTTTCCTTAGCTTCATACATTCTCCTCTGGGGAGATGTCATTCCCCTTTGAGAGGAACGTTGAGAGCCATTGGTATGAAGGGATCTGATAGAGCCTCTTGATAGAGATCTATCTCGTCCATTCCCAATGTTAAGCTGACCTGAGAGTGGCCCCAAGGGTCCCCTAGTGCCCATCTCATGTCTGCTTAAGTTGGACCTGGTTAGTCTGTTGACTTCTACCTGTTCCTTTTCTGCCTCATCCCCTGATACCAAATCATCATCCTCATCATCAGCATCATCTGCTTCCTGAAGAGGATGGTCCTGGGCATCAAAGGGACCCTGTAAGGAGGGCATGTTGCCATCTGAATTAGAAGGGTCTGGGTTACCAGCCCTCCTTGCATCATGAGTCTCTAAGAGACCAATCAGAAAGGCAGTTGTGGGGTTAGACCCCTGCTTAATCTTCCTAGAGGTACACACTTGTCGTAACTCATGGAAGCTAAGCGCAGTATATCTTGAAGAGATGACCTGTGGAGGGTCAACTGACACAAGGGGAACCTCAGTGTTTCCTCCTTTGTCCGACATACTGTTTCTAGTGTGGTGTAAGTGATGCACCTACCTACACTATGTGTTTACCTACTGATCCCTTGCTAAGAGTTGCAGCCAAGGTGTGCTAAGCCTTGAGGAGCTACAACAGCTGGTTCAGTAGAACTCAGAGTATTCTAAGCTTTAGTTATGTGTACCTAACAGTACTTATGTGATCTTTCAACAAGATATTCTTAGGATACGTGTGGTAAAACAACAGCAAGCTCAAATCCCAACCGCTGCTCACCAATGTGAGAAGGTGGCCTGATATGCAGTGCTCACTATTCTAGTGAACACTATGTATCAGTCCAGCAACCCTTATTGATGATTGGTTGTAAGTCAACCTTATAGACCAGCTATCCTAGTAGCGTGGATACGAGCAGTCTAAGGCTAAAGACTCGAGAGGGCGTGTTAAGCCAGCTGTTTACCACACATATACCCCTTGAATACCCAGTGAAAGGACACCACACAAGTGTTATGAAAATAAACAGTTATTTATTAAAGATCACAACAGCCCTGTACTCTTTATGAGGACAGGGTACTAAGCACAAACCAAAACTCTTACAAAAATACTTAAGTTAGCACAGTATATACAAATGCCCGAGGGGCACGGAAAACCATATACTCTGAAAGTGGAATGCGAAATTCCTAGCAGGTAAGTACAGTACTAATAGCTTTTGGAATCGCTAGGACTTGACTAGGGAATCGTTAGATTACTTCTAGGAGGCCTAGGGGACTCGGGTGCAGTGTGTGCACTCTCACGCGAGATGCGGGACAAAAGTCTATGGTAGCTAGGAAATAGAAAGTTAGTGTTCTCGGGCGAACCCGACCTGGTAGGGAGAAAACGAAAGTGGATCCTGACCCTTGGATAGTGAGGCTATGCTGGGGCACCGAAATGCCGAAGTTACCTAGCCCAGGGGCTGCAGCTGCATAGGTCTGAAAAGACGTCGGGAATCCTCGTAGACGGACCAGGAGCCGGAAGAAAAGATGCTGGCCGGTGACCAGTGAAGAAAGTTCAGTCGGATCCAAGCCTGGATCTTGAAGATAGATGACACCTGAAAGCAGAGGGGACCAAGTTCGAGACTACTAGCCAGTAGTCAGTGGGCACCAGGAGGGCACCGGATGGTAGCCACCTCGACTAGGTGAGTGGGTGACGCTGTAGCTCGAAGATCTCGCGGACCAGGAGGCGTTGTCGGCGACCAGGATGGAGGATCGAGCTGTCCCACGAAGTTAGAAGCTGTCGGCGTCGCTGGACCCAGGATTGGGCAACAAAGCCTTGGCAAATTCAAGCCCACGCGGTGGACCTAAAATGGCGTCTGGAGTGGACCAGGAGGGTCCGGGGTGCCTCTCTTGAACAAGGAAGCAAGGGCCAGCCTGGAGCAACCAGACCAGCAGAAGAGTTGTCGTCGGGCGTCGTTCAGAAGGCCACAAGCCAGCCGGCTAGTAGCCAAACAACGCGGTGCACAGCAAACAGCAGAAGGGCCCCACGCCGATCGTGGAGATGCAGGGAGGCTGATCTTGGGTGCTGGAGCTGCGCAGGGTTGGGGCTTCTCGGACCCCAAAGCACTCACCAGTGGAAGACTCGGTGGGCTTGCAATAAAGATGTCGTGCAGTCTTGGCGATCGTCGGTCCCTCGAGGTCTCGTCGCACTCACGGTTCTCAGCTGGGCTGTAGAGGTGAGTAGAGGTCAGAGGTGCCAGGGAAGCCGGGTCTCGTCGAGCTGGGTCGTCGGATTCGTGATGAAGGACTTGCAGCAGACCGCAGTGTTCTTTAGGATGGTGCCTGCGGATGCAGGGTGACTACTCCTTAGCCACAAGGGAGAATCTTGAAGAAGAAATCGTGAAGTCCTTTCGAAGAAAGTGGTATCTTGATTCCAAAGATGATCTAATTTTAACAGGGGGCCCGCTCCCATCTTTATACTAAAAAAGGGGGCTGACCCGGTGACTAGGTCCTGCCTATGGGTGGGACTAGGTGGGGGGTGGTTACACCCCTCAGCCCTGCCGGACTTCCCCAGGCCAGGGGCTGGTGTGCCCCTGGAACTGGTTCAGACCGGCCTATGCGTAGTGAGCACCGGGGTGCCACTCAGCAGTCACCTTCCTGTAAAGCCCTGCCTACCCAGGATACACAAAACCATGTCTGGGACGGTGCTAGCACCGCCCCTGACAGGAAACCCTTTGTCCAGGCTCCCCTCACTGGAAGGACTCCCAGCTGCAGGGGGTCAGACTCGTGTCTGTGGTGGCAGCATCCATTTTGTGGAGCTGAGGCTTCAGTTAACTTTAACCGGGGTTCACAGTTACATACATGTCGTGTCCCTCTAGAAGGGTGGAATGCTAACCCCGTCGCCAGAATTGGCGAGGGGTTAGTATTCCAATTCGTATGACACCTTACTCGACATGTTTTGATAAAGCACTACCAAAGATAGCATTTAACCGCGAGGATTATAATGCACTTAAGAGTATATGGTATGCGATATCATGGAGCAGCTATTAGGACTTGATTCCGCAAGCTGCAGACAGGCTCAGCTCATGCCAGAGCACCATCTCACACGATTCCAAGCACTCTGCCTTCAGGATTGTCAAGGCCTGCCATAGGAGTGACTGATAGGAATCTGTGTGTCCATTTTAGGGTTAGGTATAGGTATACTACACCTACAGCAAAGGGTGATTACACGACTTTGCCCCAGCTGTCATGCAGCCAGTTGTGTCGGATTTAGGGGGCCAGCCAGGGGTGGCATAATACATGCTGCAGCCCCTGGCAGCCCTGGGTATACCTATGCCCTGAGTTACAGGGTCTGATAAGGTGGCCCAGTACCAATTGGTAGATGCACCTAGGGTACATGAGGTAATTTAGAAAGAGAACAGCCAGGCTGTGGGTCTGATTGGCAGGCCCACAGCCAGAGAAAGTCGTAAACCAGTGAAACAAAAGCAAAAAATCTGGGTGATCATAGGATTGCAGACCCTACTCTCCTACACCTTTCATAACAGATTCATTCATCGTGCATGGATGCATAAATGCCCAAGAGTCCAATAACAAAGAAAATGAATCCCAGTTTCTTCAGTAAAGTATACTTAACCCTTTTTAAGTAGGTAATTTCATCTTTTGGTGAAGAGGAAAAAGAAATTCACTACATCTTGCCTAGACGCCCGCCTAAAAGACTACAGTCCGGTGTTTCCCTAGTGTGCACATCACACCTAGATTTCACAACTATCCCACATCCATAAAATGATGTATGCAAATGGGGACATCATCTCCATTCCTGATGCAGGGCAATAGTCCAAATACCACTAGCTCAAGGGAATGGATTGCGTTTCCTAGCGGGGTCCCTGTTGTAGCTTGTAATCTTTGATCAAGGACAGTTGCTTTCCTTACCCTACTGCCGATTCTCTCTACAAGAAATAGGCGGATTTCATTTTTACATTGGAACTGGATGAGCAGATTTGGGTTCTCAACTATGGACCAATATAATTTGATTTCTGTGCAAATGGAAAGTTCAAAAACTGATAGCCAACTTCTGCATCCTTTCTATGATCCTGAAAAAGGACTTTGGAGAGACATTTGGGGGTACTGGTAGATCAAGACTAGCTTGCTCCATTCCAGTTAGGATTCAAACTAGGCCAGGTCAGAGACGGCGCTAGGGAGGATGGCCTAGCTGTGGTCAGTAGGTTAAATTATCCATGCAAACTAACATGTTTGCACAAAGTTTACAGAGTTCCATATTATTCCTTTGACATGGCCGTCATCCTTGGAACACCAAGACGACAAAGATTTTATAACATTTGTCATCAGAATCCCCTTCCACTGTGGGCAGCGCCACATCAGGACCACCCTTCAATGGTTAACAGTCCCACATTTTTTAATATTTCAAAAGTGGATTTTGAGCACCATTCCTACACAAACAGCACGCAGGTTTTGTTCAGAGGATGACTGTGTGCCAGTCTAGTGAGGTGTCCAAGTGCATATGTCATGAATGAGGCAAAGCTGGCACCAGTTCTAAGCAGTCTGGGACAGGCCATGTCAAGGCAGATCGGTCTCTGCTTGAGCAGGTTACAATCCTATTGGTTGAGGGTCAAGGAGCTACTGGTGAGCGGAACCTTTGAGTTCACCATTAGGATTCTTCCTATGTTAGACTTAGAATGCAATTAATGTCCTTTATTTGAGGGGCACCACAACATGATCACCTCTGTGGCCTGGGCAGCTTTTCACTTGCTAATAAACCATTGGGTATTTTAACGTTTCTTCTTCATCCAGCAAGCGCCCTCACCAGCTGAGCTAGAGCACGAGCAAAAAGCCAAATGACAAGGGAAGTAGTCTATTTTGAAATCATGGACTGGCATTCCCCCCCTCATACCTTCCCGCCAGTAACTGGCGGGTGAGATATGATTCCACCTTTCTAGAGGGACTTATGTGAAACACCGGTACACCAGGTACCAGCTTTCTCGACCTGGGCATCACAATATGAATGCTGCCAGTTTGCTGCTGAGCCAAGCTCGAGCAGAGGAAGGCCTGTTTATCAAAACAGATGAATAAAAGACATGGTCATTTATACAATGCCAATAGCATGAACTCTCGCAAATGCAAGACCTATTGCATTGCAAATTTTTTGTTGATCCATGCAACAAGCATAATTGTTAATATTAATGCAATACAAGCTAGTAGTGACTTATTTGAAAAGACTTGAGTGGCTAAATATAGACTGGTACAGTGCAAACAAGCACAATGCAAATGCATACTGTAAAGGGGGGGTAGGCAAGGAACACAACCTGCAATCATATGAAGGATCAACATTTGGTAAAGTGTAAAGGTGCAAAGATTTCTTCTAAAAATCCTTTGAATTTCAAAACACATTGGATTTCGGTCTCAAAACATTGCAACATAACATAAGGAAACCGCAATTTGAAGGGATTCCATAAACACAGCCCTCTCCGATACAAATTCCTTTTTGTTTGCTTAACCAATTTACCAATTCGGAAAACTTTTTCCAAATCTTTAATTGGGTTTAATACATTCCAAATAGTGTTTTAGCAGGCACAAGCCCTTAGATTTACAAAATCTGAGGGTTTGCGACGGCTAAAACACTTTGTACATGAAGCCCTAAGTACTTAAGAGACCGGAACAGTGCACAGAAGCCCCTTGATGTAGTACAAAAATTAATCTGTCCTGTGTTCTAAGCCTCCTACACATCCCAACCAAAGGAATTCTGCAAAACTCTGACTACCGTCATTGAAGAAGAAAAAAAGCAGCAGCTATTGACTTCAGACACAAACAAAATACCACAGTGACTTCCCAGACAATGTGCGCCAAGCTCCTTTAGAGCCTCAAACTTGTCCTGCAGCCATCGGGTCTATGTTCCATGACCGAAAGTATACGAAAAAGTAATGAATGGAATGCCTGAATTAATCCCAGCCACTAGTAATTAATCATGCTGCCCCCTAGTCCCTTGTTATTTTGCACAACATGCCACCTCATGTTTGGAACCTGCCTTAGGCAACTCAGCCTCGACACTGCTCCGATAGGAACAGTTCAGTCTGAATATTAACTGGAGCTAAACTGACCACTAAGTCCCCCCAACTGCATGGTGCACCACACAACTACTCCACTCTTACAGACGTTCCACAGATCTCATTATTACGACAAAATGTCACTAGACAACACAGAATCATAACATCATTCCAGACAGCCACGCACACACGACATAAAGAGCACACTTGTAAACATGTGCAACAATCTATTGGAGTTAGCTAAAGAGGGATCCCTCAGCTTGCCGATTCAACTCAACCCTTCTGTCACATTAGACACCGACAACATCTGGTTCCAGAGACTTCAAACCGTGACCAACATCAAACCAACAAACAAAATGTTTATCATTCCTTGATAAGGGTACATAAAGGTTGAGGATGGGAGATCTTCTCTTCGCTGGCAACGAGGTCACCTGCCGAGACCCTCATTACTTTAACATTTATATAAAACACTGCAAGAACATGCTTCACATCTACTACTCCCAAACCAACTGCTACGTGGATGCCATGAAGTAATAACTGTGTTATGGGGTAACAAACAGTTTGAAGCCATAAGCAAAGGTCTTAGAAGCACTGGGGTGAGGAGCAGTAAACCATCCTCCAACTAAACAGCTCAGTTTATTAAAAAAAAAACAAAGACACCTTCTGCCTACCCTTTTCATATTAGGCAACTGAGTTCTCATAACAATTTAGGTAAGAAACCTGGGAGCACTCTGGTATGGTGACCTCTTCATGAGTTTACAAGTTGGGGCAGGTGTCAAAGCATCTTTGCAACAAAGCAAGCTCCCCATGAAAGGCTACTTTTTCTTCTGGACGTAAAACCTAATTGTAAAGGGAGAAAGGATGGATGGTTACCTCAAGACTATGGCAACTAACGTTTATTTATACAGCTATCAGGCTACCAAAATAAAGCACTATCAAAAGGGCAAAACATTGCAGGAACACCGATTCTTGGCGGGAAAACTACCTTCCAAGTCAACCTAGTTCACAGTAAAGGATAATCACATTGAAGGCTCTTGGACTTGCATGAAAATGTAAACCTCACCCACAACAAATTGTTTGATCCAAATTATGGCTTTCATTCATGTAGGATTGATTTAATCAGTCTGGTTAAGTAAAGGGTAGTAGACAGGCAATGACCACCTGGCTCACCATAGTCACCGATTAGTGACACCAGGGCACACTAGATAGCTGGCAGGATGGGTCAGTGGATTGAACGCTCTACACCGACATTAATATGTTGAGAAGCAGCAGACGTTCAGGAGCAGTATCTGGTCCCTTGATAACTGCGTTGAGTGACATATTTCACTATCTTCTCTCCTTATAAGCTCATCTTGTCATCTTGGCCAAGTGCACAATTTTTTTTTTTAAGCAGCAGCTATTAGGCACTCCGCAACATTAGGGGATTTTATAGCGTGTATGTTTGATGTGCTCATTTAATGGCCAGCCTGTAGATACATTTCTTGTGCACTGCACGTGTAACACACAAAATGAAGAATTGAAATACATAAATGTGTTAACCAGATTTACATTGTCCCACTGGATTACAAAAACATTTTGATTAGACTTAATCAGTTTGGAAATCCTCGTACCGACCAGGTTTGTTGAACTCTCAAGGAAAGAAAAATGGTAAATGCTGGTAGCAACATAGACATAGCTGAACTTGAAATACTGTGCGGGTACAGACATGACTTACTAAAAGGCATCCGTGGATGTTCAGGGATGCATTTCTTAACAAGACTCTCAATCTGAAGAAATTGGATCCATGGCAAAAGATGCCCTATTGAAACGGTTTTGCATGAAAAAGTAGCATAGCATGTTGGTATCCGAGAAGTGAACTTCTAAATCTCGAGGCTTTACTAATGTGGTGCGATGCCTTAGAATTATGTCATTGGCTAGACAGCAAGAGGCACTCAGGCAAGATAACTAAAAGCGCTGATGTGGGAAAAGGAGCAAACAGCTCGGGGAGGAGGACGCCACACAGCTCAGCTACCCTAAACAAAGTTGGCAGCTAATTTATAAAAGTCCAACAGAATGACCCTTGATTTCACACTAAAGAAAAAAGGAGGAAATCAAGTTTAAAGCAGGTCTTTTCACCAATAAAAGACAAAGTGGTGAGAAGAACTGCGACGGGTAGCTCCCAGAGGCGCCCTTCCAACCCCTTAGACACCAAGAAAATAGGACCGGATTGAAGTTGTTCCATTTTTAATCAACCCGGGTGGAGTACCAGCAAAACTGATACATAAGAATGAAAAAGTGGAAAGCAAACAAAACTTGCTTAGGAGAACATAAGGGCTGAAGAGAACCTGCTCAAAAGACCGTGAAGGTAGTGCCAGGAAGGAAATACAAACCTGGATATATGATTTAAATGAACAAGTCCTGAAGAAGGTGCAAGATTGTTTGAGGCACCGAAACGCTGCGTCGACAGTTTGTTCCTTATGTCTAATAAATATGATGTATATATAGACTTGTGTAACTATGCTTAAAAGCATTTTTTTTTTATTTGTTTTTTAATATAGCTGGCCAACAGCAAAGACGAATGTGCACAAGATTGTTTTGATGAAATAATGTATTATTTTTCAATTATTTTATAATAAATGAACAAAACTTTTAATTTGTGTATGCAATATTTTCATGCCATCTTTTGGTCTGATACATATTAAGGTGTAAATTTGGTAACCTACGCAATAATTTAGTCCCTCCCACTGATGTAAACGCCCCCAGGGGAATTTAGCATTACTAATCATTTGCCAAACTCAGGAGAAGGAGTTTTTTGTTTTCATAAGATTGTTGACCCAATTCTTTTCCTGTCAAAAGGGTAGCTCCCTCTTTATCATAGTTAGTTATAAAATACACACAATTAAATTGTCTTTATTACATTTAATCTCTTTTAAAAGTTTAAAAATTCTAACAACAGATGCAGTAGTCCCTGGATTATTCAGAGTACTGTCATCATTAACATTTAGATTTAAATTATACATCTAAAGATAATTTTAATCTAAATGGAGTATTTGCGCTTGCAGCGGCTGCCACCCAAGCAACCACACTTCCAGAATGATTAACTAGTCAAACCCGAAGAAAAAAAAAGAAAAAAAAAAAAAGCTTTCCTCACCTTGCAATCTTTAAGCACATCTTAATACATAAAGCACCACAGTGAGGGAGAGACAATGATTTATTTTGGAGGAAAGCCAATGCTGCGGTCTGCGAGATTTGATTAATGCAGTTCAACCTCCTTTTAAACACAGAAGCAAGTACGACAACGGAAACTAAGACAGACTAATTGTAAATACTTGAGCCATTTCAACACAGAAAGAGGAAATCTGGTCATTTTTCGTTTTAGATTGGGGGCACATTCCATATTTAATATTCTAGCAATGAAACCCAGAAAGGGTGGTTAACTGAAATACCAAGAAACAAATACCACAAAGTAGAGTCACACAACCAATATCTAATATCAGAACTACAAGCTTATCGGTTCCACTGGGGTCAGATTCTTCAATTCAAGCAGCTTTATCCACATGGTCCCTTAAGTGCATCAACTGGTGCCAAATCAAAACTGTTTCCCATAATTCAGTAACTGAAATTACCTCTGGATTTATAGGACTAGTCCCAAGGTTTGTCAAAAATGCCGCCACATTGGCAGCTAAACCCAAACAATAGAAGTGTCCACTGCTACAAAGGACAAGAAGAATGTATTTTATGATCCACCACTGCTGACCACCTAGACCAGTGGTTCTTAAGGGGTCCGCAAAGACTATGCAGAGGGTCGGAGGCTGTTTACAAAATGGAAATATTAGTTGATTAATATGGTGTATATAAATGAAGAAGCAAACCATTAAATTGAAAATTTTAAAACAGTCTCAAAATTTGAAATTGGAGGTTAAAAATTAAGTTTGTATCCACAGATTGATTTGTGGGAGCGATGCAAGTGCATCAACCAGAATATTGTACGGACGATGAGTGACCTTAATTGAATTGAGACATGCTCCAACATTCACATTTAATTTTAGTATTTTTTTTATATTTGTTTGTGAATTAAAAATAATATTTAACCCCTTCGCTGCGGGGCTAATTTCCCTACAGCGCGGGGGGGGGGAGGGTAGGCCGCGCACGGCGCCGCTGTGCTCATGACGAGCCCAGGCTCGTCATGCAGCACGGTGCTCGTGTGCTGGTGACGAGCCTGGGCTCGTCATGACCACGCCCGCGCAATGGAACGCTCAGCACAGCGGGGAAATTAGCCCCGCGTGTGAGCGTTCCACGGCTCATGACGAGCCTAGGCTCGTCACCAGCACACGAGCACCGTGCTGCATGACGAGCCTAGGCTCGTCATCAGCACAGAAGGGGTTAAACCATTTTGTTATTGTTTTGGAATTCAAATCATTGAAAATGCTTAGGCGGAGCCCCTGGCTGCCAATAAAGATAGTGGGGGTACCCGGATTCAATAATGATTCAGTGGGAGTACCAGGATTCAATAATGATTTAGTGGGGGTCCCCGGAGTCTAATCATAAGTAAAGGGGGAGGGGCTCGCATACGTCAAAGGGTTAGGAACCACTGTTGTGGAAGACCAATCCCTGGTCTTGCCTTAGATTACATACCTTTCAGTAACCCAATATATTTCCCATTCTGCCGTTACCACTTTTCCCATAAACCTGCAATTTTTTTTATTTCCTACAAGGACCTCCAACACGGCCATTTGCTCCACTGTTTTGGAGATCAGTGTAAATGTGATACAATTTATGTGCACAAGATTTAAAGGCATTTTTATTGCTCACAAAGTTAATGAGCAATAAAGATGCCTTTAAATCTTGTGATCTTGTCACATTTGCTCCGCTTTCAGAGACGGAGGTCAAGCAGGTTGCAGTTAAGTCGAGGACATTTTTTAAGGCGCTAGTTCTGCAGGACTAGTACCATTTTTGGGATTTTTCGAGCCCTGAGATATGAATGAGACGTAGCTGGCACCTGGAGAAGTCTTAAGTAGACTAAATTTCTGTAAACCAAACCAAGACAGTTGTGGCAGCAATTCCTCCTTGAAGGAAAAACCCTGGAACATTTCTAGATGAAGGACATCATTAAGAGGGAGAGAACCATCACCCACAAAATAATAAGCTGTACAGCTATGACATACAGCTAACACTGCAAAACAGTAGGTCCAATATTGTTAAATTGAATAAGGATTTTATTTTTTTAATGGTGAGGGCAGTACAGTCCAGAACGTCTGCATTTATATAACTGTTTTGAATGCACAGTCAAGGTAACTTACAAAACTGACTAGTATCAATTATCAGAAAATACTGACAGTCAAGGACAATTAAGACGCCCAAATAGAAAGTTCAAAAAATTACTTCACATCACTTGCTAAAGTTGGTTCCAAGCTAACTGCAGAGGCATCGTTACCATACCTTAGCTTACTTCTCTTCCCTTCCCTTTTGGGAATTCCACCAATATGGTCAATGCTGAATTTTCCAATATAGGCTCAAGACTCAGCCCCATATTTTACATTGAGTGGGTCTAAAAAAAATTTTTTTTTTAAAAAAAACCATTGATTAAGTATAATACCTCCACTTCCAGATCCACACCGACCCTAGGACCACACTTAGAGGTACCCTCATCTACAGGCCCCCAGGAACCCGTAAACATTTCAGCGAAGACATCACTGACTTCATTAGCCCACATGCCCTCGCCTCCGAGAACTACATTTTACTAGGAGACCTTAACTTCAACCTGGAAAAGAAAAACTACATCAACACCACCACCCTCCTTGACAACCTGGCCAATCTCGGACTCAAACAACTTGTTGACACCCCCACCCATATAGCCGGACATACACTCGATCCAATCTTCAATTCCGGCAAATACATTTCCTTCGATCGCACCACAGCTCTCCATTGGACGGACCACAGTTGCGTTCACTTCAGCTACAAAACCACCTCGACCCACAACCCCCCACAACCTATTCCTCGAAGAAACTGGAACAAAATCACCACCGACCAACTCCTCTCATCGCTCAACCAAAACCCACCCGCCCTCTCATCGGACCCAAACCAAGCCACCACCAAACTCAAACAATGGATCACTCACAGCGCTGATGAATTAGCACCTTTGAAAAATCATCACACCAAACAGGACAGCAAAAAGGTTCAACGATGACCTTAAGAAATCCAAGAAGCTATGCCGTACTCTCGAGAAAACATGGAGAAAAAACCCAACCACCGACAACATGACCACCTTCAAGGCAGCCACCCGCAAACACCACCAACTGATTCGATCCACCAAGAAATCAGCATTCAAGAATCGACTCGACAACAACGCCCATAACAGCAAGGAACTATTCAACATAGTCTAAGAATTCACCAACCCCACCGCAGCCTCAAACAACATCACTCCCTCCCAAGACCTATGCGATTCATTATCCTCCTTCTACAACAAAATTGCCGACATACATAACAGCTTCTAGAACATCCCCAGCGAACAATCCTCTCCACCCCCCTCCGAACCTAAACCGCCCTCTAACAACCTCAGCGCCTGGAACCCAATCACCACTGAAGACACCATTCGCCTAATGAACTCCATCCACTCTGGCTCGCCAACCGACCCCTGTCCCCACCACATCTTCAACAAAGCAGACTCCATCATCGCACCCCATCTCCGTGAGGTCATCAACTGCTCCTTCAACTCTGCTACCTTCCCAGAAAGCTGGAAACACGCAGAAGTCAGCGCCCTCCTGAAGAAACACACAGCAGACCCCTCATCTGCGGTGTACCACAAGGATCATCACTCAGTCCCACCCTCTTCAATGTTTACATGAGTCCACTCGCATCCATCGCGCGTCAACACAACCTTAACATCTCCTACGCTGACACCCAGCTGATCCTTTCCCTCACCAAAGACCCTATCACCGCCAAAACCAATCTTCACGAAGGCATGAAAGTAGCCGAATGGATGACAAACAGCCGCCTAAAACTTAACTCGGACAAAACGGAGGTGCTCATCCTAGGATCATCCCCCACTGCCTGGGACGACTCATGGTGGCCTTCGGCTCTGGGCACAGCACCCATACCCACAGACCACAACGCAACCTTGGCTTCATCCTAGACTCCTCACTCTCGATGACCAGACAAGTCAACGCCGTCTCATCCTCCTGCTTCAACGTACTTCGTATGCTCAAAAAAATCTTCCGGTGGATCCCCTCCGAGACAAGAAAAACTGTCACCCACGCACTGGTCACGAGTCGACTGGACTACGGAAACACCCTCTACGCCGGAATCACAACCAAACTACAGAAAAAACTCAAACGCATCCAAAACGCATCAGAAAGAGTCTCATTTTGGACATCCCTCGCCAAGATCACATTACCGGCCACCTGAAAGATCTTCACTGGCTCCCCCTCAACAAGAGAATAACGTTCCGTCTCCTCACCCACGCACACAAGGCCCTCTACAAACTAGGACCGAATGCCTCAACACCCGGCTGTCCTTCTACACTCCCTCCCGCCAACTTAGATCCGCCAATCAAGCCCTCGCCGCAGTTCCGCATATCCAAAGATCCACCATGGGAGGCAGATCCTTCTCCTACCTGTCGGCCAAGACCTGGAACTCACTCCCCACTCACCTCCGCCTTACACAGAACCACTTCTCCTTCAGAAAAGAACTTAAAACCTGGCTATTCGATAAATAATGAACCCCCTCCCCAAGCGCCTTGAGACCCTCCAGGTGAGTAGTGCGCTATATAAATTCTTGAACTTGAACTTGCATGCCATCTATGCAAAATAGCACTACATTTAAAACAACTTTTTACTGAATCAATTTTGCTTTCGAACTTTAGAATACACTAGATACGGTACTGACAACTGTTTAAGATCAGCAATGAAGGACTTTCAGTATCAATTCATGATTTACTTGAGCAAATGTATTGATAGATAGAGATTATATATACACAACAGCACTCAAGAAACAACTTTAATTATGAACTGTGGTTTTCAAACCTGAAGAACGCTCTGGTTCAAACCAAGTTTAAGAAATAAAATAGCTGAGATTTGCCCTTATAGTCATCTTTACGCTGCCTTGCTGGGCACTACATATGTATTCATGTTACGACTGTGGTTTCTTGCCTAGAGCTAGGTTGGCAATGTAGCTACAGGTAGGTGTTTGTCAATCTTGCAGGTAACTCTTAAATTAGCTTAAGAATGTGTGACTGGCCTCCGGCAATCCCTTTGAATAAACATTTTTTCTGGACCTACAATGCCAAAAAATATTAACGTATTGGGAATTCAAAACAACCAGATTTCAGCATTTTATGCTGACAGAAGGAACAGTTATTTTTTCAGAGCTCCCTTGTGGATATCTACTATGCCCAACACTCAGAAAGTAAACCTTTCAACTATTTGGAACAGCCTAGTGATGGGATTCCACCAATTAGCTTGTGTGATTCATCAGCTTATGTTATGTGTCTTTTTTGTCCGGTTTTTAAGGCCAAGTAATTTCACCAAAATCTGGTGTATTCTGTTAGAAACATAAGTATTAAAGCCGATGGGTGTGTTGTGTGAGGCAGAGAACTTAAAAGGGATATTACCATATTATATTAATGCCCATGGAAGCTAGGGAAAAGAGGTCCTTCTGGTATAGTTAAACGCAATCTACAGATTGGATACCCAGACTGTTCCTGCCACTTCCATTTGCTTCCTGGGCCCACTGAGCATGGACTCCTAACAATATAAACACTTCAACAGCAAACCGGCATTTCTGCTTACCAATATCAACTATGCTGTATTCCATTTGCCATTCAACACAACGTTGTTCCTTTTGTGTATTATTGTAAGAACATCAATTGACATTTCCTTACTCTTCGATCCATACTGCTACAAATCTTAGGTAAATCAGAGTAGTCCCTATGGTGGCTGTACAATCCACCTGAGAACTTCTCTACCTCAGTGTGTTAGTTTCAGAACAAAAACTGCAGATCCTACTGGTAAACCTACTTCTGTACTATGAAACTAACTTAATCTGTCCTCTTCATGGTCCGCTACATCAACAATTTTCACATGCAAACAAAGTTCTACTTTGTACTCCAAGTGCATCAGCATCTCAACAGAGGCAGAGTGGAGCGTCCGTGTCTATGGAACACTTAGAATACTAAACGCCGAGTTCAGCCATCTCTACTTCAGAAACACACAGAAAACCCAACTTTTGTTAAGTCTTTCTGCAAGCACTGGGGAGCTAAGGCCTCTTCATTCTTTGAAAGCCATTGCTGGTATCTTAAAGTATTTTTAATAATGATTGTAAACTGAGAGTGAAGGGGCAAAGTGTCCTCGGGTAGCAAAACTAAAGGCTGCAGGAAGTGAGAAAAAAGGGAAAGAGTATTTCAAATATTAACACAAGCCTAATTATTAAAAGTGATATAGAAGTCCCGCAATAAACTGATTACATCCAAAGTTTTGAAAGAAAGTAGAGGTAGTCAGAACCATACCAATGGTTCATTGTAGGTCTCTATAAACGTGCAAAGCAGTGGCCATCAGCAGCTAGGTACTCTTGCTACCTGCATGTTCAGAAGAGGCATATTGAGGGAAAAAGTAAAACTACATTAAATTCATACCTACAAACATAGCAGGTCTTACGTAAAATAAAGGCACAGGATTAAAATTACAAATACTTTACCCACTAAGAAAATGCGTTCATTAGGTATGAGTACTGCTTCTTTACTCCCCGTCAAAGGGAAAAGCAAATAATATCACTTCAGATCTCATCTGAGAAGGATAACGCCACCGCCTTAAATCACATCATTGTAAAGAAAGAGTTTCGTACTATAAGGGCTCTCATAAAAAGATCAAGACTTGACAACTGCTTGAAGGAGAATTCTGCCTTTGTTCCAAGGACATGAGGGAAACAAGCATTAACAAAACCAAATCCAGTAGGTCTCACCAATGAGAGCGATCGGCAATTGTTTTTAGCCATACTGTATATAGCACAGCGTCTGTTCTGCAGCATTATTAAAAGCCATTTTACGTGTCGACATGTCCTGGGATAATGATATATATATATATATATATATATATATATATATTAATATATCTATACTACTATAATAAAGGAAGAACTTTCAGCCTTTGAGGCGGGTAAACTCGGGAACCACAGCGCCAATCCACACACCCGATACACCGTTGGAATCGTCAGGGTGTGTAGATGGTTATAGGCTATATAAATTTTAAAAAAAGAAACGTTATTAAAAAAATGTACAGTACAAAAAAAAGTAGTCCCTCCGAAGTAGCGCCGGCCGCGACATGCGTGCTCACGTCAGGAGCGCGGGGAGGAGCTGTGTCCAAAAGCGCGACGAGGAGCGGCGGACATGGCGCGGGGGAGGAGCGGTGACGTGAGGAGCAGCGGACAGGCGGGAGGAGCGGCGGCTGAGGTAAGGGGACCCATGTCGCGGCAGGCGGGGAACGGGTTGGGCGGGGGCCCGGGCCGCAGGAGAAAAGAGAATAATCCTGTGTTTTTATGGTGAAACAGCAATCATTAACATACTCTAGGCCAAAAAGATTAGCTATGATGCAAGTTTTTCCAGCCAATGTACACTCTGTAGAACGGATTGGTCAGCTGTACACCTCTGCAAAGAGGAACAGACATATTTAAAGCAGTATATCAGCAGCGGACAGGCGGGAGGAGCGGCGGCTGAGGTAATGGGACCCATGTCGGGGCAGGCAGGGGCCCGGGCTGCTGGACAATGTTGGGGCGGGCGGGGCGGTGGAAGCCTGTTTCTCCCGGACAAGGTCGGACGGGCTGCTAGTGTATATATATATACACACACATACTAATGGAGGAGTGGATTGAGGAAGAGTGGGTTGGGCAAGCGGCACACGGAGGACGGGTGTGAGAAGTGGGAGGGGGAGAAGACATGCAAGAGACAATATGGAAGCACCCATAACATCATGGGGCAGAAGCACCCATTAGGAAGAGTAAATACCTCAGTGTGCAGAAGTCTCCCCGTCAAATTGTTCAAAAAACACTGCTTTCATCGAGCACAGCTCCGGAAGCATAACTAACCATTCAAAGCTAAACAAACCGCAGGGATGCACTGAAGCCCCTCCCATTCTTCATGATACTTCTATTCACAGTGCATAGTCCTCCATAGCAGGGCTTTAAGTGGGCCGGGTCTCAAGGGGTCTGAGCACCGGCAGTTTTTTTCAGAGGGCCTTGAAAAGGGTCTCTATCGGGCTCTGTTTTGAGCCCTGACACAGGCAGTCCGTTTTTTTCCCAGACTGCTGTGACAGCTGTTTGCTGTCACTGCAGTCCGGAAAAAAGTGCCAGGGCGCAAAACAAAGCCTGATAGAGACCTATTTCGAGACAGCAGGCACATGGGTGTACTCTGCTCACTTCTCAGTAGTAGAGAAGTTACAGCATGACGTCATGCCAGGGGAGCGTTGGGGGGGGGGGAAATCCTTTAAGAGTCATTTTCTTTCTGGATTTCCCTTCTCTTTCTGAAACTCAGGAGCAGCAACATTGCGGTAGGGTCACCAGGGATTTAATCGGAAGCTTTGTCAATATTATATACAAGTCCTAGTTGCAGCTTATTTATCTTCTGCAAGTAATAACCATTGACAAAGCCAATATCCCTTGCTTAATGTAGGTATGATGTTACTTGTATCAAATATCTGGATGCAATGACGGAAACAGCAAATTACAAGTCGGGCAGCACACTATGCTAAGCACAGATTTTTTGCGTAAGTGATTTAAAGCCACGCCCCTAATTACACTGACCACGCCCCTTTGAGAGACTCCCCAGTTTTTTCAGCCCACTTAAAGCCCTGCTCCATAGGATAGCCATTAGTCTCCCTCTCCGGAGTGCAGGGAACAGCCTCTCTTCCTCATGGTTATTAGTTGCCCTTCACCTTTAGAACCTGCTACCAGGTAAGATCAGTATACCCACCCCCCTGTCACGGCTGAAAAACAATGAGCTTCCATTTAACATTCCGGTGCATGCTGGGAGTTGCAGTCCAGAGGAAAAAAATGACAATCCCTTGAAAATAGTGTAGCAGTGGTGACGAGACTGGAATTGGGAGCCCCTGACAAGAAGGCGTCTGGTGCTCTTACTCGAGGGTGCAAGCAGCCCTGGGCATATGTGCAGACACTTCTCCCTGGCCGTCACTCACAGCGCCGTGCTCGGGACGCGGTCCTCTCTGAAAGTCTGCTCCGGTCCTGCTTCCACCTCGGTCCTACGCTTACCGTAGCCGGGCACTTCAGCTGCCAGGCCACTATTGAAGTTTCTGCACCGCCGAAGATTCAAACGCCGACTTCCGCTGCATCGCGGACGTGACGGCGCCGTGGAGGGAAGCCAGGGGACGTACGTACGGCCGGAGGCAGACGTGCGGGTCAAGCCTCGTTCTGAGACGCCGCGCAGTCATTGTAAACAGAAGGCGGAGGCGTCAATAGGACTAGAGGCCATGAGTCACGCTTCCAGAAAGAGGCCTGAACCGCAAAAGAGGCGGAGCCACGGACGAAAGAGGCTGCCATGGCAGATTGGCAGATTGACAGTTTCTGGCGCCACTCCGAGGAGAGCGATTGTTGCGGACATCACTGACTCGCCACGCGCAGCCTGGGGTTGTCAACACCCAATGACCAAAGCAAGCAATGGCAATTTATTTTATTTTATTTGATGCATTTTTATAAAGCTCGGACTTTCCCCGAAGGTGTCAGAGCGCTATACAATAGAACCAGTTACGTTACATGAGAGAAATGTTACAAAATAGAACGTTACAAAAATAGCAGGAAACTAAGGCAAGAACACAATATCAAACGTCAATACCTACAGAAAACCGGGGGTCTAGTACAAGGCAAAATGAATTCGCTTCAACAAGGCTAGACTGTTTACCAAATCAGTCAAGGACAGAAAAATCATAGAAAGCCTATCTAAGACAGAAAAGTGGCTTCAATCCACACCATAAGTGATTGTTGGTGAGACTCAAAAATATGTACATAATTGTGGATTCCCATCAAATGTCAGTGATGATCAATATTCTCATCTGGTCATCCAATTCATGGGGGTGGTCCGTCTCTTGATCATTGAGACCTTATCCACTCCCCACCCGTACAAGTTCAAGGGGTCAAGCCTACAATCACTGTGAAGACCATGAGAAAAGATCCAAACGTATGGGAACCAGTGCAGTGCAAAAATTATAAAGGAAAGTGGTGAATTGTAATATCGTGTAAACACCACGCATACACAGGATATATGTTTATAACTCCTTTAATACCCGGAGCGCCGGAAACCGCTGCTTCTTTCTATCGCGGTCGGCGCCAATGACAAGATGGCCGCCTTCCGCTTCCTGTGCAGGTACTTCCTGTTCCGGGGACGGAACACTAGACCGCTACCACATACCTCCCCCTTTATGCAATAACCAAAACATTAAACATTATAGTCCTTACTTCTAGTTCATATCCTTGAACTTCTCAGGTACCTTCACAGTTCTCCCAGCTCTGGTTTTCATCACTCCGACTCCTCCATCATCTTCCTGTTCCTTTCTGTCCGAACTCCTTCTTGCACCTTCCCTTTCACTGTCCTTCACATCCTCACTATGCTCTTCCTTGCACCCGCCTCTCGCTCCTTCGTTCCCTCCTTCTTCTCTGTTGCTTTCTTCCACTTGCTGCACTCCTTCTACATCCTCCTTTCGCCTTCCACTACTTTCTTCTTCGCCTTCATCTCCTACATACTCTGCTCCTTCCTCGGTCTCATCTCCCCACTTCATGATCTTGCTGCATTTAGCCATTCTGTCCTGTGACCACACTTTCCCATCACTGAGTAGGGCAGATCTGGCGTAGGGCTCCAGCACTTGCAGGGGTGGTGAGAATTTGCTTTCTCCCTTTTTCTTGAGGATAGCTAACTTCACTCTTACCCAGTCGCCCTTCTCCAGTTCCACTCCTTGAGCGTTACGTCTCTTGTTAAAGTGTTCAGTGTATACCTCTTGTGCCTTCTCCAGATTCCTTCTGACCACAGCTGGTGACCATTTACTTTGCACCACTATTTTTCTCCACGCCGTGTTGTCCTTAGTGAAAGCTTCTCTCCCTCTCAACACCTTGAATGGACTATAACCTGTGCTTCCCGGGGTAATCCGATAGGCCCAGATCATCTTCTCCAGTTCCTTTTCCCAGTCCAGTCCATCATTAATGGGCGCTTGAATGGTGCCCATTATCACTCGATTGAAACGCTCCACCTGACCGTTTCACGCAGGATGATAGATGGGCGTATGCTTAACTTCTATTCCATTCCTGGTTGTGAAGGCTTCCCACTTCGCCGAAGTGAATTGCGGCCCATTGTCGCATGTGATGATTTTCGGGATTCCTTCTCTAACAAACGTGGCGCGTAGGAAGTTCACCACTGCCTCCGTATCCACATTCTCCGTCACTTCTACCTCTGGCCATTTAGAATACTTGTCGATGAGGACTAGAGCATACTTCTGTGTTCCTGCTTTGTCGAGGATGGGGCCCATAATGACCACTGATACCATTTCCCATGGTCCATCGGGCACCGGGAATTTTCCCAACGGTGGTCTCAACATGCTCTGGGATTTGTCTGCTTTGGCACATGACTCACACTGTCGTACGTGTCGTTCCACCTGAGCATCAATGGCTGGCCACCAGTACGCTTGCCTAGCAAGGGCCTTGGTCTTCGTGATGCCCTGATGTCCCTCGTGCAGTAAAGTCATCAAATGATCTAGTATGCTTGCGGTGGAATCACCTTATCACCTCTCAGGAGGAATGTCGGATTCTCCGCCAGTGACAGTTCATCTCTTACTTCCCAGTACCTCCTGAGCTCTTCCCTGAGGTGTCTCTTTTCTGGTCAACCGTGGACCACGTACCCTTTGATGGCCTCCAAGCCGACGTCTGCTCTGTATGCTTCTTCCCAGTCTTGAGCACTGATCACTTTCTCTGTGTCCTGGATGGTGGCTACCACATATCCTTCCCATCTTTGTTTCTCTTGGTTGTCTGCCCTTTCCATGGCCGCTGCTCTGCTGAGAAAGTCAGCCACCTTATTTTGCGGCCCAGGAATGTGCTCCACCTCATACACAAAGTCCAAAAGGCGCAGTGTCATTTTCGCGATTCTTGGAGTCGCATGAGCATGGCCTCTGGAAGTCAGTACCCTGACTAAGGGCTGGTGGTCCGTTCTCACAAGGAATTTCGCTCCCCACAAATACTGTCTAAATCTTTCCATTGCCCATACAACAGCCAGCATCTCTTTTTCAATTACGCTAAACTTTACTTCGTTGGGCGCAAGCGACCTCGAAGCGAAGCTGACCGTCGATGTTTCACCCTTCTCGGACCGCTGCATTAGAACAGCCCCCAGGCCCCGGTCACTGGCATCCGTTGTAAGAATGGATTCCGCACTTGGGTCGAATCCCTTTAGAGGAATGGTTGCGCTCATCTCCCGTTTAAGAGCGTCAAATTCATTCTGTTCTTCCTGGTTCCATAGGAACCTGTTCTTTTCTTTCAGTAGCTGGCGCAGGAGATGTGTTTTGGTCGCAAAGTGGGGAATGAATTTGCTGTAGTATTCGGCCATTCCCAGGAATGACCGAACATCCTCTTTTCTGCTTGGAGTGGGAGCCTCCAGAATATCTTTCATGTTGGCCCTTTTCGGCTCAATCCCCTTTTCACTCACCTCGTGACCTAGGTACCTGACGGACTGCACTCCAAATTTGCACTTCGACCATTCAGCCGTTAGGCCATGCTCCTGCAACATACGCAGCACTTTGTGTAGTTTCTCGTTGTGGTCCTGTTTGGTCCTTCCCATGAGTAAGATGTCGTCTTGGAAGAACTGTACATCCTCTACGTTCTTCAGTAGTCTATGCATCATCTTCTGAAAGACCGCAGCCGCCGAGGCCAGGCCAAACGGCATTCTCACAAATTCGTAGCAGCCAAAGGGTGTGATAAATGAAGTGAGGTGGCTACATGATGGATGTAGTTTCACTTGGTGGTAGGCTGGTGATAAGTCCACTGTGGAGAACCACTTGATACCTTTGGTTTTAGCCAGCATCTCATTGATTCGGGGCAGGGGAAATTTGTCGATCATGATGTTTTTGTTCAGTTCCCTGAGATCGACACACAGCCGTACCTTACCATTGGGCTTCTGGGCTACCACCAGAGGTGAAAGCCACTCCGCACTCTCGATAGCTTTAATCACTCCTTTTTCTAGCCTGTCCAGTTCCGTTTGCACCGCTTCTCTGCATCTGAACGGGATGTTCCTTACTTTGTGAACGACGGGTTTCGCTCCCTCCTTCAGTTTTATGAGGTGCTTGTACTTTGTCAGTTCTCCAATTTGTCCATTGAATACTTTGGGGTATGCCCTGTGCCATGACTCCGCATCGTCCTTCACTTCCATGTCCATTAGTATGATTTTTTCTATGCCTCCTGGGTTGAGTTGTATCCCCAACGCTCCTTGGTCCTTCCAGCTTAGTACTGAAGGGCCCTTCTCGGCGATGTACAACTTGCAACTTTAGTGGCGGCCCCTGAACTCGAACAGGAGGGGGCAGTATCCCAACATAGGAATCCTCTGTCCTGTGTATGTGACAGGTTTTAAGTCCATTGGGTGTAACTTCTCCTCAATCTTGGATACAAACTCTTCCTCCCATATGCGTCTCTGTATGATGGAGATGGACGCCCCGCTGTCCGCAATCATCTCTATGGGTATCCCGCCTATGTGCATGTTCAGTTTGGGCTTGTCCGACTCTGATCCATCCATTTCCAGTACCTGGACATCAATGTAGAGGACTTCTTCCAGGTCTTCCTCCTCCTCCTGGTCTTCTGCCTTGTCTTGATGTTCTTGGTCCACATATCTGACCACCGCCCCTTTGGGCTTCCGGCGGCAGACTTTCTCGTAGTGCCCGAACACACTGCAATATGAGCATTTCGCCCTGAACGCTGGGCACACTTTGTCATTTCCTAGATGTGAAGTACTACCACACCTGTAGCAGCTCGGTCGTCCACCTCTGTTTGTCCTTTGGTCCGTTTGGCTGGTCTGGGCGGTTCGTCTGCTGTCTTGGTTCCTTTGTTGGTCTCTCTGCTTCGGTCGTTCGCCTCTCACCGGCGTCATTATCTTGCATACTGTTTGCGTCCCACCTGCTTCTTTCTTGGCGGCTTGCGCACATCGTTTGGACAATTCCGCTTTCTTCACCATCGCCCAGATTTCTTTTAGGGGAGCGTCCCCATTCACCCACAATTTCTCTTGGACGTGGGTGCTGGACGTGTGCATGATGATCTGGTCTCTTATTAGGTCATCGTGTAGCGTGCCAAATTTGCACGTAAGGGCTATCTTTTGTAAAGCTACAACGTACTCATCCACCGTCTCCCCACTCTTCTGCTTCCTTTGAAAGAAGTTGTACCTGTCTATCGTGACGCACACAACCGGCCTGTAATGTGCGTCAAGGTCCGCTATGGCGTGGCTGAAGACGTCTGTGTCCGCTGCATCCCTCACGCCTTTGACAATGGTGTCGTATACTCTGATCCCTTCCGGGCCCAAGTTATGTAGCAGTATCTTTTTCTTTCTCTTGCTAGAGAACGGAGCCTCACCTTCTTCTTCCAGGGCTTTGAGGTAGTTAAGGAAGTACCTTTTCCTGTCCTCCCATTGCATCTCAGGTTCTCCGCTCTTTGCCAAGAATGGCACCAATTGGGTGAGGGAGGAGGACTGGGTAGCCATCTTGATAGTACCTCCCTGGTTCGCTGGAACAGGGACAGCCCGACCAGATGGGCTCCCCGTGTAGGTTGTTCAGCCGTGTCCCCTTCACTGGGATCACTGTCGCTTCCTTCCCCTGTATTCACCACTGCGGGGCCGCGTTGAGCCTGCAGGTCGTCCTTCCTGGCCGGGTTCGTCGAGACAGGCACTCCCTCGCCTGTATGCCTCGCCGCCAGCGTGCTGGGTGCTGCCCTTTCTCAGCAAGAAGTGAGATACACCGAGGTCTGCTTTGTACCTCCTGCCTGTGCACCCTTCTCTGCACAGCCTTGGTATGGCACCCTCAAAGCCTCCCTCTTCGTTATGTCGATCAGCAGGCGTACCTCCAGGCACTTCACGCTCTCCTGGAGTGCCAGCGCGTCTTCGCGGGATAGATGTAACTCAGCGATAGCAATTAGAGAATGAATGCATTAGCAAGTTATGAGCTGGCACAGAGGGCCAAAAAGCAAGTTATGTTTTAAAGCTAAAGGGTAGCAAACGGCCAGCTGATTTTACTATTTGAATTTCTTTTTAGCGTTTTACATTTCTCTGTGCCGCTTGCAATGTCAGGACAGCATGTGTGTTTACAGTCTGTAGCACAACTCGGGGTATGGTTCTACATGCTAAGATGTGAATAGAGGATAAATATCCCAAAGATCTGGAAAATGTCAGTAGTCAGTCAGTAGTCGGAGATGTTCGACATCCATGGATGGGGGCGGGAGAGCCTGGTGGGGGGGCGGGAATGCGAGCGAGGGGAGGAGAAGTGTGGCAGGCGGGTTAGGGAGAAGCTCGTGCTTGTTTGGTCACGTTAACCGCTTTTGTGGTCACGTGACTCACATGCACTGTGAGAAAACCGCAGTGGTTTGACGAGTCGATTGAACATTTGAATTTTCGCCTATTACATTCGCAAGCGAATGATATTAGGCGAAACCTAAAAACCAGAACAGTGCAATAAGGCAGTTGTTAAACAAATAATTAACTGCCACAAGGGGCCAACATGTTTCAGCCGAAAGGGAAACGAGGTCCCAAGGCTTTTTTTCAGGGCCTCTGTTCTAAAACAGTATTGCTACCGCTAATGGGAAAAAAGGAAAACAAAAGTATAACTCATATAAACAAATGAAGGATACAAGTAGACATATTCGTCTATATTCGTACTCCTCTGTATCAAACGGTGTGTCTCACATCTAAAAAACAAACAAACAACAAGTATAATATAGTATGAAGCACTGTATGTCTTGGATCAATACAATGTTTTAAAGCAATTTTAAAGTTTTAAATGACGGTGAAACTTTAAAATTGCTTTAAAACATTGTATTCGGGTAGCTGTCGCGCTCTACAAGCTTTACAAGCTCTACAAGCTTAAATAATAAATAAATTAATAATAAATAAATAAATAAAAAATGGATCCAAAAATGTTGCTACTACTTAGTTTCAGAAAGAGAAGGGAAATCCAGAAAGAAAATGACTTTTTAAAGGATTTCCCTTCTCCCACAACTCTCACCTGGCATGAGGTCATGCAGTAACTTCTCCACTAGTGAGAAGTGAGCAGTGTGAGCTTGTGCATATCGATGTGCCTGCTGTCTCGAAATGGGTCTCTAGCGGGCTGTTTTGCGCCCTGGCACTTTTTTCCGGACTACAGTGACAGCAAACTGCTGTCACTGCAGTCTGGAAAAAAACGGACCGCCTGTGCCTGGGCTCAAAACAGAGCCCGATAGACACCCGTTTCGAGGCCCTCTTTAAACAAGCACTGGCGTTGCCAATAGGTCTCGCAGTAGGAAAGTTGGAGCTATTGGTTTTGTAAATGACAAAGCCCTTTATGTTTTTAAAATGAAAACAAAAATAAAAGGCATTGTTATTTGCAATTGTAATGGCTCCAACGTTCCTACTGCGAGACCTATTGTGCACTGCACAGTGTGGGTGAAAGTGGCACTGCGTGGGTGTGAGTGGCTGTGAGTGAGTGGCGTTGCGTGGGTGAGTGGCGTTGCATGTGTGAGTGGCGTTGCGTGGGTGTGAGTGGCGTTGCGTGGGTGTGAGTGGCATTGCGTGGGGGTGAGTGGTGTTGCGTGGGGGTGAGTGGCGTTGCGTGGGGGTGAGTGGCGCTGCGTGGGGGTGAGTGGAGCTGCGTGGGTGAGTGGAGCTGCGTGGGTGAGTGGAGCTGCGTGGGTGAGTGGAGCTGCGTGGGTGAGCGGCGTTGCGTGGGTGAGTGGCGTTGCGTGGGTGAGTGGCGTTGCATGTGTGAGTGGCATTGCATGTGTGAGTGGCGTTGCATGTGTGAGTGGCGTTGCGTGGATGAGTGGGGTTGCGTGGATGAGTGGGGTTGCGTGGATGAGTGGGGTTGCGTAGATGAGTGGGGTTGTGTGGATGAGTTGCGTTGCGTGGGTGAGTGTGGTGTTGCGTGGGTGATGGTGGGCTTGCATGGGTGTGAGTGGCGTTGCGTGTCTGTAAGTGTTGCTGTGTGGGTGAAAGTGGCACAGAGCCTTTGATGTGGCGTGGCGCAGGAGAAATGGTGCTGCTGCTAATGAAATATAACAAGCCAGACCTCTTGGCTGTACCAAGGCTTGTTACACGTTGGATACATCTACCTTTGCAGTATAGAAATCTGGACTCCACCGTGAAGGCTTCTCGACAGGACACATGGAAATGTGGGCCCTCGGAGAGCTGGATTTTCCCAGCCCTTGTTTTTAAACGGAGTATGTTGGCCTTTCTCGGGCTTCTTCCTCTCGCACCTAGCTTCCCTACGGAGCAGCCATTTTTGTACTCTGCAACACACATTTGGAATACAAATGATGTACTGTTACAAACTCATAGTTAAGCATTCACATAGCTGAAACATCCTAAACAGCGGGTACATGCGATGTCTGCTTCCAGTAAACTTTGCAGGGAGAATGGAGACAGGGTCCAGAAAAAGCTACTGAGAAAACTGGTGGCACCTAAGCATGCAAACGTATATGAACACATACATGTGCAAATATACATATGTAAAAGGACAGTGTTTGGAGGGCGCATTGTTTATCTACTAAGAAGAATTTCTGCTGCCAGGGGGAAGGGCTGCTTTCGACAAGTATTTGGTCACTCCAGCTGGGAGCTTATGTTACAGCCATTCAAAGGAGGGCGTGTGGGGGCTTAAGTCTGGTGGAACGAATAATAGGACAGTCTAATTGGGGTGGGGGTGGTAATGCAATTAAGAGGAGAGAGAACAATGGGCTGTTAGAAAAATCCCCAATTTGCCTCTAGCCTCAAAGGATTCTTGCTTCAGACACAACACGCATGTATGCAAATCATGATGGATTTATGTAAATACCGAGGGAGCCTGGTCTTTTATCAGGCCTTTTTAATCGTAGGACGAACCGTCACTAAGGACAAGCACAAAAATTAAATGTAGCTTCTAAAATTCAAGTGAGATATATTGAAGTCGAAAATATTAGCAAAAGGCGGATTAGGAGGGAAGCCGGATGGGGGCGGGAGAGTCTGGTGGGGGGGCGTGAATGCGCAAGGGGAGGCAGGCGGATTAGGAGGGAAGCCTGATGGGGGCGGGCGTGCCTGTGGGAGGGTGATTGAGAAATGTTGCCGATGCGGGAGGGAAGCCTGATGGGGGCGGGAGAGCCTGGTGGGGGGGCGTGCCTGTGGGAGGGTGATTGGGAAATGTTGCCGATGCGGGAGGGAAGCCTGATGGGGGCGGGAGAGCCTGGTGGGGGGCGTGCCTGTGGGAGGGTGATTGGGAAATGTTGCCGATGCGGGAGGGAAGCCTGATGGGGGCGGGAGAGCCTGGTGGGGGGGCGTGCCTGTGGGAGGGTGATTGAGAAATGCCGATGCGAAAGGGAAGCCTGATGGGGGCGGGAGAGCCTGGTGGGGGGGCGTGCCTGTGGGAGGGTGATTGAGAAATGTTGCCGATGCGGGAGGGAAGCCTGATGGGGCGGGAGAGCCTGGTGGGGGGGCGTGCCTGTGGGAGGGTGATTGAGAAATGTTGCTGATGCGCGTGCATGTTTAATCATGTGGTTCACGTGAACTACATGAAAACCGCGGGGCTGAAAGCCCTTTGGTTTGAAGATGTTTTCGCCACTTGAATTCTCGCTCCGCTCGATGCGCTTGCGCACATCGATAGGTCGCGAGACCTAAAAACTGCCGGTGCTCAGACCCCTTGAGACCCGGCCTACTTAAAGCCCTGCATACATGCCAATAGACCCGATTCCGGCGGGAGACTCCTGATTTTTCAAGCCAAAAGTTGCTTTATTTTAGCTGTCATACACAACAAACAATGAGAGGAGGGTCTAAGGGCAGATTTAACGACTAACCAGGTACACGCCCCAAACACAATATCATAACACCAAATTGTACCTGGGAGTCAAAAAGGGTAAGTCATTCAACATGGATCACAAAACCAATACCATACAGATAACACCAGTGAGAACACACCATGCAAGCTAGTTTATGCTGGCCAAGTCAAGGCTCAAGAGCATGTGGAGAAAAATGTTCCCATCAGAAGCCACACTGTACCGCCCTCTTTCTCATCATTTGGGTTCTCCTTACCCAGGAGACAAAACGGCCGGTCTGATGTTACCGTGACCGATAGATGTGAAAAGTGGGTAGTATGTGTTATTCAAAAGTTGAGGTGGCTACTGAAAAAAAGCAGGTGTCTCCTGACAGTCGTCCGAACTGTTCGGACGACTGTCAGGAGACACCGACGGTCAGAGCGGTGCTCCTCATACCTGAGCCGCAGCCAGGTGGGGTGAAGCTTCTCAACCACCACGTATGGTATATGGTTGAGCACACAACCTGGGACTCTCAGGTGATATCATTTTTATTACTATTCACGTAAAGCAGTAGTTATAATACAACAAGGTCCTGAAGAATGCATTTGAAACTTTTTTCTCTTAATGCAGAAACATGTTGACCACTATCAAGTACGGTTATTATTTCAAACCCGCACTTGCACTTGCCTTTCAACCTTAGGGATTGGGAGATACTAATTAAAATTGTTTTTCTACCCAATTCACCTAGTTTTAATAAAACCCCTCACTATTTCACTCCTATCATCACACACTGCTTTTTTCAGTAGCCACCTCAACTTTTGAATAACACATACTACCCACTTTTCACATCTATCGGTCACGGTAACATCAGACCGGCCGTTTTGTCTCCTGGGTAAGGAGAACCCAAATGATGAGAAAGAGGGCGGTACAGTGTGGCTTCTGATGGGAACATTTTTCTCCACATGCTCTTGAGCCTTGACTTGGCCAGCATAAACTAGCTTGCATGGTGTGTTCTCACTGGTGTTATCTGTATGGTATTGGTTTTGTGATCCATGTTGAATGACTTACCCTTTTTGACTCCCAGGTACAATTTGGTGTTATGTTATTTTAGCTGTCTCCTGCCTGAAATTGCATTTTGTACAATAGAAGTCAATGGGGAATTTTCATTCTCCCGATTTTTTATTTTAAATCTCCCACGTCCCTGTCCCAAAATGTTGGCATGTATGAAAGTAGCATATCTCTCCCCATGGACATGTACACTGCTTTGACATTTAAACGTGGTTGTTCTGAGTTGGCAGGGCCGGGGGCACTCTTGCCTGTATCAAAGTACTAGCAATCTCAGAGTGGGTATCTGCTGCGCCATATAAGCTTCTTAATCTAATCTTTATCATATAATTTCGCATTAAGCAGATTAGGCTTGTACCCATGATCATGGCCTTGCCACCATAACCAACTCAGTCCTGCTGTATAGAGTATAAGCTTTACCACAAGTCAAAAAATGCAATACACGCAGCCTTTAGACCTGAAGCACACACATTCAGCCCAATCAAATCATGTACTCAGGATTCCCCACTAGAGGACAGAATCCTGACAGTACACATGCAGTAAAAAGAAATATACATGACATACCAAAAATTGGTTAATAACTTTCCTGACCCCCTCAGTAAACTCAGAAAGAAGTGACAATCTGATATAGGGGAACTGGAGGATGAAGACTGGCAGGAGACATTGGCATCCCCCAAAGAAGTGGCTATATCAGCTAAATTCTGCTCAATACAATTGAAAATACTGCTCGTAGCATACTATTCATGCCACACTTTGGCCAAAATGGGGAGGGGGACAGACCCTAAACCTAAGTGGCTGTGTGGTCAAAATGAAACATACTATCACATAATTTGGGAATGCTCGCCACTACAACAGTACTGAGCAGCCATTGTATGTAGTATGAGTGGAATTACAAGAGTGGAGATGGCTCCTTCCCCGGAATGGTGTCTCCTGGGATCTAGGCTCTGTCGGTCACAAAGAGAGGTGATAGTTGCACTGTTAAGCCAGGCATAAAAATCCACGTAGATTAGTGCAGCCATGAACATTAATACTGCTCTCAAATTCCAAACTGCATTTGGAAGTCTAAAGTTAATAAGGGAAAAGGAGTGTGCTGTGTCTGCAACACCTCATGTTTACCCTCTTCCCACCTGTGCAGTTGCCCCACCCGCAAAAAGCAGTAATTTATCTAGTTATATAAGATACTTTAACATCATTACAATGTCATGTGTGGGCCCCTGGAAATTCAAGCTGGGGCAGCCATAATGCTGCTGGCTCAGGAAGCTGGATAAATAAACATAATAATCACAGCAGCAGGAATAAGCAGCCAGCAGCACAGAGCAAGTCAAAGCGTGCTGGCTGCTTTTGTTATATCTTGCAGCGCCTATCACATTATAGTAGGTTCTAGGAGCTGTAATATCCATTGTTGTGCGGTGATGTGGACAATAGCACTAAAATGTGTAGTCTAAATGCTGATACCCGGTACTTGGCATGGCTTTGAATGTCAGTACAATGTGCTTGGGCCAGTGTTTTGTCATTGATGCCCCCTATGTCTAAAGTTGCATCTCATATGCAAGTGCCAGAATTTTGACAATAAGTGCATCCACATACCATTGGTGGCCCATATGTTAAAAATCACTGCTAGCATGGAAAACAAACATTTTGTTTTAGTTCCCCCCAGTAGGAAAGTGCCTCTTTATAACATGGTCACCCCCACTTTTTGCTCACTGGTTCTGATGCATTTGATTGAACGTCCACTAGGACCCTGCTAACTAGGCCCCAGTGCCAATGCTCTTTCCCTATAATAAGACAGATGTTAAATACCCTTGTAAGTCATTGGTAAATGATACCATTGGTACCCAGGGCATGGGCACTAGAGAGGGTCCTTAACCCCTTGCGTGCTGATGACAGAACGGTTCCGTCATCAGCATCGGTTGAGCTGTGCTGATGACGGAACCGTTCCGTCATGACTCCGCCCGCGCAAGGCGGAGTCAGCACAGGCGGGGAATACGCCCCGCACGCAAGGGGTTAAGGGCTGCATCATGTATTGCGCCACCCTAAGGGACCCACACACAAACTGCACACAGACTGCCATTGCAGGATGCGTGAAATGGTGCAACCCTTTCTGAAAACACAACATTGCCCACTCCCTGCGGGCAATGGCAAAGTACACTGTATGTCCTATATGTAAGGCACCCCTAAAGCAGACCTTTAGAGCCCTAAGGAAGGGTGCATTATAGTACAAATTAGGGCACAACTGCATGAGCAGATATGCCCATGTGATGCCTAGTTCCATTGCTAAGCATTTCAGTCAAGATTGAGCGTCTGCACTCCTTCCCTTTAACAGTTACTCTTGTATTCCAACTCATGCGATAAAGTCCGTGCGAACAGGAGCCGTGTAAAGCCTCATCACGGCTCAGTTTAGAAACAAATCTGGCAGGGCGCAAATCTCTTGTGCCCGGCTGTCGCACTGCGGTTGAGCAATCATTCCTTCGTGAAACTCTTCCTCCATAGTTACATCATTGTTGCCTTATTATCAATATTAATCCAAAATCTTAACTCGTGCATCTTCCTTAATTACATCACTGTGGAGACAGCATGTTTGTACTTTGAATTATTTATTCATCATTTTCAAATACCAAACGTTGCCATTCTGGGCTTTAACTGAGGCATGTGAGGACAGACATGTTACAACAGTGTTTTGAATGACATCAACGTGCTCCCAATGCATTTCGAATTATTAAAATTCTTCGTCAGGGGTTAACTGAAAATAAAATAAAGAAACAATTAAGCTAGCTGCTCGACCATTATTTGTATACGTATTTGTATTTGTTTCTAAACTTAGCCGTGATGAGGCTTTACACGGCTCCTGTTCGCACGCACTTTATCGCATGAGTTGGAATACAAGAGTAACTGTTGAGTGCAGCCGCTCAATCTTGACTGAATTGCTTCGCAAACATTATCGCCTCAGAGCTTGCACCCCAAGGATTTAAGTTTAAACCTTCTAAAGGAAACACCTTTGCGGAGATCGAAAGAAAATATCATCTCAAGTGGAATGATTCAAATGCAACGATGAACAAAATTGACATGTAAATGAAAGGACGGTTGAACTTTGCTACTCGAAAAGCTGGCTTTCTTTTATTGTTTTTCACATGTATTTCTAAGGAGGACGTATTTGTCGAGTGTGATACTTTGACGTTTTTTAATTTCTGAAATATGTCTTTTTCTTTTTTTAATTTCTGAAATATGTCTTTTATGTTACTGGAGGACTCAAATGGATGGTTTTAAGTTTTTACGAGCTAAAATTCTCTGATCACGATGTAGGGTAGTATGGGAGATGAAGTCTATCGACATGGTTTACGTTCAAACAACGAGGAGGGGTGGAGTGGCTTACAGCTAGATTGCTCACAGGTGTGAGACTTTTTTCTTTAAAAACGGCGTGAGGGAAAAACATCAAGAATTTTCGCCTTGAGGAAGTGAAGTGAGGTTATGCTGCCGGTTGCGGCGCAAAGAAGGTAAATGAGTGAGAAGGGTGGCTCTTAGCTCGATGTGAATTGCCCAACTGGGAGGGAGTTAAGATGCGCTGTACATATTGAGTAAAACGTTGATTGACACTTTGAGAAAGGGGAGGGTTTGAGCACAAAGGGAGAGTTATGTGTAGAGTAAATATTTGATGGTTTTTAGTTTTGTAAGGTTGAGGGTAGAGTCAAAGTTTTCAGTTTACGTATACGAATAATGGTCGAGCAGCTAGCTTAATTGTTTCTTTATTTTAATTTCAGGTAACCCCTGACAAAGAATTTTAATAATTCGAAATGCATTGGGAGCACGTTGATGTCATTCAAAACACTGTTGTAACATGTCTGTCCTCACATGCCTCCGTTAAAGCCCAGAATGGCAACGTTTGGTATTTGAAAATGATGAATAAATAATTCAAAGTACAAACATGCTGTCTCCGCAGTGATGTAATGAAGGAAGATGCACGAGTTAAGATTTTGGATTAATATTGATAATAAGGCAACAATCATGTAACTATGGAGGAAGAGTTTCACGAAGGAATGATTTCCTCAACCGCAGTGCAACAGCCGGGTGCATGAGAGTTGCGCCCTACCAGATTAGTTCCATTGCTAGGCATTGCAAATGATCAGGAAGCTATTTTAGAGGTATGGACTGGGACTGGTCATTACAAGTTATCCTGTTACATAATGGCTTCACTAAAAATAATTGTGTTTGGTATCAAACACCTCATCTCAATTAACCCATACTGATGCCAGTGTCAAATGTATTAAGGCATGAACCCAGAGTGCACCTTAGAGGTGACCCCTGTAACCTTACTAGTCTCCTAGTGTGTTGGCTGACTGGTATATGCCAGCCTGCCACCACAGACGAGTTTCTGACCTACTGCAAGGGATGCGCCATACTCTCAGAGGTCAGAAACAATGCCTGCTCAACTAAAGTTATTTCCAGTAGGATGGCTACTGATTTAGCATATCTAGCTAGAGGCTTCAAAGCCTCTGCTGCCTTTGATATGCGACCCTAGCTTCCCACAGTCTTGGGGAATACCAACCCTTGCCCTGGGGCCCATTTGGCACCAGGGCAGGGGAATAATTAGATATTCAGGAGGTGTGTTGTACTTTCTAGCTATTAGATATAATGGGGTGACCCTGTAACCCTCAGAACCTGGGTGGGTAATTAAATAAACAATAATGGTTCTGTCGGACAGAAATACCTAGGGATGTAGTATTTCTTATTGTTAGACCCGGCCTCGTGGCGTGGTCCTCCCTGACCCGTAGCACCCCCCTCCCAAGCCTTATACCCCAACAGGCTCCTGAGTCCCCCGGTCTAGTCAACCCTTCCCTACAGGTTACCTATAACCGTCCCCGGACTTCCCCATCCATGCCTCCATCTTCCCGGCCTGTAGGCCCTGTGTGCCCACTTTCCGGCACCTAAGATGGCCGCCCGAACCAGCACGGCCTAGGCTGAGAGCCGCCACCCTGGCTGGAGGACGGAGTGCTCCCCTTGAGTGAGAGATGGAGGAGCAGTACCTTTCACACCTCCGACCTCTCCTCGAGAAGTGGGTTTCGATCATCCCTCCGGCCACCCGGAGGGATGGCTCCACGCCCGCTGTGTGTCTGGGACTCCTCCCGAACCTGACATGAATGGATCAAAGGGCCGCGTGGCAGGAAGCCCTAGCAAGCGGCCCCCAGGTGCTAAGACCCCTGCAGACCAGAACTCCGGAGATCAAAGAGGAGCAGTCCTATAACTGGGGATGCTCCGGGACGTGGTCGCGGCTCGCTTGGCAGAGAAGGACTTCTGCTGGAACCAACTGAACCCTGCTGAGTGACTTGCGGCTCCCTTGCATCTTTGAAACCAACTGAGCCCTGCTGAGTGACTCACGGCTCCCTTGCAACTTTGAAACCACCTGAGCCCTGCTGTGTGACTCGCGGCTCCTTTGCAACGTTGTAACACCTGAGCCCTGCTGAGTGACTCGCGGCTCCCTCATTCTCCTAGTCCGGCTGGACCCCAAAGATCGCACCATATCCCCCTGGTTCGAGGATTGAGAGCTGTGCGCCGGATACGCACCAATATTGACATTGATCCCGAAAGACTGCCCCGCTACCCCTGCCTTGACCGAGACTCTTTGAGCCCTTGTTCTATGTCTAACTACCTGCCTTTGCCGATCATAAAGATCCTGTGAAGCACGAGATAAAGAAACGTTCTCAAGAAGCTACGGTGTGGTGTCTCTTTGTCATGTGCTGTTTGTGTAGTGTGTACGATCCTAGATTCGAGACTCTCCCCCTGGGAAGTCTCCCGCCAGTGCTCTTCTTTGTACCCAGGGAGGTGGGTCCCAAGGTGGCCAGGTACACTTCCTGTCCTCCCCTGAGGTCGCCTTCATACACTTATTGTGTTGCTTTATCTGTATGTCCCCATAGGGGTACGTATACACTGTTATTTATACCTAAAGGAAATAAAAATAACACTGACCACTGTGTTGAAAGTTAATTTTTAGTCATCTACTTTCTTGATGAATTATTTTGAACATTAGTTCTGCTGTCCAAAGATACATTTAACATATATACAATACAACACGAAGATTTGTGCAAGACTAATACATTTTTTAAAAATTTTTTTTTATTGCAGAATTAGAAACCATTGCATATAATAAATCAACCAGCACACTCATGGTGTCCCCCGCATGGATCAAGTAAACCATAGATCGTACACAGCCATTCAGCCCGTATCCCGGAGGCCGGGCGGCGCAGTAACCCAAATTTCCAGCAAGAACATCACAGTGAGCATCCCTGAGGGACAATTGGTAAATGATCGCTTCGTGTATCTGCATTTTACCCCCCTAAACACCTGACCCTCCCCAACCCCGTCTAGCATATCCTAACAGTCCAGCCACATAAGTGATATTACATCCTAACCCCCAGGTCATCCGGTGGTGGGCCCCTATCATAACAGTTCCACGTGTCCCTGACTCTACCCCGCCATCTAGCCAAGTACTCCTGTCACACTAGGACAGTGCCAACCCGGGGATCACCGCTGCCTCCCGGCCTGGGTCCCGGTGCCTAACCCACCCCCCCAACATTCCCAACACACACCCCCCCCTAGCAACCGCTAACGATGTGGGCCATGCTCCTAATGCCACTATGGGTTCCGCTACAGATCAAATGATACCTCCATACTCATAAGCCTCATGGAGTCCTCATACACAATCAATTCAGTCTTCGTCCTCCACCATGGAGTCACGCAACGCCTGGACTATCATCTCCCACGCTCGCGCTGATTCCAGGCTCTTTTCATTGTCAAGCTTGACTGCCTGTCTCATACGGAGCACACTCTCGCATTCAGACCACCTCAGCAGCTCATTCACCCATCTCCTCACAGACGGTCCCTCCTTAGCCTTCCAGTGCCAAGTGATTTCCCTCTGTGCCAGTATCAGCCCCAGATCAATAAATTTACTCGTCACCTTAGTATTCTTCGTGTGTGGGAACCAGAGCAACAAACACGCCGCCATGTCAAAATCCACCTTCCGATCGGTCACTGCATTTAGGAGTTCCCCAACCTCCGCCCAGTAAACCTCCAGCTTCGGGCAGCCCCATAACAAGTGATCTAGATCAGCCTCCAGTGCTAGGCATCTCGGACATCTCGCCTCCTGCACCTGGAAATACCTTTTAATCTTCTCCGGGGTCAGGTAGGCCCTGTGCAACACATAAAAATGGACCTGCTGAAAGCGTGCGTTCCTCGTACCCTTCCACGTGCGTTTAAGGATATGACCCCACACCGTGTCCGGAATGGGCCTACCTATGCTAAGTTCCCACTTCGATTTCAGGCCCATGAGCGGATCCAACCCCTCATGCAGCATCCTATTATGGAGGCAGGTCACTGCTTTAAAGGTACCAGCGGCCATCACGACATACTGGCAAGCCATAGTCGTTTCCGGTTCAATGAGCCCCCCTTTCCAGTGCTTCTGCATGGCCGCCACCACCGCCGCATGCAAGAGGAAGCTCCCTTCCGGCTGCCCAAACTGTTCCTGCAGCGTCTGGAAGGGGACCAACGTCCCATCAAGATACAGATCCCCCACCACCTGCAATCCCAGCTCCTCCCACTCCAGTAGCGGAGACCAATCGCCCCCATGCGGCAGCGCAGTCAACATTCCCAACGGTATCTCCGGCGCATACGGTCGGGACGCCTTCGCTCTCCTCAAACCCCGTTGCCAACACAACCTGAGTGTCTTCTCCTCCACTGTGAGGCCTCGTAACTCCAGTCTCTGCTGCATGATAATGTAAGCCAGGACATGACGTTGTATACCATGCTCTCGCTCGTGTTCTGGCCCTCTGAATACCCTAGCCACGTGCTGTGTGAGGACCTGAAGCTTCGCGGCCAAGTAGTACAACTCAAAGTCAGGGACCGCCATCCCCCCCTCAAGCATGGGTCGAAGCAAAGTGTTCAATGCCACCCTACGGCGACCGTGCCCCCAAAGAAAATCGATTATCATCGTCCGCAGGTCCTTAAAGATCCTCTGAGGGATCCAAATGGGCAGCGTGCGAAAATAGTGCAGTAGCCGCGGGAGCGCAACCATCTTCAGTAGCGCTACTCTACCCAACACCGACAAAGGGAGGGAAGCCCAAAAGGACATACAGCCTCTCAGTGCTCTTATACATCGCCCAATGTTACCCTCCAATAAGTTCGCGACCTCGTGGTAGATTCGGACTCCCAAATAAGTGAAGCAAGATGGCTCCCAGACCACCCCTATATCACGAACGGGACACGGCGCGTCTGCCCTGAGCGGAAAGACGCAAGTCTTCGTCCAGTTAACCTTGAGGCCCGACAACCGACCAAACTCGGACAGCATATCCATCGCCCCCTCCAGAGCCCGCTCCGCGTCCGCCATGTACAGCAGCAAATTGTCCGCATACAGTGATATATAGTGGGACTGCCTGCCTCCGTCGATCCCCGTGTACATGACTCCCGACCTGGCGTGCGCTGCTAATGGTTCCATCGCCAGTGCGAACAGCAGTGGGGAGAGCGAGCACCCCTGCTCGTCCCTCTACAAACCGGATAAGCCGCGGATACCAGAGTGCCCAGGCGCACCCGCGCTGTAGCCGAGGAGTACAACACCTTCGTCCATCTACGAAACCCCTCGCCAATGCCAAACTTCACTAGGACTTCATCTAAGTAGACCCACTCCAGGCTATCAAAGGCTTTCTCAATATCCACAGATAACACCGCTGGTTCGCCGCCCGCTTCTGTTGCGCCGTCCAATATCCCAATCAGACGACGAATATTAAGCGCCGTGTTCCTCGTAGGGATAAACCCCACTTGGTCCCTGTGCACCAACCTGGTCATATGCGGGGCCAACCTGGTGGCCAAAATACGGCTCAATATCTTGTAGTCCACTGTCAACATGGACAGCGGCCTATATGATCTGACATCAGATGCCTCTCTGCCGGGTTTCAACAATGGCACTATCAACGCCTCCCTCATCGATCTGGGCAGACTCCCCAGCCTGTGAGCCTCCCCATACACCACCAGTAATCTAGGCGCCAAGCTATCCACATATTTCTGGTAAAATTCGATCGGCAGGCCATCTACCCCGGGCGTTTTATTCCTCGCCATATGTTTAATGGCCGCCCTGATCTCGGCGAGCGTGATAGGTCCCCCCAAGTCCTTCGCATCGTCGTCATCCAGCACCGGAAGCTGCATTGATTCTAAGTATTCACTGATCTCCCAGGCCTCCACCCCCATTTGACTCTCATACAACTCAGTATAATAGGTCCGAAAACATTCCATCACCGCTGTCTGTGAATAAACCATCTCCCCCAGCGTATTTTTTATGCTCAAGATTGGGCAGCCTCTGAGTTCAGGGTTAGCTAGCCGGGCCAGTAACGTGCCTACCTTATCCCTCTCAGCATGTGCTTTAATGGCATATTGTCTATAATCATAACTCCGCAGCGGTTCCGTTTCGGTAGCCACCACCTCCTTGGCTTCCAGTAACCGGGCTTGTAAGTCCGGTCGGTCCGGTCTGCGCTGTTCCAGTTCCCTCAACTTCTCTTCCGCCCTAGTAAGCGCATTCAACACCGACGTTCGAGCATTCGAAAATCTACCCATGCACACTCCTCTCACCACCACTTTCATCGCGTCCCATTCAGTGGACCTACAAGTAGCTGTCCCCTCGTTCTCATCAAAGTATTGGTCTATGCCCTGTTGGACCGCGGCACTAAACACCGAGTCCTCCAAGGTGTCGGGCCGAAGCCGCCATGTTGGGGTCGCAGGTCTCGCACGCTGCCATTGTACGTGCACCAGCAAAGGATTATGATCCAAGATGGTCCTGGCCAGGTACTCCGTATGAGTAAATAACACTAGATACCAGAGGGTCTCAGAGGAAAACGCCCAGGAGTATAAAGAAGTAACCCAAATCAGCCGCACCACTAAAACAATGCAACACAGGAGATTCTCAAAGGATGAGGAAATAACCCATCAGTCACCATTCGGATCCGCCCTTCATCATTTGGGATTTTATCCGAACCACCCGTCTGAGAAAATCAGTGTCACACTCCGAGGTCAACCCGGTGGTTAGGGGGTTCCTCAAAGGGTATGAACACTAACAGTGTGGTTTACCACTCGATGGTAATGAGTGGACAAATACATGGGACTGGGGTGTGCAGTGCAGAAAAAAAGTGAGTGGAAAAAAAGAAGAAACCAAGAAAAAATAGTGTTTTAAAATTGGTTTAGAATAGGCACAAGATGATATTTATTCTGTGCGTGCCTTCAGCACCAAGATTAAAATTATGTGCGACCTAAAGCAGTCTGATTATGTAGACTGCCTGAGGTTGGGATGGTCAACATGTTTCTGCAATATACGGACTGCTACGTCCTTGCATTCATCAGGACCAAAAAACTGAACAATCTGAGCTACTGCACCATGTGAAAATAATAATAAGTGAAGTGAATAAAGGTGACACTAGGAAATGTAAAACAAGTGCTTACAGTCACCTGAATATTCTGCGTGCCCTTACAATCAGTATCGATCACTGTGGAAAGAAAAAGGGGATAGGGGTATGGGTATAACTATCAATAACTCATGGGTTTTAAAGTAAGTCCATAGTCTATGGATCAAGCTAAAACTCACACTACAGAAGTTGATCAAAACGCTCTTAATCATAGAGCCAGTTGTTTATGCTTTTGGGAAGAGATTTCATATGCCCCAAAAAAATCATGTGGTCCTTACCTTGATCTGTAAGGTAGACCGACCTCACCCCACCTGGCAGCGGCTCAGGGGAAGATGAAGCACCGCTCTAAAAAACATGTAAGCCACATGTCAATAACAGTATGCACAAGACAAACAGAACACACCTCCGTGCCAATAGCAGGTTTGCAAAATGGGACTTGCATCTCTCGTTATTAATGCTCGCATTTCTCGTTATTAGCGCTCTTCCCTTAAGTTACCAGGAAAAAACTCACTCGCAAACACGAAAATCGTGCCACAGAGGGACAATTTAGCGGAAAACGGAGGTGCTACATGGCTCAATAGTGAAAGGGCTCGCCTTACCTCTCCGTCGGTACTCCGTGGCCGGCGTCCTGGCCGACTGGGGAGGTACCGAACGGGAGGCGCGAGGCTAGTTATAACACGCGCTGCCATAGGTCGCGTAATCACGTGCTCCGCGCGGCCGCGCGACGTGATTGGTTTGAGCCAAAATGCCAAAAGTGCGCTTATTGGCTCACCTGTCTTAGGCCAGTGAATGGGTGTAACCCGACCCCAAGGACGAGAAGTAAACAATAACAAAAGCCGAAGGCATAACGAGCGAGGCAGTAGAGTAGCTGCTGGGCAGAAAACAAACAATCATAGATCGGACAAAGTCTCTAGAGGATATAATGCAACTAGGGTGTCAACAGTCCGGGTAGTTTTAATAATCAGACGGAGGCAGAAAAATGTGCTCTGCTGGATATAATGCAACCAGGGTGTCAATAGTCCGGGTAGTTTTAATAATCAGACGGAGGCAGAAAAATGTGCTCTGCTGCTCAATAGATGTATTAGAGAGTATGGTTGGAGTGATTAAGAAAACAACCAAGAAAGTAAAAAGGTATAAGAGAGAATGCATCACACACAGTGTGAAGAGTGGGGCCAGTGTGTTTACAGCAAAAAGGATTCAGCTGTTCATATTGTTATATCAATAACAATAGATCCAAGAGTTACACGTAGGCATGTTGCCTACAGTATAAACAAACAAACAAGGGAAGTTTAAGGGCCTCTATTATAACTGAGTGAGAGGATACTAATATGTGTTTTACTGACAGTGTTGTTATCTCAGTGATGATCAGTTCGCAGTAAAAAACAAGATAAAAGAAAATCTAGAGTGTGGACCAAGGAATATCATCGTTCAAACCCTCTTTATGTGTCTTGAGTTTCAGTACCCATTTCTGCTCTTTTTTCATTAGGTACTTAGCCACATCCGCTGTGTGAGTTGGAATAAATGGTTGTTCCAATACGGTCCAATGGAATTCCGTAGCTAGATGTTTTGCCTCCAGGAAATGTGCAGTCAATATAGTCGCTTGTCTAGCACAGCGGATGGTACTCTTGTGTTCCGATATCCGTATTCGGACCTTCCGTGTGGTCATGCCCACGTACTCCGTATGAGTAACCAATGTAGCCAGGGACCCACTGCACAGGACCGAGTCGATCCTAACATGTAGAGCATGGAGGGCCGAGAAGAAGGAATAGTCCCTACCACCCTGGTGTTGCTCCCGCCATACATCCAAAAGACCCCATCTTTCCTGCCAATCCTTCCTGTGTGCAGCTAGTCTACGCACTGGGGAATCGACCAGTGGAGGGTGAGACCTATCCAGAGCAACATCCGTGATCGAGTTGAAGTCCCCTCCCAGAAGCACAGGACCCGCCAGGAAAGAGGCCAGTGAGCAGGATAAGCCATCAAAAAAGCGAGCCTGGTCAACATTCGGAGCATATACACAGCACAAGACCACATCCCGGCCATATAACCTCCCCTCCACCGCCACATATCTACCCTCAGGATCCACCTGCTGATTCAACACCTGGAACGGTACCCCCGCTCGTACCCATATCAATACCCCTCTAGCAAACCCGGAATAAGTGGTTCCAAAGACCTGCCCTCACCATCTCTTTTGCAACGCAGTGCATTCCTGTTTAGTTAAATGAGTCTCCTGCAACATGGCAATCTGGACCCCCCGCCTCACCAAATAAGCATGTACTTGTGGCGTTTGACCATAGTTCGCAGTCCTCGGACATTCCATGTTAGGCATTTCAAGTTAGGTAACGTCCCCATGCCAAAGCATAACGAACCAGTTCAGGTGTAGCCATTCATTGCCCACATCGTAGCAGTTGCCCCCCCCCAAAAGAACGATAGAAAAAACTCCCCAAACCCCACTCCCCAGGACAGAGCCTACAAACCCAGTTTCAGCCCTGATCCAAACCTTAAACAAAGCACACATCCGACTAATCTGTGGTCGCCACCACAGAAGGCCTTAAGGGCCCGAGGGGGTTGGGTTATCGCCGACCCCGGGCAGGCGGAGCCCGCGCCCCGCGCCTTCCATCCCGCAGTGCCGATGCCACACCCTACCTGGCAGCCCTTCTAGCACCAACAGAACAGTTCCCTGCGAGAAATACAATGTCACAAGCCCCATACGTGAGTCAGCCATGAAAAATCTCGTCGGAAGTCTGTGGGGTGACCACCGGGCCCTTCGAGCTCTCCGCCTCCGATAATTCCTCTCCAGTCCTGCCGCCGTCCTCACCAGAGTCCGATACAACCAGGTCACTCTCTTGTTGCGACCGTGTGATGCTCGCCGTCGCTGCTAGCGCCCCTCTTTTCTCCGCGGCCATTTGAGCCTCCCGTTTCGCTCTCTGAAGCTTGTTGCGGGAGCGGATCCGTTGGGATTTCCGGACCTGAAGCGGTTTAGGCCTCTCTCGCTGACTCTTGCCAGTCCTGTCCGTGCCGGCACGATACAATTCTAACCATGACCACGCTTCATCAGGAGTTTGGAAAAATTGAGTGTTCCCATCCAGGATTACTTGCAGCTTAGCCGGGAAGAGCAATGAGTACTGGATGCCCTCCTTCCTCAGCTCCTTTTTCACCGCCAGGAAGGACGCTCTGTTCTTCTGGACCGCCTGTGTATAATCCGGGAAAATCGTGACTCGACTATTTTCCACCTCAAATGGGCCCGATGCTCGAGCTTTCTGGATTAACAGGTCCCGATCCTTATAATGGAGGAGCTTCACCACCATTGGTCTAGGGGGGCGGCCGAGCGCCGGTGGGCGTGCCCGCACCCTGTGTGCTCATTCCAACGTGAAGAAGGAGGTGAGGCCCTCCGGTGCCACCACCTTCCGGAACCAGTTCTCCATGTAGGCCACCGCATCATCCCTTTCAATTCTCTCCGGCAGGCCTACAACCCGCACGTTGTTCCGCCGATTACGGCTTTCAGCATCCTCCGCACGTCTCTACAGCGTGTCCAAACGGTTGAGGATGTCCGTAATCTTATGTTCCGCGGTCACCACCGCCGATTTCAGGTCTAGAAGCAGCTGCTCATGGTCCTTTACTTTGTCCGCCAGCTTGGCATGATCCGCCATCAGGAGACCCAGCCCTGTGGTGACCTGCGCAATGTCCTGCTGCAATGCCTCCTTGGTCGAGGTGATGGCCTCCAAGATAGTATCCAGGCGGCGGTTCAGTCTCTGCTCCTGGTCCATCATCAGCGGGGAGGCCTCATCGACCTGGGATAGCGCGGTCGAGTCCTCCCGGTCCTGCTCCGTAATGGCTGCTTCTCCCGCAGCCGCCATCTTAGGCCTCTGTCGTCATCGCACGGACACGCCCGATCTTCACCAGTGCCCGGTAACCCCTGCCCGGGGGACTTGCGCACCAGCAGTTATTGTGGTAGAGTACCTCTTCGGTGCCGGCAGCTCAAAGAACCAGGAGTACCGGGGCCGCCCGCTCCACTGTTGTCAGGACCTGGGGGAGGGGGGATGGGGGATGAATAAACGAGTGCGTACAACTAGTACACCAGTCCAACGCTGGCCCCCAAGCCCCCAGTTGCCCCACAGGTCTTTGCCAGCACGTCCCCGCAACTCCAATCTCGCCGAAGGTGGGCCACCCTGTAGGCCGACGCCAATCCTCCTCAGTTTCGGTTCAGAGACCATCGACCCTCTCCGCCGCCATTTTCTTCGCACTCCGGGCAACACCTCGGGCGTCGTCTCTCAAGGTCTCAGTGACACTAGCGATCCCCCAAGAGCTCTCAGCCGCACTCCAGTGGTTCTCCAACACCCCGCAGGCCAGTTGTGCCGATCAGGGGTCTTCCCGGGTGTCGTTTTCAGGAGAAATAGCGGGACCCTGCGCGGAACTGCAAGCTCACGCCGCCATCCCGATCGGCGTCCAAGCCACGCCCCGTGCAAGACTAATACATATCAAACACTTACATAAATACGTAATGACGGGCACTTATTTGCAATATCAACTGTGGTAATAATAGGCAATTAGGGCAAACAATTTGTTCCTGGTCCTAATAGACTTTATACAGTTGTAACTTAATAACAATGCGTCGACGTTTCGACCCTATGGGGCGATGCCCTGTTTCGTGCGCATCAAAAGCAGGTCTTCATTGTGAGAAGTTGGCCTGATATATGATGCTCACTGGTTCTAGTGATCACCTTGTATCAGTCCAAACAACCCTTATGGTGATTGGTTGTAAGTCAACCTTATAGACCAGCTATCCTAATGGTAGCATGGACAAAGCAGTCTTAGGCTAAACTCTTTTGGCATGTGAAGCCAGCTGTTTTACCACATATAACCCCTTGAATACCAGATGAAAGGACACCACACAGGTTGTTATAAAAATAAACAATATATTTATTACTAACAAACACCTCTGAAATCTTTATGAGATCAGAGGGCTAAGCACATAACAAAACTCTTAAGAAAAATACAGTAAGTCGCACAAATTACAATGGTGCCCTAGGGGCACGACAAACCATATACTAAGTAAATGGTATAAGTAAATCGATAGAAGAAATGAGGATGCCCAGAGGCTGTAGAATTGCTGGGGCTACACTACCCTAACCTTAGGTAAGGAGCAGGAGGCCCACGGGACGCGTGTGCAGTGTTAGAACACACACGCGGGTTTCAATGCAAAGTCAATGGGCATGAACAAATTACGAAAAAGGTAAGTAAAGACAGTTCCGACTGGTTGAGACCGAAACTACAGGATACCTGGACGCTAGGAGAGTCAATCTACCTATGAGCACCTAAATGCCCTCGTTACCTCACCCACGGGCTGCGGGTGCGTAGGTGTGAAAGTGTGTCGGGTTTCCGGGTTGCAATCAATGGAGCCTTGGAGAAAGATGCTGCAGGCGACCAGGAGGAAGATGTCCAGAGTGATCCAAGGGTGGATCAAGGAAGATGGAGACCTGAAAGCAGAGGGGACAAAGTTCACAGTCACTAGCCAGTGACTGGAGTGGAACCAGGAAGGGACTAGATGCTGTTGTCGCGATCAGGTGAAGAGTGGACGCTTGACTCTGCAGCCACGTGAACCAGGAGGTGTCTTCGATGACCAGGATGGAGGCACGAGCTGTCCCACGCAGGCTCTCTCTGTCGGCGGTGTCTGTTCCGGAATCGAAGTCAACAGGCCTTGGCAAAGGCAACCCACGCGGTGGATGAAGATGGCGTCTGGTGCGGACCAGGAGGGTCCGGGGTGCTTCTCTTTTGGAAGGAAGCAAGGGCCAGTCTGGAGCAACCAGACCAGCAGTGTAGATTTCAAGGTTTGTCCTCTACGAGGCCACTAGCCAGCCGGCAAGTGACCAGACAACCCGTCGAGCAGCAATCAAGCAAAAGGGCCCCACGCAGATCTCGTGGATGCTGGAGGGCTGGTCTTCGGTGCAGGAGCTGCTCGGGCTGGGGCTTCTCAATCCCCAAAGCACTTACTCAAGGATACCTCAGAAGTCGTGCTGGAAGCGAAGTGCAGTTTCTCCAAGATGGCCGGTCCCACGGGTCTCGTCGCACCAACGGGTCTCAGCTGTGCTGCAGATGTGGGTAGAGGTCGGAGAGGTCTGGAAGTCCGGGTCTCGTCGGGCTCTGAAGTCTGGTTCCACCAGGAAGGACGACAAAGTGAACCACTAGGACGCTTGATGGTGCCTGCAGATGCAGGGTGGTCACTCCTTGGCCACAAGGGAGATTTTCTTCAGTCTTCTGTGGAGCAGAACGTCGAAGACCAGAGTTTCTTCTTTGTAGTTTCAATTCAGGATAATCTAATTTGGAATGGGACCAGCTCCTACCTTTATTCTGCTAAAGGGGGCTGTACCAGTGACTAGGTCCCTCCCATGGGTGGGACCAGGAAGGGGGAGTGGTTACACCCCCTATCCTTTGTCCGGTTTCGAGCCAGAGCTGGGGCTGGAGTGCCCCAGCAATTGGTTTGAACCGGGGTATGCACAGGGACACCTTGTGTGCCCCAGGCATGTCTCATTCCTTTCAGCCCTGCGTATCTGGATACACTGTGAGGTAGTGTGGCTCACTGGTTAGAGGCGGCAGAGCCGAGAGCAGAGGACGGCCCGGGACCAGGGTTCGATTCCCGGTGCGGCAGGTTTCTGGACTAGGGTCAGAGTACTCGATAATTCTCTCGCCTCGGTGCCCACTCTGATCAGCGATCACACTCGGCAACTCTGGGCATTAGCTTGCCTCATCCTCACTAACGGCCCCACCAGACCGCCGGGGATGCCTGGTCTCACCCTGGAGATACCCATTAAGGGACCATCTCTCAGGGAAGCCAGGAAGGGTTTCGCAGCGGTCGAAGCGCCTTGGGACCCTCCGGGTAAGTAGTGCGCTATATAAATGCCTATACATACATATACATACATACATACATACAAAGTCCTGTCTGGGGTGGTGCTGGCACCTCCCCAGGCAGGAAACCCTTTGTCCAGGCCTCCGTTGCTGGAAGGACTCCCAGCAGCAGGAGGTCAGACTTGTGTCTGTGGCAGCAGCATTCATTTTGTGATGCTGAGGCTCGGGTTAACTTTAACCGGGGTTCTAGTTACATACATGTCTTATCCCTCTAGAAGGGTGGAATGCTACCCCCGTCACCAGAACTGGTGAGGGGGTAGTATTCCAAAGCGTATGACACCTTACACGACATGTTTTGATAATGCTATGCCAAAGTTAGCAATAACCGCGAGGATTATAATGCACTTAAGAGTATATGGTATAGCGTTATAATGGAACAGCTATAAGGACATGGTTCCGAAAGCTGCAGACAGGCTCAGCTCATGCTAGAGCACCATCTCACTTAATTCCAAGCACTCTGCCTTCAGGATTGATAAGGACTGCCATAGGAGTGACTTATAGGAGTATATGTGTCCATTTTGGGGTTAGATATAGGTATACTATATCTACAGCAAAGGGTGATTACACCACCTTGCCCCAGCTGTGTTACCAGCCAGTTGTGTCTGTTTAGATGGCCAGCCAGGGGTGGCATAATACATGCTGCAGCCCCTGGTAGGCCTTGGGTACATTTATGCCCTGGGTACCTATGGTACACTGTACAAGGACTTACAAGAGTGACCCAATACCAATTGGTAAATGCACCTAAAGTACATGTGTGTCAATTTAGAGAGAGAACAGCTAGGCTGTGGGTCTGATTAGCAGGCCCACAGCCAGGGAAAGTCGAAAACCAGTGAAGCAAAAAGCAAAAATCTGGGGTGACCATAGGATTGCAGACCCTACTCTCCTACACACACCCACTGATTGACCGCTTTGAATCCTGTCCCTGCAGTGCCCCGGGCCTCTGATCACGCGAGGCCGGGGCTTGCGGCCTGCTGACTGGTGGAAGGAGGCGGGGCCTGGGCCGGACGGCCGTCGGAGATCGGCGCGGACTGTTCCTGCGGTGGGCCCGCTGGGGTATCTGAGCCAGCTGCTATCAGGCGCCCTGCTTGCTGTGGGGCTTTGAGGAGTCTGTGGTGTGCCGGCGGAGACCCGCGCTGCTCCAGTCGCGGGAGCAGCGGCCCCGCCCTCCGGCCTGAACTCCTGGGCCCTCTTACCCTGGGACACAGCTGAGTTGCCGGAGATGCCCCCGACCTGGTGTGGGTTTCGGCGGCTGAGGGGAGCTGATCAGGCTGGGAGCGGCCTCCTACTCTACGTCGGGCGGCGGCCCAAAACTGCGTGAGACCCCGGACTGCGGCTTGTGCCATTCGTGCGACGGAGCCCCGCCCTCGGGTGAGTGAGGCTCTGTGATCCTGCGGCAGGTGTTGGCGGCCCGGAGGGGGAGCCGTAGTCATTGTGCGGCTGTTGGGTGCCTGATCTCTGCGCCCCGTGCGCCCCCCGGCTCAGGGGGGGGAGGGCAGCTGAAGAGGAGCGCGTGCTGCCCAGCATACCAGGCGTTCCAGGATCTGCGCTCCCTGCACTACGCCGGTGGCCTGTGGCATTTGGCGCCCGGCCTTGTCACGTGGTATAGGGGGCTCTTTTCTTTTGAGGTGCCATCAAGGTTCTAGCCTTACTCCTGGTGTCGTGGTGGCTGGTGGAGTCGCGGGGGACCAGAGAGCCCCGCGGGCGTCGCACTCCTGCGGTTCTTGTGCATTGGGGGAGACAGCCATCCTGCACTGCCTGCCCTGTATATCGGACGGAGGGCTTGCCTGGATCGTGCCCCTGTCTGTGGACTGGGTGGTTGCTCTGGGGTTGCTTTGCCCTGGTGGTGGATCTGCGAAGTAGAAGGGCCCTGACAGTTCAGGGCTTGCCCGTTGCTAGCGGACGTGAGGGACAACGCATTGAGCACCTCGGAACGCGATCCTTGAGGTGCTTGAGCTTGTGTTCTGGGATCCTCTCCAGTCGGATCTTCCAGGTCTGAGTTACTGCCCACGGACGCTCCTGCTTAGGATCACTGTGAGCCCCAGCGATTCCGTGCGGGCCGCTCCAGGACCGATGCGCAAGGACAGGATGTCCAAGTCCATGCAGTCCAACACCATTACGCAATACACCACCCCGAGACTCCCCTCTCAACGTCTTACGAGACAGTCAGGCCAGGACGGGGGGGGCAGATGCCCCTGGGGAGCCCACCCGAGCGGAGCTGCTGAAGGCGATATATGGTTTCCACTATGCACTGGAGCGCCAAATAGAGACAGTGTCCATAGATGTCAATCTGCTGCGGACCGACCTGCGCAAGGTGGCGGACAAGGTGACCGAGGCGGAGGGTAACATCGAATCGCTGCAAGGTGAGTTGGCCTCCCTTAGGAAGACTGTCTCCCAACTTATGGCCATGACGGGAGCCCTGGAGCGGCGAGCTGAGGATGCGGAGGGACGGGCGCGTCGCAGTAACATTCGAGTCATTGAGGCAGGGAATGCAGAACACTTCCTTGAGGGTTGGATTCGTAATCAACTTTGCCCGAGGGGGGTCTGTCGGACTTCTTAGCCATTGAAAGGGCCCACCGGGCGCTGGTCCCACTGCCGCGGCCGGGTGCACCTCCGAGAGCACTAATCGCGAAGATACTGAATTACCGCGACAGGGATTGTATCCTGCGAACCGCAAGGGAATCACCGAACCTCACATTCGAAAAAAGCAAGATCTCCATTTATCCGGACTACACCCAGCAAGTCCAGGAGCAGCGGAAGTCCTTTCTGGGTGTTAAGCAGAAACTCAGGGAGATGCATTTGCAGTACATGCTCCTCTATCCGGCCAAACTTAAGGTCCTGTCACAGGGAAAGACTCACTTCTTCGAGACCCCGGCGGAAGTATGGGACCGGCTGGAGATCCGGGAAGACGATCTTCCCCCGGGAGAGCGTGGGGTTCCCAGGGGGAAATGGGGAACCCCACCATCCAGGAGGCACAACAGCAGACGTAGACGTCGCTCTGCAGCGGCGGATAGCCAGGAACGCGGCAGGGTACTGGTCGGTGAGGATGGTGCCTTACACTTGGAGCCGGTGGTGGCGGCGGACGACCCGGGGGCCTCGCTCCCTCTTGGACACCCTGACATCCAATCAATCAATCAATCAATCAATCCGTGATTTGTATAACACGCTACTCACCCCAAAGGGTCTCAAGGCGCTGGGGGGAGGGGTTGGTTACTGCTCGAAAAGGCAGGTCTTGAGTTGCTTCCTGAAGGAGAGGTGGTCCTGGGTCAGCCGTAGGTGAATGGGGAGGGAGTTCCATGTCTTGGCCGCCAGGTAGGAGAAGGATCTTCCTCCCGCGGTGGCTCTGCGAATGTGTGGTACGGCGGCGAGGGCGAGGCAGGCCAATCGTAGCTGGCGGGTGGGTGTGTAGAAGGTGAGACGGTTGTTGAGGTACTTCGGGCCCATGTCGTGGAGAGCCTTGTGTGCGTGGGTGAGGAGTCTGAACGTGATCCTCTTGTTGACGGGGAGCCAGTGCAGGTCTCTCAGGTGGGTGGAGATGTGGCTGTGGCGAGGGATGTCCAGGATGAGTCGTGCGGAGGCGTTCTGTATGGGCTGGAGTCTTTTCTGTACTTTGGCAGTGGTTCCCGCGTAGAGGGTGTTTCCGTAGTCCAGTCGGCTGGTGACGAGTACCTGGGTGACTGTCTTCCTGGTTTCGGTGGGGATCCATCGGAAGATCTTACGGAGCATGCACAGGGTGTTGAAGCACGATGATGATACGGCGTTGACTTGTCTGGACATCGAGGGGGAGGAGTCCAGGATGAAGCCTAGGTTACGTGTGTGGTCGGTTGGCTTGGGGGTGGTGCCCAGGACAGGGGACCACCTGGAGTCGTCCCAGGCAGCGGGCGATGATCCCAGGATGAGGACTTCCGTCTTGTCGGAGTTCAGTTTCAGGCGGCTGGTCTTCATCCACTCGGCAACGTCTTTCATCCGTTCATGAAGGCTGGCTCTGGCGGTGGCGGGGTCGTTGGTGAGGGAGAGGATCAGCTGGGTGTCGTCGGCGTAGGAGATGATGTTGAGGTTGTGTTGGCGTGCGATGGCTGCAAGGGGGCTCATGTAGACGTTGAAGAGGGTGGGGCTGAGTGAGGATCCTTGTGGTACGCCGCAGATGACTTCGGTGGCCTCGGATTTGAACGGGGAGAGGCGGACTCTCTGGGTTCTTCCGACGAGGAACAAGATGATCCACTCCAGAGCCTTCCCTTGGATTCCGATGTTGCTGAGGTGCTGTACGAGGGTTCGGTGGCAGACCGCGTCGAACGCCGCCGATAGGTCCAGGAGGATGAGGGCCGCTGTTTCCCCGTTGTCGAACAGGGATCTGATGTCGTCGGTGGCTGCGATGAGGGCGGTCTCGGTGCTGTGGTTGGCTCGGAAGCCAGACTGCGAAGGATCGAGGGATCTGTTTGTCTCGAGGAAGGTGGCGAGCTGTTTGTTGACGATCTTCTTGATGACTTTGGCAGGAAAAGGGAGGAGCGAGATGGGGCGGAGGTTCTTGAGGTCGGTGGGGTCTGCTGTTGGTTTCTTCAGGAGGGCGCTGAGCTCGGCGTGCTTCCAGCTCTCCGGGAAGGTGGTGGTGTTGAAGGAGATGTTGATGATGTCCTGGAATTTGGGGTGCAATGATGGAGTCGGCTTTGTTGAAGACGTGGTGGGGGCAGGGGTCGGTTGGTGATCCGGAGTGGATGGTGTTCATCGTGCGGGTGGTGTCTTCGGTGCTGACCGGGGTCCAGTTGCAGAGGGTGGTGGCGGGGGCTTTGGTTCGGTGGATGGGTGCGTGGTCTGTGCGCCGAAGCTGTTGTGTATGTCGGCGATCTTGCGGTGGAAGAAGGTGGCGAGTGAGTCGCAGAGGTCTTGCGAGGGTGTGATGTCGTTGTTTCCGGTGTTGGGGTTGGAGAACTCTTTGACGATGCTGAAGAGTTCCTTGCTGTTGTGGGTGTTGTTGTCCAGTCGTTCTTTGAATGTTGTCCTTTTGGTGGTGCGGATCAGCTGGTGGTGTTCGCGGGTGGCGTTCTTGAGGGCAGTAATGTTTTCTGTGGTCTGGTCGTGGCGCCAGGCTATCTCGAGGGTGCGGCAATTTTTCTTGGATGTTTTGAGTTCGTCGGTGAACCAGGAGGCTTTCTTGCTGCCGGGTCTGCTGGGGGGGTTCTTCAGTGGTGCGAGGTCGTCGGCGCAGTTGGTGAGCCACTGTGTGAAGGTGCGGGCTGCTTCGTTGGGGTCCGTTGCGCTGTTGGGAGGTTTCAGGCTAAGGGCGCTGGTGAGCTGGTCGGCGGTGATCTTGCTCCAGCTCCTGCGAGGAACCTGTTGCGGGTGGTGGTGGGTCGTTGTTCTTTTGAAGCTGAAGTGGACGCAGCTGTGATCCGTCCAGTGAAGTCCGGTGGAGTGGCTGAAGGAGATGTGCTTGCTGGAGGAGAAGATGGGGTCAAGCGTGTGGCGGGCGTAGTGGGTGGGGGTGTTTACCAGTTGCTTGAGTCCGAGGTTGGTGAGGTTGTCCAGCAGGGTGGTGGTGTTGGTGTCGTTGTTTTTCTCCAGGTGGAAGTTGAGGTCCCCTAGGAGGATGTAGTCAGCGGAGGGGAGGGCGTGCGGGCTGATGAAGTCCGCGATGTCTTCGCTGAATTGGGTGCGTGGTCCAGGGGGTCTGTAGATGAGGATGCCTCTGAGGGTAGTCCTGGGGTCGGTGTGTATCTGGAAGTGGAGGTGCTCGGCGGCGGTGAAGGTGTGGTCGGAGTTTGTCGTGATGCGGATGGTGTGCCTATGGACTATGGCGATACCTCCTCCGGTCTAGTTGACGCGGTCCCTCCGGGTGATCTTGTATCCGTCCGGGATGGCTACGGCGATGTCGGGCGCTGAGGAGGCGTTAATCCAGGTTTCCATGAGGAAGGCGACGTCTGGTGTTGTTGTGTCGAGCAGGTTCCAGAGTTCAACGGCGTGTCTGTGGACGGAGCGGGTGTTGAGGAGGATGCACTTGAGGTGGTTTTGCTGGTGCCTGGCCTTTTGGGCGTGGTGCAGGTCCGGAGGCAGGTGAACTTGCAGGCTTGGCAGCTGAAGGGTCCATGGGTGCGTTTCGGGGTGGCTCGGTAGCAGGCAGGGTTCCGGTCTGGTTTGACTGCGTGGAGGGTGGCGGCGTCGTGGGACCGTCATGTGGGCTGGCAACGTCGGGGGCCAGGGGTCCTGGCGCTGGGTGCGGGCCAGGCGTGGACAGGCGCAGACGGGCTTGCCTTTGGCGCGCCTTCGGCACACAATCGGCGCTCCCGCTGTGCGTGAATGCTGCGCGTACACGAGTGCTCCATATGAGGCGAAATGGGAGGGAGGAGCAGCTGGGAGGCGGGAGCGGGGCGGACAATGGGGTAACAGAAAAAAAGGGGGCGGGCCACGAGGGGGCAGCGGCGGGAAGCGAGGAGCGGGGAGGGGGCACACTAGGGGTAGCGGTATTTACGAGGCAAAAAAAGACAAATGCAGAGTCAAGAAGGCACAAAAGACAGTAACAGAATTGAACTGGCACAAAAAAAGACAGTTACAAAATCACGAAGTGCAGATGGGAAATGCACACAATGAGGGCAACAGCGGGGCAGAAGAGAGCGAGCAGCAGCAGGGGCACCAAGTCCAGGGACGAGCCTGTGGCGCTGGGTGGAGACGCGCTGCAGCTGGCGAGCCGCACGGCGTGGGGGGGACATCCTGGTCCCGGACACCCTTCTGGGCGTGACAGAGGACGTACTGCTTACGGCTCCGGTGGTCCCAGAAACTGCGGAGAGCGGACCTCCATAGACTGAAACTCTTTCATGAGAGACTTCAGATTTCAGTGAACGGCATATTTGACTGGATGAATGGGATCTTTGGTTTTGGCTCGGCCAGACAGAATGGTATGGGCTCTCCGGAACGGCTCTCCCGAGGAGGGTGGGGGGGGGAGGTTGGGGGGGGGGACTTTGCCCATGGTTGGGAGCTATGCATGTGGCGGGTGAGGTAATAGAAATTTCCAGGTAACCAATGTGTCCCCCACTCGCACCCTATCCATGCACCCATGTTCCTTGTCTTGTGTAACTTCTTTTCTGTTCATGCTAGAGAGACGCAAATACATTTGCGTTCAACGTTAATATGTCAGCTATCCAGCCATGCATAAATATCCTGTTAATTAGGCTTCTAGGCCTATGGTGCCAACGTCTTTACATGGTGCACTTTCACGTTTTCCTGCCACGTTTTCCTGGCCCAGTCGAGTCAGGCCCCTAAACGAGGCTCCGAGTTCTTTTCTCCCTCTGAATGCTGCCGTTAGGTATGCATCCCTGACCTCTGCCTTACTTCCTGCCTCAGACGAGCGGTGCCCGGCTCGGCCTGGTTCGCTTGCCAAGATGATGTTTTACCTACAAGTTATCTGCTCAGCCTCCTCGAACACATTCCAGTCTAGTGAAATAGGTAAACATATTCCCGGCTGCAGAGCAAAGGGCCCTGCCTTCCTGTCTCCATGCAAGTAATTTACTGCTCCCGTTACCATGGTAGGCCCATGGCCCCCGCACTCTACATGAAGATCCGTATGCACGCACTAGCATTCAGTGTTGAACGGCCCCTGCCCGAGAGACCTTTTACTCCAGACACTACATCCTCAAAACATACGATATCAGATATGCTATAGGTACAGGTTGTTTTGACACTCCAGACATTAGTCTCCTCTACTCGTGCAAAAGTCAAAGCCCCCAGTTCTCCCCGGTTACACGTCATGCCCAGCTGCGCGCGCATATAGGTCATAAGTTTCTGCTGACTCTGCAAACTTTCTCTATGCATCCACCCACTTGTGACGTTTTATGTGACGATTCTCTGACATGTCCAGTGCACGCCCATGTGTACGCCTTCTTACACGCCTCCTGTTACGCACATGTGTTCTTATCACCTCTCTTTACACCTGTTACGCCTACTGTATTCACTTCCATGTATACTGTTTTACTATATATATTGTGTGATGCTAATAAAATGTTGAATGTCCCTTCCTGAACCTGAGTGGTGATGGAACCCGATGTCCCATGCTTCGAAGCATTATATTAAAGCCCGTATGACTCAGATACCACGGACTCTGCCTCTCATTTGAGCTATCCTTATGACTTGAAATTATATGGCAAAAACAGATACGGTAAACTTTATTTACCACATAATTTGGCGCCCGAATAGGGACCCCCCCCTTCCCCACTCGCCGGTAATGTCCCGCAGGCCTTGACCCCTTCTACAGCCGCGACGGAACCAGTGCACTTCTGCGGGTTTTCCTGCTATTCTCCCTCGGGCCTACGGAGGAGACGGTGACTGCGACCCAGCATCCAGACGAGGCGGTGAGGAATGCGGAGGATCCCGACCAGAGCCCCTAGTCGAGAGAGCAAGGTCCGAGGTATTCAGAGGCCCACCTGTTCTGAAGCGCATGCGGCGTAGTAGCAGCCAGGTGTTGTAGCAGTCCAGTCCAGTCCAGTTTCCGAGGCCTTCAGTTTCTTGCTTCCCGGTGAGTACCGTTGTTGGGAACGCATCTAGACGGGTTCATTAATTTGTGCCCGGTCAAGACAGGTCTGGGTACACAGGCCTGGTCCAGACGTGTTCACTTAGGTGAATACGGTCCGACGTGTCTCTTTATGGGACCGGTATTGTCTGTACTGTTTAGCAGTGCATCTAGTAAGCCAGTAATTCAGTAATTCAGTGATTTAGTATTCTAGTGTTGCAACTCGAGATTTCAGTGCTGATGTGTTTTCTATGCATCAGGTAAAACGTTTTTATGTGGTTTTAATGTTGTGGTATGAATGACTGTTTTGCTATTCATTACTGTGTTTTACTGTGTCCACGTTTAAAGTAATCCGACCATGCCACTGTTTTCGAAGTTACGTCAGATAGGAACCAGGAAAGGGATATTAGAAGAAGCAGTTCCTGTCCCACCTAGGGACACTCCTGGACATTTTATGTATAATAAGCATGGCTTAGATGCCATACTGTATCTAGATTTATGGGCAGACTACACTAAGGGTCTGGAAGAGAAGTATAGATGGCCTGTCTCAGGGACATGGGATGCTGATTGCATCATGAGAGTAGAAGAAGCGTTATGGAAAAAGAAAGCCAGACAATCCCAGAAAGATGCCATAGAATTATGGCGTAAAGAAGCGCATAGAAGAACAGAAAAAGAACTCAGAAAAGCCGAAAGAAGTAGAGAAGAATCTGAAAAAGCTAGAGAAAAAGAGTTACTAGAAGAAGGAGAACGAGTCAGAATAGAACAACAAGACAGACAGAGAAATGCTCTTATTACAGGACTGTATCCAGTACTTGCCGAGAGCCTGCCTAAGGCGACCCCGGAAGCACCCTGTAACCTGCCACCACCATTGGTCCCGACTAAAATCCGTCATAAACAAACCGCAGCAGATATTTTCCTTTCTTCCTATTTAGATGATGTTGCTCCAGCATATACTAACGTACCCGTACCACCCGTAAATAATGCACAGCAGCCTGCTCCGTCTGTTCAACTCACTGTTCAAGCCACGACCCCTCCACGCTCCCAAGTCACACTTCCCCTACAGCTACTGCTACTGTTACTCTCCCACCTACTATTGGTCCTCTTAATCCTTTCGCGACAGATGTGACCCAGAGTCCGTCTCCAGTACATATGCCACCTCTTCCCACAGCTTCAGTCCAGTCAGTTCACGCCCAGGCTTCCACTACAGGAGGCGCAGCAGGAGGTCATCTTCGCACCCCGCCACAAGTTAAACGAACGACGCTTAGAGAATTAGCATTACAGTGTACCCCTAGAGCAGCTACATTCGAAACCCTTAGACAATACATTACGAATTGTAGATATGACCCAGTACCTGGTAAGGGGGACATGATGTTATCTTCGCTACGTCTACGACGCGTCACAGATTATTTGATTCTGTTACCAGAAATGACTAACCATCTAGACAATATATATCACTTTATAAGAACAGGGGAGAGACCAGAATGCATTCGCGAGGCCATGGCACATCAAAAGGTCGAGACACAAAGTATGATTTTACGATTTCTGATTAATTGTTTGATAAGGGAACGAGATCGACCAGGTACAAGCCAAGAAGAGAAGGACATGTTGATACATTGGAGTAATAACATAGCTGATGGTAAACATGATAAGCAAAATTGCATAGATTCTATGTACAGAAAGATCCGTAAAGAGATAGTGAAAATACACGAAAAAGAGAAAGAAGCTAGGGGAGCTGAGAAAGAGAGTGAAACCGAAGAAGAAGAGATAGATAGTCCTGAAGAAGAAACGCCAGGAACAATAGCGTACGTAGGTAGAGTGAAACTTCCCAAACAGTATTCTTTTGATAGACCTTTTGACAGACCCATTCGCCTAGAAAACAAGAAACGTTTCCTTTCTCCCATACCAGAACAATGTTCTCTTGAACATGTATTCCAAGCCACTGATAAATTACTGAAAGAAAGAATAGGTTACCATGAACTTAGTACAATGCGAGATCAGGAATTAGCACGGTCAGCAGTCCAATAGCATATATAAAGATGATTCAGTAGCACAAACGTTTTTGACCCTTTCCCCAGACGAACAGCGACTTGCTGGTATGTACATGATCCAGCATCTCATTTCACTATATGAGAGTCAGCATTCTGATCCAGGTCCCCTATATAATATATTGGAAGAATGACTGCTAAAAAGATGGAGAGGCCTAGGTACCGATTTAATTAATATCATTCTAGAACAACGACACAAATACAGAACTTTCTTGACTCCACACTTCGTTTCTGTTCCACCCCCAGTAAGACAACCGTTTCATATGGATAGACAGAATCCCTTACGAGAAGTGCACCCCGTCCAGGCCGCAGGGGGTGCGCTTCAGCGAGTATTCGTATACACACCCCTAAGCAAAATGGAACTACTAGAAATGAAGAAAATAGTGCCCTGTCATGATAAAGATCCGGCAGGTTTTCACCGTGAAATAAAAGACATGTTACTAATGGGGGATTATTATACATATTCCGACATTCTGAAAATGTTAAAGGTATTGTTGCCGGCTGGTATCTACGAAAAACTGAAAGAGAAAGAATGGGAGGTGGGAGATAAAAAGATTAATTGGGCTGAATTAGAGGACGAAGAAAATGGACGTACCCCAGGTTTAGGTCTTGGGGAAAAAGCTAAAGCATTACCAGGATTATTAGTACAGGTTTTGCCGAGTTTATTGACAATTAAAAAGGAAGACTGGGATGCAATCTCAGCCTGCAAACAGAAACAAGACGAAGACACTAGTGATTTTTATTCTAGATTTGAAAAATGTTTCATTATAAATAGTGGCCTGAAAACAAGTAGCGAATCATATCCACATCTTTTTGTAACCAAATTAGTCGAGAATTCCTTACCACAAGTTAAAAATAGAGTACTGAAAGTCGAGAGCACATGGCAAGCAAATACCCCTTCCCAGATGTTACAAATGTTACAGTATCACCAGAACAGAATTAGAGAGGAACATGATCATGAACAGAGACGTATGAGAGACACGAAAATGAAAGTACTAGTTGCCCAATCTGTTCCAGCTGACGGTCATAAAAAGGGTACAGCACCGCCAGGTCAATCTGCAGCTCCCGTTAAAGGGAACTGCAACTATTGTAAGCAGCCAGGACATTACATAAATGAGTGTTTGGTTTTGAAACACAATATTGCTTCAGGCAAAACGAAAGAGAGACCACGTCCACCTAGATCAGAACACGTTCCACAGAATATTCCACAGAACACGCAACCTCCACAGCAAGCACAACAGACAGTAGCTGTGCCCCAACCCCAGCCTATTGCTGCCACGCAACATGTCACACAGCAAATGTACCAGTATGCACAGTCAGATTATCCCGACTATCAGCAGTACACATGAAACAGCCTAGAGAGGGAGGTTGGCTTGCCCCTCATCGAGGTTCCTGTAGATCAAGATGGTCCCTATGTACATAGTCAGGTATTAGGGAAAGACATAAAATTTTTGATTGACACAGGGGCGAGCAGAACTACCATTAGTCATGACGAGGTTCCAGGGGCACCCCTCTCAGGCTCACAGAATGTTTCCCTGGGTTTTTCAGGAAAGCCTATTGTTAATGAAGTGTCAAAGCCAGTTTCCCTTGAAATTGGTCCATTGTCCCGTACTACAGACTTGTTACTTACGAAAGCATGTCCTGAGAATCTGCTTGGTATTAAAACGTTGAAAGCACTAGGTGCTGTAATATGTTGTTCTCCGGAAGGAGTAAGATTGTTCCTACGTGACTTTAAGGGCCATTATGTGTTGCGAGACTTTGATCCAAGATTGCAGAATGTACCAAAACATTTATGGGCACAAGGTCCAACTGATGTAGGTTGTATGCACATTACACCGTATCGTGTCACTCTCAAGCAAGGAGTTGTACTGCCCCGAATCCGACAATACAAACTGCCACCCGAGGCTGTAACAGCCTTACTGAAAATTATTGACGAACTCATAGCCCAAGGAGTAGTTATTGAAACTGACTCCAATGTATGTAATTCCCCGATCATTCCGATTCTTAAACGAACTGACCCAAATGCACCACCAGTCTACCGATTGGTGATTGATCTTCGTGAATTGAATAAATGCATTGTTCCACAGTACCCGGTAGTGCCAGACATTTCTTCTCTTTTGACGGCTATTGATTCCGAAGCAGCGTTCTTTACTGTAATCGATCTCAAGAACCCTTTCTTTAGTGTCCCCATTCATCCTGAAAGCCAGTATTTGTTCGGATTCTCTTTAAATGGCCGAAGTTTCAAATTTGCACATGCACCTCAAGGGTTCACGGAAAGTCCTAGCATCTATAGTCAAGCGCTGAAGAGACAACTGGACAGTATCCACATGCCTGCTGACACTCTCTGCTCCAGTACGTCGATGATCTATTGATCACAGCACGGACCGAACGTGACTGTGAGCGTGCGTCACTGACTGTCTTGCATTTCTTGTCCGAAAAGGGGCATAAAGTGTCCCCTTCGAAGCTACAATTCTGTGCCCAGCAAGTGGTATATCTTGGGCACTTGCTGTCCAAATGGGGGAGACAGCTGACACCAGACCGCATTCAGTTAATCGCACATCTGCCACAACCCAAGACACAAAAGGAGGTACGGGCCTTTATTGGCCTCACTTCTTACTGCAGACAATGGATCCCTCAGTATGCCTATCTAGCTAAACCACTCATACAGTTGACAACACAGAAGGCAGCGACTTCGACTGTCCTCCCTTGGACTCAGGAACATACACAAGCTTTTGACGAATTAAAGAAAGCCTTATGTCAAGCACCAGTTTTAGCGACACCATGTTACAGAAAACCCTTTACACTTTTTGTTACTGAACGCGATGGCACCGCATTATCTGTACTCACACTAGATCAAGCAGGACACCATAAGCCTTGCGCTTATTTTTCTAGTACATTGGATCCAGTGGCCCAGGCTCTGCCTGCGTGCCTCAAATCAGTTGCAGCGACAGCTCTAGCAATCAGACAAAGCGATTCCATAGTGTTAGGACATCCCCTGACAGTACAAGTTCCACACTCTGTGGAAGTTCTTCTGAACCGAACCCAGACTCAACACTTGACTATAGCAAGACTGACAGGATATGAATTGACATTGTTTCAGCCACACATAGACATCAGACGATGCAACACATTAAACCCTGCCACATTGTTACCCTCGAGCACAACTGATCCAACACCACATGATTGCGTAGAAGTCATCAATACTGTAACGAAGCCCAGACAAGACTTGACAGACATTGCATTACCTGACCCCGACCTGACATTTTACGTGGATGGTTCATGTATGAGAACAAACACAGGAGAGTTAGTGGCCGCCTATGCAGTGACCACTGAAACTGAAGTCATAGAAACACATCGTATTGACACCTTGTCTGCTCAAGCAGCAGAACTCATCGCTCTGACCCAAGCCTGTATACTAGTGAAGAACAAGAAAGTAAACATATACACAGATTCACAGTATGCATTCGGAGTCGTTCACGACTTCGGTATCCTCTGGCAAGAGAGAGGTTTCTTAACTTCTCACGGCGCCAAGATACAGCATGGTCCCCTCATTCAAGCTCTGTTAGACGCCATACACTTACCTGTATCCATTGCTATCATGAAGTGCAAAGCACATACTAAAGCCACCAACACTATTTCTCAGGGTAACGACCTGGCAGATCGAACAGCTAAACTCACAGCTCAGACAGACATTCCAACGGACATGACAAAGGCTGAAGTAATATCACAGACACATTGTATGACAGTGAAGGATCCCATTCTAGACGTACTCGACATACAGACACATGCTACTCCTGACGAAATCAAGAAATGGACTGAACAAGGAGGGATCCAGACAGATCAGGGATGGATGACGAAGGGAAGAGCCACATGGTTCCTCCCCGACTCTTTGGTTCAAGTAATCATTAACACAGCACATAGTCCAGCACACTTAGGAGAAAAAGCCATGTTAGACAGCATTCAAAACCTCTGGTTCAATAAACATTTACGAGCAGCAGCAAAACAGAAAGTGCGTACCTGCATGATCTGTTGTCAGTTCAATCCAGGCAAAGGTGTTCCCATGGAACAAGGTGGATTCCATCCTCCTGACCATCCTTTTGAAGTCCTCCAGATGGATTATATCCAGATGGACAGATGTAGAGGTTTTAAATATGTCCTCGTAGTTGTATGTGCTCTTTCCCGATGGACAGAAGCATATCCAGTCCCAGATTACACTGCCGCGACCACTGCCAAGCAGTTGGTTCGTGAATTCTTCCCGCGATACGGCTTGCCCCGTGTCATATACTCAGATAATGGACAGCCATTCTCGTCCGAGCTCATGAAGCAGGTTTCACTCCTGTTAGGTTACCAGTGGAGGTTCCACTGCGTACGACACCCTGAAGCAGCTGGCCTCGTAGAGAGACATAATCAAACCCTGAAAACACGCTTAGCCAAGATCTGTGCAGAAAAAGGTGTAGATTGGATAGTAGCGTTGCCAGTTGCCCTCTTCTATATGCGCATGGTTGCTCATTCCAGAACCGGACTATCTCCTTATGAGGTGGTTTTCGGGCGGCCTCCCAATATGTGGGGTACGCCTATGCCTCGTAGAATAACAGATGTTGACTGTAATATGCTGACAGATTACCTAGCTTCCTTGATGTCTGCACTACAATCATGTCGTTCACAGGTTGCAGCTGCCGGACAACACCCAAGTAAAATCGCACGAAGTCGTTCCGGGGGATCTGGTGCTTGTGAAGAACTTTGACCGTTCAAGTCCGCTGGAGCCGAGGTGGAAACAGCCTAAGTTGGTTTTGATGACGACGAGGACTGCGGTCAAGCTGGAAGGAAGAAAAGGGTGGCTACACTCGAGCCACGTTAAAAAATTTCACGGACTGTGTCCAGACATTTCGGTTAAAGACTGCCCCCTATCGGACTCTGACTCTAAACTCCCCTTGATAGAGAAAACTCCTCAACAGGAGTACCGTTCCAAGCTAAGGTCTAGTAAGTCAGACAGCGTTTAATTGTTTAAGTCCCCCCTGGGTGAAGCGGTTAGACAGGTTTCTGACATGTATGAGATAGACCCAAGTAGTCAGAGAGATAGGCGTATCAAGAAACGAGAACAATACTGTAAAAATTTGCACAGTCGATGTGTAATTGCTTTAATTTTCATGTTTCTTCTGAGTCTTACGATCATATGCATAAGTTTAATGCTACATATATTGTTCCCTCTTGATTCACGTATACATGCTTCCTCTAATGACACTGTAGAGCACTCTTTTAGTGACCTGCCCCCACATGAACTTTCCTATCGATTAGCAATGCGCAACAATACATTCATTCGTATGTTACACCATACTCATCAGACCAGCAATGCCACCAATTGCTGGGTATGTGGCCGACTCCCGCCTTATCAGAAATACAAGGGAGCTCTGCCTCTCTTTCCTTATCCGTTCACACATAATGGTTCATGTGGTGCATGGTTTACTTTAATGTCCTCCTTAAACAGTAAGTCCAAGGTTTCCCAATGCAATTGGATTTGGGGGAACCTGAATACAGTCATGAATAAAGCATGTTTCCCAGATGCCGACGGTCTTCCCCAAAGGATAGGGACCGATTTAGAAAATGAAGTGTATAAATTAGGTAATTTTTCCCTCAATCTTATGATCCTGAACGTCCAGTCCGAGACTAATTCGAACTTGCCGTTTATTTCAGTTTTGCCAGTGAAAGGTGAATTATGCGTCAGAAAGAATGGCTCAGTACATCTAGGACACAGTGATTGTAATACTGTGGTCGAATTCAGTGACAAAGGCAAGTCTACTTTCAAAGCCTCTCGCCATTCTTATTTCATTTGTGGTCACACTGCTTATGTATATCTGCCCCTTGATTGGGATGGGACGTGTTATATTGCGTTCCTGTTGCCACCTGTTTTTCTAGCCCCACCTGATTATCATAGGAATTCACGGCTTGTGAATATCAGACATAGAAGAGACCTTCCTCCTGTTATTGATGATTCTGGTTCTACATGGGATTATGTTAAAGGATATTTCTGGTTCATAGGTCCTGTTCAGAAAAGTAAGACAATACGCAGGTTAACGAGAACACTTGAAGTGGTAGTGAACGAAACTACTTTTGCTTTAGGTAACCTGACCGAAGAACAATCTGCTATGAGACTCGTAGTTCTTCAAAATCGCCTTGTCCTTGACGTCATCCTGGCCGATAGGGGCGGGGCTTGTAGAGTCATCGGATCCAGTTGTTGCGTGTTTATTCCTAATAACGTGCCGTCCGTGTATAAGGCCATCACACGGCTTCACGAAATTGCTCACCTGATTCACCAGAATCCAGGCTCCTGGACTTGGTCCGGTCGGCTCTGGAGTGTGATATCCGCTTGGGGATGGAAATTGCTATCATTCCTAGGAATAATATTGGTCATAGTATTCAGTTGTTGTCTCTGTCTGCAATGTGGGCCAGCGATTTGCGGCTTGTGCGCCACAGCCTGTATTCCAGGTCCAAGTTCCCGTTCCCGAATGATAAAAGATGAACAAATGATGTTATATGAACAGATAGATGGTCTTATGAATATAGATATATCTTAAAGGGTTTGGTAGGGGCCAAGGAGGGAATGAGGTAATAGAAATTTCCAGGTAACCAATGTGTCCCCCACTCGCACCCTATCCATGCACCCATGTTCCTTGTATGTCGTGTAACTTCTTTTCTGTTCATGCTAGAGAGACGCAAATACATTTGCGTCCAACGTTAATATGTCAGCTATCCAACCATGCATAAATATCCTGTTAATTAGGCTTCTAGGCCTATGGTGCCAACGTCTTTACATGGTGCACTTTCACGTTTTCCTGCCACGTTTTCCTGGCCCAGTCGAGTCAGGCCCCTAAACGAGGCTCCGAGTTCTTTTCTCCCTCTGAATGCTGCCGTTAGGTATGCATCCCTGACCTCTGCCTTACTTCCTGCCTCAGACGAGCGGTGCCCGGCTCGGCCTGGTCCGCTTGCCAAGATGATGTTTTACCTACCAGTTATCTGCTCAGCCTCCTCGAAAACACATTCCAGTCTAGTGAAATAGGTAAACATATTCCCGGCTGCAGAGCAAAGGGCCCTGCCTTCCTGTCTCCATGCAAGTAATTTACTGCTCCCGTTACCATGGTAGGCTCATGGCCCCCGCACTCTACATGAAGATCCGTATGCACGCACTAGCATTCAGTGTTGAACGGCCCCTGCCTGAGAGACCTTTTACTCCAGACACTACATCCTCAAAACATACAATATCAGATATGCTATAGGTACAGGTCGTTTTGACACTCCAGACATTAGTCCCCTCTACTCGTGCAAAAGTCAAAGCCCCCAGTTCTCCCCGGTTACACGTCATGCCCAGCTGCGCGCGCATATAGGTCATAAGTTTCTGCTGACTCTGCAAACTTTCTCTATGCATCCACCCACTTGTGACGTTTTATGTGACGATTCTCTGACATGTCCAGTGCACGCACATGTGTACGCCTTCTTACACGCCTCCTGTTACGCACATGTGTTCTTATCACCTGTCTTTTCACCTGTTACGCCTACTGTATTCACTTCCATGTATACTGTTTTACTATATATATTGTGTGATGCTAATAAAATGTTGAATGTCCCTTCCTGAACCTGAGTGGTGATGGAACCCGATGTCCCATGCTTCGAAGCATTATATTAAAGCCCGTATGACTCAGATACCACGGACTCTGCCTCTCATTTGAGCTATCCTTATGACTTGAAATTATATGGCAAAAACAGATACAGTAAACTTTATTTACCACACGGGGAGTGAATGCGCTTGAGGTTGCAGATAGGAAAATATGTGGTTCTGAGTCGAAATGTTGAACCCGGAATTTTCACTTGAACAATGGGTGTGGTAGGGAGTCGGGGTTGGGGGGGGGACAGTTTTCCATTGTTGTTTTGCAGTGGCTTTGCTTTGTTAGGCGTATGGGGTGGCTGTGTCCTGGCAACGGCAGGGTAAGGGCAGATTGGCGCCTGTGATTGTTGCGGACAGTTTGCTCGTGGGAGGGGTGAGGAGGAGGGGGGACAGTTCAAGAGGGATGTTGTGGGATAGTTGTTTTGGCATCACCTGTGTTGCAGATCGGGCACCGGACAGGCCTATCACTGTGGGGGGGGGGGGGGTGGGTATGGCAGGGTAGGAGTTATTGGGACCTATGGAATACAAGTTTTTAAGCTGGAACGTTAGGGGACTGGGGACATGCACCAAGCGATATAGAGTCCTCTCCTTCCTCAGCAGGCATAACATTTCCATAGCTTGCCTGCAGGAGACTCACTTGCTTGATGATGGAGCACAGAGGTTAGCCAAAAAGTGGCGGGGGCAGTTGTTCCATGCGTCCTTCTCTACCTACGCTAGAGGGGTCCTGATTTGGGTGGCACCCGGAGTGCCTTTTGTCATGCAATATATGGAGGCGGACGTTCAGGGTCGGTACCTGTTTCTCGGGGCCAAGTTGGATGGCAGGGATTTAGTCCTAATGAATTCCTATGCGCCTAACACTGACGACCCAACATTTTTCGGGGATGTGCAAGGCACTTTCACACATGACCTGGAGACCCTGATGCTTTGGTTTGAGGACTTTAATTGCATCCTTGATTCGGTACTAGACAGGTCTCCCCCCCGGGAGGGAACTAAGCCCTGTATGACCGCGCGGCTTCGGGAGGTAATGGATAACGTGGGGGCGGTAGATATTTGGTGCCTAACACACCCGAATCAGAGGCTGTATACCTGTTTCTCACCCACGCACAACACGTATAGTCGATTGGAAAGGATTTTGGTGGCCAACGCCGGGCCAGGCCTGTCGGTTGCCGTAACGCACCAGGCACGGTACCTGTCTGACCATTCTCCAGTGACCTGTGTGGTTCGGTGGGGGTCACGGGCGGTTAGACCTCACAACTGGAGGTTCCCAGCGGATATCCTTCATGATCAGGTGGGCAGGGCGCATGTGGATAAGGCACTTGCTGACTATATTGATATCAATTGGGGAGGGAGATCTGTGTCTCTGGCCACCAGGTGGGAGGCCCTTAAGGCAGTGGTACGCGGCGCCTGTATGGGGCTTACATATGGCGTCCAGAAGCAGCTTCTCCACGACCTTCAGAGGAAGGAGGACGCTCTCCTGCGGGCCCAACTCGTGGTCGATCCCAGTGATCCATAAAGGCGGGAGGAGCAGGTGGCTCGGACCCGGTTGCACGATGTTCTTGATAGGTTGGATAAGTACACCCAGGGCCAGTATCGGCAGCGTCTTTATCAAGAAGGCGATAAGTCGGGGAGGCTTCTGGCCTGGATCCTGAAACGAGAACAGACACCCGAGTGAATTGTCGCCCTTCATGACCAGACAGGTACGGTGGTTTACTCCGAGCAGGCCCTTCTTGGGGTTCTCCAGTCACATTTGCAGCAAGTGTACCAGGCGGACCCAGCCGTCTCTGTCAACACCTACCTCCCCTATTTGCAGGAGCTGCCCATTCCGATCCTTTTGGACTCGGGCCGTGATGACCTGGACTCGGCCCTGTCCTTACTCGAGATACAGGGGCGTTGGCCCGCTTGCCGCGTGCCAAATCGCCAGGGAGCGATGGCTTCCCCCCGGAGTTCTATTACGAGTTCCGGGATAGATTGGCTCCGCTCCTGCTCCAGGTCTACCTTGAGGCCTTTGAGAGTGGGGCTCTCCCGAGGAGCATGGATCTGGGAGACATCTGCATGATACTTAAGCTAGGGGGGGACAAACACGACCCTTCCTCATACCACCCCATTACTCTGATCAACACAGAAGTCAAAATACTGACCAAGCTGTTGGCTACCCGCCTGGCGCCTCTCATGGAGCACTTAGTGCACCAGGATCAGTGCGGTTTTATTCCGGGTCGAAATACAGTGATGAACTTGAGAAGGCTCAACCACATACAGCACGAGGTGAGCGACAGAGAGGAGCAGACGGTGTTGGTCTCCATAGACCTGGCCAAGGCCTTCGACACGGTCGAGTGGAGGTATCTGCAGGAGGTACTCCGGAAGATGGGCTTCGGACCCAACTTTGTTCATTGGGTTGTGCTCTTGTATAATTCCTCTGTGCCCGAGTGCGCCTGGGAGGTGCGAGATCAGAAGAATGGTGGCTGGGACGGGGAACACGACAGGGGTGCCCCCTCTCGCCACTGCTTTTTGCTCTGGCTATAGAGCCGTTCACGGTCCGGATCCGAACTGAGCTAAGGCAGTGGGGTATCAAGGTGGGTGACACCTGTAATGTCTTGTCGCTCTACGCAGATGACGCATTGTTTTATCTGTCAACTCCTAGTGAGGCCCTCCTGCGGCTGCTACATCTCCTGGATTCTTTTGGAGAGGCGCCGGGAATGCGGATCAGTCGCAGTAAATCCCTGATTTTCCCGCTCTCTGGCTTTGATTCTGTGCAGACGGAGGACCTGCCGGATTTGGGGTTGAGATGGGAACGTACCAGTTTTCGTTACTTGGGCATTCAAGTAACCCCATCGGAGGAGCAAGCCCTGGTTTGCAATGTGGATAGAGTGCTTACGTCGCTGCGCAAGTCGGTGACGTTTTGGAACACGTTGCCACTCTTGTTAATGGGGCGATTGGCCATTGCAAAAATGGTGATGCTCCCACGAATGCTATATACTCTCCAGAACTCGTTATGCCCTCTACTCCCGAGGGTCTTTAGAACCCTTAACACCCTGCTTACTTCCCTTTTGTGGGTGGGACGGCGCAGCAGAGTGGCCCTTAGCACCGTTGTGCGCTCCTTTGAGGAGGGGGGATTGGAGGCCACGCGATTCGACCTCTACTATTACGCGGCACAGCTCCTCCCGGCAGCCAGATGGTTTGCAGGCATTGAGGGATGGGAGACGCAACTATTAGCAGGACACGCCACAACGCAGGAGCTCCAGCTGGCATTGATGCGGGGGTCGGGGGCTCCGGCGGACCTTCCATATGTGGTACGGCACGTGGCTAGCGTGTGGCAGCGGTTTGTGGAACGGGTACTGCGTTCGGCGCCGTTTCACAGGGAACTGCCAATTTGGATTTTGGCGCCTATGGTGGAAGTGGAGAACCATATGTCCTTCCGTGAATGGAGGGCAGGGGGCTGTGAGCTGCTTGCGGACTTATACCCCTCGGAGAGCTTCCTCACTTATGAACAAGCGGAGGCATCTTTTGGTCTCGGCGGTGGGCAATTTCTTCAATACCAGGGCCTGCGTGCCATTGTGCGATCGGTGTGGTCGCAGTGTCCGGAGACACCCCAAACGACCCACACGCTTCATATCATATTGTCCTGTGGCAGGGGACGTAAATTGGTTACTTTATTGTACGCGGCAATGAAACGTGATTCAGCACCCCCGGTCCCACCGTCATAGGCGGCCTGGGAGGAGGACCTGGGTATGCTCCTCGACCAGGGACGGCAGAAGCGTATAGGGGCCTTGACGAAGCGAGTGTCCTGCAATGCCCGCTTCAAGCTCATTCATTACAATTTCCTTCATCGCACCGATCTTACCCCGATAACAATGAGCCGTTATTTGACAGACAGGCAGGATAACTGCCCCAGATGTGACATGGGGGGGGGGGGGCGGGCTTTCTCCATATGGCCTGGGAGTCTTCGCAGGTGGGGAGCTTCTGGGTAGGGATCGTGAGACTCATAGCGGCTACTACCGGTCTCCGAATTGAATTGTCCCCCTTGCACTGCATGCTGGGATTGGTACCCAAGCCCAGAAAAAGGAAACTTCCATACAGGTTGTTGCAGTTGATGCTGGTATTGGCAAGGCGCAGGGTGGCTATTACGTGGATGGGACAAAGGGCCCCTGAGGTGGACACTTGGCTCAAAGATGTACGTGAGTGGGTACTCGCAGAGGAAACGCACATGCAACACACCAGAAAAGATGACAAATTGCAAGAGGACCTGTTGGCATGGCGTACAATGTGTATGGCAGGTTATGGCATGGAGTCCATCTCTGACTCAGAGGGGACCAGCGGCGAGTTATTCTCCTCGTCGGAATCGGACCTAGAGGGGGAAGGTGAGGCAGACTTATGGGTGATTGATTGTGGAGTGCATGCTAATGGACCCGGCCTGAATTCCTCACGTGTTTTGTAATGTGCTGATGAATACACTGCTCTGTCGCATGGAAGTCCTACCTCGCGGTTGTGGTCTTATTCCAGGGAGTGCCATAATGAGTCCATCGATCTGTGCAATGCTGAGTTAATTGATGCCTATGTGGGGGAAGGGGGATTTGACTGTTGTATGTTGCTGCAAAAATTGGAAAAATAAAGTTAAAAAAAACCAGTGACGGAGTCAGAGAGATTACTGGTGCGTTGAAGTGAAGGCTTTATTTTCATAAACACTTATCTTTGTCGGCTTGTAAGTCTTTCTCTAGCAAAGGCTGCCGGGTACATTTTGATACTCCTTAGGGGATCCAGATTGTATGGGCTGTAGATTTTGGCTCCGATGACAGGCCCGCCGAAGTCCGGGGTCTCCCTCGGTATCCGGAACCCAAAAGTAAACAAACAAAATAAACACAAAGATTAGGACGGTTGTCCTTACGCAGGATCACGAGGAGCCGGGAGTGAGGGGAACCGAGTGCTCACGTGTTCACTCGAGTGCGGCGAAGTAATGTGCTCTGGTGCTCGTGATGAAGGGCAGTTTAGCAGGCTGTACAGGCACTATTTACAAAATATACAAGCGGTTCAGGTAGGGTTCTTTGATACGGTAGGATGGTTCAGTCTTCCCACCCAACCCGCCGCTTTGCCCCGTACCTGTTCCAGCCACGCTCCTCCCCTGGGAACGTGGCAGGGTGGCTCGTGGTGCCGGTGGCCTCCTGGTTTGTCTGGAACGTTGAGAATATTCCGCCTCTCGTACGCCTCGTCTACTTCTTCCTCCTCGGGCTCTGCTCGCGTTCTTCTCCTCCACACCGAATCGCCTTCCTCCTCCTGGGAAACACCGTCCGTCCTCTTCCGGGATCCTCCTTCCTTTGACGTGCCTTCCGAGGTGACGTCATACTGGGGAGGAGTTTCGTCTTGCTGGAAGCCCCAGTGAAAGGAGCCTTGTCCCTGTTCGTCTCCATGATTCCACAACTGCAGAGTGTCCGAGATCCACTCCTCGTGGTGGCAAGGGGCATCGTTCTAGGGGACATAAGTCGGTGAGAGTGGGACCGCCGACCACCAATCTCATGTTTCCTCTTGTTCATCGGGACCCCGACCCACCCTGTCACAACCACACAAGTAACTGACTGATTTTCAAAGGTCATTATCTAGTAAACAGTTCCTAGTTGTCATCTGTAATTTATTTATAGATACACGACAGCATATCAGCGGTAGGTGCGGAGTCGGCTGACCAGCACCTCCCTTAGTTCTTCTAAGAGGAATCACACACCGAAGAAGGTGAGCATAATAAATGGAAGTCTACTTCACCTTCACTTTAACACTGACTTACCCCTAAAACATGTTCATTGCATTCATAGGCTGTTCCACACCATCTCAGTCCTGATGAAGACCCGCTTTTAATGCGCACGAATCAGCGCATCGCCCCATAGGGTCTAAACGTCAACGCATTATTATTATGTTACAATTGTATAAAGTCTATTAGGACCAGGAACAAATTGTTTGCCCTAATTGCCTATTATTACAACAGTTGATATTGCAAATAAGTGCCCGTCATTACGTATTTATGCATGTGTTTGATATGTATTAGTCTTGCACAAATCTTCGTGTTGTATTGTATATATGTTAAATGTATGTTTGGACAGCAGAACTAATGTTCAAAATAATTCATCAAGAAAGTAGATGACTAAAAATTTACTTTCAACACAGTGGTCAGTGTTATTTTTATTTCCTTTAGGTATAAATACCAGTGTATACGTACCCCTATAGGGACATACAGATAAAGCAACACAATAAGAAATACTACATCACTAGGTACTTACTGGCTAATCAGCCAGAAAAGGGTTTCACCATATTGCGTTTGGTAAAAATAGAGAATTCTGGGTCAACGTTATGCCCATTCTACACAGGCAGTGGTCATTTAGGGGGTGCAGGCACCACAGTGGGAGGTATCCCATTGGCTACTACTATGTACTCCCCTAAACCCCACTAAAGTGAGTATTTAGGGGCCTCCCTGACTGACAGGCTCGACTACCTGGAACCAGAAGAAGGACAAGGAAGAGCTGACCCCACGAGAAACTAAGGACCTCCACCGAACTTGGCGCCAAACCCTGCCTGATTTCTAGTTCCCTGGCAATTGCAAAGGCCCGACTCGTCGTGCAGCTGTGCACCTTCCCCAATACTTGGAAGACTGCCCAGCACTTCAACAACTATCTACCTTGTGAAGGAGGAACCATCTCACTGTATCTGCAGGCACAGCCCACATCTGCCCAGTTCCTTGTGTTTCTGTCCATCAGGCCCACCAAGGGAGCATCACAATAGGAAGAGGACTTTATGGCTCTAAGAGGTCATCCCCATCTCTCTGCTGAGTTTCGAGATGCTAGACCCTCCAGGAGCTCACTTGCATCCATGCCCTCAGTACCAGAGCACCTGCACCAACCAAGGCTTGTTCGTGTCCAGCGCAGACACCACAGCCGTGAAAACCTTTCCTGCACAACGAGGGACTTCAGAACGGACTAGATCCACAGCCAGGGTGGCCCTGCTATCTTGTTTTTCCCTCCTCTGTAGAGCAGACCGACAACCATTAGAGCCTCGACCTCCAGTGGCCAGCGACCGAGACCCTGTGCATCTTACGGCCACAGCCCAGGGCTGTGGCTCCTGGCCATGTTCCCTTGGCCTAGGGATCCTCACCTTCTGAACCCCCCCTGTGGGTTCATCCGAACTGTCCCCAAGTTCCTCCTCGCAGCCTTTGTTTTCAAGTCCCCTTTGACTGCCACGGTGGAGCGCTCGAGGCTACCCTGCCGCCCTGCATGTCTGCCCCCTACACCACAGGCAGGTACCCCAAAGCTGCAGAAGGCTCTTGGGACTATGGCACCTTAAGGTCAAAAGGGCACCCTCGAACCTCGACTGCAAGTATATGTATGCTGTGCGTGTTTTTTCTTCTGCACAATAACATTATCACATTCGAGGCTCATACCTCCAACTTTATTCAAGCATTTTTGCTCTATATTCTTAAAATAAATATCTACAAGATTGTGAAAGTTATTCTAAAGAGCTTGGTGTCTACATTTACATAAAAATCTGTGGTATTTTTCAAATTTGGTTTCAGATTTCTTATTGAGTGTGTGCATCGTTTATTGCGTTACACTCCCCTCTGATAGGCCTAAACTGCTCGACCGCTCTACCACAAATAGAGCACTTGGCATTATTAAAGTAAGCGCTGTAAAGCAAATGAAGGTTGTATGGACTTTTGGCATGGTGTGCCCTTACATTGGAACCACTACATAAAAAGCTGACTTCCTGAATCCTTCAGGAAAAACCTAAAAACCTATCTTTTTACCCTGCCTTAGGTAAAACTTTTCTGATAAAACAGCATAAAACTCTGATTGAGACTAACCAGTAGAAGCACAAGCGCAGAGATATCCCTTCGGGAATTGAATCAGGCGCTATATAAGGAAATAAATAAATAAAATAAATAAATATGCCATGGTGCCGTAAGTTTCCTTTATGGCAAGGATTACATACACCATGCCAGTGCCAGAATGTTGCCATTGACTCTGGGCATATACCATGGCTGACTCATATGTCAACAATTACCTCTACTTTTTTAAAGCTGGAATTTTGTCAGGATTGCCTGCCCCCACCCCACACATGTCATTGTTGTCCTCCCTAATGTCAAGAATTGTTTCCATTGTGTTAGCGCTTGCATTTTGCCTCCGCTGTCCCAAATGTCATGAATTACCTTTAGTGTGTCAGGGCAGGCATTTTTGTCATCAGCACCCCATCTGCTAACAATTATGTCGGATGTATGACGTTACAACGCATACTTTTACAACGCCTACCTTTACAACCCATTTTTTACACCGCAACATCCATTACAACGCATACCATTACAACGCATGCCATTATAACAAATTCTTTAAAACTTCCTTTACAACGCATTCCACCTTTGGAGAACAATTCCATAGATGTTGAGCTGAATTTTAAGAAGTGTTTGAGAGACGTTTTTTGTTGGATGAATCAAAACCATCTTAGATGCAACACCAGTAAGACGGAAATTTTAGCCATCGGTAAAAATCTCCAGTTCTGCCCTCGAAAATGGTGGCCAGATGACATCCCGGCGCCACCGCAAGTAGTTGCATCCGCAAGAAATCTTGGAGTGTTATTTGACGCTGATTTATCCTTTGACCAACATGTCAGGAATGTTGCTGGAAGTTGCTTTAACATCATTAAGTCATTAAAAAAGTTCTTTGACTTTCTCCCTATCGACTCAAGAAAGGCAGTGGCAGTGGCCTTAATTCTTGCACGTCTTGATTACTGCAACAGCCTAATGGCAGGCGTCAAAAACAAAAACACCCTTAAAAAACTCCAAAGTGTACAACATGCAGCGGCTAGATTGGTCCTCAGGCTACCAAGGAGATCATCTGCATCGGCTGCACTTAAAACCGTGCATTGGCTGCCGCTCCCTAAAAGAATATTGTTTAAAATCTGAATTATAGCTTTTCGGGCATTTAATGGCATTGGGCCAACCTACCTCTTTAAACGGTTTCCACACTACAGTCCCGTGAGGACCTTACGATCCTCAGGTCAGAATCTAATTGAGCTGTCAAAATTTAAACTCAAGACGAAAGGAGGCAAGTCTGTATCCTTCTTATCTGGTAAAGCTTGGAACTCTATTCCCAATCATTTTAGAATTCTAACTCAAGAAAACCAAATTAGAAAACATCTCAAAACATGGATTTATTCTCTTTCTGACGACTATGTAATGTCCCTTATATAACCTGCTTTGTTTTTCCTTTTGCAGTGCTTAGCTGCCGTTAGGATCTCTGTCATTCATCATCTTGCTCACTGTTTAATTAGCGCCTAGATGCTCCTTCCGGAGCGATTGTTTTGCGCTTTAGAAATACATTAAATATACAAATATATATACAATATACAACGCATACTACATTTACAACGCATACCATTACAACGCATAACATTACATTGCATGTAAGGTAAGTATTGGATAGTGTAGGGGTAAAATTTACTATTCTAGCTCCAGGGGGTGCAACAGTAGGGTAAGTGTTGGATAGTGTAGGGGTTAAAATTACTATTCTAATTCCAGAGGGTGCAACAGTAGGGTAAGTGTTGGATAGTGTAAGGGTACTATGTGTTGTAATGCTATGCGTTGTAATGGTATGCGTTGTAATGACTGCGTTGTAATGGCATGCGTTGTAGTTGTGTGCTTTGTAGTGTCATGCTTTGTAATGGTTGCGTTGTAAATGCATGCGTTGTAATGGATGTTGCGTTGTAAAAGTTTTGTTGTAATGGTAGTGCGTTGTAAAAGTTGCGTTGTAAAGGTTGTTTCCCATTATGTCCAATATGACAGTGCCAGCATTTTGCATAGGGTGTCTCATTTGCCAAAAAATGATATCTAGTGTGATAGTGCCAGCATTTTTCCACATATATCCCTTATGTCATGAATTACCCCCAGTATGCCAGAACAAGTGGCAGACTCACAATAACACACATAGACCCACTTTCTCATGTACACATATTCACACTTATTTTCACTCGCACTTATTCTCACTCATACTCCCCCAGTCTCACTCCACACACTCTCACACTCATTTTCACTCTGTCACTCGTTCACTCTTATTCATTCACTCACTCTGAGTCTCATCCTCTGACTCTCACTTAGTCTCTTGTATTCTCAAAGATACACTCACTTGTACTTACTATCACTCACTTTCAAAACTCACACACCTGCGCACTCTCTTGCTCACTTATACTCACATACACAAGCTCATGCGCTCACTCACTTACATTCACTCACACTCTTTTTCCCTCATTTCTTGGTCTCTGTCTTAGTTGCACTCTCTAACTCATGCACTCTCATACACTGTCTTTTAAACTTAGTCTCACATATTCCCATCTACTCATTCTCACTCACAATTACACTGTCACATATTCAACTTGACACTCTCACAAACACATGCACACGCACACACACATATACACATGGGTTACCATCCGATGTGTGGGCACTTGCCTTGTGAGGACTAACGTTTCCTAATGTTTTAAAAATATACCAATGACAGAAAAATGTGAAGAAAAATACACAATAAAGGATCCTACTTCAAATTTGCAAATATATTGTTATTTATTTGTGTGCAAAATACCATCCTTGTATGGACTTGATCGCGTGTTAAAATCCTTGTGGTGACGTACACAATAATGATCATTTGTGTTGGTATACAGTCATGCGCACATAGGTAAATGTTTATTTTATGAGCAGTATACACAAATAAAATCATAATCTGTTCATAATGAAATCATTGCACGTATCTTAGGGGTAAAAAATAGATGGATTATAAATATATTAATAAAGCATCAGAATATATTTATCAGAATAACAAAAAAGAAATTAAAATAATATGTAACTGTTTGCTTTGTGCTCAGAGTCTTAGAAATGAAGTACTGCTCACACATGGATTAATTGAAAGAGGGAATAAAGCAATACGGTCAAGTAGAACTCAGTGCAGTTACATTAATTAATGTCAACGTCGCTATGAGACTACATCTCCCTAGGAATAGCATGTAATGTTGTGTCTTCTTAGAGAGGCATATGATGCTACCCACAGGGATTGCAAGTGGCCTTAATAGTATCATAGTCTTTTCACACATGCTGTCTGCAACCATGGATCAAGGACCCCCACAGAGGCAGCATGTGAAGATGCTGATGTTCAAGACCCCACAATGAGAGTGTCCGATTAAACCAATGTGGGAGTCCCCCCATATATGTAGTGTGGGGTTATGGTGATCTTCAAGTCCACACAGAGATAGGAAGCGGTCACTGGGATGTTCAAGCGCCCACAGAGACAGTGTGTGTGTATTGGGATGTTCAAGACTTCATAGAGATGGTGTGTGAAGGTAAGCATGTTCAGGTGCCCGCATAGATACTTCCAGAAGGTGCTATTCAAGTCTCCCCACATTTAGGGCCAGATGTAGGTAATCTCATTTTACCTATTCTTAAATACCGAATCATACCGATTCGGTATTTAAGAATAGGTAAATGGGATGTAGGTAATTTTTCGTTAAAAATTACCGAATCGATAAGTTTCGGTAATTACCGAATCGGTATTTACCGAGTTGGTAATTGCCATTCATTCCTATGGGCCTGGAGGCCCATGGGAATGAATGTCAACTACCGAATCGGTAAATACCGATTCGGTAAAAGGGGGAAAACATTGAAGGGTGGCAGGGTGTCACTTTGAAACCCTCTTGCACCCCTCAATTGTGTATGGGTAAACATGTGGCACACATACATGCCCTAAGGGCATGTATGTCTGCCACATCGTACTGTTGAAAAAGCAAAAAAAATGCTTTTTCAAAGGTTTTCATTATATACCACCAACTTGTAGTAATCCTTAACTGAGGAATGCACCAACTTGAGTGGTCCCTACATCCTGGATTCGGTAATTTACCAAATCGGTATGTTAAGAATTCGGTATTTTACAAAATCCTTAAATTACCGATTCGGTAAAATACCAAATCCTAAAAAAATGCCACCTACATTTAAAAAGCCCAACACCGGTCGGTAATGGCCGAAATTCGGTAATAGGGATCCTTCTTCCTAAGGCAGAGTAAGGGGGCTACACCCTTTGATAACCCCTGCTCAATCCTGTGGTAAGGTAGCACTAGCAGACAGGCATATCTTAGAGGCAGTGTGTGAAGCATTTATGTGACCATACACAATGGCGCAGTGAAGACACTACAAAGGAACACCACACAAGTAGTTATAGAAAAATAAGTATCTTTATGTAAGCTTAACATAAGGCTCAAAAGCGATCAAGAAAACACAATGCACATAATTACAGATTCGCTTCAAAAGCAATAGCGGACTCTAAAGCATGTGGAACGAACTTAGTTCGAGGCCGGGGCCCACATGACCCGGTGATGCGCAACTTACCTGTGATTTAAAGGGGCACAGCACGCAGCCTCATAAGGAAGCCGCAGTGATTATAGGCAGACTTGCAACGGCCAGAGCTCTTAGCTGTAGTGTGTCCGCGGCATGCACTCAAGATAATCCTGGGACGGGACTGAAAGGCGGGCACCCAGCAGCACTTGCAGGTGATCACAAGATCCTCGACATGGTGACTAGTGCGGGCACTCTGCGGCACAGCTCCTCAGCTGTAGCGGCCCACAATAGCGATAGCAATGATTCTCGTAGCACGCAAATGCGGGCACTCAGCCGGACAGCTCCTGAGCTGCAGTGGCCCCCAATAGCGATAGCAATGATTCACGTAGCACAGCAAATGCGGGCACTCAGCGGCACAGCTCCTCAGCTGCGGCGGCCCACAATAGTGATTGCTATGATTCTTGTAGCACAGCAAGCGCGGGCACTCAGCGGCACAGCTCCTCAGCTGCAGCGGCCCACTCGAGCGATAGCGATGATCCTTGTAGCACAGCAAGTGCAGGCACTCAGCTGCACACCTCCACAGCTGCAGCGGTCCACACGAGCGATAGCGATGATTCTCAGTCCGCGTTCCCTGCAGTAGAACCAGAGGCTCTGGAATTCTCAACAGAGGCCTCACTTGCGAGTAGGATCCCCCTCAGATCGGAATCCGGACGACTGATAGGTGAAGTCTAATGTCCCTGAGACTTCAGCAGAAGGCAAGCTCAAATCACGCCCTTGAGTAGTTGCTTCAGCAAGATGGATAAAAGTTTCAAAGTCCTTTCCCTCTATTTCCATGGAAAGGGGTTCGGCTTGACATCCAGAAGTAACATACCATGCTGGGGTTTCAGCACAGACCTTTATTTCCCAAAAGTCTTTGGGGCATATTATCTATCAATGGCCAGCGATAATTATCGCTGGCCGTGCTTAGCAATAATTTTGTTATCACAGGCTATCTCTGAAATGTATCGCCCTGGTAGTGCTTTATTAACTTAGCGTTTCTCCAGGACGATAAAAATTCCAGAGATAGCGAGGTTATCACCATTTTGCAGGGAACATCGCTGGTTTTCCAGCAATGTTCCCAGGAAAATGGCGATAACCTTGCTGATACGACCCACGGGGTGGTATCAGCATTATCCATCCCAATGTTAGGGATAGGTAAGTCTGCATTTTAGCAGACGTTAGTTTTTGGAGAAAACAACGGTTTTCTCCAAAAACAAACGTGTGCTGAAATCCTGGGCCAGCCTTATAAATATCGCAATGTGAAAATCAGCGATATTTGTAAGGTCGTCCATCCGGGGTATGACCAGTGACGCCCACTTTGCATCTCATTAGAGATGCAAAGGGAGGCGTTAGGAATAAGGGTGCTAACATGCAATTATGCATGTTAGCGCCCTCTTGTAAATAGGGCAATAGTTTTATCTCGCCCTTGTAAATATGCCCCTTTGTTCTCAGAAAAGTCACAAACCCAGTCAGAACCAGTTTGGTGTCGTCCTGGAGCACTTTATTCACGATGCACATCCTGCCTTTCAGGGAGAGGGGGTTAGCCCTCAGACACACAGTGGGAGGTGGAGCCATCGTTCACCTTGCCAGGCACGGCCCTGCTCAGATCAAAGGGTTACCGCTACCCATACTCCAACTTCAGATCTCTCCACTTAATCCAGGTCGGTCTCAGCCTGCCCTGACCTTCCAAAACCAGACAGCCAATACACATAACAGCAGAGCACACGGGAAGGCTTAGGCCAGAAGATACCTACTTCCCAAAAGTGGTAGTTTTAAACACGGAAGATACAAATAATCATCACTAAAAGATGCACATTGATATTTGGAGATCAGGCATACTAAATTCGACTTTCCTATCATGTTCTTTGGGTCAATTAGGATCATACCAGTTCATACAGTTAATTGACAAATAGGGAGCATTCGCGCTGTGGCATTGAATGGCAGTGGCACAGCGGCCTGAGCATCTAACACCAGCAAACACAGAGGAGACAAAAGCGAAAAATGGAAGGGAGACCCACGCCAATGATGAAAGGTCTAACGGTGATTATAGGGAGGATCAATTCCTCAATGGGATAGTGTCTGATTAAAGGCATGCTCACAGTTTCTCATAATGTGTGATTATAATGGTGATCACATCTCTACCAGCAGAGTGTGTGAAGAGTATCATGGTCAAGTCTATACAGTAATAGTTTGTAAAGGTAAAGTTATTCAAGTCCCCACAAAGACACAGTGTGACTATAGTGATGTTTAAGTCCCCACAGAGATAGTGTGTGGTTACTGGGATGTTCAAGTGTCCATAGAGATAATATGTGGTTATTTGGATGTTCCGAATCTCACAGAGATGGTGTGTCAAAGCAAACATGTTCAAGTACTGATACAAATGTGCCTGAAGATAATGTTCAAGTCTCAACACTCACAGTGTGTGAAGATAGTGACGCTCAAGTCCCTACAGAGATAGTGTGTAATTATATGCATGTTCAAGCCTCCACATATTGTGTAATCATACCGATCGTGTGTCGAGAGTATCATGGTCAAGTCTATACAGTGATAGTGGGTAAGGATATTCAAGTCACCACAGAGATAGTATGTGATAATTTTAGCGATGTTTAAGCTCCACAAAGATAGTGTGTCATTATAGTAATGTTCAAGTCCTAACAGATATATTATTTGGTTACTGGGATGTTCAAGGCCCCAGAAAGATGATGTATGAACATAATCTTGTTCAAGTCCCTGAGGAAATAGTGTGAAAAGACAATGATCAAGTCTCCACACAAATAGTGTGTGAGGATAATAATGTCCAAATCCCCACAGAGATAGTGTGTGAACATAAACATGAACAAGGCCCACTGAAAGTGTGTCTAAAGATAATGTTAACATTCCCACACAGATAGCATGTTAAGAGATTGGCTTTCAAGTTCAAACAGAGATAGCATGTGATAATAGGCATGTTTAAGTCTCCACATAGATGGTGTGTGGTTATGGGACTCCTGTAGCTCTGATGGAGATGTTATGTGAAGGGAATTATCTCCATGTACATTAATAGTGTTATCATAGAGACATTCAAGTCTCCACTGTGTGATAGAATGTTTATTATATGTTTACGTCGCCACAATAATAATGTGTGGTTATTTTGAGGGTCAAGTGCCCAGAAAGATGGTGTATGAAAATAATCTTCTTCAAGTCCCGATGTTCTTTTTCTATGTCTATACGAAGCGTGTACCATCTTTTAAGCTTCGTGATAGCACTCAGGGGAGGACTGCGTCTGCGTGGGAGGCGGAGCACGGACACAGAAGGAGATCACTTCTCATTAGTAAACAAGTACGCTGGAATGGCCCTTGTTAGCTGATCTACTGCATCTTCCTATTGAGATTGGCAGTCTGCGCGTGAGCGAGGAGGAGTCACGATAGTCGGCGAGCAGTTCATAGCTCCGGGAGGGGCAGGCAGCGGAAAAACGCAGCGGCAAACGCCGAGAAAAAACGCTGAGAACAAGAACGTGGCGCGGACCCGGGCTAACCCAGGGTCGAGTTATCCAGAGTTACCCTGAGCGGTTGAGCAGTGGAGCGGTCCGGTGGCAGTCTGGTGGCCGAGCGGTGGCGGTGGAGCCACGCAGGACGGAGGGTCGAGCAGCAGAGCAGGTTGGTGCAGCTTTCCTGCTTCCCTGCTTTCTTCGTTTCACCCCCAGCATCTGTATCGCTAAAGCCATTTCCCCCACCTGCGGCCTCTCCGCCCCTCTGCGACCTGCAAGTTTTACCTACTCTCCCCACGCATCTCTGCTGCGGGGTTTCCTGACGGGGTTCCTTGGAGTAGTATCGGGAGGCCCACCCTCCAGCCACACTGCAGCCACAACTAAGGCAAACCTCCTCAGAACTGTATTGAACTGACTCTGGGTTGTTCAGTTAACCAGAGAGACTGCGAGCGCGGCTGTCGTTAGAGGCAGCTGCGAAGTAAGAGCCCGGGGGTGGTGGGCTAGGCTAGGTCCGACTTTGCCAGTGGCCCCACACGCTCCAGCTAGCCCTTCAGTGGCTCTCCAACAGAATGGCGCAGACGGCAGGGGAAAACGCCCGACTGACTGTCTTTTTTTTTTTTTAATTTGTTTTTATTGCAGAATTAGAAACCAGTACACATAATAGATTAACCAGTACACTCATGGTGTCCCAGTGCATAGATAAAGTAAGCAGAATATCGTACACAGCCATTTAGCCCACAACCCGGAGGCCGGGCGGCGCATCAATTCGTACTTCCAGCAAGAACATCACAGTGATCATCCCATAGGGATATCTGGTCAATGGCATCATTCTGTATCTGCATTTTACCCCCCTAAACTCCCAACCCTCCCCCTACACCAGCCAGCATTCTCCAGCGATCCAACTGAGCGACTTCACACTTGTAATCCTGGTCCCATACCCACCTACCAATGGACGCCTATCGTGTCGACCTAGGGTGTCTCCACATCGCCCTCGCAGCCTGTCTGGGCCCTCTCGGTACTCTTGGAAACATATCTAACCCTAGGTTCAACTGCAGTGCCTCTCTGATCATGGCCTCGGTGCCTAACACTTCCCCCAAACAACGCCCTCTCCCTCCCCCCCCTGCAACCGCTGCTGATGTGGGCCTGGTCTTGCTAACATTGCTGAGGAGCTCGCTACAGATCGAGTGATGCCTTTGCTCTTTCAAGCCTCATGGAGCCCCAGGTATACAATTAGTCTATTCTTCGTCCTCCACCATGTAGTCACGTAACGCTTGGACTATCGTCTCCCACGCCCTTGACATTTCCAAGCTCTTTTCATTATCAATCCTGACCGCCTGTCTCATCCGGAGCACACTCTCACATTCGGACCATTTCAGCAGTTCATTCACCCATCTCCTCACCAATGGTCCCTCCTTAGACTTCCAGTGCCAAGTAATTTCTCTTTGCACCAATATAAGCCCCAGATCAATGAATTTGCTCGTTACTTTTGTGTTCTTGGTGTGCGGAAACCAGAGCAATATACACACCGCCATGTCAAAATCCACCTCCCGATCACTCACCACATTCAGGAGTTCCCCAACTTCTAACCAATACGTCTCCAACTTTGGACAGCCCCACAACAGGTGATCTATGTCAACCTCTGGTGCCAGGCACCTCGGGCACAGCGCTTCATGCACCCAGAAGTACCTTTTGATCTTTTCCGGGGTCAGGTAAGCCCTATGTAGGATGTAAAAGTGTACCTGTTGAAAGCGTGCATTCCTTGTCCCCTTCCATGTTCGCTTCAGAATATGTCCCCACACCGTGTCTGGAATGGGCCTACCTATACTATCCTCCCATTTCGATTTCAGCCCCAGAAGCGGGTCCAACCCCTCATGTAACATCCTATTATGTAGGCAGGTCACCGCTTTAAACGTACCCGCGGCCATCACTATGTACTGGCAGGCCATGGTCGTTTCTGGCTCGAGGAGCCCTCCTTTCCAGTGTTTCTGTATCGCCGCCACCACTGCCGCATGCAAAAGGAAGGCTCCGTCCGGTAAACCAAACTGTTCCTGCAACGTCTGAAAGGGGACCAACATTCCATCCACATACAGATCTCCCACCATCTGTAAACCTAACTCCTCCCATTCCGACAGCGGAGACCAATCACCTCCATGTGGCAGCGCAGTCAACATTCCCAGTGGTATCTCTGGGGCATAAGGCCGGGACTTCCTTGCCCTCTTCAAACTCCTGTGCCAACACAACCTGAGCGTCTTTTCTTCTATAGTAAGGCCCCTTAACTCTAGTTTCTGTTGCATAACTATGTAAGCCAGGACATGACGTTGTAGACCAGTCCCTCGTTCGTGTTCCGGCCCTCTAAATTCCCTGGCCACGTGCTGCGTGAATATTTGAAGCTGCGCCGCCAAATAGTACAGCTCAAAATCGGGGACTGCCATCCCCCCCTTCGAGCTTGGGTCTCAGCAAAGTATTCAGTGCTACTCTGCGTCGTCCGTGACCCCAGAGGAAGTCCGTTGTCAACATCCTTAGTTCTTTAAAGATCCGCTGAGGGATCCAAATGGGCAGTGTGCGGAAGTAATAGAGCAACCTCGGGAGCGCCACCATTTTCAGTAGTGCCACTCGGCCCAACACTGACAAAGGGAGAGAAGCCCAGAAGGATATACAACCTCTCAATGCACGTATACAACGCCCTATGTTGCCCTCCAGCAGATTCGCGACCTCATGGTAGATGCGGACTCCCAAATATGTGAAGCAAGATGGCTCCCAGATCACACCCAAATCACGAGGGGGACACTGTGTGTCCGCCCTAAGTGGAAAGATACAAGTTTTGTTCCAATTCACCTTAAGTCCCGACAACTGACCAAACCTAGACAACATGCCCATCGCCCCCACTAGAGCCTGTCCCACATCTGCCAGGTATAACAACAAATCGTCCGCATACAGGGATATGTAGTGTGATTGCTCACCCTGTTCGACCCCCTGATACATGGCTCCCGACCTGGCCCGCGCCGCCAATGGTTCCACTGCTAGTGCAAACAGCAACGGGGACAACGAACACCCCTGTCTCGTCCCTCTACGGACCGGATAATCAGAAGATACAATTGCGCCCAGGCGCACCCTTGCCGTTGCCGACGAGTACAACACTCTCGTCCACCTACCAAACCCCTCACCAATACCAAACTTCCCCAGTACCTCTTCTAAGTAAGCCCATTCCAGGCTATCAAAAGCTTTTTCAATATCAACTGATAAGACCGCCGGTCTACCGTCCGTGTCCGCGGCACCGTCCAATATCCTAATTAGTCGGCGTATGTTCAGCATCGTGTTCCTAGTAGGAATGAACCCTGCTTGGTCCCCGTGCACCAGTCTAGTCATGTGTGGAGCCAATCTGGTGGCCAGGATACGGCTCAATATCTTATAGTCCACAGTCAGCATGGACAGAGGCCTATAGGATGTTACATCAGATGCCTGTCTACCGGGTTTCAGCAGCGGTACTACCAGTGCCTCCCTCATTGATCTGGGCAGGTATCCCAATCTAACAGCCTCCGCATACACCACCAATAGTCTGGGTGCCAAAATATCCATGTATTTCTGATAAAATTCGATCGGCAGGCCATCTACCCCAGGCGTTTTGTTCCTTGCCATTTGTTTAATGGCCACCCTAATTTCGGTTAGCGTTATAGGCCCTCCCAACTCCTTCGCGTCGTCGTCATCCAGCACTGGGAGCGGTACCGATTCCAGGTAAGCCCTGATTTCCAAGGCCTCCACCTCTAAGTGGCATTCATACAACTTCGCGTAATAAGACCGAAAACGCTCCATCACCGCTGCCTGCGAATAAACCATCTCCCCTGACTGAGTTTTTATGCTCATAATTGGGCAGCCTCTAATTTCCGGATTAGCAATCCTGGCAAGTAGCGTACCTACTTTATCCCTCTCGGCATGCGCTTTAATGGCGTATTGCTTATAGTCATAACTCCGCAGCCGTTCCGTTTCAGTCGCCACCACCTCTTTGGCCTCTAATAACCGGGCTTGTAAGTCCGGTCGTTCAGGCCTACGCCGTTCCAAGTCCCTTAATACCTCCTCCGCTTTTGCAAGTGCACTCAAAACTGACGTTCGTGCATTCGAGAACCTGCCCATGCATACTCCTCTCACCACCACTTTCATCGCATCCCATTCTGTGGACCTGGTATTGGCTGAACCCTCGTTTTCCTCAAAGTAGTGTTCTATGCCCCGTTGAACCGTGTCACTAAACACCGAATCTTCCAAGGTGTCAGGCCGAAGCCGCCATGTTGGAACCGCTGATCTCGCACGTTGGCACTGCACTAATACCAACAAGGGATTATGATCTGAGATGGTCCAGGTCAGGTATTCTGTGTGGGTGACCATGGCAGCCAGGGAGCCACTACATAAGACCGAATCGATCCTAACGTGTAACGCATGGAGAGCCCAAAAAAAAGAATAATCTCTACTATCAGGATGTTGCTCCCTCCATACATTTAACATCCCCACCTCTCTTGCCAATCCTTCCTATGTGCGGCTAACCTGCGTACCGGGGAATCAGCCAGCGGTGGGTGCGACCTATCAAGTGCCACATTAGTAATAAAATTGAAGTCCCCTCCTAGGATCACGGGGCCTGCCAGGAAAGAGGCCAGTGAGCTTGTAAGGCCACCAAAAAAGTGAACCTGATCAACATTTGGGGCGTATACACTGCATAAAACCACATCTCTGCCATATAACCTCCCCTCCACCGCCACATATCTACCCTCAGGGTCCACCAACTGGTTTGTAACCTGGAACGGTACGCCCGCCCTTACCCATATCAGCACCCCTCTAGCGAATGCTGAATAAGTGGTGCCAAATACCTGACCCCGCCACCTCTTCTGTAGTGCAGTGCAATCGGAACACCCCGCCTCACCAGATAATCATGCACTTTGTGGCATTTGACCATTGTTCGCAGTCCCCGGACATTCCATGTTAGGCATTTCAAATTAGGTAACGTCCCTATGGTAATCATTACTGTACTAATTCAGTTGCAACCAGTTGCTTCCCACATCGTTGCAGTTGCCTCCCCCCAGTGTAACTGTTGAAAAAACTCCCCAAACCCCACTCCCCAGGACAGAGCCTAATAACCCAGTTTCAGCCCTGTTCCAAACCTGTAACACAACACACATCAGACTAACCTGTGGTCGCCACCACAGAAGGCCTTAAGGGCCACAAGGGGGTGAGTTATCGCCGACCCAGGGCAGGCGGAGCCCCCGCCCCGCGCTTCCCATCCCACACTGCTTATGCACCACCATACCTGCCAGCCCTTCAATCACTAGTAGTGTCTGCCCCCGTAGAAACAACGATATCGGCAGCCCCAATCAATAGTCACTCATTAAAGAGTCCATCTGATGTCTGTGGGGTAACCGCAGGGCCCGTCGAACTCTCCGCCTCCGATAGTTCTTCTCCAGTTCTGCCTCCGTCCTCACCAGAGTCCGATTCAACCAGTTCCCTCTCCTGTTGGGACCTCGTGATATTCTCTGTTGCAGCCAGCGCCCCCTCCTTATCCGCGGCCATCTGACCCTCCCGCTCCGCTCTCTTGAGCTTGTTTCGTGAACGGATGTGTTGCGATTTTCGGATCTGGAGCGGTTTAGGTCTCTCCCGTTGGCTTTTACCAGTGCGGTCCGTGCCGGCTCGATACAACTCAAGCCACGACCACGCTTCATCAGGGGTCTGGAAAAATTGGGTGTTCCCATCCAGGATAACACGTAGCTTAGCCGGGAAGAGCAAGGAGTATTGAATGCCTTCCTCCCTCAGCTCCTTTTTGACTGCTAGGAAGGACGCTCTGCTCTTTTGGACTTCCTGTGTATAGTCCGGGAAGATCGTAACCCGACTATTGTCCACCTGAAAGGAGCCCAATGTGTGAGCTCTCTGTATTAACAGGTCCCGATCTTTATAGTGCAGGAGTTTCACCACCATCGGCCTAGGTGGTCGGCCTAACATCGGTGGGCGAGCTGGTACCCTGTGTGCCCGTTCCAGGGAGAAGAAGGGAGATGGGCCTTCTGGTGCCACCACCGTCTTGAACCAGTTCTCCATATAGGCCACTGCGTTGTCCCCTTCGATTTTCTCCGGAAGGCCTACAACCCTCACGTTGTTCCGCCGATTACGACTTTCCGCATCCTCTGCTCGTCTCTCTAGTGTGTCCAGGCGGTTGAGGATATCCGTTAGTTTATGTTCCGCGGTCACCACCGCTGGCTTCGGTTCTTGAAGCAATTGTTCATGGTCTTTTACTTTGTCCGATAGCTTGGCATGATCCGCTCTCAGGAGACCCAGCCCTGTGGCGACCTGTGCAATGTCCTGATGCAAAGCCTCCTTAGTCGCAGTTATGGCTTCCAAAATGTTGTCCAATCGCTGGTTCAGCCTCTGTTCCTGCTCCGTCATCAACGAGGAAGCCCGGGCCTCACCATCTCGGGTCAGCGTAGTCGAGTCGTCCCGGCCCTGTTCCACGACGGCCCCGCCAGCAGCCGCCATCTTAGTTGCTTCGGGCTTTGTCATACGGCTGCCGCAGGCCTTCCTCTTGATCTCGTGATCCCCGTCTCGGGAGCCGTGCTCTCTATTGTCGGTCCTAGTGCAAACACCCCAACTGGGCTGCCGAGCCGTGGCCCTCTTCGAAGGTGCCGACAGCTACTGGATGCCGGGGCCGCCCGTCTCACAATCACCAAGGCCGGGGTTGGGGGGGAGGGGAGAGTAGAGGCGAATGTCGTGTAAGCCGTACCCCAGTCCAGCGCGGGCCTCCGCACCTCCTAGTCCACTCCCCAGACCCGTTCAGGTGGGCCCTAGCTTCACCAGCCCTATTGAAGGAGGCTCACACTTCGGTTCGATTCTGGTCTGCCTCGCCCCTTGCGCAGAGACCGCCGTCCCTCTACGCCGCCATTTTCCTCCCTCTCGGCGCAGCACCTCCGGTCTCCACTTTCGGGTTTCAGCGTTATATTCGGTCTCCCGAGAGCCCTCAGCTGCTCTCCGATGTTTCCTCAACACTTCGCATAAGGAAATCGCCGTTCAGGGAACGCCAAGGGTGTAGTTTTCAGGAGAAATAGCGGGACCATGCGCGGAGCTGCAAGCTCACACCGCCATCCCGATCGGCGTCGAAGCCATGCCCCCCCACGCCCGACTGACTGTCATCGAAAGGAAAGTGACCGGGCAGAGGATCTGCGCTGCCTAAAATTGAACGCCCCTGTCACAAAAGTCACACATGTTGTTCGCTCTGAATTTGCATAAAAGCAAAAGCAAAACATGGTAACCCCATACTCTGTGTGTGGTAGAGGTGTCAAACTGCCACATACCACAACGCCTGACGGCAGCTGATTCAACCTTCTGTGAGCAAGCCGCCCCACTCCACCTTGTACCGCATTCCAGCTTGAAGTTGTAAGGTGTGAGCCTGCGACTTAAGGCCCCTTAAAGCCTCCGACACCATCGCAGGCTTAACCAACTAATAAAATAAGCTGCACACGCCACAAGATGACAACACGGATCCCAGTCACCAGGTCAAAATCAGCAGCAGGTGCCAACAGCGGCGAAGCCTCAGTAGGACCTACAACGAACGCCTCAAACACACATTGCACAAACGCCTCGAACCCAGGCAACCTCCCTGGGGCCTCCAAGCTACCGAATAATCAAAAATCCACCAACACAGGCCTCATAACCAATTACTTGCTTCCACGGCCTTTAAACAACCTACCAACTAAAGACAGGACAGACCACTCAGGAAACAGCTCAAGTGGCTGGGACGACTCTTCTCCTGCAACAACCATTCAGGGCCCCTGCCAAACGGAGATCAATAGTCGATCGCTCTCTCACCACAGTATGGACACCATTAACAGTCCCACTCAATTGTGCTCGGGCCCCGACTTGGCCTTCAACACCAACACAGGCTCTGTCCCAGCAGTTCTCCACCATTTACTTGACACAGACTGCTCCAAACTGGCCTTAAGTGGGCACGCCAGAACTACAACAACCGAGGCATTAATACATCAACCTCACTCACCTACTAGGCATGTCTCCTCTTCGAGTACAGTTACATGTTCTCATGCTGTTTTAAAAAAACAAGATCCGGGAGAACTCTCAGCATCTTTTTTACAGCAACTCGAAATCAAAATCGAGCAAACCTTGGAGTCCACCCCACAGCTGTACAGACTATCCAGTGGGACAAATTATCAACATCACACCCCTGAAAACACAGGGAACTCCAGTTTCATGGGTGCCCCTGAATCACCAAAATTCACTAATCGACAATACCTAATGGCTAAAGCTTTACTTTGACAATCCTCTAAAATGGACCTACAAATGGACCTGCTACAGACAATAGCTTCATGTCTATCCGAGCTGAAAGGAAAAATGGACCACATTGCAAACCAGATTGATTTCCAATTCTCAAACTACTTGCTCATGTGCGGCCATTGTGGACCGATGCGCAAACCTACCTGCCGTTCTGACCACCCTAGTTGATTCAGTTCGCTCTTCAAGATCCCCTCCTGGTCCTCCCTTACCATTGGCCTCACACATGGAATCATCTAACAACTTAGCCAACCCACCTGCAGAAATCACTGACAGTCCTACTAAAAATTTGCAGCTGATCTCACTTGCTGATCCTACCCCAACACCTTCGATGCAGACTACACCCACTGTATCGTATCCCTCAATCAGCTGTCACATAATAGAAGAAACTGAAGCTGCCCCAGTGCTCAATCAAAAGGCAGCTTCACTTTCCAGGAAAGCAAAGAAAAAACTAAAGAAAGCGCAAAAGAGGGAAAAATCCAAAAATCGAGCAGCATCTTTTACTACTTATATAACTAACTCAGTTACCAGCACAGCCAAGCGCTATCCAATTTTTACGAAAAAAACATTAAGTAAGAATGACGAAGAAGTGGCATCAACTAACTTACAACCTAAATCATTAAAGATCAAGAGCTCTGCTGAAGACACAACCCGAGAGGCGTCCCCCCTCAATGCCTCTCTCACCAGCCCCCATAACAAACCGAAAGGCGAGGTCTGCACAATGCCAACTGGCCTTGAACCCGCGGAAGGCTCAGGCGCAAGGATAAGCCCTGCTCCCGGACCACCAATCTCAACTATTTCCTCAAGGCCACACCCGGAGGTCACTGAGTAACCACCCTCCACTATTACACATAATACAAATACGGAGTACCAACAGGCGGCAATATCCCCTCTCGGATCCATGGCTACCAGCACCCTCTCAATACATAGACCAATATCTGTGTCCTATAGCCAAGTCACATCGGGTATTTTAAGGATCAGTAGCCGTCCAAAACCAAAAGAGGTGGAGGTTGTACTTACACCAAGATACCAGGCTAAAGGCAACCATGATGTCTTGAGCAGAGGTCATATTTTGCGCCTGCTTAACCATATTCCATCACTGGAACATATAGGATCTGCAGACATCGCCTGGGTGAAATTTCTAAGCCTGCCAGGCGACTCCCACGACAATGGTGGGGCTAAATCAAAAGACACACTTGACAGCAATGCTACGCGAAGCAAATCAACTCGCAGACTGGGGCATCGAGATCAGGCCCCCACCTCAAGATAAATATCCCCACGTTCTAGCTAATAACTTCCAAAACACTTATTCCATCTTAAAATGCGGAGACGACCCGGGCTCCGGACACCACCTGGCCAACATTCTTCTTCAGCGCGAACATCTGAGGATCACTTGCTCTACAAATCAGAGAAGGGTCTTTTCCAGCTCTCAGGTCACCAACTATCAATCTGGACACCAGGTCGAAAACAGCCGACAGTCAGCTTGATGGTACCTTTGACTGCCTTAAAGGCAAAACGGACCACACTTGGAATAATCAAAATAACGGCCTTACAATCATATCCTAGAATGTGGCTGGCCTCCAAAAATTGGTTAAGAGCAATTCGGCTGTAGAGTACCTTCAAAGTGGTGACCTAATTTGTTTCCAGGAAACATGGGCAACCACCACCACCGCCCTTCCCGGATATTACGAAATTCACGTCCCAGCCACGAGACGGAATATCTTCGGGCGGCCAATGGGCGGCCTCTCGGTTTACATCAAGCATTCGTGCAGACTGGAAGAAACAATGATAGGATCTGATTCACCAGGAACTCAAGTAATATGCATTAACGGACAAAAAAAATCACAATAACCCGCTCCGTTTGCTACTATTTAATTGCTACGTCAATCCTGCCTTGCACCCAAGAAATCAAGCACTGGACGACCTGGCCGCCACAATCGGAGACTTTCTTATTAAATACCCCAACCACAACCCACTTATAGCCGGGGACTTCAACAATAGATCGTTTGACAAACTAGAAAAGGAAAACAATCCCGCTAAAGAGGTTGCGCTTCTACAAGCTCTATTTAAAATCAGCTCCATATCATCTGCCTTCAACCTAAGAAAAGCAAATGACCATACATGGGCACCACCTCCAACTTATAGAAACATCTCTACCATTGACTACTTGTTCATCGGAAGTACGCTAGCCCTCCACCTTAATGACTTTAACATCGATCATCGAATCGAGAGTGATCACAGGCCTTTAAGAGCACCCTTCAGCCTTTCCATCGCTGCATCCTGCAGATTCACACCTACGGGCGAATCCACGGGCGAGGAAAACCAGCAACTTTCACATAGGATTAAATGGTCCATCAATTTAGACTCAAAACTGGCTGACTGGGTAACGAAAAACGCTCAAGTAAAAATCACTATTGGCCCACAAGCCCTCCTAAATCATTGGCCTGTTCTCTTGAGAGATTTGCATCAGGCTCTGGGGGGCTCATCTGCCGATCAAACAAAACGGACGCCAAAGGCTCTCAACACAGCTTCAAGCCAGGTAGCACCTGAAAACAAACGAAAGAGGCAAAATGGCCTACATAGAAGGAAAAAAAGGTGAAAGAGCAGCCCAGCGAGCCACAAAAGGGCCACATCGAGCAGCCAGCAAGAAACGCACATGGGCCCAACGGATCAAACGCATTGAGGAAGCCTGGCTAAAAATCTTCTCCATCTTAAAAGAAAAAAATTCGGCCCGATTCTGGAGACACATTAACCAGCTTAGTAACAACGGCCAGACTAAAGAAAACGGGGTTCCTGAGAACGTATGGGTGGAGCATATCAACCAGCTTTATAACGGCGGGGTAGGGGAGCTGTCCCCCCCCTCCCCGCCCCAAGCTCCACTCAATGGAAACACCCTGGGCCTGGCCACATCTGAAATCGTAGTAAGCAAGATCATCAGCCGCATGAAGAACGATGGGGCGCCAGGGCCAAACGGAATACCTGCAGCAGTCTTTAAAACATTTCGGCAGTTTTGGGCAGAACTCCTTACACCCCTCTTTAGACATGCTTTCCTCACAGCCACAATTCCACCTTCTTGGCAGGGCTCAATACTCGTTCGCGAGTGCTGAGTCAACACGTTTTCCTTCACCTTTACCGCAAAATTGAGGAAAGAAGAGTGACTCACACCTGGAGTCACCTTGAAACCTATTATAGTTTGGACCTCTCGACTGGTATGAGCCAACGTGGTCGATTGAGGTTGTGAAGACAACAATTGTCCTCATGCAGTGGCTTAAAAATCTGTGATGCCCTGAAGAAATTGCCCGAAATGGAAGTGGCAATGAAACATGTCGGCAAGTGGAGTATGGCTAGATAGGTATTAGCCATTCTCACTGTTTTAACATCCCACGACAAACACGAAAGTGACAGAATAAAGCTAAGTTCTGTGTTGCTTGTGGCCTTTTACGTATTTGTCGTTGGACACGTTTGTGTTTGTCTGTTATTCCCACACACTGCATTCCCTCACAAACACTGTTTTGTTTGTTTTGTGGACACCATTCTTTCTTTTGAGCTTGATGGCGCCAATGATGAGATCAGGGCAATCCTGGTGAGTACCTGCCAGGTTCCCGTTGGTGGTTCACCCGTGAGGTGCCATCTCGCTCACACACACACTTTTTTCTAGTTTCCTCCATTTACCTATTTAGGCACATAGTTGTGTGTTATCTGTTGTCTCACAACTGGTTTATGTTTTTCAAGGGATTGGGCAGTTGTTGTTTTTTAAATATGGCATAATTTGGGTGTACCGCCTACCTCAGCAATTAAAAGAGAGGAGTAGTGTGCAAAAAGGTTTGCATTTGATGGTACTCCAGTAATTGATTGAATGTTCTATGCCTGTTCGGTCTAGGTCTTGTTTTGTGAGTATATAATTGAGTGGAGGGCGACCTATGACCGTTTTTCCCTCTAAGCTCCTTGTTGTTAACTCTAGGGCTCAATACTACACCCGATTTATAAAAAGGGCAATCACTCAAACCCGGCCAATTATAGATTAATAGCTTTGTTGGACATTGAAGCAAAAGCCTACGCCCGTGTTTTACTGATGGAACTAGAAAATTGGGCCAACGAAAATAACATCTTGCCTCGCTCCCAGTCAGGCTTCAGAGTGGGCTGCTCCACGATGGACAATATAATAGCACTGTCCTACTTGTCGTGGAGAGCCACCTTGGCCAACCAGCTACCTTTATTCTGTTGCTTCGTGGACTACAGCGCAGCTTTCAACAGAGTCAACCGAGGGATGCTATGGCACAAAATAAATTCCTGGGGGATACCATCTCCTCTTCTCTCAGCTTTGATATCCTTGCATCATAAAACTTGGGTTAGGATCAAAACAAGTGCACAAACATTATCCCAAAAAATTGCAACTAAAAATGTCCTAAAACAAGGCTGCGTACTAGCCCCGCTGTTATTCAATCTCTACACTGCCGACTTACCCAAAGAACTGGCAGGCGCAGCCCTGGCCGCCCCAAAACTGGGTGGGATACGTTTACAGACAATGCAATATGCCGATGATATTATTATCATGGACCACGTGAAAATCAGACTGCAAAGATCGCTCACCGCTCTTAACCCCTTAAGTGCTGCTGACGGCCAATGGTCGTCAGCAGCGCTACCTCCCCAGTGCTGCGCATGACCATTGAACGTCCATTCAGCACTAGTTCTAATGGACAGCGCAGCACTGGGGAGAAATGTTTACACGCAGCTAAGGTGTTAATAAGTACAATACAAAGAACCATCTTTTGATGAATGAATCCAAAACCAAAACCGTGATCTTTGGGAACTACAAAAAAAAGAAAAATCTTACTTGGAGAGCAGGGGGATTACCAATAGCGACCTGCACCAGCTACAACTACTTAGGAGTCTGGTTTAATGTTAGGGCAAACCAAGCAGCACACCTTAGACACTTAAGGCCTAAGGGCATGGGGATCACTCACAGCCTGAGGTGTTTGAACCGTCACCTGCACAGCCCTTCAGCCGAACCAATCCTAAGGGTGCTACGGGCCAAACTACTACCTGCAGTGACCTACGGCCACCTGGCCTTCCCCGGAAAAATGGATGCATTTCTGGGAAACTTACAAACAAAAATCTACAAGAAAATCTTCTCCATCCCGCAACACGCAAGGAGGTTGAGGTTGAGGCTTGAGCTGGGCCTGACATGCGTAAACCTCTACTGCCTGGGAGACTTAATAAAATTTTACATTCACACTCTACGAGCTCCAGGACAATCTCTGAAAGAACAATTACAAGCCGTGTTCAAGGACGAACATTCCCCTTGGCCCAAACAGTTGCACCTTGCCATTTCCACACTAAAGATTGAAGCCTCCTCCCTTACTAACCCAACTATCCCCCTGTCAATGTGGAAAAAAACAATAACAAATCAAATCATTTCAGCTTCATTCCAGGCAGACGTTGCTGGGCTCTCTAAAAATGTACTTTTTACAGCCCTGAATGAATCATACATCAAGGGGAAACCTCAACCCTATTTTAACTATTCCCTCAATCCCCAGACTCGCAACAAAATACTGTACATGAGACTGTTAGCCCTACCAATTTTTGACTTCAATCCGCAGTGGGCCTGGTGGAATGAGCAGCCCACTTGCAGACTTTGCAATTACATACACGAGTCCTGGCTCCACCTGCTATGCTGTTGCCCATTCTTAGCTACCGACCGACGCCTCCTACTGATTCCTGTCTTCCGAGAACAGTCACTGAGACATTGCAGGGAAGCATCAGCTTTGTGTTTTAGCAACAATTTAGCCCAGGCCCTAGCAAGAGCTGGGAAGTTTGTCAATATTATTTTAACCGCACTGCATAATGTTCAGCACTAAGAATCTGATCATGATTTTATACATTTTTAAATTTTACTCTATCATGTATTGTTATGTTTGTACATTACGGTTTTTATTAACTGAATAATAAAGTAAGTAAGTCCCGAGTGAAATAGTGTGAAAAGACAATAGTCAAGCCTGCAGACAAATGGTGTGTGGGGATAATGATTTTCAAGTCAACACAGAGATAGTATGTGAAAATAATCGTGATCAAGGCCCATTGTAATAGTGTGTAAAGTTAATGTAAAAGCCCTCACACGGAGAGTGTCTGAAGATAGTGACGTTCAAGTGCAAAGAGAGATGTCCTCATTGGCATGTCCACATAGATGGTGTGATTAAAGAGATCTTATAATACCCTTGCTGAGATGTTATTTTAAAGTAATCATGTTTAAGTCCCCACAAAGATAGTGTGTTATATAGTGATTTTCAAGTATCAACATAGACAGTGATTTATTATAGTGTTGTTCAAGTCCCCACAGAGATAGTGTGTACAGATAATCTTGGTGAAGTCCCCACTGAAATACAATGTTCAAGTCTTCACACAGGAAGGGTGTCAAGATAAGATGTTCACGTCCAAATAGAGATAGTGTGCGATTATAGGAAACTGCAAGTACCCACAGAGATGTGTGAAGGTAATCATTTTCAATTCCCGACAATGATAGTGTGTGATAATGTGATGTTCAATTCCCCACAATGATCGTGTGTGGATATAGGGATGTTTTTTACTCTCCAGAGAGAGAGATTATGTTCACGTTCCCACTGAGATAGTTTATAAGGATAATTTTGTTCACGTCCCTGCTGAAATAGTGTTTAAAGACAATGTTCATGTACCCCCACAGATAGGGTGTGAAGATAAGGATGTTTAGGTCCCTACAGAGATAGTGTACGGTTTAAGGGATGTGGTTATAGGGATGTTCCAGTCTGTGGTTATACGGATGGTCAAGTCCCCACAGTGATAGTGTGTGAAGGTAACGTTCAAGTTGACAAACAGATAGCGTGTGAAGATAATCATGTTCAAGTCCAGATATAAAGTGTGATTATAGTCATGGTCACGTCTCCACATATATTATGTGTTATAATGTGTGATTATAGGCTGGTGGCCTATTAACTTTGCCAATGCTTGTTTGTTTTGCTAGTAACTTTGTCATCGTTTGACAAATCTTCACACAAATTTGGCATGAAACAATGAGTCCTAAAATCAACTGCATCCGGTAGCGTGCAAGTGCCAGCTAGGTCTCTCAGGCGAGCATAAAAAGTGTCAACGGATGCCTCTGGTAATTGCCTCGCCTGACGTAGTAGAAACCGTTCATAGTCAGGGTTTGCTAACGGGTTCCCAGGGCCTGTGTTCTTTCTCAAAGCTGTGCTTTGTACCCCCAATTGGCACCTTTCTCGCCACGTGTCAATCCCTTGTAAAAGGTACCATGGGCAGTGTGCCAGGGAAGGCCTTCAAGGGCTGCAGTACTTATTGTTCCACCCTTAGAGGCCCTAAACCTTTACACACATGCACTGCCATTGCTGTGTGTTCAAGAGTTGACATTGCACACATCCTACAACCTACTGCCCTGGCTTAGGTCAGTCACCCCTCTAGCTGGGTGCACTATACCAGTGGTGAGGGTACAGGTGCATGAGCCCTGCACCCCTGTAGTATCTAAGCCAATTATTAGACATTGAAAGTGCAGTGATGCCATTAACAGTACGTGGAGTTGGGAGTTTGCCAGGACAAACTTCACAGCACAATAATTGCTTTTCGAAAAATGGGAAGTTTGGTATCAAACTTCTCAGCACATTAAACCCGCACTGATGCCAGTGTGGGATACTCGGAGGGCATCTTAGAGAAGCCCCTTGAAAAAGGACCATCCTCTGGTGGGTTCCCTGACTGGTACACACCAGCCTTGTCCTGCAGTCAGCGACCTCCAGAACCCCGGGAGGACTGACTGCCTTCAACAAAGACAGGATCTCCCGTGAACAGCAGCTCCGTTCAAAAGAAACAGCCAAGAAAGACTCCGAGCCTGCTAAGGACAAAGAAACCCGATGCCTGGAACCACCATTGCCCCCGACGCCTACGGCCTGAATCCGGGTGGCCCACTGGTCCCAGAGAGGTCCCCCAGCGCTCCAGAGTCCGAGTCCACCCTGGGTTGTCCCCAACTTCGCCTGCAGCCTCTGCACGGAGACCCCGCCAACCGCAAGTGGCCCGGTAAGGTGAAATCCGACCTCAAAATACACCGCTGCATCCAGCCCCGTGTTTTGAGAGTGCATCCTTGACCATGGGGGAACCCAGAATACCAACTCCCATAACAAATTACTTACCTGTTAACCGATAACTTAATTTTTCTCCATAGGAATACATTGACAGTTTTTCCTTGAAAAATGTTGTGTGGAGTTGGTTTTTGTATAGAACTTTATGAAAACTGAAAATAACTAAAAATTGCTTACTTACCCTTTCTCTAGAAAATTTCCCAGTCCTTTGTCCGTTAGGATCCTTTTTACGGATGCCTTTTGTCCGTAATTTTAGGCATTGTAGGGAACAGAGCTGTTCCCCAGCAAAAGGCCTCAGCTCCCTGATGGGGCCGCCTCGCACTCCTCTGAGCACAAGAGCAGCCCCACCCCACCCATTGTCATTCTGTGTGGGTCTGATTGCCACATACAGAATGACAATGGGTCAGTCTGGGCTGGCACAGCATGTGGTGGCCTCCTACAGCCTCAGTCCAGGGCAGGGCATTCTGTCACATGGAAGTGCAAAAACCCAATGTTGCTTCTAGGTGAGAATCCAGTTAAGCAAAGGAAGGCTGTGAAAGAAGTTCAAAGGAAGGGATTATAGTATAGCAGCCATGGTTGCTGCTTTTTTTATTTTTTGCAACTAACAACCATTGACAAAGTCAACAGATCACGAGGGCAGCCCCACCCCGCCCATTGTCATTCTGTGTGGGGCTGATTGTCACATACAGAATGACAATGGGTCAGTCTGGACTGGCACCGCATGTGGTGGTGTTGTACATAAAGAAGTTCTTGAGTCAGGTATAAGACAAGCTGGATTTAATAAAGGTTAGTTCCAAGTTCCAGTTTCAAGTAAAAGAGTTAAGAAGACAATAACCCCACCAGGAGTGGCCTCCCTGCCACTCAGCCTGCCTGCCATCAACTGCCAGTACACACACCAGCCAGGCACCCAAGATTCTTAGATGACATCAGGCATTCCAAGACCCACACCAGCTGGGCAGCAGGGAAGTCACCAAAGCTAAATATAACAGGTGGCCTCCTCCATCCTCAGTCCAGGACAAGGCATTCTGTCACATGGAAGTGCAAAACCCCAATGCTGCTGCTAGGTGAGAATCCAGTTAAGCAAAGGAAGGCAGTGAAAGAAGTTCAAAGGAAGGGATTATAGGTATAGGAGCCATGGTTGCTGCTTTTTTATTTTTTGCAACTAACAACCATTGACAAAGTCAATAGATCAGGCTTGTTGTAGGTGTAACGTTACTTGTTGTATTATATGTCTAGATGCAATGACAGAAGCAACAAAAATACAAGTCGGGCGGCACATTATATTAAGCACAGATTTTTAGCTTGTGTGTTTTAAGCCACGCATTTTATTACTTTCATTTTCATTTCATAATATTTTCTTTGGTTACCACTTGTTTTGCAACCATAAAAAGTACATAAAAATGACAATGAATTAATAAAAAGAAAATTCAAAACAAAAAATAAAATTTCCACAGTACATAAAGAATCAAACGATATTACTGACGGAATCAGAATCAAAAAATAAATTTTAAGTTTGTTAAAGTAAAATTTACTACGAGAACAAATATAAAACTTGAAGATAACAGTTGCATACGTAAGAATAAAATATGTGGACATGTAAAAAGATTAACCAAGAGCACGACGGTTCGTAATACAAGCTTTTAAAAAAGTAACTATGCACTTTGCAAAGCATTCAGAGTCCAGGAGCTGTAGAGACATAAATGCTGGGTGACACGACCTTAGGCCAATTAAATGGAGGAGTGGTAGAATCCAGGACTTTCGTGGTAACTTATAGAATTTGCAAAACAAGATAGTATGGATTGTTGACTGGGGGATACACCATCACAAGGGCAATTCGTGATGGTATTCGACCAGCTCTGTGTTTGTGGAAAAGAAACCAAACGAAAGAAAGAGTTGAAACGAAACCTTGTCAAAAGATATTTCTCGTAGTTGGACAGGTGAAACGAAAAGTACGGTTGCATGTCTATATCAGTCTGGACTGCGCGGATTTGGGAATTGGAGGGTTTTAAGATCTCAATTGAACTACGAAGTTCTCTTAGGTGTCCCAAACACATCCTCTTTAGTTCCTTTCTCGAGATATCCTCCATACTAGGTGGGTCCTCGAAGAAGGAGCTGCGAGCCTGCGACCAAGGTCTCTAAAGAAGTTCCCCACATAAACTAGCCATGGAATCCTTTTCCAGTTTGTTAAGTCCATAGAGTCCATGATCAAAGAGCGCGTTAGATGGCACTCAACTTTTGTCCATATACAGTGCCATAAAAGAATAGGTTGGCAACGAATGGTGTCAGTAACATAGTCCATACCTAGCTCATTATGGGATGCATATGTTGGCGCACTTTGTGGGAGCACCAACAAATACTTGACAAACCCGTTCTCTATCGTCTGGATTGGATCTATTGGACCATATCCCCAAACTCCCGCGCCATAGGTGGCTACGCTGTGACACTTTGCGTAGTAAATCTTAAGCAGTTCTGTGGGGGCTGGTTTACCGAGTTTCCTGGAAAAGGAGACCAGGGCCGTTGTTGCTCGCTGGAAGAGAAGTTTTCTGCTGGCCATGGCCTGTCTCCAACTTAGAGTGCCGTCCACCAGTATACCTAGATACGGGAAAACGGATGTTTTTTCCAGCCTGGTTTTCTCAATAAAAATTGGTTTGGGATTCTTGACCTTGGGGCCAATGTGCATAACAAAAGTCTTTTTTATGTTGCCTTTAAGGCCAAGAGAGCCCTTAAAAGAACAATATTTATCAAGTTGTTTTTGGAGTTGGATCAATGTTCTGGCAAAAATGACCGAGTCATCTGCGTATAGCAGTGTTGGAATTGGGCGGTGATTAATCTGAGGTAGATCCTGGCTCCCTTCTAGCATGGCCACCTCAAGGCCGTTGGTATAAAGATTAAACAAGAAGGGAGCCAGTACGCAGCCCTGCCTGACCCCTTTTGTGATGGAAAAAGATGGGGACAGGTCGCCGTTAACCCCAAATCTGAAACACGCCGTTTCATCGGAGTAAAGTTCTCGGAGGAAAACAATGAGGGCTAGGTCCACCCCAAGGTCCCTAAGGTTTGCCCATAGTCTGGAGTGCAGGATGCAGTCGAAAGCTGCACTGAGGTCTACGTACACGAGAAAGATGTTACCCCTTTTGGCTCCCACATACTTCCCAATCAGGAGGGCGAGATTCAAAGCCTGCTCTACAGTCCCAAGACCCTCCTGGAATCCGTATTGCAGGTCGGTCATGATGTTATTGGTTTGGGCCCAGGCTTGAAGTCATTCCAATACCACCCAACCCGCAACTTTACCCATGGAGTCCAAGAGGGAGATAGGCCTGTAGCAGGCGGGATCGTTACGGTTGCCCTTCTTGAAGATAGGGAGCAAAATGTATGTCGACCATGATTCTATCAGCCCAGTTGTTGTTGCTGCCGCCAAGACCTGGGTAAGGAGTGGAGACCACAGGTCAAAGTTATGTAGAAAAAAGTCCAGCGGGACACCGCCAGGCCAAGGTGCCTTGCCGGATTTTGACGCTTTGAGGGCTTTGACGACCTCTGCATGGTCGAAGTAGATGTTAATCGGGAAGCTGCTACTCCCCGGCTTACTTCTTCCACGCCGGTCCTCCCCGAGAGGCTCAGGTTGACAGTCTCCAAAAAATTTTGAGAAGTGGGTGACCCATTCAGCTGCTGACACTGTGACATCTAAATGCTGCCCCGTCGATGAGTCAGCCAGAAAAGGAGATCTAATAACACGCCAAAAAAGGACGCTGTCTTTATTATGACAGCTATCGTGTAGTTGTGACCAGAGGTTTTGCTTGATTTCCCTCCTGCGTTCCACTCTGGCTAAGTTGTAAAGTTTCCTTAGGTTGGAAATTTCCAAGGTGTCCCTCGTAGTTCTACGGAGGGCTGCCTTTAGATTGGAGAGTGCCTTACGGCACTGCGGGTTAAACCATCTTTCAGTTGTACACTTTCTATTTTTCGGTTTGCCTATGAGCTCCTCTCTGATTACCGCCAAGATCTTCAGGAAACTGGCCATGATTGTTTGGGGGGTAGAATCTGGTGCTAAGCAGTCAAGAACCCAGGGTCTGGCTTTTGCAAGAACCCTCCCTGTGATTACGGCTGGATCTATCTTTGCCCATTTAACGGAGTAGCCATTCACCTTATTCATAGTTAATGAATTTTGTGTTAACAAATTAGTGATCATAGATTGTAAGGAAACATTTTTTGGAACAACTACGACGCTAATGGGAAAATGGTCACTACTGACATCAGACCCGGTTCGAAAGTTTGCCACTTGACCCTTCATACTCTGGGAGGACATGATGTAATCAATGGTACTTGACAGCCCCCTACCATGAAAAGTTGGTGAAAAATCAATTGAAGGTTCTACAAGATCGTTGGCGAAATCAAGCTCTAATGAAAAGAGGCACTCATTTAGACTATTTCCGCAGATAGTGTGTGCAAAGTGAGACAATGGACTGCCATGCTCATCCAGTAGGCCACAGTTTCCATTTTTATAATTAGTGCACAGTGGGAGATTAAAATCGCCACCCAAGACCACATATACTGGGGTTGTCGAAAGCTTATTGCGCTGAGTTATTAAAAAAGTGGTAATTTCATTGAGGATATTTATACAATCCATTGTTTCAAGATTATTATAAAAGTTAACCAAGAAGTAGGTACTATTATTATTAAAGGTTAGTTGTAGAATTTGATAGCTCGGCTCTTCTTTAGACCTACATATCGTTGTGGGAGACAGAGTATTAGCAACATAAACTACCAGTCCACCCTTTGGTCTACCCAAGACACCCTGACTAGCTGGTATGTGGAATGTTTTGTAACCCACTAGATGATAGGGAGTAGTTGACCACGTTTCTTGAAGGCAGACTATCTGATGCTCATTTACCGTGTCTAACCACTGCTGCAGAGTCGTTTTTGTACGTAAACCTGCAACATTCCAATACAAGATTGAAAAGCTCAGGTTAGTAGTAAGCAGAAGTTAATTTGGCTGAGGAGGTAAGGTTTCAACTGATGAGAGGTCGGGTGCACGCGTGAGCGAACACACCGAAGAGACCACGGTCTCTATCCTGTGGTCAGAGTCCTTGATCTGGTGGAAGTTAAAGGCGTTTGTACAGATAGAAACCACCGGGGATCTATCCACCATTGTATTGGAATAGGCAGGAGAAGTATCTAACGTAGTTCTGACCTCGTCAGCATTTAGTGTAGTCGGGATTATTTGTAAAATAGTATGGCCTTCAGTCGGGTCTAATTGTGTTCCAGGGCTGGATAGAACGCCAGGAACTCTAGGGACCTGGTTTATGCTATCTGGGTTTGCTAACGGTCAATCAACCATTTCCAGGCAATCATATCGATTTCTGGTTGGAAAACCCCGCCATCCCTCCATAGGAAAGTGAATTCTGCTTGGGTGCCAAGACTGAGCCTGCCACTCCCTGCTCCCGTTTCTGTATCTATTACCCACATGATTCCAGGACCCTTCTGGGGCTTGTTGCCAATTTGAAGTAGGGAAATATTGATAGCTATTTACTGGAGGGTAAAAGAAGGAGAGACGTTGAGCATCAATTCCCCCCTTTTTTTCCAGTGATGGCCAGGAACAAATATACTCAACTGTAGTTGGATCGTCACAGTTTACTATAATACAGTCACCTTGTATTGTTTTACGTTCGTCCCCGATCCATGTTACTCTGCGGACTGTAGAGATTCTACTTGAGTAACGGGGCTGTAGGGGCCTGTTTAGGTTAAGCCACTGCAAGACCTTGTTTTGAAGAGACCAAGATGGTTCATCTGTACCGTCGGATAGCTCTGGGACCCCAGTGAGAATAACTGTATAGGGGGACGCCTCCAGTGGAAGATGACTGGGGCGCCTAGGCCGCGCTCCCTTTTTTACCTCCCCCAAGGGATTTAATCCCGGCGTTTTAGGAGTAAAGGGAGTCTGATTTTTATTGGCTACTTGGGCAGGACCTTTCACCAGTCCTGAGGGGGCCTGGGACGGGACAGTGGCCATACTAAGCGAGGCCAAGCCCACGCCAGGAATTGACTGGGAAGAAGCAGATGGTGTGTTGGGCTTAGGTTGCGTGGTAGAAGCCTTAGCAGCTTTGGTCGGCATACCTCGGCGACCTGGTTGTGCCGATTGAGGAGCTATATTTGGAGGTTTAGGTTCCCCCCCCCTGTTTTGTTTGAACTAGACTAGACTGAGTGGATGGCGTAGCAGAAAGTATCGCTATCTGTTTTTCGAGGTGCATTAAACTGCTTCCCAGAGGTTTTAAGTGGTGCATAAGAAGCTCCCTGATGCTGGCTAATAGGTATGGGGTGGTGTTGCTAGTCCTACAAGAACCCCCCGCCTGGTCCATGATGGAAGGATTATCGGGCAAGTTGATAACCTTTGGATCACTCTGGCTAGAATGGACAGGCTTCCCCCCCCCGGTCTCTAAAGGGGCACCAGATCTGGCTAGACTAGCGTTTTTCTTGCCTTTCCCCCATTTTGGAACAGCGCCCTCCCTAGCCCCATGGGACTGCTTGACTGATGCTGTCTCTTGCGATTGGCATAATTGTAAGTCTGGGGTGAATTCAAGGTCCTCTGATACATGGGAATCTAACGAAGGCTGGGTGGCTGAGAGATCCACAGTGCAAGGGACGGTATGGATTTCTGCTGCAGTTTTAGATGGTATCAACAAAGGGATATTGGGACCTTGCTGGATAGGTGATACCGATGAAGCCAGGAGTCCCATGGAAGAGCGTCTCGCATTCGCAAGGTCTTGGGATACCCTGCGCTCCAGCAGAGAGATACTCTGATCAATTGCCTCGTTAGTTCGAGAGATGAATTGGTCGATCGGACCTGTAATCTGGGCGACGCTCATTGCAGTTTTACTCCTGGTCCCTCTGGTCATGGTGGCCTAGCCTAAGGTTTACACTATATTCCGTAGAGACCTAGGAGATAGTTCTTAATATAGGTCCAGCTGTGGTTTATACAGTACTTGTTGGCTGGAGGGAAGATGTTCCTAGGATAAATAGGACAATTTACCTTGTGATGAACTAAAAGGGGGTTGCCCGGTCCGGTCTTACCGGTCACTAACGGGCAACAACGGGCCCGCCCTTGGCCTGGGCTTCGCCCGGCATCCCGCGAGACGGGGCTAGTGGCGCTTTTATGCGCCTCCTGGCGCTGGGTGATGCCGCTCGGGACCTCAAGGGCTGCCGGGAGTTGTAGGCAGCCCCTCGCCACACTCCACACGGCGGCCCGGCTCGAGATGGTAACAGAGCAGCTGGGCGGAGGGAGACAGGCGGGAGGACCGGAGGGTCTCTGGAGCAGGTCAGTTTTCAACAGCGTTTGCACAGGATCAACTGGTTGGAGTGCCAAAAAGGGAAGCCACATCAAACACCCTTTTGTAGAGACTTCCCTATTTTTTTCATCTCACTTAAAGTTCTGGAAACAACACCATGTCACATTCGCTTCATGGCCTGGCACTGTGCATCATGCATGACTCATGCCTTCCACTTCCACTTTTTCAGATTGCTCACGTGCAGGGGCATAGTGAACCCTACCCCAGCCCAGGCCTTGCTTTAGGAACAACAGCAAACGTGGAGTTCTTGATGGGTCTCATAATTAATGTGAAAAGGTGAGTGAGTAAGTAAATTAAGGGATGGGTGGATGGATGGCTGGATAGTTGAGGGAAATGATGGATGGATGAGTGAAATGATGGATGGATGAGTGAAATGATGGATGGATGACGGGCGAGAGAATGGGTGGATGGATGAGTGAAATGATGGATGGATTGATGAATTGATAAGTGAAAGGGTGGAATGATGAATTGATAAGTGAAAGGGTGAATGGATGGACAGATGAGTGAAAGGGTGGATGTGAGGCTGGATGAGTGAGTGAAATGGCGGGTAGATGGACTAAAGAATGGATAGATGAGTGAAGGATTGAAAGGGTGGATCGATGAGAGAAAGGATGGATGGATGAGTGAAAGGCTGGATGAATGATAGGTTCAATGGATGGATTCATGAGTGGATGAGTAGATGGATGGGTGGGTAGATGGAAGGATGGATGGCTAAGTGAAAGGGGAATTGAAAGAGAAAGGGGGATGGGTAAATGGATGACTGAACGGGTGAATGGGTGGAAGGACGAGTGGCTGGATGGATGAATGAGTAAGGATGGCTGGATAGGTAAATGGCTGGATGGATGAGTGAATGGATGGATGGAAGAGTGGATGGAGGAGTGTATGGATGTATAGGGTGAAAGGGTGGATGGATGGATGATGGATGAGTAAAAGAGTGGATTGAGGGATGGATGAGTGAAATGATGGATGGAAGGATAATTGATGGATAGGTTTGTAAATGGTTGAATATGGACATGGAAGGGCACACATTTGGAAGGACAGAATGAATAGTGAAAGACTGAATGATGGATGAAAGTATGATTACAGATTGTAAGCCCCATTATCTTAAGTAACATTTCCTATACATTGACTTTCACATCATTGTCTCTATATGTGTGTGATGTAACGCACTCCAACACTCTGCCCCACATACTTGGGATGAGTAGCACTATAGAAGAAATTAAATACACATGAGAGAGGGTCTATGTGAAGATGAGGGGCACCAATGGAGGGTGGTATCAAGGCCAGACTGGCCGGACCGGACATCAGGCATTTCCCTGCGAGCTGGAAAGGTGGGGGCGGTTTTATTACCACAAAAAGACCTGCACATTTGCTTAAAGCTGCGCGCGTACTGACAAACCATGAAGTGCACAATTGTCTCAACCTAATATAAACTTATTTTTACTTGTACTTTAGTAGTTTTCTGTTTACTTACTTATATACTATCGCGCATCCTTCTCTTGTGTGTCTGTAAAACGTACCTTTTGTCCTGAATTTTGACCTCCTGTCCTGAATTTTTGTACTGAATTTTGACCCTTTGTCCTGAATTTTTACACTCACTGTCTTGAATTTGCACCCATGCCAGGTGGTCACTCGAACTTTTACCTCTGTCTACCTTCGGGCTTCCACTGGACTCTGTGCACACTATACCTCATCTTGGCATAGTATATACAGAGCCAGCTTCCTACACTCTGCCAAAGTCTGTATGAGGGCCTTGCTTCTGTTCTCCCTGAGTTATGGAGGGACCGCTCACCTCTCGTGCTTCTGAAATGTCAGTCCCCCGTGTAAGTGTTGTTTGCTGATGTTTGTTTGCATTTCTTATACCTTAGCGCCCTCTGGTGGACATCTCTTGCCATCGCGCTGCTGTCTGAAAACTTGTTTCTTGTAAAGCAGCCAACCAACCTGGCCCGAGATGTGGGGCGAGCAGACAACAGGACTAGTGGCGGGGAGGAAGGGAGGCTGGCGGGCTTGGAGCGCCACCGCTGAGGACAGAACCAACAAGCATTTACAATGCAATGGTTTTGCCTTTGTTAAAGTTAGAGCTATTGGCATTGCTCTTGACATTATTTTTATTTATGTTTTTTTTAACATAAATAAATGGCATTGTCATTTACAATGCCACTAGCTTTATCTCTCGCAAATGACACACACAAACACACACAGAGCCCCCCCCCCCACGCACACACCCACACAGAGCCCTCCACACACACAGCCACACAGAGCCCCCCACACACACAGCCACAGAAAGCCCCCCACACACACAGCCACACAAAGCTACACACACCCACACAGCACAAGCAGGCAACAGGGGCACACAGAGGCACAAGCAGGCAACAGGGGCACACGGAGGCACAAGCAGGCAACAGGGGCACACGGAGGCACAAGCAGGCAACAGGGGCACACAGAGGCACAAGCAGGCAACAGGGGCACACGGAGGTACAAGCAGGCAACAGGGGCACACGGAGGCACAAGCAGGCAACAGGGGCACACGGAGGCACAAGCAGGCAACAGGGGCACACAGAGGCACAAGCAGGCAACAGGGGCACGAAAACTGAGGCACAAGCAGGCAACAGGGGCACGAAAACTGAGGCACAAGCAGGCGACAGGGGCACACAGAGGCACAAGCAGGCAACAGGGGCACACGGAGGCACAAGCAGGCAACAGGGGCACACGGAGGCACAAGCAGGCAACAGGGGTACACGGAGGCACAAGCAGGCAACATGGTCATGAAAACAAGCACAAGCAGGCAAAAAGGGTCACAAGCATGAATTGTAATTTAGACGGGGCTGAAGTGGAGAACGGTCAGTAGGGAAGTAGTGCGGCTGGTGCAGTGGTACCAGGCCGAAAGGTGAGAGGGGCTGTCTGCACCCCAGTTTGGACAGTTTCCACTACCTAACAGGGATTGGTGGGAGGGGGGCGTACTTCTTGCTTGCTTGCTTTAGGGCTGTTACTTCGGGGACGCAGTGCACGCTGCTGCCTGCTGCCGCCGGGACACAACAACAGGCAGGGAGAGGACAGGCTAGGAGAGGGCAGGGAGGGGACAGGCTGGGAGAGGGCAGGCTGGGAGAGGGCAGGGAGGGAGAGGGCAGGGAGGGGACAGGCTGGGAGAGGGCAGGCTGGGAAAGGGCAGGGAGGGGACAGTCTGGGAGAGGGCAGGTTGGGAGAGGGCAGGTTGGGAGAGGGCAGGTTGGGAGAGGGCAGGTTGGGAGAGGGCAGGCTGGAAGTGGACAGGCTGGAAGTGGACAGGCTGGGAAAGGGCAGGCTGGGAAAGGGCAGGCTGCAAGTTGACAGGCTGGGAGAGGACAGGCTGCTTATATTGATTTTCTGCCACTTCGGTGACCTGCAGATCCACCCGAAGTGTGGCCCCTGGCAGAATTGCGTTAGTTAGAGCCACTAGGCTGAAGAGAGAAAAAAAAGAAGGGGGTTGTTTGCGGGGCTTAAGCTGTGTGCTGCTGGGCGCCGAACCCCCTGCCTGACGTGCTGGGGGTGGGCGGGGGTGATATGCAGGGAGGGAGAGCGATCGATAGATACATTTATCTGCTTAAACTGCCTTTTTATATATGTTTTACTATAATAATGCCAACATTTTCACAATCTCTTTCTCACTCGATCTTGTTCATCTGCGTGCTTCATGGTTGCCATGCCTCACAAGTGTACCCCATAGTTAGTCTATTATGTATTATTAAATGATTACTGGGACACTGCTCGAACGCCCAGATGAGTTATCAAGGGAAGTAGCATAGACAGTGAGGTCAACAGAGCATTGGCAGGTTTAATAAAACAGACCTTTTTCCCGAATGCTGCATACTGTTTAAACTTGTCATGTAAAACAAGGATGGTTCATTAATAATGTTGTTTTCCTTATCAGTTATAAAAAGGGCCTCTTTGATGCGCAGACAGCATTAGCAAAGACAAAATAGACTCTCAAAGAAGAGTGCGTTGAAAAGAAGTCTAAAGATACCGTAAGTGGTTAAAAGACCTGCCGCATAAAATATTGAACAGTAGGTACTTGTGACAGAGGGCCAGTAATTCAATTGGATCTTTAAAAAAAATCATGTGCTTGTAAATATTTATTTGTGAACAAAAAAAACTAAATCCAGCAGCAGGTTACCATGACTACGAAGTAAAATAAATGAGCATACGAGGATGATTAGTACTAGCTCTTTATGATAGTCTAAGGAATCCAAACACTACGTAAAAAACAAAAAGTAAATCAGAAAGTATATTAGCAAATTAAATGATGCAGTGTCACCTAATATCACATCAAAGGGACTGCTTGAAACCCCATTACCCAGACCTAAACAGGACAATGTAAACATCCATGAAATGACATTGATGCCTTGATAAACAGCCCATTAAAGCAAGGGCAAACTGTGAAAAACATGGAAGCCAATCGTTTAAAAGGGCTCACTCAGAGCGCATCCTCTCCCTGAAAATCGATTGCGCTTTTTTTGAAGAACTGATGATTACAGCCAAAGGTAAAAAGAACAACGGACACACGGAGAGCGGGAGGGGGAGTGCGGGGCGGGAACGGACACACGGGTAGCGGGAGGGAGCCTCCCCTAGCCCCAAATAAAACAAAGCGACTCACCTGCACTTCCTCTGAAGCTTGGCAGAAGCACACCATCGGACAGACACTGGGGCGCCATGACAGCGGGAGGGGACTCACCGGTCTCTCCAGTGTTCCGCTGGTTCTCCTCCGGTTGGCGTCGGGCGAGGCTCCTCCTCTCTGGGGCCTCGCGGAAGACGGGGCGGCAGCTGCGGGCTCCTTCTCACGGCCCGAGCAGGAAGGCGGGTGCCGTCAATGGCGGACCAGATTCGGGGGCGTTCCCTTGAATTGGCTTTCGGCTGACGTAGCGTGACGTAGCCAAAAGCCAAAAATTCTCTGGAACGCCCCCGAGTCTGGTCCGGCATTGATGGACAGGCCCGTCTTCCAATGGCTAGCCTCCATTTATGGAGGTAGCCAATGGAAGACGGGGGCCGTTCCTGTCTCCCCTACTATAATCATTACGTTTTCGCCTGCGCGAAAAAGATGCGCAGAGCGCATCTTTCGCCAGGCAAAACCTAAAAAGCATTTACAATGCAATTGTTTTGCCTTTGACAAAGTTAGAGCTATTGGCATTGTCAATGACAAATCTTTTATTTATGTGTTGGTTTTAAAAACAGATAAATTAATGGCATTGTCATTTACAATGCCAATAGCGTAATCTCACGCAAATGGACGATGGTTACAAAAATTTTTGAAAAGTGCTCTATAGAATCAGGAGGAGTCGGGGAGGGATAATGAAGGGAGATAGAGCCAAGAAGGAAAAACAAATTAGGGTGAGAGAGCATTGGAGAGAGTTAACAGTGTGGTGAAGGGAGAGTGAGTGACGAGAAGAGAGTATGAGAAGAAGAAAGAGAGGCAGTGAGAGAAGGAGAGTGTGGTGAAAGGGAAGAGTGAGTGACGGGATGAGAGTATGAGCAGAAGAGAGAGGCAGTGAGAGAAGGAGAGTGTGGTGAAAGGGAAGAGTGAGTGACAGGATGAGAGTATGAGCAGAAGAGAGAGAGGCAGTGAGAGAAGGAGAGTGTGGTGAAAGGGAAGAGTGAGTGACGGGATGAGAGTATGAGCAGAAGAGAGAGAGGCAGTGAGAGAAGGAGAGTGTGGTGAAAGGGAAGAGTGAGTGACGGGATGAGAGTATGAGCAGAAGAGAGAGAGTCAGTGAGAGAAGGAGAGTGTGGTGAAAGGGAAGAGTGAGTGACGGGATGAGAGTATGAGCAGAAGAGAGAGAGTCAGTGAGAGAAGGAGAGTGTGGTGAAAGGGAAGAGTGAGTGACGGGATGAGAGTATGAGCAGAAGAGAGAGAGGCAGTGAGAGAAGGAGAGTGTGGTGAAAGGGAAGAGTGAGTGACGGGATGAGAGTATGAGCAGAAGAGAGAGAGGCAGTGAGAGAAGGAGAGTGTGGTGAAAGGGAAGAGTGAGTGACGGGATGAGAGTATGAGCAGAAGAGAGAGAGGCAGTGAGAGAAGGAGAGTGTGGTGAAAGGGAAGAGTGAGTGACGGGATGAGAGTATGAGCAGAAGAGAGAGAGTCAGTGAGAGAAGGAGAGTGTGGTGAAAGGGAAGAGTGAGTGACGGGATGAGAGTATGAGCAGAAGAGAGAGAGGCGGTGAGAGAAGGAGAGTGTGGTGAAAGGGAAGAGTGAGTGACGGGGTGAGAGTATGAGCAGAAGAGAGAGAGGCAGTGAGAGAAGGAGAGTGTGGTGAAAGGGAAGAGTGAGTGACGGGATGAGAGTATGAGCAGAAGAGAGAGAGGCAGTGAGAGAAGGAGAGTGTGGTGAAAGGGAAGAGTGAGTGACGGGATGAGAGTATGAGCAGAAGAGAGAGAGGCAGTGAGAGAAGGAGAGTGTGGTGAAAGGGAAGAGTGAGTGACGGGGTGAGAGTATGAGCAGAAGAGAGAGAGGCAGTGAGAGAAGGAGAGTGTGGTGAAAGGGAAGAGTGAGTGACGGGGTGAGAGTATGAGCAGAAGAGAGAGAGGCAGTGAGAGAAGGAGAGTGTGGTGAAAGGGAAGAGTGAGTGATGGGATGAAAGTATGAGCAGAAGAGAGAGAGGCAGTGAGAGAAGGAGAGTGTGGTGAAAGGGAAGAGTGAGTGACGGGCTGCCGAACATCACACGTGGTCCCTCGCCTCATGATTGGTTTCCCTGTGGCTCACATTACCCAGAGCAGGGCTGCTCCCCAGTGTGAGGGATCGCGGATTGCAGTGGTGCTGGGGGTGGGCGTCTGTAGGGCCCCTCCCCGCCTGCTGCCCCCCCCCCTCCCTGAAGTGTTTGCATCTCAGCTGGAGCCGCAGCTTGTCAAACTTCACTCCCCCTCCCTCCTGCACCCCCGCCCCAGGCCCTCTCAGCTGGCTCTCGACCCCTTCCCGCCCCTGAGGTGCTACTTGTACACACTCACGGGAGCCAGAAAACCCTCCTCTCAGTTCTCCGTTTATTTGTATTTTTTCAGTTTTATATAGCGCGAACTCCGCGGTATTAGAGCGCTCTGTGCATGTGCCTACACAAGGCCAGTGTTTGTTTTAAAGGTAACGGGGAATTTAAATGATGTGCCCAGAATCACGGGCTGTAGAGCCGGCGCCGAGACTCAAGCCTGGCTGGCTCCACAGTTCTCAATATCTCTATCGTAATGCCTCATCTTCTCCAGTTTTGTTCCCGATATTGGTGATAATTCTGGCTTTCAGGATGAGTGCAGATGTGCTACCGTGTGCTTTGTCTGTGACCCGCCCCGCGGCCACCGATCTAAAAACAGAAAGTGCAACACCGGGTCAAGGTACTGCCTGAAAAAACATCTTTAATACTAGTATAAGCATCAGAACATTTAGAGAGCATGATTTGTAACTCGGCATACAAAGATCTCTGCAGCAGGTGCTTTAACCCCATAGGATGTTTTAAAATGTAGACTTTGAAACCAATTAGGCAGAACAGATCTACTGGCATGTTTCTTTTTGCCAATTTCTTTGTGGCAGAGTTAAAAAAATAAAAAATAAACATTTATTAGTGAGGCTCAGATTTTGCGTCCGGTTTGCAATACTTTTGGGGACAACATCCCTGATTCAAAATCTAGTTTGCTAAATCTAATAATGCTCTTAAATGTACTCTTGATAGACCTGCTAAACATTTGTGTTCGGTCTTAATATCGGATGTCACTTCTTTTGATTCGACTTCCTGTGACGTCACTTCTGATGTAACGTTCGATGACACGCTCCATGATGTCATGTTACTTGCATACTACCCACTTGGCTGATCCCTTCACTTTTTGTTTTAGGACTTTTTTATGCCACTTCCAAGTGGTTGCCATATATTTTCACCTAGTCTTGACTTCAGCATACAGCAAGTTGCGTTGTGAGGCTTGTAGTTCTGCCTTTAACCCTGCTGGCAGTGTATACATATTCAAGCATGCCCAGTGATGCTGGCTAAAATGTAAAGGGATAGATCGAGGTTTCACACATGACATGGAATCCCATGACAGCAGCCCCGTGAGATTCGAAATAAACATGTGCAAGCCATGCACATACATGTCGACTTCTCTGCAAATGGTTTGCATGTGTGTGCACCGCAGGGTGCCAGCCTTGAGGTGGCTTCAACTCCGGCTGTTGAGTGGCACCTGCGGGGCTGCAAGCGTCACCTTGATTGAAAGTCTTGTCAGGTGGCTGAGCGATCAGGGAATGGAAAACAGCCTGTTACCTTTGAAGTGAGGCACACTGGATGACTGTGACATTGCGTCGGCTGACATCACTTCCTGTGATATCACTCCGCAGAGCGCTCGGTGTCTACTGTTAATGGTTCTCCCATTGCTTTTATTGGAACTTGTGCCCCAGTGGGTCATAAGTGATTCAGGTAAGGGGGGGGGGGGTTCACGGGCAGTGCAAAAGCCCCCCCCCCCCCCCCCCCCCCCCCACCCGGAAGTCACGCCAGGCGCAAGGCGAAAGAGGAGGCAGGAGATGAGGTTTAAGGGGCAGGGAAGGTTACTGCTCCTTTTATACCCCAGTGTGTACCCTTCCTTGGCGGGCACCTTTTTTTTCAGTATGATAGAAAGGGAAGAGGTGTCTGTCCATAAACCAGTGATAGAACAATGTCATCAACAGCCAGGACAGCAAGAGTTAATTTTTTTGACAAGCTTATATAGCGGGTACAACCGTGCGGAAAAAAGAATAATGCCACTGCTGTTCTATTCCCAATTAAGGAGGAGCTCGCTTCATACACAGCGCTTAGAAAAGGCTAGGTGGGAGCAGAGGACGCCAAGGCCACCACGCTTGGTTTTGCCCAGGGCGCTATGGAGGCACAGGTTGGCCCTGCTGCACCGTGCCTCGTGTTCCCAACCTTCATCCTTGCAGGCCCCGTCACGGCCGAACGCGCCCCTCCAGAGGGCACCAAAAAATTCCGAATAGACAGAATGTGTGCGGCGCCTCGCATGAACTAGGGGGAAAAAACAGTGGATACGAACTGTTTACAAAGTCGTCGTCATCCCCCAAACATGGCGTGAAGGCATTTTGCCACCTATTGTCATGTCAGGCAGCTTCCACCTCGCCCTTAGCAGACACCAGCCCTTGCAGCGCGTAATCATTAATCAGCAGCAGTTCAGTGGCTGCTCATCAACGCCCCCCTCCCCCCGTCGTAGCTTCCATAGGACTGCCTGCCCCATGTCAACAGGGGTAACATACAAAAGAGAAGGTCGCTCCCCACCCCGTTACCTAGTTTTAAATGAGTCATCGTATAAACGGCGCATCGCAGAATTCCTGTTACGAGGGGGCTGTTCATGTGCCTTTATCTTCGAAAGATTAATTTAAGTCACGGACTTCAAGGTCATCTACGGACACATCCGAACAGCCGCCCACCAATCCACTGTAGAAATTAAACAGCTGTTTCAATAACAACAGGCAGGAACTTCCTATCCGGATTCTATCAGTGTGAAGGGGTCAGGGTAGTGAGGGCACCGAGCCGAGACGTGGTGGTCACACAGCACTCATTCCAGCGCTCCGAAGAGGGCATCTTGGCTCATCTAATCCCTCGGGCGACGGCGAAAGGGGGAGGAAAGGCGAAGAGGAGACCACGGTGCCGTCAATGCCGGCCCAGATTCGGGGGCGTTCCCGGCTTTCGCCTGACGTCGCGTGACGTCGGCAAAAGCCAAAGAATGTCGGGAACGCCCCCGTGTCTGGTCCGGCATTGACGGACAGGCCCCTCGTCCAATGGCAAGGCTCCGTTTACGGAGCCAGCCAATCAATGACGAGGGCCGACCCAAAGCCACACACACAACTCAAGAGGTTTTTTTGGCACATGCGCAAAGCGCATGGCCAGTCAAAACCTAAAAAGCCTGCTTCCTAGGCTTTGATTGTATTCGATCAATGTGTCTGATCTATCACTCCAGGCAAGCAGGTCCATAGCTGCCAAGGTTTCAGACTGCGTATGTGAATGAGTGAATGTAGTCTTGTAAAGCGCAGACCTAGCCCTAGGGCATCAAGGTCACATTTTCATAATTTCAGTGTAATTATGAGTGACATTCAACGACTATGAGTGACACTTTCTCGCAAGTAAAATCAAGCACTGAAGACGAGGGAAACATATAAATATCAGAAATGACACTCACTTGAGCAACGAGAAACTCTAAGAAGATCTTAAAACTGCAGAAAAGCACCAGACCAAGGTCTGCTTTTATATATAGGATTAAATTGAGGAAAGCCTGAAGCCGCAATGATGTATTAAACGTTATAAAATGCACAACTAAGCATTACTCCATGGGAGTAGCTCACCACAGGCAGTAGCTGCCCTTAACTTAAGCAGCAGAGATGTTCATAAGATGACTAAGTCAGGCGCAGCACCACAGTCCCCCCCGCCCCCCACCACCACCCCCCCCTGCTGTGTGTGTCCGCCCGGGCTGAGATAATTTCCCGGGCTGGCGACCGTCTTATTGAAGCCGCACCAAGTACTTCACAAGTCTTTAAAAGAACATTTACTTGTTAACCAGGCTTTGTTGTGTTTTCACCCCTTCCTGGAAGACTTAGCCGCTCCTAAAATTTGGCTCTAGTTGCGCCTCTGGAGTAAGTAAACATTGCGCAATAAAAAGACATGCCTACAGAGGCGAGACACCGGCTCAAAAGTAGCAAAAAAGCACCTGCACGCCAGAAGACCACAACTGCCGCCATGATTGGGAAGGAAAGGACACAAACATCGGTCAGAGAGCAAGCAGACAATCAGTGCTGCCGGCTGGTCACACTGACTGGCCATGGGTGAGTCGCCGATGGCCAGTCTGGGAGTTTAGATATCTTTTTTTTGCTTTACATTCTATGCTGAGTACAAGGTGAAGAAGGCATGGTGTTTCCACTACTTTTTAATAAAATTCTTATTACATCACAGCGACCAGTATATTAAACAGTGGGTTAACTCACGCAGGGGCCTTGGAAGGTTGACTACATCAATCGAGTGCTTCGACTCCATTGTTGTTCAACTGGGAAATCACTTCTCCTCAGTACAGCAGTGTCAGGCACTTAGGCCTAAGATGCCTGCTTCAGCCAAACCCACGCATCCTCTGTTGAATCGGTGCCATTGCATGGAACAGAACCTATGGATCGCTTCGACTGTGTGGATCGGCCACAATGCATCACTTTCAGAACCACCACAAAGTCTCCTCATCTCTGTCGATGGCATACTCAACTCCGAATCTCCGCATCGCATCTCTGCGCTCATCGGAGCCGATGCGTCGTCGCTACTGCATGGATCAGGAGGGCGCATCGCCCCTGCTGCATGGATCGACACTGACACATCGCGTCAGCTGCACCCCGCATCTTCAACATCAATACAAGAAGAATCAAGGTACTTTTGTTCAGCAGACCTCACTGCGTCCCTGTATTCTGCCCTCGATCCATCGTGGTCAACCTAAACTTTTGACTTTGTCCCAGTCCGGCGAGACCAGATTCCCCAAGTAAGTGTTTATTGCTTCTAATCGCTATTTTATCGTTTAGTCTTAAAAAAATCATATCTCAAGTTCTACTTATTGGGTTTTTATCGTTTTGGTCTAGTTTAATTTATTAAATTAAGTTCTATTTGTCTAACCTCTGGAAAATATCTCTTTTAAACAAAGAGAAGGATCGGGTGACTCTTCCTCCTCCAGAGCACCATTTAACTTATGGACAATTTAAAATATGGATCAGCTTACCCTGTAACTGATGTGTGCACCTTTGTACCAAGCCGCCACCTCTTGAATTAACAGGTTATGTCTGAGGTGGTAGGCCAGACTTTCCCACTGGAGGCCAGATGGCATATACTGTGTGGGACTGGGAAACACACATGGCCGAAATATTCTAAGATCTGGTTAATGGTTGCAGACATGGTTGTAACAAGCATTTGCAATGCAATAGATCTCGCAATAGGAAAGTGTGCTATTGGTATTGTAAATGACAATTTTTTATTATATGTGTTGGCTTTGAAAATATATAAATTAATAGCATTGTTATTCACATAGCCAATAGCTTACACTTTCCTAATGCGAGTCCTATTGGCTATGGCAATGCTTGTTGGTAGCAAGCAAGGACAGTGCTGAGTGATGCTGTTGTGGTTGGGCTGAGTGATGTGGTGGTGTATTACAGTGATGTGGTGGTGTCCCAGAGTGATGAGGTGGTGTCCCAGAGTGATGTGGTGGTATCCCAGAGTGATGTGGTGGTGTCTGTGAGTGATGTGGTGGTGTCTGTGAGTGATGTGGTGGTGTCCCAGAGTGATGTGGTGGTGTCCCAGAGTGATGTGGTGGTGTCTGTGAGTGAGGTGGTGGTGTCTGTGAGTGATGTGGTAGTGTCTGTGAGTGATGTGGTGGTGTCTGTGAGTGATGTGGTGGTGTCCCTGTGTGATGTGGTGGTGCCCCTGAGTTATGCCCCAGCGTGATGTTGTGGTGTTGTGTGAGTGATGTGGCGGTGTTCCGTGAGTGATGTGGTGGTGTTCAGTGAGTGATGTGGTGGTGTTCCGTGAGTGATATGGTGGTGTCTGTGAGGGATGTGGTGGTGTCCCTGAGTGATGTGTTGGTGTCCCAGAGTGATATGGTGTTGCCCATGAGTGATGCCCCTGAGTGATGTGGTGGTGTCCCTGAGTAATGTGGTGGTGTCCCTGAGTGATGTGGTGGTGTCCCAGAGTGATGTGGTGGTGTCCCAGAGTGATGTGGTGGTGTCCCAGAGTGATGTGGTCGGTGTCCCAGAGTGATGTGGTGGTGTCCCAGAGTGATGTGGTGGTGTCCCAGAGTGATGTGGTGGTGTCCTAGAGTGATATGGAGGTGTACTAGAGTGAGATGGTGGTGTCCTAGAGTGATATAGTGGTGTCCCTGAGTGATGTGGTGGTGGTGTGAGGCTTGCAGCATTGTGAGGCGTGCAGCATTGTGAGGCGTGCAGCAGTGTGTGGCGTGCAGCAGTGTGTGGCGTGCAGCAGTGTGAGTAATGCGCAGAAGTGTGAGTAATCCAGCAGTGTGAGTAATGCAGCAGTGTGAGTAATGCAGCAGTGTGCAGCGTGCAGCAGTGTGAGGCATGCAGCTGTGTGAGGCGTGCAGCAGTGTGAGGCGTGCGGCAGTGTGAGGCGTGCAGCAGTATGAGGCGTGCAGCAGTGTGAGTCGTGCGGTAGTGTGCAGCATGCAGCAGTGTGAGTAATGCAGCAGTGTGAGGCATGCAGCAATGTGATGCATGCAGCAGTGTGGGGCGTGAGCGTGCAGCAGTGCGTGGCATGCAGCAGTGGGTGGCGTGCAGCAGTGTGTGGCGTGCAGCAGTGTGTGGCGTGCAGCAGTGTGTGGCTGTGCAGCGTGCAGTAGTGTGAGGCGTGCAGCATTGTGTGACGTGCAGCAGTGTGAGGCGTGCAGCAGTGTGTGGCGTGCAGCAGTGTGAGGCATGCAGCAGTGTGTGGCGTGCAGCAGTGTGAGGCATGCAGCAGTGTGAGGCGTGCATCAGTGTGTGGCGTGCAGCAGTGTGAGGCATGCAGCAGTGTGTGGCGTGCAGCAGTGTGAGGCATGCAGCAGTGTGTGGCATGCAGCAGTGTGTGGCGTGCCCAAGTGTGAGGCATGCAGCAGTGTGAGGTGTGCAGCAGTGTGTGGCGTGCAGCAGTGTGAGCCGTGCAGCAGTGTGAGGTGTGCAGCAGTGTGTGGCGTGAAGAATAATGCGGGCTAACAAATGTGGGGAAGCTAGACTAAAACAAAACCCAAAACATCGCCTCACGCCGAAAGCAAATCTGTTACTGCGGGGGGTGGTGCAGAGGGGGCTGTAGACTAAATAAAGGTGGCTTTGTACATTATGGGAATGCTTGCATGTTGATTAAAGCCCAGGCCATGGTTGAAGAAGCAGCACAGACGTGCTGCATTTATAGGAGGAGTGGTTCTGCCTTTTGTTGCCGACACCGTGCAGTGGCCACTGTTAATGTGTGGTGCAGAGTGGCAGCATGTCTTGGAGCATCAGAGCAGAGTCAGCTCTCGCAAATAGAAATTCCTCTGTTGTCTCTGTGTTTATTTCGGTTGTAATGCAAGGAAAACCAAGATCTTGAAGGCTAACACGGCTTGCACAACTGCAGTTACTCTTGCAGGCGATGCACTGGGAGTGGTTGAGGCCTTCACATACCTGGCCAGTGTCATAGACTAGCAGGGCGGCAAAGACACCAATGTCAATGTAAGAATCGGCAATGCAAGGGCTGCCTTCATTCAGCTAAACACTAACACTGCAAACCAAGATCAGGCTTTTTAACACCAACATAAAATTAATTCTTCTGTACGGAACAGAAACTTGGAGGACAACAGTGACCAACACCAACAGAGTCCAGACCTTCATCAACTCCTTTCTGAGGAAAATCCACCAAATCCACTGGCCAAACACCATCAGTAACAATGGCCCCTGGCACCAGCCTTCCCAACTCCCTGCTCATGAAAAATCATGAAAAGACACTGTGGCTAGATAGGTCACATCATCTGCAAGCCTGCATAATACACCACCAGGCAATCCCTGACCTGAAATCTTCAAGGGAAAAGGAAAACAGGAAGGCAAAGAAGCACCTGGTGCTGAGGCCTCTAGGCTAACTGCAAGTCAGACTGTCTGGAGTTAGAATGAAAGAATAGCCCAGGGCAGAGACGGCTGGAGCGTCCTGGTTGAAGGAATATACCCCAGGGGGGGGTAGTAGGCATAAGTAAATAAGTGATGGTTTTCCTAAACCCAGACTTCAAAATTGTTAATTAATCTTAGTATATTAAAAAAAAGGTTTAAGCATTCCCAAACCGTCCAATTTAAGGAATCAAAGTGAATGCTAAAATCGTTATTACAGAGGCCCAATGAGCCAAATTCTGTTGATACCTTTTCTCTTTTATAATGTGCTGGCTTACATATTTTTTTACATCTTTCTATTGGAATGTGTGAAGTTTTAGACACACACAGCAGTGTTAGCATCATCATGTCTGACTCCGTTCTAGCCTGACTTTGTTTTTAGTGTTTTCATTATGGTTGCTTCCATAACAGGATGGACACTTACAGTGGAAGCTGCCATGGTCTGTTTTAGTTATAGGGGCAAATTATCTATATGTAAATCAAAAAGGGCACATCTAGTGCCATACTTGTTTAGTCCTATTGAGATTTTAGTGTCTTCAGTCACATGAGATAAAAACAGCAATCAGATACTATAAAAACCCAGGGATTTGAACACCAGGAACACAACAGCAACAGAAGAATCCGCCCAACCACGCCAATCACTTAGTTTCAAGAGGCAAAGTGTAAGTCAAGTGCAAAGGCAACAGAGGTTGAAGCAAGTGGTGACACCAATGACCATTCAGAGGATCGTTCAAGAGTATCTGAATGACTCACATGGGATCTACCTGGATCAAAACCCTTTGTTCTATTGGAATGGGAAGATGCACCAAAACACAGAACTCAGCAGGCTGGGAATTAAGTATCTGGCTTGTCCTTAGGCAAGTGTGTCTTCTGAACATGTATTCAGTGCGGCTGGCCCCGTTATCACAGTTAGAAAGACCAGTCTCTCGTCTCAAAATGTGGAATGATTGACCATGATTAAAATGAACAGTTACTTCATTCCAAAATATTACATTGCTCCTGAAACAGAACAGGATGAGGATGAGGACACTTAGTCAGAATTAAGTGTGTTAGCTGATGAGCTTCTGGGCGAACACCTGAGTTAGTGGACGAGCTTTGCTTCACAGACTAAGCAGCCCACAACAGAACTTATATCTAAGGATTAGAATGTATACATTTGGTGTCTGGCTTAGGCTGCCCATTTAACAAGGATGGAGTGGGCTGCCAGAAAAGATCATTATACAAGACTGCCCATGAGTGTATTTCTTCCATGGGAAAAATGATACAATATACAAATGTGCACCACGCTTGGATCAAGTAATTCTTACACCAATGATAAAATTGACTGATTGATGATTCATGAGGTGGCTGGGAGGTTGTTGTAACGCATTTTGTTAAACTTGATTTGCAATGTTTGGGGCCTGGGAGTTGATTTTGCCTAAATGCTGCCTTTCATATTTCACTATAATTACTTACATGATCCTTTTGTGTACTTTTTTTTGACAGGTTCTTCTGATGCCAGTCAGTTTTTTTACCAAGACTACAAAAAATTATCAAATTCTTTTACTTTTTTTGATCATCAACGCTACAGGACTATTTCATTTGGGTCAGGAGTCAGGATGGAACTACCACAATAGCCAGAAGACGGAATTTAGGAACAATGCTTATTCACTTCAGTGAGAAACATCGCAACTCAAAGAGACCCATTCCTGTGAACTGGAGAGAGGTACATTGATTAGGAAAATGCAGAGTAGTAGCTCCAATGCCAAACTCTAACTAAATGGTTGTGGTCTGAGGGGAACTGTCCCTGGACACGTCACATGATGGACCCACATAGCTAAATGTTATTGACATTTGTGAGACTGATCAGTCAGGTACATGCAGCTACTTATCTAAGATTAGATGAAAGAGATTGTTCTCACTTCTCAATTAATCTCACACAACTGCACCGGACTATGCGCTGCCCTAATTCTTTCCTCATCCACCATGAAGCTTACCTTGATTCTACAATACTGACATTTACTGTTTATCATTCCACAGGCCTTCTCTTTTTCTGCACAGAAGCTTCATTACATTCCTCCTTACTGAACCAGTTCCACCCTGCACCCAAGGTGACATTCCAAGAAGAAGAATGCAGCTACACCATTCATTTTGGCATTTATATAGAGTATCGTTTTTCTTTTCATAACAATAACAATTGTGGGTCCTCCCTACTATGCATTTTTCAACTCTAGGTAACATAACAATTAGATAACATGGAACTCTGGAGCTGAAGGACTGTTTGAATTTGGTAACATTTTGGCCGAAGGCCGGCTGCAGTGTGGCAATGACTGCATTCTGCATGCGGGGTGTGGGAGGTTGTCCCGCAGGCCACCCCCCATTGCGCACGACTGAAGGCCCTGCGCAGCATGGGGTTGGCTGACTGGGCGGGTTGGCCACAGGGTCTGGCAAAGAGGCAGGCCTTGTGGCCAACCCTCCCCCACCACCTCGCATGGCCGTGTGCAGCATGAGGTTGGCTGCAGGTGGGAGGTTACCTGCATGCAGGTGGTTGGCAGCAGGGCCTGGCTGCACACTAGTGACTAGATCGTGAGGACAGAAGGCCCTGCACAGCATGGGGTTGGCTTTCTTTGAGGGGGATGACCATGGGCCATCCTTGTGGCCAACCCTCACCGTGCATGACAGTGTGCATCGTGACATTTGCTGCTTTTTGGGAGTGGGGGGTTGGTCGCCGGGCCTATTACAAAAATCACGAACAGCTGATTCATTCCTACCTTCATGCCAAATCTGGTGTAATTCCAGAAAGTTTTTGCTGTAGCCATTCTTAAAGCAGTCTATGGAAAATGCATGTGGATTTTGTGTTTTGGGACCCCTTTTTTCTCGTCCCCTGCTTGATGGATCATCCATAAAATATCCATGCACAAACTAGCCAAAAAAGAGCACTCATAATGTAACTCATTATTATTCATTTTTCAAGAATGATCAGTGAATTACGGAAGTCAATCTTGCAGATTGTCTATGATACACACAGTGCGGTTCAGTTTGTATCTTTATATTATTAGCATTTTAATATTCGTTTGAGAAATATTTTGAGTTATTTCTAATATGATAGAGGAGTTAATCTGATAATTTTTAGCTAATGTGCAATAAAGGTTAATACCTTCCTGATTTGAAAGTTTCAAGTTGATAAACTGCATCAACAATCGTGTGTTTTAAGATGGCGGCTGTGTTTCGTATTGCAATCCAGTCCTTTGTTTTTGTTGGTGACTGTATGCAAAGCAGTTAATGTTGATCACAAACATGGGACCCCTATCATGAACAAGGTTGCGTCAGGCAACTGAAACGTGTTGATGTTTCAGCCATAATAGTTTTCAAATATGTAACAGTATCCGGAGTGCCGTGCTCTTTCCTTGTACTGGAAGCAGGAGACGAAGAATGCATGACTCGCAAGCTGGCGCATTACAAACACGAGTGCCATTGACGTTCCGGCAGCTTGCTAGCACCCACTTCTCGTTGGTGGCAAAAACAAAGGTTACAGGGACGTTATAGTTAGGCTCAGATTTCACACACACACAAAACCATAGAAATTCAGCAGTTACAGTTACCTGAACTAAATATATCTTACGCCCCCACAATGAGCTGCTTATGACCTTATGTATTATATGACTCATGACATGGTCATTGACATCACTAATGACATCACTGAGGACCACTCAAACGACATTACTGTTGATATCACTGATAACATAATTTAGTGAGTGAGTTTTGTAAATGTTTTTGGGACTTAAAGATATACAATAAGCTACTGCAAAAGTTTTCTGTACTACTAATTAGCGATACTATTTCTAACATATGTCATCTATCTATAACCCCATTTTTAAAGTGGATGGATTATTTATTAAACTAGCCTCTCCAGTGACACATGTCCCATGACGCATATGTATGGTAGTGCTTTGCGACAGTCTGAGCTGTTCATTGAGACTGCACACCACAGTAATAGCCGAGTATAGTTCTCTTTTATGACATACTGACCAGTTTCCTTAGACCCCTCTCTTTTGTGATCAATGACTGTAGTAGTAGATTGCAATAAAATGATCTGTTCACTAAGACCTTACTATACAGTGATGGCATAGTGTATTAGACATTTACAACAGACTCACCTCAATGCTCACACCTTTATCCAGGATGAAGAATCATTTGACAAGTGGGTTGTGACACAGTGGCCTGTCCACTAAGACCTCTCTATTGGTTGTATGTTGTAGATCATGTCAGAGTGTAGTCGTGCCAATGTCCTCACTGATATAATGGTTGGTAATACCCCTTAGACCTAGAATACAATGACAGTCATATTGAATGTGATTATTCAATGCTGAAATAATGTGTTATTACAGTAAAACCCAGGTTCCGGCAAAGATAGTGTGCGTTTCACTCATGTTGAAGCCCCGCAGAGGTAGTGTACAATGATAGTCATGCTGTAGCTCATGCAGAAATATGGTTTTATTATAGTTATTCCAATGCACCACAGATGTAGAATTTAATTATACTCACTTTCAAGTACCCACACCAATAGTGTGTGGTTGCAGTGATGTCCAGATTTCCGCAGCTAGTGGGTGATTATAGTCACATTCAAGTGCTCAAATAGAGAGTGTTATGATAGCGATGTTCAAGTTCCTGGAGAGATAATGCAGTATAATTGTCAGGCTTATGTCTCTGCAGAGCTAATGTGTGATTATAGTGAAGTCCAGGTCCCTAAAGCAATAGTGTGTGATTGTACGGATGTCCTGATCCCATGGAGATAGTGATTATAGACCTGTAGAGAAAGTGTGTGATAATGGTCATGTTCATATCCGCACAAAAAATGTATGATTATATAGACGTTCTGGTACTCACAGAAATAGTGTGTGATTATAGGGATGCCCAGGTCGGCAAAGCGATACTGTATTCTTTACAGTCATGTTCAAGGTCCCATAGGGAGAGTGTGTGGTTTTATTCATGTTCAAGTCCCCCAAAGATAGTGTGTCATTATAGTAATACTCAAGTCCCCAGAGATAGTCTATGATGATAGCTATATTAAAGCCAAATGAGGTAGCGTATTGTTAGAGTGATGCCCAGGTCTCTGCACAGCTAGTGTGATGATAGTCATATTTTAATGCCTCAAGATATAGAGACTTAGTATGATTTCGGGTGGACGGACCTCCGGCCGGTATCATATCGGTCAGGAGACCAACCGACCGGTGGTTAGACCTTCCAATTAGGATAGGGCCATCAGGCTGGCAGGAGAAAAAGTACTTGTTAACACGGCGGCTTGTGCTGCGGCCCTGGAAAAGGGCCACAGCACAGGCCGCAGTTTAAAAGAGCACTTTGTGCACATCCATGCAATTCCCTGCAGAGATAGTCTGTCATAACTGTTATATTGTAACCACATGACAGTGTGTCATTAAAGTGATGCGCAGAGAGTTGCACAGATAGTGTGTGATTACAGCCATGTTCGAATTGTCCAACAGATAGTGTCTGATTATAGTCATGCCCAGTTCCCAACAGATATGTTTGGTTATTGTCATATTAAAGTCCCTGTAAAGATATGCACAATAGTCATACTGATTTTCATGCAGATATAATGAGTTATTACAATAATGTCAAGTTATGTTATGTTAATTTCAATTTATATAGCGCCAAATCACAGACAGGTCTCTTAGCGCTTGCTTTGGGAACCTGTCCTGGCTTTTCCTGCGAGATAACCCCTACTGGGCATCCCCAAGGAGAAGACCGGGCATCCCATCGCGGTGGGGCCGTAGTGGAGATTAAGCAAGCCATTGCCCAGAGTTGCAGAGTGTGAACCCGTGATTCGAGTAGGCACCGAGGCGAGAATTATCGAGTCCGTGGATATTTTGAGCTCAAGACCCTGCCGTGTCGGGAATTGAACCCTGGTCCCGGCCAGACCTCTGCATCAGGGTCTGCCGCTCTAACCAGTGAGACACACTTCTCCAAGGTCAAGGTCCCCACAGGGGTAGCAAGGGTGGATTAACAGACCAATTAACAGTTGGAAAAGTAATGAGGCAGGGTTGTTGTTCTTTTGCATTTTCTGTGCTTGATTTATTAATATCTCTTCCATCCCTTTGATGTAATTTAAATTCAACCTTGTACATTCCAATTCCACATGGAATTGTTTTGCTGCTGCTAAGCACTAGGACTTCGTTATATTTCCTGTGGCTGAGCAGTTGTATCCTGTTGCTGTGCTGTCAACATTAAAGTTGTTAACTTAAATTCAACAATCCTGACTTTGATGTCAACAAAGTGGCGACAAGGGGGGCGTGGCTTGAGCGCCGATGGAGGAGGTTGTCTGAGCGTTGGCCTCCGCGATCGAGCCTTCATTAATCCTGCTTTATCGACTTTGCTGACCCCCAATCCGCCTAACACAACGGGAGAAAGGTCTCCCCTGCGGCGGACCTACAGAGCGCTGTACCAAATTTGCCACCAACGCTGAAAATTGCCGGCGAGCTGCCCGGAGTATCCCGACTGAGGGCGCACCTAAAATGGCGGCTGCGAAGACGGGCTGAATCCCTTGATGCCCGGGGCTGCGGGAGCCCTGCCGATCCACGGTCTCTCTGAGGCTGAGGGCGGAGTGAGGATTGCACCCTGTGGTGCGGCTGTTAGTTGGCGAGGATCGCACAGGAGGACGAATATCGGACCCGTTTGACCCGCTCCTGAGGGCTGCACTGAAGCTCCATAAGCCCACGCATTGGAGGTGAGGTGATTAGCTACATCGGGCTTCGCAGACTGCAGACACTGCTGACCCTAGGTCTACGGAGGCGAGAGACGCCGTTGGGGAGATCACGATACTGAGCCCCGCGGATCTACTATTCCGCTTATCTTATTGGCGAATGTGGACGATTACCTCTCCCCTCCCCCTCGGCAGCCGCGGAGCAAGAGAGAGACGCTAAATACCCCTGGAGCGAGGGAGGAGGTGGCACTACAATCCGGTTGCAACGCGGACGTGAAGCTCCCCCGGACCTCTGCGACTCCCTGCGCTTAACTCACCGCCTTCTTGGAGGGACTGACTCAACGGAATTGTATTGGACTGCGAGGCCCACGAGCTGGGCGTCACGAGGAGGCGCTGATGGGCGCCCTAGGTCGGAGGCGAGCTGGGACCCCTAGGTGAGACAGCGCTTTCATTAAATTCACCCCCAGACTTGCGGCTGGGGGACGGACATCAGAGTCTAATAGCTGAAACTACTAAGAGAAGATCGGTGGCTGAGGTGAGGCTCGCTGTAGATTGGAGGCGGGATGAAGTGGTGAGTCCCCACGGTGGCACAACGGGAAGACGGGTGGCGAGACCCCGCAAGACAGCTCCTGGTACTATCTGGACACCGACCATGGGCAGATGAGGCCAATCTTAGAGATCCCTGTGGGGGTTACACGACGGCCCGCGGTGCTGGCGAATGCGCTAGCGAGACCCCAGTTCCGCGGGCGGGTGGAGAGACACCACGCAGCGAACACTCTGCAGGAACTCTGTTGATGAAGGCCGTTTGATGCTGCCTTTTTGTATTACTGGCTGCACACAGGTTATTCCTTCCCCCTCTGGCCAGAGGCCCTTGAGATATGGCCTATTCCTGTGGACTTTAGAGGCGAGTGAGCGCAGCGTTGATGGAGAGGGTGGCCATCCCGGAGCTTACTACGGAAGTCGTTAGACTACTGCAACACAACTGAAAGGCACACGTCGCCTAATCCGGTGGGGGACTATCCCTGGACGGGAATTGCGCTGCTAGCTGACCGGTGACGGTACACATGGATGATGTCGGCCTGATCATTATGTACCACCGGGGAGGGCCTGTTGCTGAGACCTAGCCACACCATGGGATCGCGTTCTATCCTACCCCCAACTCCCACAGCTGGCACCTACATCACTGCAACGCAGTCGGCTCCTGCTGGTTTCATATGACAGTGTTGCTGCTGGGGACACTTACGCCACAAGCGTCTGAACCACATCTCAACAGGCTCCTGGGATACGGACTCGAGAGTGGCTAGGTATACAAAGCCCCCTGCTGCCGAATTGCGCTTTCCTGCCCACTGCCGGGACGCTAGGCCATACGCCCCCCAGCATGGGAAAACCCAAGGGGACCAAGGGCGGCGCTCAACCCACGTCGAATATCGAGGCGCCGGACAAGGGGTCCACGCCGACTCCGGACAGTCGCGAGACCCTCAATTACAACTTCAGCTGGACAAAATTCTGTCAGCAATAGCGGACTCCCGGCGGCGCTTCAGCAGGACATTGCACAGGTGGCCACTGGCCTGGGGCTACTGCGGGCCGACCACGGAAAATTGACAGACAGAGTTAAGATGGTGGAGGACACGATTCACACTCTAGAGCCGGCGCAAAAAGACCTCACAGCTACTATGACCAACGTGCTGGACCGCATAGATGCGCTGGAGACGGGCAGAGGAGGCAGAAGGGCGTAATCACCGGAACAACATCAGGATAGTTGGCTTACCAGAGAAAGCACAGGGAAGGGACATGGTAGGCTACCTTGAAGAATGGCTACAGACAGTGGTGGCACCAGAGGGTCTCTCCTCTTTCTATACGCTAGAGCGGGCTCATAGAGTCCCGGCCAGGCCGCCGCAGCAGGGCCGACCTCCACGTCCGGTGGTCGCCCGACTGTTGCACTATCGGGACAGGGATTTGCTGCTCCATAATGCACGACTGAACGGTCATTTTCAGGTGGAGAACAGTAAAATCAATATCTTTCCGGATTACACATATGAGACACAACGACGGCGGACCTCTTACCTGGCGGTCAAAAGAATATTGAGAGCTGAGGGTCTACACTACTCCTTGCTCTTTCCGGCTCAGCTGCGAGTGATTATGGATGATACCACCAGGTTCTTTGACACTCCTGAATATGCCTGCGCCTGCGCCAGAGCTCGCACGACCGGGTCACCCAGAGCTACAGGGAAGGGTCAGCGAGGCTAAAGAAGCGGTAGCCACAGAAACAGAGCGTTTGCGTAGCTTCGATTATAAAGCCTGTACGGCGAGGACTCATGCAGAGGGCGACAAGGCTGGGACCTTATTGGCTTGGCTTGCCAACCCCACGAAGAGGGGACCACCTATAGTATCCATGCGTACAACGGATGGCGAGGAGGTCTACTCCCAGACTGAAACTATGCATTGCTTCACAAGATATTATGAATCACTTTACAAAAGCAAATTAACAGCCAGCATTCCAGACATGAAGACCTTTTTCGGAGGGCTCCACTTCCCAGAATTAGATCATGACCAGGCAAGAGCGTTGGGCAGAGATATAGAACTAGAGGAAATACGACGAGCCATAAAGCACATGGCACGTAACAAAACCCCTGGATTAGACGGGCTACCCATTGAATTCTATGGCAGGTACGTTGACCTTTTGGCGCCAAGACTGCTAGAGGTCTATAGAGAAGCGAAACAATTGGGGCGGCTACCACACTCCATGCGGGAAGCGCTGATAATACCCTTACTGAAACCAGGAAGGGAAAGTGGAGACACAGCCTCATACAGACCACTATCAATGCTAACCACTGATTACAAAATACTTAGCAGCATACTAGCATCTCGCCTCTTGGAACTCATGACCTCACTGGTGCATGAAGACCAGGCTGGATTTATACCAACGCGAAACACGACCTCGAACATACGCCGTTTGCTGCAGTTGCTAGAAGGAGACCACCCTGAGGCTCGACGCCCAATGACATTGTCGGTGGACATAGAAAAAGCATTTGACAGCCTCGAATGGGAATACCTCTACACGGTGCTGAGATGCTTTGGAGTGGGTGAGGATTACATTTGATGGACGACTGTGCTTTACACCTCAGCGGTAGCTAGAGTGAAAACAAACACGCTGATATCACAGCAATACCCAATAGAAAAGGGCACGAGGCAGGGGTGCTCGCTGTCGCCACTGCTGTTCGCCCTGGCAGTAGAACCTCTAGCAATGTCGATACGAACAGGAGAACACTATGGAGGACTACGAAGTAGGGTTGGGCGCCATTACATATCATTATACGTGGATGATCTCCTGCTCTTTCACGAAGAAGCAGACGAGGCACTGGTGGGAGCTGAAAACGTGCTAACGAGCTTTGGCGAAATATCATGCATGAAAGTGAATCGGGCCAAGACGTGCTTATTACCTGTACGCCTAGGGGAAACCCAACCATCCACGACCACATCAGTACGCTGGGAGCCCAGTTGCCTGAAATATCTGGGCGTGTACATTTACCACACGCCAACCGATTTATTGGAACGCAATCTAGGCCGCGGAATAAGAGCCCTGAAGAGCAGCATGTCCTTCTTGTCCACCCCCCCACTATCCATGGCGGGCCGTATAGCACTACTGAAGATGGTGGCTCTTCAACGCCTCCTTTATTACTTCAGGACACTGCCAGTATGGGTACCTGCTTCTGTCTTACGACTTTTGAGGTCCATGCTTGTATCCTTCCGCTGGGGGTCGGGTCGCCGGAGAGTGGCATTAACGACCCTGATGCGACCTAAGACAGAGGGGGAGCTAGCGGTCCCCGATTTCGAATTATATCACTTGGCAGCTCAACTGCAGGTCTACACACAAGAGGTGGCCCGAGAATTCAGAGGCCCAGAACATACCAGGGGCCGAGGTATTCCTCGCCATGTTCTTTATAGCACTACAACAGAAATTAGTTCTTAGAGACCTAACACAAGAAGAAAGAACTATCAGACTCTGCTGGAATCGCTCACAGCGTAGGGCGGGCGTGATACATCCATATGCCCCCGAAATTCCTCTGGGGATGCTGACGGAACTACCACATGGTGGCGATTGGTCACAGCTACAGGATTGGAAGGAAGCGGGTATCCAAGTAGTAGGGGACTTATATGAGGAGGGAGCTCTATTGCCCTATCCAACACTTTTAGAACGATTCGACCTACCTAGGGGGGCTTCCTACTGCAAGCGGCACTGACGCAAGCAATACAGAAGCATTGGAGAGAGGGTCTGATATAGCCGAGAACAACAATGGCTTGCCAGTATGCTATGATGGCCGCGGGAACCTTCAAGGCAGTCACATGCCTCTACTCCAGATTGATTAATGAAGGACTCACTCCCCTAGAGTCACTGAAGGAAAAGTAGGAAGCCGATATAGTTAAGGACATCCCTGAGACAGTATGGGCACAGATAATGCGGAGGGCCTGGAAGAGCACACGCAATGCAAGATTCCAGCTAGTACACTTCTACATCCTCCATCGCGCATACCTGATGCCGGGAGAGATCAAAAAGTATTTTGACACAGACACTACAGCGTGCCCTAGGTGTGCGACACTAGGCTTAGAATTTGGCCATATGTTGTGGACATGCCCAATCTTGGAGATGTACTGGAGAGAGGTGGGAGACACTTTGAACACGATCACAGAAAGGGGTTTAGAATTTGATATGGCTGTAAGTGTCCTACACTGGTTCCCTCATACTCCCAAGAATAAGGTCACTAGTAAGTTTATAGACATGGGGCTCATATTAGCAAAGCGAGAAATTACACAACACTGGAAGGCAGCGATAGGACCCAATGGCACTATATGGAGAAACGAGTTTCTTAAGTGGGCTCAGGGCGAAAGCATGATAAGATTTCACACTGCACGGAGGCAACGTAACGACAAAGCATTGGAAACAGCTCAAGCTTGGGACGCATTAGTACAAGCATTGCGCGATTATGATACATACGACGAGGCGGCGGCCTAGCACTCTGAGCAGCGCACTCCCCCAAGACATGGCAGGTACAACACATAGAGCACTTCCCAGTGGCTCCTGTATGCACACGCTGCTTTGATGGACACTAATAATACCCATCGATGATGAGGGTTCGGGGAGGGGGGAGGGAGTATGTGATGTCTTGTTAGTTTACTGGGCGAAGGCACACTAGGGTGCATATGCAGGAGAGCTCAAGCACATGGTCTGATTACCATCCTGCTCTACTGCCTGAGAACGTGACTTTAGGGCCTTATTGGATGCTGGAGAAGCATAGAAAACGTAATTGAATTTGTATGTTATGTGTAACAAAACCCAATAAAAATTTGTTTAAAAAAAAAAAACAAAGTGGCGACAAGTGGAGTAAATGAGCACTTCTACCAACAAAAATCATGACAGCACAAAAGTGCAGTGCAAACCTGAACCCATCAGACAAAGAAGATTTTTTTTCAAACCTCCAGTTAAGTATGGATTAAATATGAAATATTCTACAGCAGTCCCTCTGTGTCATAACCGGTTGAACATGTGTGTTGCTTTTGAGATTTCATTCTTGAGGATATTTCAGTGAGGAGCGTCAATTAACTCATCGAGCGCATGATGTGGAAAAAAAATTATTGAAAATTGAGGCAGAGCTTTGTTTAACTTTGAACCAGAGTACACGACGCTGGTCAACTTCTGAAATTTCATTGTTTTTCATAGTTGTGGCATTCACAACGTGTGGTGGCAACAGCAACGTTAACCACACAGCGTGTACAAGTTATTATTTAAACTTACCTGTACTTCAAGGAGTGAGAAGTCTGACGCAGGGCTACAGACTTTCATTCTGATAGAGCGAAGTGTTCTGACGCAGGGCTCCAGACTTTCGTTCTGATAGAGCGAAGTGGTCTGACGCAGGATTCCAGACTTTCGCTCTGATAGAGCGAAGTGGTCTGACGCCGGGCTCCAAACTTTCGTTCTGATAGAGCGAAGTGGTCTGACGCAGGGCTCCAGACTTTCGTTCTGATAGAGCGAAGTGGTCTGACGCAGGATTCCAGACTTTCGTTCTGATAGAGCGAAGTGGTCTGACGCAGGGCTCCAGACTTTCGTTCTGATAGAGCGAAGTGGTCTGACGCAGGGCTCCAGACTTTTGTTCTGATAGAGCGAAGTGGTCTGACGCAGGGCTCCAGACTTTCGTTCTGATAGAGCAAAGTGGTCTGATGCAGGGCTCCAGACTTTCGTTCTGATAGAGCGAAGTGGTCTGACGCAGGATTCCAGACTTTCGTTCCAATGGAGCGAGACGGTCTGACGCAGGTTTCCAGACTCTCAAATAATTGAAGCAAGTCACGTATGTTAATTAAGCATGTGATAAATATTGCAGAAACTAATACTACCATGATATAAAACCATTTTGGGTTAAGATGACATTGTACTTTTATTTACATATACATTGACAAATTATTTTTGTGCCTTTTCAATTGGCTGTTTCTGTAGTTACCAACTTTGTCTCATTATTCAAGGGGAATTATTTCCTTTCTTTTCTCATAGCACCATCAGTTTGCCTGCATGTAACAAAACATATTTTCAGCTATCTGGTTGGTTTTGGGTACTTAGTGCATCTCATCCAAGTGTTTTCACGCTGTATGATTTTTTATCTACAACCAGATCACTGCAGTTTGACCCTCCTGATAAGTCTCTACAAAATAAGGGGGATCTACCAATACCCTGGATACGATGGAAAGAGGAATTTCTAAACTACTTGAAAGCTATTGATGGGGAGCGCATGGGAGCAGAAAGAAAGAAAAGCATATGTTTACATTGTTTGGGCTCTGGGGTCAAGTAGTGTTCAGGGCATTACCTCAAATTGCTCCCACTGAAGGGGAAGGTAAAGGCACCAATGATTACGAGGCGGCTTTACAGAGAATGGAACTTAGGTTCAAGCCAGTTACTAACATAGACTTAAATAGATATGAATATTATACCAGAGTACAAAACGAAAAAGAGTCAGTGGATGGATGTGTAACTTCTTGGAGATCCTTAAACCTACACTGCAATTTTGGAAATATATGTGATGACATGATCAGGGATCCGATAAAAACAAGAAGACTCAAGAACGCTTATGGGTATTGGGAGACCCCAAGTTATCAGAAGCTATTTCTATTGCGAAAGCTTTGGAACAGACTGAAAAAACAATGTTGACTGTAAAGAACACTAGCAACAACAAATTGGAATCACACAGAACCACAACGTAGTGAGAATTCTTCAAGTTTATCTTCTTCAGGCTACAATAACGATGGAAGTTTAGAAAAATTTGACCGCAATGAGTGAACAGGAAGTTGTTATAGGTGTGGTAGCAAAATGCATATGGCCTCATCTGGAGGGTGTCCTGCTATCAATAAAAAGTGCAGGAGGTGTGACAGAATGGGGCACTTTGCATCTGTCTGTAGGGACTTATGAAGAAACAGTACCCCCACACGTGGTAAAGTTTCCTGCACATCTGATGGTAATTCCAGTGTACAGAATTGTGAATGTAGCGTAAACACAGGTGAAAAGAAGGGTTTTGTTGTTATTTCCAATGTTAATGATATTGATGTCAAACGTGTTAAAACATCTCCTTTGTGGGTTGTTGAGATTGCTGGAGTTACATTAGACCTTATGGCTGATTCAGGTTCACCATGGACCACCATCTCCAGAGAATATTTTGTAGATACATTCAGTGGTGTTTTGGATCTCACAAAAGTGTTGCCCTCTGATATCATTGCAGAAAGTTATGATGGATCCAGAATAGGTATAGTTGGATATTTGGATGTATTGTTACGTTTTAAAACGAGAAGTACTGCTGTTAAATTATACATTTCAGTCAAGGGAGTAAATGTTCTAGGTTGGAGAGACCAATGGAAGTTGGGAATTATACTAAATCCCTGTGCTGAAAAAACAGTCATGCTGGATGAAAACTTTGAGATAGAGAATATGGCTGCAATTTCTAATGATGAAAAAGAAAGTGATATTAAGCAGGAATTTAAAGATGTATTTTCTGATGTTTTAGGAAAACTAAAATAATTTTCACATGAGATTAGACTTAAAAAAGGTGTAACCCCAGTTAAACAGAAAGTGAGAGGTGTACCAATTAATGTTAGGGAAGAATTTAGAATTATGCTTTACAAACTGGTGTCTGAAAACATTGATCCTATCAACTCAGCTGAATGGGTTTCTCCCATTATTTTGGTAAGAAAACCTGAAAACATTTTTTGTCTGTGTAGATCTTAGAGCTTTAAATGATTGTATCCTTGTGGACTGTCACCCATTACCCAATATCAATGAGGTTGTCTCAATGTTGGAGGGTGCCAAAGTATTCTCCACTTTAGACCTCAGGTCGGCTTATCATCAGAATTCTCTTACTGAAAATTCCAAGAGTCTTACAGCTTTTATTACTCCGCAGGGCCTGTACCAATATAATAGAATGCCTTTTGGTCAGGCATCTGCGGCATCTGTTTTTCAAAGAGGTATGTTTATTATATTTAGAGACTCTGATAAATTTGTAAAATGTTTTCAGGACATCCTTATTTTTTCTAACAATGAGGGTGACCATTTCAAGCACTTAAGGGAGGTTTGTGAGAGGTTGAGGAAGAGTGGTTTGACCCTGAAAAGTAACAAATGCAAGATGTTAAGAAGCAATGTGGATTATTTGGGTCATACTTGATCTGGTGATGGAGTAGTTCCCAAGAAGTCAAATGCACCTTCCCCCACAAACAAGGAACAATTGTTATCATTTGCAGGCATGTGCGAATATTATAGTAAATTTGTAAACAATTTTGCATCTAAAATGGAATCTCGTAGGAAGTTGCTTAGACATAAGACGTCTTTTGAGTGGAAAGAAGAGCAACAGCAAGCTTTTGATTCCATCAAATCTGACATTAAGGCTCCCACACTCAAACCATTATGTTTGAATAAGGAGTGTGTCATCACTGTTAATGCCAGCTTGTATGGCATTGGAGGTGCTTTGTCTCAAAGATGTGGCAAGGATGAGTGGAATGTGTGTTTTGCCTCCCGTCCTCTTAATGTGACAGAACACAGGTATGCTGTAAATGAAAAGGAACTATTGGCATGTGTGTGGGCAATTGAGCACTACCACAATTATATTTGTGGAAGCAAATTTGTTTTAAGGACAAATCACAAACCCCTTGCAAACATCCTTTCTCCTGGTGGTGGATGGAATTCCACATCTCGCATTGCGAGGCTTGCTTCCAGATTTCAGGAATACTGTTTTAAACCAGAGTTTGCTCCTAGTAAGAAAAATGTCTTGGCCGATTTTATATCTCGCCTTTCCTGTCAAGTCAGTTCTGATGAAAATCTTGATGGTTCAGAGGTGGTTACCACTATTCTAGATGAAGTATCTGGTGCATTTGAAGATATCACTGAGGAATCTTGGAGAAATAGTGAAAAGGAAGATGGCATTTGGCAAACTGTCAAAGGGTTCATCTTAAAGGTTTGGCCATATAGGAAGAATCTGCCTGAAGAGTTCATGCCCCTGTTCAAAGTATCTGATGTGTTAGAATTGGAAGGTGATTTAATGTATAAAAGTGGAAAATGTGTTCCACCTGTTGGTATTCAAGAAGTGATTCTTAAGTTAGCACACAAATCGCATCTTGGAATGTCTGCCATGAAACGTTTAGTCAGAAATTATTTCTATTGGCCAGGTTTGGATCATATGGTTGATCGCACATTTTGGGAATGTGAGGTGTGCATTAGCAGTGACAAAATGATGAGTCTTAATGTTCCTCCTTTAAAATGTTCCGAGTGGCATGAGGAACCTTGGAAAAAAGTGGCGTTTGTTATTTTGGATCCTTTCAAGTGTCTACCACATGACTCACAATATGCTTTTGTGTTGGTGGACGACCACCCAAAGTGGCCTGAAGTGAAATTTGCATCCAACTCCTCTACCAACATGGTTTTTGAGTTTTTCAAGTAAGTATTTGGCAGAGAAGGTTGTCCTTCTATTCTTGTTTCTGCCAACTCGGTGCAATTAACTTCTAATGAAATGGAAAATGTCTTAAAAGGTCAAAACTTCAAGCATTACACAGTCTCTATTTATAAACCGCATGAGAATGGTCTTGTTGAACGCTTTAATAGGGTGCTGAAAGGGTATGTTTCTGATGTTGTCAAGATGGGAGGAAATTTATTTTATTAATTTTTTACATTTGTATGGCGCACAGCTACCCAAAAAGGGTTTCCCGGCGCCTTTGGCATATGGATGAACAAAGGAAAGGAAGTGTGTTCCACAGGATAGGCCCGCTGACCGAGAAAGATCTTCCACCAATTCTTTGCAATCTAAACCTGGGAACAGCAAAATTTGCTGCAGTTTGAGAGCGCAGGTTTCTTGCTGGTAGGTAGGGAGTGGCTAATGCTTGCAGATAGTTTGGTGCCGTTTTGGATTTAATCTTAAACATGTAGCTCAGGGTTTTGAAGCCGATACGGTTTTCTACCCTGAGCCAATGTAGATCATTCAGATGTTTTGACACTCTTGCGGTTTTTGGTATTCTACACAGGAGTCTTGCGGCTGAATTTTGGATCAGCTGAAGTCGTTTGATGACTGCTTGGTTTGAACTCAGGTAGAGGATGTTGCCGTAGTCAAGACGCAATGTAATTAATACGTGGACTATGGTCTTTTGGGTGGCGGGGGGTAGCATCCATATAAGTTTTTTCAGCCACTTTATTATGGTGAAGCATAGGCCTACAACTTTATTTGCTTGCTGTTTCATTGACAGGGCATTATCAATGATAACTCCTAAGTTTCTTGCCTGGGTTGCTGGAGTGGGGAGATTTCTCAATTCGGGGGGCCAGTGAGAGGAGTTCCATAGTTCTTTATTTTTTCCTAACAGGAGGATCTCGGTTTTATCACCGTTTAATTTCAACTGGTTGGTGGTCATCCAGTTGAAGATTTTCAGGAGCCCATGTTTGAGGAGAGAAGGAACTGAGGGATTTGAATCTGACAATGAAAAAATAATTTGGGAGTCATCTGCGTAGGTCATGAGGGTTAATCCTACGCAGTCCGCTAGGTCAGCCAAGGGTCTAAGATACAGATTGAAAAACAGCGGGCTCAGAATGGAGCCCTGTGGTACTCCATGTGGGGCGTGGAAAGTGTCTGAGCAGGCAAGGTTAGATTTGATCTGGAAGGTCCTATCAGTTAGGAAGGACTTAATCCATTTCAGAGCATCACTGCGGATACCGTTTCTCTCGAGTGTGGCCAGGAGTTTACTATGGGAGATGGTGTCAAACGCCGCACTCAAATCTAATAGAATGAGTGCGACCGTTTGTCCCTCATCCAGGAGTTTCCTAATGTTTTCCGTAACACCCAGCAGAGCGGTCTCCGTAGAGTATCCTGCTCTGAAGCCCGATTGTGTGGGATGGAGGAGGTCGTTTTCCTCGGCGAAGAGGGTGAGAGCAGAATGTATGTGCCTTTCCATGAGCTTGGAAAAGGCTGGGAGCAGAGATATTGTCCGGTAGTTTGTCAGGATAGCGGGGTCAGCCGAGGGTTTTTTCAAGAGTGGGTTTACCATTGCGTGTTTCCAACATGAAGGGACTGTGGAGAGTTTGAGAGATGTATTTAGCGTGTCTGCTACAATGGTCAGGGAGGTGGTGTCAAGCTGTTTTAGGATACTAACGGGTAGTGGATCATGAGGGAACCTGATGATATGGATTTCAAGGAGGATTTTAGGGAGTCCACGGTTATAGGGGGCCATTGCTCTAGGGTGTTCAGTTTGTCCGGTATCACGGGGACATCGTCCTGTGGGCCATTTCCATCGGAGATGGAGCTGATGTTAAGGATGATTTTTTCTATTTTTTCACTAAAAAAAGGAGGCACGGTCCTGACATTGTTTTTTATTTAAGGGACGAGTCGTGGCAATAGTTTGAGCACCTGCAAGGTCCTTTACTGTGTTGAATAATATTTTTGCTTTATTTGCAGCATTGTTTATGGTGTTGGCCACATATAGGGCACGAGCCTTTACGCAGGAAGAGTGGTACGCATTTCTGGCCTTGTTATATATTATCTTTTTTTTTTATTGTATTCTTTGCGCCATTGCCTTTCTAGGGCTTTACATTTTGATTTTTTGGTTTTAAGAAGTTCATTGAACCAGGGGGCTGGGGGGCGATGGGTGTTTCTTTTTGCCTGAATTTGAGGAAGACATTTATCGGCTGCGTTTTCTAGCTATAGATTGGTGGCTTTGGCTACACTTTCCATATTCTGGTCATGAGTAGGTGGACTATTTGTTAGGGTTAGGTTAAATTTTTCGATATCAAGGAGTTTCCAATTTCTCATGGAATTTGCTGGCCATGCTATATTTATTTGGGGGGGCGTTTGGTCGATTGAGGCAGAAACTAAGGAGATGATAGTCTGACCAACATATGGGGCTGGTTTGAATCCATTTTAGTTCTGGGATATTGGAAAAAATGAGGTCTAATAAATGTCCTGCCTTATGCGTAGGTCCTGAGTTGAGTAGTGTCAGATTGAGAGCAGCTAGGTCGTCAATTAGATTACAGCACGCCGCGTTTGTCGAGTCCTCAAGGTGCAAATTTAAGTCACCAAGGACTTTAAAGTTCTTGTAGTCTAGAAGAAAAGGGGTGATATAGTTTGCTAGGTTAGCTGCCCATATGTTGGCATTTCCAGGGGGTCTGTATATTAGGAGGCCGGAAAAAGTGAAGTTGGGGTTTAGGGTGATTCTAAAAGAAGCGGCTTCACAGTCGGGAATATTGACTGGATGCAGATTGCAGATAAAATCTTTGCGAAAGATAATCGCAATACCTCCACCTACTTGGCCCTGTCTATCTCTTCTTACGATGGCGTAGTTAGATGGGAGGGCGGTTGCTATATCCGGGCCGGAGCTTTCATGTAGCCATGTTTCTTTTAGGAACAGGGCACTAGGTGCTTTGTCTAGCAGGAAGGGGAGGATGTCGAGTTTATGTTGTGGCAGAGATCTGCAGTTTACGCTAAAAAAAGAGTATTTGCAGGAGGTGTGCTTTGAGCGTTGGGGTGGTATTTGTGTACAAGTATCGGGATCAGGATGTGGTTGGATATTAGTAATGAAAAAATTGCAATTCGTACAGTGTGCGCTACCAGATGGCGAAAGCACGGTGCATTCACTGTGTATTGCAGGCCGTAAGGCTCTTAATTGATCGGAGCTCATACCTGAGATAGGGCGGACTGGCGGAGAATAGTTCCCTGCCCCATGCCCCGTACTGTCCCGGACGGGCCCAGACGGGCAAGTCTTAGGCTTGTCTTTGGTGCGGCTATGGCGCGGTTGCTGCGCGTATTCGCTGCGCGTCATAGGGGGTGTCTGGTTTATGTAGAGGACGGGCTAGTCTTCAGCTCCGCCTCTACACATCCGTTTGCCCAATCAGTGCCTGCCCCAGCCTGGAAGCGGAAGAAGGTACCGCCCTGCCCCTCCACACAAACAAGCCTAGCGCTTGCGGTGGACCGGGGCTACAGGGGTCACAAGTGTTTTAAGAGGATGATCTTACCGAGGTAATTTCACAATTTACATCACACAGTGCAATTTTTTTAAATCAAATCGACGCAGTGAAGTTTAAAAGGTGAGGTGTTATTCGCGCTCAAATATGCATTCGTTTTTCAGCGCTGCTCGGCTAGTGTTGAGGGCTGGTCGGGTCGGAGGTAGTTTTCAGGGGGGGAATCTGGGCTAGTTTTCAGGGCAGGGGTGGAGTTGGAGGTAGCTTCTAGGAAATGGGAGGCGGGGCTAGTCTTCAGGGTGGGTGGGTCAGAGATAGTTTTCTGGGCTGGGGATTGGGGTAGTTTTCTGGGTTGGGTGGTTGGGGTAGTTTTCTATGCAGGGAGTCAGGGTAGTTCTCTGTGCTGGGGGTTGGGGTAGTTTTCTGGTCTTGGGGCTTTGTTGATCGATTATCAGAGATTTACATTCCAGGGAAAGAAATATCTATTGACGAGGCTTTGGTTTTGTTCAAGGGTCGTTTGGTTTTTAGTCAGTACATCCCTAGCAAGAGGGCACGCTATGGAATTAAACTCTATATGTTGTCTGAGAGTAAGACAGGATATGTTTTTAATTTTCATGTATACACTGGTAGAGATTACACTATTGACCCCCCTGGTTGTCCGTCCACTTTTGGAGTTTCAGAGAAAATTGTGTGGGATCTTGCTAGAAGACTGTTCAACAGAGGCCACCATTTGTACCTTGATAACTTCTACACTGCTGTGCAATTGTTTAACCCTTTCGATGCTGATGACGAGCTCAGCTCGTCATCACCCACGGGTGTCGTGTGCTGATGACGAGCTGAGCTCGTCATGAACAATGGGAAATGAGAGGATCCAGCACAGGGGAAAAATAACCACAGCAGCGATGTGGTTAAGGAATTGTTTAAAGTGGACACTTTTGAATGTGGCACAATCCGCTCTAACCGCAAAGGTTTTCCGAAAGAGCTTGTTTGCAAAAAACTTAAGAGGGGGCAGTGCAGTGCCTTGCGTAGTGAAGAACTACTAGCTGTGAAATGTGTGCACATGAGGGATGTGTACATGCGGACTACCATCCATGATGAGAGTACTTCACCTGTGCCTGTTTGGGGTCAGGTTGCTGATGTGCACAAACCTGTGTGCATTCTGGACTACAATAAGCACAACGGTGGTGTTGACAGAGTAGGTCAGACTGCTATTCAGAATGTTTGTGTTTGGTATACGAAGTTGGCCATCCATTTTTTCAACTTAGCAACTTTCAATGCTTTTATTGTGTTCAAGGAGTGTTCTCCTGTGTCCAAGTTGACATTTCTTCAGTTTCAGCACTCTGTGATATCTAGCCTTGTTGAACAAGTAAGTGTTCCTAGATTTGGAGTGGTGGAGGATGTGGCTCTATTGAAAGATCGCCACTTTCCTGATTACATTCCTCCCACATCTACAAAAGACTTTCCGACTAGGAGATGTAGAGGCTGTTGGCGAAGAGGTTTGCGGAAGGAGACTCGTCTTTTCTGCCCTCGGTGTCCTTCTAACCCTGGGCTGTGTGGGCCTGCTTGTTATAGAGCTTACCACACAAAAGAATTTTTGGGAGCATCCATGAGCGGTAAAATGAACTGCCTGGTCTGTATTTTTTTTAATTTGTATTCTGTTTTAAGGTTGGCATTTGTGCAATGAATTTAGTTTCAGATTTTGTTTTACTAGATTTGTATCTATTTGCAAATTGTGTGTGTTTTGTAAAAAAAAAAAATCAAAATGTGATGGCGGTGTGTGAAGGCTGGCGCTTGGCTGGCAGTGTGTGTGGACTGGCGATTGGCTGGCAGTGTGCGTGGAGTGGCGCTTGGCTGGCGGTGTGCGTGGAGTGGCGCTTGGCTGGCGGTGTGCGTGGAGTGGCGCTTGGCTGGCAGTGTGCGTGGAGTGGCGCTTGGCTTGCGGTGTGCTTGGAGTGGTGCTTGGCTGGCAGTGTGCGTGGAGTGGCGCTTGGCTGGCAGTGTGCGTGGTGTGGCGCTTGGCTTGCTGTGTGCGTGGAGTGGCGCTTGGCTTGCGGTGTGCGTGGAGTGGCGCTTCTTGTGGTATGCGTGGAGTGGCGCTTGGCTGGCGGTGTGCAGGTCCTGGTGCTTGGATGGGGATGTGGGTGGACTGGCACTCGGCTGGCAGTTTGTGAGTAGTTACTTTCAGTTGGTCACTACACACACTTCTAGCTGAGCGCCACTCCACGTAGTCCATCACTTTGTGTAGTTGCTGCGCCAGGAATGTGCGCGTGTGAAAGTGATGTGCCCTTGAATGGCGCGGTCTGCTGGTGTGAGTGTTGTAATGTGAGGGCCCCGCGGCTGGCGGTGTGAATCTTTTGTGTCACACGTATGAAAGGTGTATGAATGGCCTGTAAAGTGGTTGGTGCCTTGACGTGGCTTTACAGCTCACGAGCTGGGAGTCAATGGTTCAGTTTCTCATCCTTTCAATTAATAACAGTGCATTTCATTTTTGTGAAATGACTTGCTAATACAATTGTATATACTGAATCATCACTCACACTTGTGCCAAATCCAACCTGTAAGTGAGTGTGCTTGACCATTAGATGGCTGTGCAGTAATATTTGTATTTTTTCTCTTTCTGAAGCAGGGTGTACCTTGTCCCTTTTTGTGAATGTTGTAATGTGTTCTTTTTGCACCCGGATGGTGTGAATGGTCTGGTGTGTATCAGGTATGAAAGGTGCGTGAATGGCCTGTAAAACGGTTGGTGCTTTGTCGTGGCTCAAGAGTTGCGAGTCACTGGTTCGGTTTTTATGCATTTATTTATTGACAGAGCATTTCATTTGTGTGAAATCTTGTTAATAACATTTTATGTACTGAGCCATCACTCACCCTCGTGTCAAATCCAACCAGTATGTGTGTGTGCGTTTGAGGAATAGATAGCTGTGCTGGAATGTTTGGCTTTTGAGTAACTCTATTAAGGTGTACAGCTAAGAATAACTTACTAAATGTAGATATTATTGTTAAACCATGGGAGTATATGGTGATGTCTTTCTTGTGAATTCCAAGTTATTTTTTTATCCACAATGTCCTGCAATATTGTCCCAAAAATCTCACGCTGTAGAACTGAAAACATATTTAAGTCAAAACAATTTGGTTTTGCAAGGGAGGTCACCTGGGCTTTTGGTCCTGAGCTCGGCGGCCATCTAGGGAAACTTCTCAAACCCACACACTTCGAAAAACTAGACACCCGGGCTTTCAGGGAGGTATGGTTTGCATGGATCTCCCAACGTTCCCTTACCCATAATCCTTTGCAAACTTCAATTTTAGACGAAAAGAACTAGTTTTTCCACACATTTTTGGGTGGGAAAGCGTGGCATCACGGGGCTCACACATATTTCCTACCACCCAGCGGTCCCACAGGTCTCCCGATAAAAATGGTGCCTCACTTGTGTGGGAAATTTACATCGGAGAGCGTCCCTGAAATAACATGTGGGTGAGTACGACCCGCGTCTTTATTTTCTATCTCGACTGGTGCAGTGAGATATATTTGGGTTTACTTAAGCAATCCTAAGCTTTCTGAGAGCCCGGTTAGTGTTTGTTTGATAATGAGGTGGATGTAATACACCCTCGGCAGACAACCATCTTAGTGGGACTGCTGATAATTGCAGATAATACTGATTCATTGTTGAAGCATTTTAATAGGGTGATAAGATACCCCTCCTTTCCACCCAAAAGGGGGAGAGCCCTCCCGCATGTACAATGTAACTGCTTTTGGTAACAGAGAGTAACACTAATGGCTACTTTTTCCTTCCATTTTTAGTGCTAAATCGACATTAATTTCTGGTGCGGACAAAAACGTTGCACGTTTGGTGGCATACCACAGAAGGGTGAGTGCAATTTTACGCCCCCCATGTTATGAATCTTTCTTTGACATGGTTTAGAGATACTTAGCCCAATTTTCCGTTTGTTGTTACAGGTGCCCATTGACATTGTTTTTTTAACCTACGTGCACATTGAAATATCCCTTGCCCCTCCCTCATCCCGTCCTGATGAAGACCCTGTTCTGAGGAATGGAGTTACCCGGTCTTTGTGTGGGTCGAAACGTCAACATTTTCCTTGGGAGCCTGCACCTACTATTTCCTGCCCCTTGCCCCCCTCCCCCCTCCTAATCCCCTTGCCAACAGTGCAAATTAAGGAAGACTGAGGTCTTAAAAAACTACGAGCTAGTGAAAAAGAATTACATTTTTGCAAGCTTCTTTATTCAAGGCAGGCTCATTCTTGTATATAAATCATTTTCACTTTGTTTCACTGATCTCTTTGATCAATCACTTGCGCACCTACTTTTACTTTTCTCTGTGCACTACATTGATATTAGAACATCTTGGTTTTGTAGATGAAAATAATTTTATTAAATTTGTCAATATTCTTTCAAATTGTATATTAAATAAGTGAGTCTGGCTGGATTCGATTGAAATTTCAATGTTGTAGTGCTTTTTATGTATCAATTGACAATCTGGGCTAATGTATCTATCATGTTGTGTTCTATCTAACCAATCACAGTGATTCAATCTAGAGCTGATTATGAAAAGAATTATTTGACTAATGCAGTAACTGTGTTGCATGGTGAATTTTCGTCTAGGACCAATTGTTTTTTTTTTTTTTTTTTTGTCCTCATTTGCCGTCTTGCCGCCCCTTCTTCTCTCTAGTCCGCCTCTGGGCTGTTATTATCTCTTGTGCTGGATTTGGAGTAATGGGGCATAGACACCACATATTCTGGGCCTGGCATTCCTTTAAACTATCCTTCTTCCCAGCCTGACCCAAGATGTGTGTCTTCCACCAACTCTCTTTATCGTACTGGGGTAGTTTCAAGTTCCAGCGAGACAGGCACGGGCTTAATCATTGGACATTAACATAAAATTAATTTTTTAACCAAACTTTTGCAGGAAGGGTAACCAAAATCCTCTGTTTCTTTTAGAGTGATCTAGCAAATCAAGCTTTGCCACGTACCTCATGGCTAAAACCCAATCTAATAAAGTGGGACTAAGTGGTGAGACCCACAATTTACATAGCTCTCGGCGTGCCAACAACATAGCGTAAAAAATAAGTCTAACATTATTATTCAAAAAATTATTTTGTAAATCAATTCTCCCAGTAATAATTAATTCAGGGCTTACCTCAATGGGTTGATTCAAAGTTTTGGAGAGGGAATTACTCACGTCTAACCAGAAATTCTTGATAATTGGGCAAGATACAAACATGTGTAAGTCGTCAACATTTGGAGCTTTGCATTTTGGACATCCAACAATCCCTCCATCCTTAAATTTAGAAAACCTGTATGGAGACCAGTATGCCATGTGGATAGTAAACAAAAGATTTCGCCTCAGATTTGCCGGTTTAACAATTTTATATAGCATGCACATAGTTACTTGCCATTGGTCTTCTGTGGCGATCCTTGGCAAGCTTTCCTTCCACAGGGTCTCTGGCAAATCAAATGTTCCATCCTCCAGATCTAGTATTTGCCAATACCAGAAAGCTACTCCCTTCTCGAATGCCCCCGTCTCCAGCTTTAACTCAAACTCATTTTCCAGTCCAATCTTTATTTCCAAGTGGCTTGCCCAACTTTGAATCTGTAAGTATTTATATTTAGAAAACACTGAGCCCCACTTTTGTTGGCAATTACCCCAGGGAATTAAATTGCCATCTTGAAACAAATCCATCCACCTTTGCAGATCAGGTTCCTTTTTCAAACTTAAAGCAAGCAGATCTCGTGTCCAAGAGGGGGCTCCAGGAGAATCCCATATCGGGGCACTATGGCTAAAATACGGAAGATTAGATACTTTTCTAATCTTATACCATATCTCCGCTAGATCTCTTAACGTCTTAAGTTTCACCTTTTTAAAAAACTTAGGGTCTCCAAACTTATACAAAAAACCAAACTCATGATAACCTGATCTCTTCAGCATTATCGCAAAAAGGCCTCCAATCTGAGAGTTAACAGGGGTACCCAACAACATCCTGCAATTTTTTAAACAAAAGCCCATGCATATATTCGTATGTCTGAAGCCGCCAGTCCTCCTTTTTCAACTTTCCTCCTGATTTTCCTCCACGAAATTCGAGAGGATTTTGATGCCCATATAAATGATGTTATCATGCTTTGTAGCTTCGCCAGCCATTCCTTTTTGAAGCCCAGCGGAATAGTCTCGAATAAAAAAGTAATCTTAGGTACAATCACCATCTTGACCAGATTAGATCTTCCATATATTGACAGGGGTAAATTCATCCAAGCTTTTAACGTCTCGCCAACCTCTTTCCTCACCCTATCATAGTTAGTTTTGGCCAAATCTTCGATTTTCTGAGTAATCCTAACTCCCAAGTACCTCATCTCTTTTGTTGTTTTAACCTCTTCAGTATCAAGGTTCCGTGACGTCTAGGACCAATTGTTGACTGTATCACTTGTGTGGGAGGCCCAAGTATCCGCGACAGGCAAAGGCCCAAAACATTTTGAGGCAACATTGACATTGCCTATCAAAAAATGTTTTGGGCCCTTGCCTGTCGCGGGTACTTGGGCCTTCCACAAAAGTGAGGCACAATTTTTATCAGGAGACCTGGGGAAAACGCTGGGTGGTAGGAAATTTGTGTGAGCCCAGTGATGCCACGCTTGCTCACACAAAAATGTGTGAAAAAACGTTTTTTCAGCTTAAATTGAGGTTTGCAAGGGATTCTGGGTAAGGAAACGTTGGGGGATCCACAGAAGCCATACCTCCTTGGAAGCCCCCGGGTGTCTACTTTTCAGAAATGTGTGGGTTTGGTAGGTTTCCCTAGATGGCCGTCGAGCACGGGCCAAAACCCAGTTGACCCCCCCTTGCAAAAGCAGGTAGTTTTGACATAGGCAATTTAGAAGTAGCCTCACTACGTATTGGGCCCTTGCTTGTACCGGGTACTTGGGCCTCCCACACAAGTGAGGCACCATTTTTATCGGGAGACCTAGGGGAATGCTGGGTGGTAGGAAATTTGTGTGAGCCCAGGGATGCCACGCTTTCCCACACAAAAATGTGTGAAAACAGTTTTTTCATCTAAAAGTGAGGTTTGCAAGGGATTCTGGGTAATCGAACGTTGGGGGATCTTCGCAAGCCATACCTCCTTGAAAGCCCCCGGGTGTCTACATTCCAGAAATGTGTGGGTTTGGTAGGTTTCCCTAGGTGCCAGCAGAGCAAGGGTTCACAAACTACAGCTAGGCACTTTGATAGAAAAGGGTAATTTTTCACTATGAAATTGAGGCATGACCATGTTGCGTTTCGTGCCGTTTCCTGTCACAGGTACAAGGCCGACCCACACAAGTTGGGTACCATTTTTCTCAGAAGACTTTGGGGAACGCAGGGTGGAATGAAATTCGTGGATCCACACAGATTCCAGTTCTTTCTTCCACAGAAATGTGGGGGAACATGTGTTTTTTGTCACTTTTTTAGGTTTGCACAGGATTCTGGGTAACAGAACCTGGTGGGAGGCAGACAAGTCCCCCATCCTGGATGTCTAGTTTTAAAAAATGTATAGGTTTGCTAGGTTTCCTTTGGTGCCGGCAGAGCTAGGGTTAGACAACTACAGCTAGGCACTTTGCAAAAAAAAGAAAGGGCAATTTTTCACTGCGAAATTGAGGTGCAAACACGTTGCGTTTTGCGCGGTTTCCTGTTGCAGGCACTAGGCCGACCCACACAAGTGAGGTACTATTTTATCTGAAGACTTTGGGGAAGGTGGGTTGGGTGGAAATTTATGGATCCACGCAGATTCCAGAACTTTCCACCACATAAATATAGGAAACATTTGGTTTTTTGGACAATTTCTAAGGTTTGCAAGGAATTCTGCGTAACAGAACCTGGTGGGAGGCAGTCAAGTCACCCCATCCTGGATTCCCCAGGGTGTCTACTTTAAAAAAATGTATAGGTTTGCTAGGTTTCCCTAGGTGCCGGCAGAGCTAGGGTGCAAAAACTACAGCTAGGCACTTTGCCAAAAAAGGGTCATTTTTCACTGCGAAATTGAGGTGTGACCACGTTGTGTTTTGTGCCGTTTCCTGTCGCGGCCACAAGGCCGACCCACACAAGTGAGGTACCGTTTTTATCGGGCGACTTACGGAAATTCAGATTTGTAAATCAACTGTTATTACCTATTGAGTATCATGCATTTCTCCCTTCCAAATGAAAGACATTGTGTAAAAAAGAAGTCATTTTGAAAAATGACCAATAATTCTCATGCTAGTATGAGTATTCCCAATTTTGAAAATGTGCAAATATGTACTGTTTCTAAACTTTATATTTGTACCCACTTCAGAAATACATAGGTGTCTTTCATACCGATTTTTCCATGTATATATTTTCCCAGAATAATTGCTCTATACCGGGTACATAATAAAATACCATTGCAAGTTGCTGCTCAGTTTTTGGCTCTGGGTTCGTTGGGTTCTTGGTGAACCTACAAGTTCTATATATCCCAACAATCAGGAAGGTCCAGCAGATGCAACTGTATATTGCTTTCAAAGAGCTATTATAGTTACAAGAAGTTACAGGTGAAAACGTTGAGACAAAAGCTGTTTTTTTCAACTAATTTTCAATGTTTCCAATATTTAACTGTTAGTTTCTATAAAGAAACCTTCATGGATTTTGACAAATGACCCCTTTCTGAATTCAGAATTTTGTCTACTTTTCTAAAATGAATAGCTTTCCAAGATCCATTATTGCTTTCATACTAATTTATACCATTAACTGGAAGGAGGTTGAAAGCACTAGAAATAGCAAAAATAGGCTATGTCCCAGAAAAATGCCAAAACTGTGTAAAACATTTTGATTCTCTAACAAAAGACTGTAATTCCCTAAGAGCTGGGAAAATTGTGATTTCAGCCCCACAAACCCTTTGATAACATTTTCAGGGAAAACCCCAGAGGCTTTCATTTGCAGCCCGTTTTCCCCATTTTTCCGAAAAAAACAAAAAAGTTACTGTATTTTGCTCAATTTCTGGGACCCCTACAAGGGAAGCCACAAACCCTGGGTAAGTTTACAATCTGCATGAAGTTGGAAGAAAAGGACGCAAAATTGGCGTGGATACCATATGTGGTCAAAAGGTTACAGGGGCCTAAGTGCGCACTACCCCAAATAGCCAAAAAAAGGCTTAGCACAGGAGGGGAAAGGGCCTAGCAGCGAAGGGGTTAAGCATAGGGCAGTGGAAGAGGTTGGTGTAGATGTAGGGACAGCGCAAGTGGGTTGGAGGGGGGGGGGTTCAAAATAGTGTTTAAGGGTTAGGAGCAGTATGGGGTTGGGTATATGGATCTCAGGGCAGGGAGGCGGGACTGGGGATAGGGGGGGGGTTGAGGGAGTTTTGTAGCTTAGGACGGAAGTAGGGCGTTGCAACCTTAGCGACACATACCGGTTTACCATTCATGCCTTTACTATAAAATTACATGTTGAAGGAATGCGTGGTACAGACACATTCGTGGTTTAGGCTACGTGGTAGAGGCACGTGTCGTTTATCCAGTCGTGGTTCTATCATACAACCATTCCGTAGTGCTAGATGGTCTAGAAAACCTATTTCCAGGCTGCATTCTGGTAATAAATCGCCAAACCTGATCAGGGTTAAGGCATGATTGATTCTCCGCAAGACTGTGCCAAACGTTGGAAACTCAAGTGTGTGCCTGATGAGTGAGGTTGAGCGAGTTGCCCGAGTGGTAACATTTTTTCTGCAAATGACTAGGTAAAGATTTCCTGAAGGCACGGTCAGTGAATTCGGTTGTCTTAGTGGCACAAACTCCAGGTAAAGAGGGTGATGTTATTTCTTTGAGTTTTGATGGTCACTGGACAGAATGTATGACAACTGCACTGCTGCTTGTAGTGCAACTATTTTGAAAGAACATCACATAGCTTTTCTTAGGGATGAACTCAGGATGTGCTACTGGAGGAAGAGGGACACAAATTTGTCTTATAGTCTCAAGATTTTATAGGCAGAGATTTCAGCTACTTAGGTTTGAGTCCGAGTGCCTTGCCATGGATCTGTCACTTGGTCTGTTAATAATTGAGATTTCATCTGTTTGCATTCTAGTCTTCTCCAATGCCATTTTTAGAGAAGAATTAACTGTGTGTACCAACTGTTGGCACTTCTTTGAAGAGTTGGTTTTACAGGACTGAGTATTTCAATGGATTTTAGCACCTGAATAACTTGTCTGGGTGATTTTGCATAGGTGTGCTGACGACTTCCAACTTGATGTAGAAACCGATCACCATGTCAGTGGAGAGTAACCGCAAGTTTTTAGGTCTCGCCTAGACGAAAGCAAAAGCGAAGCTTTTGCTGTCTATGCGAGGCAACTTATGTTGCCACTTTTCTGGGAATATTGTGGACATCAGACTGTTACGAGCTTTTTCTGCTGTAGTCAGGCTGCCACGAGCTTCTCCTTTGGAGATTTGACCTCGTGAGCGCGCCTTGACTGCATCTAATGGGCCGTGCGCTTCCTTTAGTCAGTTTCACTTTGTTTCATTTCAAAGTGCAGGCGTCAATGTGTCTGGTAGTTGTTCATGTGGAGTGCCTTCTGAGTTCGTGAGCGCGCCTTGACTGCATCTAATGTGTGTGGCTTTTTTTTTCAACGTGGCCCGGGCGCTTGCTTTAGTCAGTTTCGCTTTTAAGGTGCAGGCATCAATGGGTCTGGTACTTGTTTTATTTCCATTTAATGCTCTTTGGAACAACAATTTTATATTACTTGTGTGTATTACCACTGGCCAGAATTTCAAAGACTTATATTCACGCAGGTGAAATAATACTATTGTGATTAGGGCCGATTTTTGGAGTCTGACCGTTCAGAGTGCAGAGTGGAGCTTCAGAGTGGAGCTTCAGAGTGGAGCTTCAGAGTGGAGCTTCAGAGTGCAGAGTGGAGCTTCAGAGTGGAGCTTCAGAGTGGAGCTTCAGAGTGGAGCTTCAGAGTGGAGCTTCAGAGTGGAGCTTCAGAGTGGAGCTTCAGAGTGGAGCTTCAGAGTGGAGCTTCAGAGTGGAGCTTCAGGGTGGAGCTTCAGAGTGGAGCTTCAGAGTGGAGCTTCAGAGTGGAGCTTCAGGGTGGAGCTTCAGGGTGGAGCTTCAGAGTGGAGCTTCAGAGTGCAGAGTGGAGCTTCAGAGTGGAGCTTCAGAGTGCAGAGTGGAGCTTCAGAGTGGAGCTTCAGAGTGCAGAGTGGAGCTTCAGAGTGCAGAGTGGAGCTTCAGAGTGGAGCTTCAGAGTGGAGCTTCAGAGTGCAGAGTGGAGCTTCAGAGTGGAGCTTCAGAGTGCAGAGTGGAGCTTCAGAGTGGAGCTTCAGAGTGCAGAGTGGAGCTTCAGAGTGGAGCTTCAGAGTGCAGAGTGGAGCTTCAGAGTGGAGCTTCAGAGTGGAGCTTCAGAGTGCAGAGTGGAGCTTCAGAGTGCAGAGTGGAGCTTCAGAGTAGAGCTTCAGAGTGGAGCTTCAGAGTGCAGAGTGGAGCTTCCGAGTGGAGCTTCAGAGTGGAGCTTCAGAGTGCAGAGTGGAGCTTCAGAGTGGAGCTTCAGAGTGGAGCTTCAGAGTGGAGCTTCAGAGTGCAGAGTGGAGCTTCAGAGTGCAGAGTGGAGCTTCAGAGTGGAGCTTCAGAGTGGAGCTTCAGAGTGCAGAGTGGAGCTTCAGAGTGCAGAGTGGAGCTTCAGAGTGCAGAGTGGAGCTTCAGAGTGCAGAGTGGAGCTTCAGAGTGCAGAGTGGAGCTTCAGAGTGGAGCTTCAGAGTGCAGAGTGGAGCTTCAGAGTGCAGAGTGGAGCTTCAGAGTGCAGAGTGGAGCTTCAGAGTGGAGCTTCAGAGTGGAGCTTCAGAGTGGAGCTTCAGAGTGGAGCTTCAGAGTGGAGCTTCAGAGTGGAGCTTCAGAGTGCAGAGTGGAGCTTCAGAGTGCAGAGTGGAGCTTCCGAGTGGAGCTTCAGAGTGCAGAGTGGAGCTTCAGAGTGCAGAGTGGAGCTTCCGAGTGGAGCTTCAGAGTGCAGAGTGGAGCTTCCGAGTGGAGCTTCAGAGTGCAGAGTGGAGCTTCAGAGTGGAGCTTCAGAGTGGAGCTTCAGAGTGCAGAGTGGAGCTTCAGAGTAGAGCTTCAGAGTGCAGAGTGGAGCTTCAGAGTAGAGCTTCAGAGTGGAGCTTCAGAGTGCAGAGTGGAGCTTCAGAGTGGAGCTTCAGAGTGGAGCTTCAGAGTGCAGAGTGGAGCTTCAGAGTGCAGAGTGGAGCTTCAGAGTGGAGCTTCAGAGTGCAGAGTGGAGCTTCCGAGTGGAGCTTCAGAGTGCAGAGTGGAGCTTCCGAGTGGAGCTTCAGAGTGCAGAGTGGAGCTTCAGAGTGGAGCTTCAGAGTGGAGCTTCAGAGTGCAGAGTGGAGCTTCAGAGTAGAGCTTCAGAGTGCAGAGTGGAGCTTCAGAGTAGAGCTTCAGAGTAGAGCTTCAGAGTGGAGCTTCAGAGTGGAGCTTCAGAGTGGAGCTTCAGAGTGGAGCTTCCGAGTGCAGAGTGGAGCTTCAGAGTGGAGCTTCAGAGTGGAGCTTCAGAGTGCAGAGTGGAGCTTCAGAGTGGAGCTTCAGAGTGGAGCTTCAGAGTGGAGCTTCAGAGTGGAGCTTCAGAGTGGAGCTTCAGAGTGGAGCTTCAGAGTGCAGAGTGGAGCTTCAGAGTGGAGCTTCAGAGTGCAGAGTGGAGCTTCAGAGTGGAGCTTCAGAGTGCAGAGTGGAGCTTCAGAGTGGAGCTTCAGAGTGCAGAGTGGAGCTTCAGAGTGGAGCTTCAGAGTGCAGAGTGGAGCTTCAGAGTGGAGCTTCAGAGTGCAGAGTGGAGCTTCAGAGTAGAGCTTCAGAGTGCAGAGTGGAGCTTCCGAGTGGAGCTTCAGAGTGCAGAGTGGAGCTTCAGAGTGGAGCTTCAGAGTGGAGCTTCAGAGTGGAGCTTCAGAGTGGAGCTTCAGAGTGGAGCTTCAGAGTGCAGAGTGGAGCTTCAGAGTGGAGCTTCAGAGTGCAGAGTGGAGCTTCAGAGTGGAGCTTCAGAGTGCAGAGTGGAGCTTCAGAGTGGAGCTTCAGAGTGCAGAGTGGAGCTTCAGAGTGGAGCTTCAGAGTGGAGCTTCAGAGTGCAGAGTGGAGCTTCAGAGTGCAGAGTGGAGCTTCCGAGTGGAGCTTCCGAGTGGAGCTTCCGAGTGGAGCTTCAGAGTGGAGCTTCAGAGTGGAGCTTCAGAGTGGAGCTTCAGAGTGGAGCTTCAGAGTGGAGCTTCAGAGTGCAGAGTGGAGCTTCAGAGTGCAGAGTGGAGCTTCCGAGTGGAGCTTCAGAGTGCAGAGTGGAGCTTCCGAGTGGAGCTTCAGAGTGCAGAGTGGAGCTTCAGAGTGCAGAGTGGAGCTTCAGAGTGGAGCGTGGAGCTTCAGAGTAGAGCTTCAGAGTGCAGAGTGGAGCTTCAGAGTAGAGCTTCAGAGTGGAGCTTCAGAGTGCAGAGTGGAGCTTCAGAGTGCAGAGTGGAGCTTCAGAGTAGAGCTTCAGAGTGCAGAGTGGAGCTTCAGAGTAGAGCTTCAGAGTGCAGAGTGGAGCTTCAGAGTGGAGCTTCAGAGTGGAGAGTGGAGCTTCAGAGTGGAGCTTCAGAGTAGAGCTTCAGAGTAGAGCTTCAGAGTGGAGCTTCAGAGTGGAGCTTCAGAGTGCAGAGTGGAGCTTCAGAGTGCAGAGTGGAGCTTCAGAGTAGAGCTTCAGAGTGCAGAGTGGAGCTTCAGAGTAGAGCTTCAGAGTGCAGAGTGGAGCTTCAGAGTGGAGCTTCAGAGTGGAGCTTCAGAGTGGAGCTTCAGAGTGGAGCTTCAGAGTGGAGCTTCAGAGTGGAGCTTCAGAGTGGAGCTTCAGAGTGGAGCTTCAGAGTGGAGCTTCAGAGTGGAGCTTCAGAGTGGAGCTTCAGAGTGCAGATTCAGAGTGGAGCTTCAGAGTGGAGCTTCAGAGTGGAGCTTCAGAGTGGAGCTTCAGAGTGCAGAGTGGAGCTTCAGAGTGGAGCTTCAGAGTGCAGAGTGGAGCTTCAGAGTGGAGCTTCAGAGTGGAGCTTCAGAGTGCAGAGTGGAGCTTCAGAGTGGAGCTTCAGAGTGCAGAGTGGAGCTTCAGAGTGGAGCTTCAGAGTGGAGAGTGGAGCTTCAGAGTGCAGAGTGGAGCTTCAGAGTGCAGCTTCAGAGTGCAGAGTGGAGCTTCAGAGTGCAGAGTGGAGCTTCAGAATGCAGAGTGGAGCTTCAGAGTGTCAAGAGCAATGCCAATAGCTCTAACTTTAACAAAGGCAAAACCATTGCATTGTAAATGCTTGTTATTTTACCGAATCACATGCTCATGCTGCTGCCTGGTTTGTCTACATGCACACAGGCAGAATCACTCGGTACAAAATGGCTCCTGTTCACTCGTCAGTACGGTCTTGCGCCGCCCCACCTTCCCCCTGCCAAATACATTCATTCCAAATACTGCTTATTTTCATATCAGACTGACTTCTCACATCTGGGATAGCAGGGGCACCTTCCACAGTGATTAGTGCTTCACAAAAAATAATTCTCGGCTAGCGCTCAGAAGCCTTGAAGCTTTGATTGAATGACACTGCAGTTTGATGCCCCGCTCGTTTTTTGATGCTATGCGTTCCAGACACTGATTTTATTAAGACTCACTTGGAGCTCTAAACTGTCACTTGATCTTTCTTTGGGTCATTTCGTTTGCCCGGAAGGACTAACATATCTGTGAAACCCTCTTCTTTTATAGTTTGAGCATCGTCTTCGTTTAGCAGGATAACATTATACATTTGAAAATACAAATATCCGGGAAGAGCAGAGAGCAAATCTCCGCGATGTTGGGCATTCTCCTATCATAAAGGAAGCGTGTTGGTGGGACCTGTGGCATCTAACGCATCATTTAACCCTATATGCGTGGGCACCTACCACAATAATGTATAGGATGAGTTTGTGCCGTTCCCGTTTTTAATGTGATGTAAAACTCAAATCACTGCACACTCTCTACTACACACTCTCTACTACACACTCTCTACTACAGTCACTACTCTCTACTACAGTCACTACTCTCTACTACACACTCCCTACTACAGTCACTACTCTCTACTACACATTCTGCTACACACTCTCTACTACAGTCACTACTCTCTACTACAGTCACTACTCTCTACTACACACTCCCTACTACAGTCACTACTCTCTACTACACATTCTGCTACACACTCTCTACTACAGTCACTACTCTCTGCTACGCACTCTACTACACACTCTCTACTACACACTCTCTACTACAGTCGCTACTCTCTACTACACACTGTACTACACTCTCTACTACAGTCGCTACTCTCTACTACACTGTACTACACACTCTACTACAGTCACTACTCTCTACTACACACTACTACACACTCTCTACTACAGGCACTACTCTCTACTACACACTCACTACACACTCTCTACTACAGTCACTACTCTTTACTACACACTCACTACACACTCACTACTACAGCCACTACTCTCTTCGACACACTCTATACTAGACACTCTCTACTACACACTATCTACTACAGTCACTACTCTCTACTACACACTGTACTACACACTCTAATACAGTCACTACTCTCTACTACACACTCTCTACTACAGTCACTACTCTCTACTACACACTCTACTACACACTCACTACACACTCACTACTACAGCCACTTCTCTCTTCGACACACTCTATACTAGACACTCTCTACTACACACTATCTACTACAGTCACTACTTACTACACTCTCTACATTACACACTCTACACTACACACTCTACACTACACACTACACACTCTACACTACACACTCTACACTACACACTCTACACTACACACTCTACACTACACACTCTACACTACACACTCTACACTACACACTCTACACTACACACTCTACACTACACACTCTACACTACACACTCTACACTACACACTCTACACTACACACTCTACACTACACACTCTACACTACACACTCTACACTACACACTCTACACTACACACTCTACACTACACACTCTGCTGAACACTCTGCTACACACACGCTCTACTACACACTCTACTACACACCCTCTACTACTCTCTACTACTCTACTACACATTCTCTACTACACACTCACTACTTTCTACTACACTCTACTACAGACTCTCCACTCTCTACTCCACACTCTCTACTCCACACTCTCTACTTCAATCTCTCTACTTCAATCTCTCTACTTCAATCTCTCTACTTCAATCTCTCTACTTCAATCTCTCTACCTCAATCTCTCTACTTCACATTCTGTATTACACACTCTCTACTACACACTCACTACTCTCTACTACACACTCTCTACTACACACTCTACTACACTCCCTACTACACATTCTCCTACACACTCTACTACACACTCACCACTCTACTACACACTTACCACTCTCTACTGCTCACTCTCTACTGCTCACTCTCTACTACACACTCTCTACTACACACTCTCTACTACACACTCTCTACTACACACACACTCTCTACTACACACTCACTCTCTACTACACACTCACTACTCTCTACTACACACTCACTACTCTCTACTCACTCTCTACTACTCACTACTACTCTCTCTACTACTCACTACTACTCTCTCTACTACTCACTACTACTCTCTCTACTACTCACTCTCTACTACTCACTCTCTACTGCTCATGACAATGCCATTTATTTATCTGTTTCCAAAACCAACACATAAATAAAACATTTGTCATTTACAATGCCAAAAGCGCTAACTTTTGCAAAGGCGAGACCGTTGCATTGTAAATGCTTGTTTGTTCTTGTCGGAGAGCGCATATGTAGTCTCCCGTGCAGGTTGGTAGGTGCACTGTGTGAAAAAGTCTTATGCATGAAGGTCCTCAGTTTGTCCTTGTATACATCTGCTGCTGTCTGCATTATCGAACTCTCCTTCAAGATCAAGGCCATGAGCTGTGCAAGGGTCAGAATATCAACCTGGGGTGGCAGGAGGTATTTTGGTAGGCTCATATAGCGTTTCAAATACAAAGGTGGTTACTGGACTTGTGATGGAGTGTACGTACTTGGGAGTTCTGAGTCGCAGAACCTCCTCCAATGTGAATGCCTCTTCAATTATTTAGGATCTTGAAGTCTGCAGGAGCATTTCTATGATGCCTGGTTACAGTAAGCAATAAAATCATGAGTACCAGGAAGGTCAAAGATTTGTCAATAACAGGATTGGGTACAACTTTGTCAAAAAACACTCACAAAGAATTAAAGTATGCAGATGTATATGAGGGTGCTCTTGTGTTTTGTTCAGTGTCAAAGGGCAAGTGAGGTGAGCTTTTACAAGTTTACAGCACATTATAGTTTCTGTTGTGGTGGTACCAGCGTCTGTGTGAGCAACAGGTTTGATATTGTACAATGTCATTTAGGAAAATGCAACTTTAATGTCACTGGTTGAAATAGTCCACACTGTGTTGTTCGGTTTTCCAGTTGAGAATTTAGCCATTGAAGGCAGTTGCTGGATTGTACTTTTCTACAACTCTTTCAAGATTGTGGTGGCTATTTTTTTTAAACTCTAAACCAAATTATTTGAATGTGTGCATGCATTAATGAAATACGGATGTATTTTTTGTGGAGCAACATTGCAAAGTACTACAAATCTTGCAGTGGTTGTACTGCTAGTTAAGCTCAACTACTGCAAATGGTTATTGTGAGAAATCAGTTTGCTGATGGGGGTTGAAGCCCTCCTCACACAACAGCCACAATCCTCATCACTGTGAACCACAAAAAGTCATTTAATTAACTTGTGCTTAAGCCCTGGTGGCTAGACACAAATGCAGTCTTGCTTAACTAAGATACAATGTGTAAAGTATTTATGCAACGCTCAGACAGTAATAAGGTAAAAACTCAACACAAGAAAAGCCCCACACTAATTTAGAAAAAATAGAGTACATTTTAATAAACGATTTGACAGAAAAATGACAAAAACTCAATCAGTAAAACAAGTTAGGATTTTTTAAATGTTTGAAGTGAAAAATAGCACCTAGAAGATCAATGCACCAACCACAGACATCTAGTCACACGAGACCAGGGCAAAGTCAAATATTATGGCTGACCATGACGGAGCAAAGGTTGTATACACAAAGTGGATTGGGCCAGGTCTCCACTTACCTTCAGCCTTAGAAGAATTTTTGAAGAAAAGTCTCTGAGAGGGTGATGTTCAGTGGGGCAAAGAGCCAACAGTGTCCGAGGAGGAGGCGTCGTCGGAGAGCCATTGGACAAATTCCAACTTTATCATTAAAGAGGATTTTAAATTACAATTTTTGAGACAGCAAACATGACTTTTTTTTACCTGCTCCCAGTCAAACGTTAGCACTTATTAAATGTAATAAGGCAATCCAAGGTTATCCTATGGAGAGGAAGGCCTCACAGTAGTGAAAAACGAAATTTGTGTGTTTTTCACTAGCAGGACATGTGATACTTAAAAATACAGGTCACTTTTTTGGATACAATGTACCCTACCCTAGCGGCTGTCTCGGGCCTACCTTTGGGGTGACATATGTAATAAAGAGATTAGGGCTTGACAAGAGGTTAATTGTCGAAATGCCATTTTTAAACAGACTGCCAAGGTAGGCACGAGACTTGTTTTAAGGGGCTTCTGCTGTGGGTGACACAATAACTGGTGTAAGCCCACTAGTAGCATTTAATTTACCAACCCCAGGTATATGGTATACCACTTTATCGGGGACACAAATTAAATATACACCAGTCGATGTAAGCCAATTTGACCATGTTTTAAGGAGTGAGCACGAGCATTTTAGCACTGGTTAGAGGTGGTAACGTGCACAGTCCCAAGGCCAACAAAAATGAGATCATAAAAATATGAAGGCAACAAGTTTAGAAAAGATCACTCTATGGGTGACCGGTCTAGTATGTCCTCCCAGCTGAAAGTCGAGAGAACTACACACCCTTCATGGGAGTCCTCATCACTAAGTCAGAAGAACCAGGACAGACCATCAGCATTGGATAGTATAACCCAGGGTTTCAGAATATATGTCCCTACTCTGGATTCAACATATGCCCCTACTAGGAACCTTAGATCGAGTGAAGAAAGACTTCTAAAATCAATCTCCACAATGAAAGTGAGGTGGGTGGTGGTGAAGAGCCTTCTCCTACCTTGCCCCCAAACTCTGGAAAGCCTTACCGAAGGAATGCTGTTTCCTGGACAAGGAACTAGAATTCCGGATATCTATAAAAACCTGGCTGTTTGGGCAGTACCCCTAAATATCTTCTTTAATCTGTCTGCATTCTGTCTCTCAGCGCTGGAAAGCCCTTGGGCAGTTATGCGCTCTATAAGTCTAAATTAATAAAAATAATAATAATGATGATGATGTTCCACCTTGAAGCCCATTCCCAGTAGGAAGCTAGACCACCTCAACAGTTTGGGATTCTCACCCCTCATTTGGAGGAGCAATCTGAGGGGCCTGTGTGAACTAGTAAATGAGTCTCAGACAGGCATGGTCTCAGCTTCTTCAGTGCCAAGACCAGAGTAAAAGCAGCTCTCTCAGTAACACTTCACCTTTGTTCAGTGTTCAATTTGTAAAAAAAAATAAAAACAGCACTGTCCATGATAGTAAGGACACCACTGCTAATGATTTTACTGCTACAAGCGTGATAATTATGACTACTTCAGACCCCCAAAGCTAGAAGAATGGTTTGGGTGGCACATAATAGCCATTTTTAATCTAGTTGAATTATTAATGAACTGTTTTTGTGGTCATCTCTAAAGTAGCCAGACAGCGCCACCTTGTAGCAGACTGTCAAGGACCTGTGTTGACAATTAAGTGCCGGAAACCACTGGCTCAAATTAAGCACTTCCTTTGTTCCCTGGGAAGTAACCTCCTACTAATGAAGGCTATAGGTTGGATTAGGCCCTCCTCATTTAACTGTTATAGTACAGGTCCTATGCTGTGCTTTGATGCAGCTGTCTGCACTATAAATTCTTGCGAGAAGTCAGGGGCCTTGTGTAAAAGTGCTGATCACACGTCCTCCTTGAGGTGGTCATAGACTTCTAGCAGGCCCCGGTCTAGATCAACTTCCTGGGAAACTTCTAGGCAGTTTAGTCATTCAGGAGGCAACAATGGTACCATCCCCTTGACAAACCCCTATAGTATTCAGTCAGGCCTAGGAAGGCCCTCACTTCTATCTGCATTTAGGGGGGCTCCCAGGCCAGTATAGAGTCAATCCTGGCATGGAGGAGCTGCACCTTGACCAGGCACATCAGTTTTCCCAGATACAACACAATTACATGCTGTCTGGCACTTACCGGCCTTGCTAGTTGGACCTGCCTGTTCAAGGGCCCGAAGCACCCTTTGGAGGTGGTGCAGGTGGTCCCCCAAGCTGCTGTAGTAGGCAACTAGGTCATCCAGGTAGGCAGCCCTAAAGGACTCAATCCCGGGCCAGGACCCCGTTGACCACCACATTTAAGAGGGCAGGAACATTCTTTAACCCAAAGGGCATCACTCTGAAGTGAAGGGGCCCACTGGGGTTGAGAATGCGGAGCTATATTTGGCCCCCTAAGTCAGGGCAATCTGCCAGTATACTGAAGTGAGGTCAAAAGCACTCAGTAACCTGCCGCTCCCAGCCTGCCAATGAACTCATCGATGTGAGGAGGGGTGGGGGCATCAGACTAAGGGACTGAGTTCAGCCCCTGCAGTCAACACAGAATCGGACAGACTGTATTACTGTGAGAAAGGCCTAGGTAATGGAGTAAACACAGATCCATGTTCACCCATAACCAAAAATCAGTACCAGGGATTCGGACATTCAGATATCTACGCAGAAGTGGCGTTCAGAGTAGGGGTTAACGACTGTCACCATGAAGGGGACTATTCTGCCCCAACACTAGTTCACTTAAAAGTTTGCAAAAATACTGTATAAGAGGACTGAAAGCAGAGCAAGAATAAATGATATTAAAAACAAGAAATGTCTATCTCTCCTAAATTATGGACATGATTGTTAAAAGCAGAGGGTTTGCGGACTGGGTTATAAACGATCCTAACATGAAAAGGTCAGAAAAGTTAACTTAGTAGAAAGACCCTACCAATGACCCTCTTTTTATCAGTCAAGTCACACCATACTGAAACACAACAGGGGATAGGAAGTCAAACGTGATTTATTTTATTTCAACCCTCGCCCTCAAAAAGAAATCAAAGCAACTGATAAAGTGTATCAAAGATTACAAAAATATAATATATACAACTCAAAAGCCCAACCATCTTTTAGCAACGCATAATCAGCCAAAAACGCTAAGTTGATAGGACAGAATATTTTGCTAAATACCATGAAAGTTGCAAAGTTAAATTCTATTGGGTCAGTTTGCACAAGTACTGGTAAAGTTTCTCTGAAAAGGTCTCAGGGGAAAATAGGTCTTTGACTCTAGCTTTTCCTGCAGCTCCCATGGACTTCCTTAAAGAAGGGTCTTCCACAAATTTTTCCATTGCTTCACAGAATTCTGTTGGACTAGCATTACATAAAAATCCCGTAGTATTATGCACAACAGATTCCAGAGGCCCCCCAGAATTGACTGCAATCACTGGACATCCCATATACATTGCCTCCACAGGAACTATGCCAAAGTGCTCATTGCTTGGGGTGTAAAGGACACATGTACTTTTTGTTAGAAGAGACAATTTTTGTTCATCTGAAAAGGATCTAAGGAAGGTAACATTATTTTCCATTTTCCATCGAGTAGCAGCATTTTTCAATTCTTTATAGTATTCCACATTCTCCAAAACGCGTTCGTCATATCCACCAGCTACAATCAGGTGACATTGTTCCAACTTATCAGCATTGAGCCGTGATAGCAGATTGTGGAATGCTTCTAGTGCAAGAAGTATATTTTTTTTCCTTTCGTATCGGTTGATTGAGAGAAACAAAAACTGTACTCTCTTGTGAACCATACCTTCAAGGTCTGCAGAAACTATGGAATCAAAATTGCTGGAATTCAAAGAGGGATAAAGTACATCTGGATTTATGTTCGCTAAGGACTTAAATGTGTTCTTAAAAACATCTGCTGTGAATTTGCTGTTGACAAGTATACAATCTGCCATGCCCGTAGTTTTCTCTTCTAGCCAATCAATTGGAGCTCTGTATAACTTTTTGAGCAAGGACTGCCGTTGGGTGAGGAGTTGGTCTGGAAAGTGACAGTAAAATAGCACCTTCTTTGGCCTTCTGGAAAGCTTAAGGAATGGAATACATGCAGACACCTACAGGAGATAAAATAAAATATTAATGATGGCACTGGCATGCTCTTTAAACATGACTGAAGAAAAAATAATTCATTTCAATTCTACAGGAAAATTGTGAAAGGCATTTTCTAACTGTTCTGTTTGGTATGCCTCCTTCGCTGCGTTGAATTTACCAAGTGTGACCATTACTAAATACACATCTAAGAGAATAATATAGGTTTTTAATTTTGCCACACAGCCTTTACAATGCAGTACTTTACAACACAGGTAAAAGTGTTTTTTTTTTAAATACCATACTTTGCCATTTTTTTTATTTTTTAAAAAAAAGGGTTTAGGGGTCAGCTGGGGTAAAATGAATTTAGGGTTTAGGTTTGCATAGAGGTAAAGGGAGATAAGGATTTTTAGAGTTGTGGGAGGAAAACATATGTACACATAGTAAAAAGTGTTCCTCCTTCACCACCCCCCCCCCCCCCATGAAAAAAAACCATATCAAAACCCACAAAAATGTGTGAAGAAACACACAATGTAATGCAATGCATTGCAAAAATCAACACATTACATGCGTGGTAAAGGCATGTGGTAAAAAGTTGAACATCTAGTGTGTGCCACAAACTACTTTTTTCATTTGTGTACCCAAATGATGATGACCTCAAGTAGGGTGCCACTTTCCATTAAGAAAATATGTTTAAAATATTTTCATACCCCCTGCTTTGCTCTTTAGGTTCACATGTGAATTAAAGTGGCAACATAGATGAATGTTTCAGTCCTCAGTATGTATAGGTCAGGGTTTCATTTAGCTACTTTAATTACCTACGGGTCAATAGCTTTTCCATAGGCATTAAAGGCAAATAATTTAAACACTTCCTCGTTATTGCTATTGAAAGCTTCAATTGTATTAAAGACATGGAAGAGAGGATTATGCGATCTTCTTTATTTCTCTCCGACAGCCATGTAAAGAATCACACAATCTAACTTTCCCTTAAGAACTTGCAAAAATAAACATGCCATAAAATCTAATCACAACGCTGGACTGTCCATAATGGTCCTTTGTTGCTTTCCACTACCCTCTTTCTTCCTGCCACAAGCACCGATTAAACAGCTCCAATTAATCCTGCTACAGCTTTAATTTGCTGCGAATAAAAAGACGGTTTCACCAACTATGATTACATTCTCCATTGCCACCTCTGTTAATAGCAATATATATGAACAAAGCATAGCAGACGTTATGTAAACCAGCAACATTGTAGTCTTGTTCATGTGTTTATTAGTCACAATCTCATACATAGGTTGTCTATTAGCGACAAACCTATTTTCTTACTGTCCACGTTTTCATTTTACATCCACCCATTATCAGTCTCCAAGTGGGGTGAATGAGCCTTGGTCTGGATAATCTTTGCCTCCGCGTCCTTAACAAGAGTGAAACTTCCTTTTACGCTAGCTAAGGAGTTTGTCATTTTAAATCCGGACGAGCTGAAGATTTGGCTAATTTAACGCTTATGGGCTACTAGAGTAGCTACATCTGTGACTAGTTTAAAGTAAAACCTCTTGAAGGTTGAATCCGAGAACCAGTATGCCGCATTCAAAATGTCCTTATCTAGCTCCAAGTGAGAAAGCTTTTGAAGCCACAGGGCCTCTAGTCAAATGCACCCCAAACCTGTTGGTATCTATCCCAGCTTCCAGCATGACCTAGCAGACCCATCTGGCTATGATCTGGAAAGAAACTGCTTTAGAAGGTTTTCTGATAGCAATGAGCAATTGTCTCTTGTTAACCTACCAGCATTAGGGTGGTATTCCCCCAATCTTTATGCGTTTTGCCTCCACGTTTTGCTGAGTCTTTTTGTTGGCCTTGGGGATTCTGAGGACTTTATCACTGCTAATCAGTGCCAAAGTGCATGTGCTCCTTTCCTAAACATGCGTGATATTGGTGTATACCTGATTGACCTATTTAATTTACTTGTAAGTGCCTTGTAAGGTGGTATACCATATAACTAGGGTAAGTTTAATACTACTAGTGAATGAATTTATGATGCACATTGATACAGCGCACGGCTGCTCAGCAAGAGTGTCCCTGCGCGAATAGTCTCCGACTAACAGATCACACGACCACCCCTACCCCTTGAATAACCACGTTTTAGGAAGTTTCTTAAAGACAGCCAGGTCAGTAGTTGATCTTAGAGCGACCGTAAATGGGTTCCAAGAGTGGGCTCGCAGGAGCCTGAAGGAACTTCCTCCCGACTTGGCTCGCATATTCTGGGGACGCAGTCCAGGCCCATGGAGGATGACCTCAAAGTTCTGGCTGGCATGTAGTTGCTAACTTTTTCTGAAATAACCAGAGCCCCGCCCAGGAAGAGCTTTGAGGAACCCACATACAGAAGCAGTCTTTCAAACCCGTCTCATCCCTGCCACTTCAGTTTCTGTGTGTGCAGTTAGCTGCTACTTCGACTTGGCATTTAAAACTACTTGCCAAGCCTTAAGCTTCCCTTCTATTACATATAGGTCACCCCTAAGATAGGCCCTGGGTAGTCTTAAGGGCAGGTGATTTGTAAGTAAAAGGTAGAAAATGTACTTTTATGTTTTGCATGTCCTGGTAGCGACTAACAGCCTATTTCATCGTTCACTACTGTGAGGCCTACTCCTCGCATAGGTTAGCGTTGGGAATTCCTTAATACATTTCTAAACCGTAATTCCTAGTCAGAGTAGAGTAGCTTTTACATGATCATATGTTTCGAATTGTATTGATAAATCTTACTTACTAATGAAGTTGGATTTAACATTGGTATTTTAGAAAGTGACAACACTTACAATCACAAGAGCACAAACCAAATGTCCATGTAAACATGGGTATAAAGTTTATAGCTTAACCCCTTCTGTGCTGATGACGAGCCCAGGCTCGTCATGCAGCACGGTGCTCGTGTGCTGGTGACAAGCCTGGGCTCATCATGAGCCGTGGAACGCTCACACGCGGGGATAATTCCCCCGCTGTGCTGAGCGTTCCATTGCTCGGGCGGACTCATGACGAGCCCAGGCTCGTCACCAGCACACGAGCACCGTGCTGCATGACGAGCAGAATTCAGGTCTACGTTTAACAACCAACAAAGACAGACCTGAATCAGATCCCTCCCCTCCCCCAGAGAAATGGTTGGCTATGCACCCCCCACCAAAACAGGTCTGGAGAAAATATTTGGGATAAAAATCAGTTCAATGGAGGCCTGGGCTTTATCTGTTGAGGTAAAGGTAGCCACAGGTTTATCAAATTGCTCAATAAAGGATCTCAGAAGAACCCCCTTGAGATATGGCTCCGGCTTCATTAGGAGGCCGAATCACTGAGCTATGGATCAATTTTAATGAGAAGCGAGTGGCATCTCTCAGTAGAGAGGGAGCAATCGGCGTTGCCATGGAAGATAACTGCCTGCTGGGCCAAGTGGAGATAAGAGAGACAGATTCCTTGGCTTTTTGTGAATCTTTGCGAGGGCGCCAATGATGCCCAGACGTTTATCTTGAGCACACTAAGTGAACTACGCCCTTCTTAGGGCCTCTAATGTATTTGGCCAAAAAAGTGACCCTTTTCAGACTGAGAGACACTTTGTTGACCAGTGACTGATGGAGGCGTTCTACTCTTAGGCAGCTGTGCATCTCTTTGTCAAGTAAATGTAAATGTCAAGGTATTTGTAGAGCGCACTGCCACCAAGCGGTTTCCTGGCGCTATTACTCATAACGCTGTGGAACCCTTTCTGGCTTTCCCTGTGAAGTGTCCACTCCTGGGCACCCCCAGGGTGACGCCAGGCATCCTAGCGCTGTTGGGGCCGGTGTGGAGGTTAAGCAAGCTATTGCCCAGAGTTGCAGCGTGGGGCCCATGATTAGAATAGGCACTGAGGCGAGAATGGTCAGGTCCGAGGAAATTGAGCCCAAGACCCACCAAGGCGGGAATTGAACCCTGGTCCCGGGCCAGAACTCTGCATCAGGGTCTGCAGCTCTAACGATTGAGCCATACTCCTCCACCTCCAAGTGGCCTTTGAAGCCTTCCCACCAGGTAGGCGGCCACTTTACCGCCTGGGGCCTATTAAGATGACTGAGGATGACAGATTCTTAGGGTCTAGCATATCTGAGACCTTTGTGCTTAATTTGAACTGATGGGGTCCACAGGCATTTATTTTTGGGCTCAACACTTAATTGTTCTCATAAGACCCAGAATACGAGACAGAAAAGGAGGGTGGGAGGGAAGGAGAAAGTGAAAGACAGAAAAATAATGACAAAGGGAGAAGGCAGGGACGGAAAAAGGACGTATGGGAGGGAGTTTGAGAGACAGTGTCTGGTGATGGAATAAAGATGAATGAGGGGGAATTAAGACTACACAGCTTTGCTGTTCTGCACTGGTGGTAGCAAACAAAAGCATGGGCCTCAGCAGGTATTGTTTTACAAATGAAGCATAGCGCTTACCCTAGTCTCCACACCCCATTACATAAACTGTGCAGTCCTGAGTGCTTCTATCAAGTTTCCTGATACTTCACTTGACCTCGTCTTTCGCTACCTGTGATAAAGTAGCTGAATTAAATACTCTACCCATCTTTTAGCAGAAGGGCTTTCTTGCCACAAAAATAAATTGGAATCAGTGGTAGATTTTCGGGGGCTGTCATGTCATGGAATCACTGTTTTCTAATTTGCAGTTGTTACAAATCCTCAGCATTACTTAGAAAAGCTACTAATACTGCTACTTCCTTCTGCCTGGCCACTTTAAAAAAAATTGATTTGTATATAGAACACACAGTAGAAGTACAAGACTCGCGTAATACTACTACATAGATGCACACTCATATATCCATCCCTAGACCACTTAGTTTAGGGAATGCTGCTCTCTGGCTGCATCAGTCTAATTTGCTTATCTTCAACTTATCCAGTTATGAATGGTGACCGACAAAAGATTTTACAGATGTTAAGTCCCTCAGGCAGAATGAACAGTTTTTGGACTACATTACAGCTCCACTGGACAGGAAGCTGTACTTTTAGTTTAGGCCAGGCACACTGCCGCCTAAAGCCTTTACCTATAAATAGTCACGTTTGCATTCCCCTGCTTGTGTCATATGTAATCATTTGAAGGGAAATGTAGCCCTTTTTTTTGCCTGTCCCATATGCCTGTTCTTATTGGCGGTCATCCTTATGCAAAGAACTAGGTAGAAGCAGTCACAGTATTTATTGCCCTGCGTGTACTGAGATCAGGCGGGTGATCTGTTTACGAATGTACTGAAGCTTCGTTTTTGGGGGCAATGTGGCTGACCCGTAGGGGCCCTCTCTTTACATATTTGATCAATTGTTTTTTATGAATTTTTTATCTGAATACAATAGATTCTTAAATCTTGATGGTTTTATACATGTTAAAATTTTTAGACAGCAATGTTATGAATTGTTAAATCTGTTTCCTTTGCAATAGGTCACTCTTGTATGTGCTTTTATGGCTTTCAAAGCCAAAAAAAAGTTTTATTGACCGAATGGTGACTTGTATCTTCTGCTGCAGAAAACCTGCCAAGAAACGGGCGAAGACAAGATACCGGTCTCAGGATTGGAGGAAGTTTTCAAACTTTTTAATTAATCTACGCTTACTGGCCCATGGTACCCACCAGTGCCTTTAAAATACGTTAAATCCTACCTCCTTTAGCCAATAACTCATTTTCCTGACATAGACGAGACCCTTCACACAGTTGTTCGCAGAGACATTTGCTAAGGACAGAACCTTTCCTGGTGACTGCTTTCTTTAACCTGGGGAATCATTTTTGGATTCCAGGGAAATCTTGCTCTGGTGACCGAACGGACGGTAGGGAGGGAGGGGGGAGCTGAACTGTCCAGCATGGAGGAGACAACTGATCGCTAATAAGATCTCCACAGGCCTCATTTGACTGGAGATCTGCACGGGGGTAACCTCAACAGACTAAACAATCCACATCCCATGGCACTTTTGCAACCCAGGTGACCTCAAGATCTCCTCCAGTTCCTCCCATCCAGAGTCATAGTCGCAGTAAATAGCTTTCCTGCTTGACTCTCTGGACGGTAGGGTGTTTAAATATCGATTACACAAATAACGTTGAAAAAAATATAGTTGTATAAATATCGTTTACATAAATATCGACACCCTATACCTTAACAGGTAAGTACATAAATATTGACTCAAAAATATTGATGTCATAAATATAGATGTTAAAAATATCGACTTTTTAAATGAATTATAATTACATTAAATAATTATTAAATTTAAGTACTATTAACAAAATACATTACATTACTTTAATATTTTAACTATTTTTAACAAATTAACTACACTTTTTCATTATAAACTTAATTGTGTACATATACAGATATTTAACACATAAAATTATATAATACATACATTTAATTTAAATATTATAAATATTATTAGTTAAAACATTTGATAGCGAAGGGGTAAAAATTACTATTCCCGGATAGCGTAGTTTATAAACTTATTTAATATATACATTAAAATATATTATTATTAACAAACACCTACACACCTAAAATTAATTACTCAATTACATTAAATATGTTCTAATTAATTATTGATTAGTATTGTATTTTCAAAATATTTACATAAATAATTATTTTACAGCTTTCACACCATATACACTTATAAACACCACTACACAAACTAAAAATTATTTACTGGTTTAAAAATAAAAATGTATTTAATTATAATTAATTATTCAATTAAAATGTAATTACTTCACTAAATTTTCTATTTAAAATTCCAGTACACACAGCTCAAATTAAATAAAAAATTAACAAAATTAATTATTAATTAACTAATTATTAAAATATTTATATTAATTTTAAACGTTAATTAAATCAATTATTTTATTATATTTAAATTACTTCCCACGCTATTCCCCTATAAACCCACAACCCGCTACAGAACTTTTACCACTAAATTCAACATAAAATACATTATTCACTAATAAAATGCTACAAAATATACTTTAACAATACTCATTAAAACACTAAATTACTTATAATTATTTAAATGACAATATTTTTGTAAACTATGTTTTTGTAAACGATATTTATTACAACTATATTATTGTTATCGATATTTCTTACCTGTCTGTCGATATTCTTGTTAAACTATATTTTTGACATCGATATTTCTTCTTGTAGATATTTCTGCGGCGATATTAAGGTAAGTCGACATTTTCCCGTCGATATTCCCGCTCTACACCCTCTGGACAGCCTGCACCGTCCATGTCCCTTTAAGCTGCCCACGTGTGAACTCCTCCAGCCCACAAAAACAAATGGAGGGTATGCCTCTCCACCCTTGCTAATGAGACTGTGGGTCATATTGGCAGTAGGTATTCATTTGGATTCCAGAAAATGTGAGATTGCTCTTCGCAGCTATCAAAGCTCTTGTTGTTAGAGATCACAGCCTGAAGTCACAGACGAACCCCAAAGTCTGCTTTCAGGTTCGGCTGGTTTGAAGTTCTGAGCCCAACTGTGTGCCCCCAGTCCTGTGGGAACCCCTGAAAGTAATAATTCTTAGGCGATTGGCCATTTGAGATAGTGGCACCTAAAATTCAGTCTTTAACACAAAAAATGCCAGGATCCAAGCAAAACAGGAAATAACGAAAAACCCAGCTGAACAAAAGTATGACTTTTTTTTTTTTAGGAAGTATCCCCTCACCCACCAGAAGTGGCATGCTTCATCGTTGAGATTCTCCTCCCACTGCGACAGATCATGGCGCGGGCTACAACTCTCTCTCTAAGAAGGAGTTCTTCAGATGTTCCGACTCCTACCGAGTTTGTAAACTCACCCAGTATCCGTACCGATCACTCCCTGGTCGCTGTGGACTTCAATTACTTGTAGCACATATCACTGGGCATACTCTGTGATGCCTCCACACAGGCACATGTTGAAAGCCAAACATGCCCGTCAGCTCCTATTTTGTGTAGCAGCAGCCAATAATTCACAACCTAAAACCCCTGGGCAGACATGGCGGCCACTACGGGCCTAACCTGAATCCGTTTCAATTACTGCAATGACCTCAACAGCGGCCACAACTGCGTAAGTACAATAATTACAGGGAGGGATTACCACAATATCATACCAAACTGGTCAGTGGCGTAACGAAACGTGAGGGGACCCCCTGCAAGGTATGTGGAGGGGCCCTTCTGGACTCAGACTGGAGCTCTCGCCCCCCTCCCCCCGGCACCGCAGGGGCCTAAGTTCTGCCACTGAAACCGGTCCTAACCGAATGATACACAGACTTCATTAAGAGACTATGTTAGTCCCATTCCAGCCAATTACCCCCTCGATTTAATCATTTGAGGCTCAATAGTTTAGAGGCCCATAGTGAGAACAAGATAATTAAGCTAATTGGTTCTCAAGGAATCCTGGGCTTTTGAAATACTGCTGGAGTATTAATAGGTTTTAGGTGGTGCGTTTTGAAAAGTGTTATGCGTGGCTTTATTGTCATGCATTCCTTTGCTTCCCTTTAGTCAACGCGTGCCGGCTTTACTTCCTTTTTGTGTTTTTGTCCGTCTCTTGGATTGTGATCCATGGGCCTTTTCCTTGCCTAATGTCCTTCCACCACTCTAGCTTTCGGAGCTACTTTTTTAGGTCGAGCTGACCTAGCATTGAATGCGAAAGCATTGAATGCTGTCAGCAAGACAACTAATGTTACCCGTATTTGGGAATGTGGACAGCAGTCAGACGCGCGCCTGTTCATTGTCAGTTTTCACCGCGGGAGCGCGCCTCTCAGACGCGCTTGTGCAGACACGTACACACAGCCCCTGCTTTCGCTTGGCTTGCATCCAAACACGGCGCACACACACACACAGCCAGCCCCCACCTCCTGCACTCACACAGGCGCGCGCGCACATACACACGCTGCTGCCCCCCTACACACACATACAGACACACACACCAGCACCCATGCACGCACCCACCCCCGCCGTCGCATACACACACGCCCCCCCCCCCGAATACAGTGCCACTTACCGCCAATCCGGTGTTCTGTAGCCTCCGCGGGGCTCTCCCTCGGGCATGGGAGCCCCGCGTCACCACTGCTACTCGGGCCAGGAACTCCGTGGGCGCTGATTCGCGCACAAGACGGAAGTCCCGCCCCCACGCTGTTTCGTTTTCCTGAGTGCGTGCGCACATCTTGTTAATAATTGGTCCCGGTTTCGAAATGGGATATGTGGTGGAAATAGCCTTTCCCCCCTCCCCACAGCAGAGCTGAGCAAATGTATTACGGCGATTAGTCATTGTATGCAGCCCCGTGTGTTCACAGCGAGTACTGTACCCCATGTCTACTGTAATGTATGTACCGTGCATGTAGCACCACTTGTGGCAAGCGCCGAGTACAGCGAGCCCGAACGAGTTCCGGTAATGAGTGCTGTACCCCATGTCTACTGTGTGTACCTTGTGAGCAGCACCACTTGTGCACAGCGCCGAGCTCTGCACCACCGTGCGTAAGCTCTGGCGGTGGGTACTGTACCCAGTGTTTGCTGTATTTACTTTGTGTGCACCACCGTGGTCAGTGTGAGGCCCCCCAGCGCCGAGCAAACTCTGTCATAGGACTGCACTTCAGTATTTACTGTACGTAGCGTATATGAAGCACACCTTGAGCATCTGCACCACGTGTGCACAGCGCCGAGCTCAGCAAGCCCTTAGCACGCTCTGGCGGTGCGTACTGTGCTGTACCGACCCCCAGTGTTTACTTTACGTTCCTTGTATAGGTCACCCGTGAGCTCCTACCACCACATGTTCACAACGCCCACCTCAGCAAGCCCCTGGGCAAGCTCTGGCGGTGCGTACTGCACCCTAATGTGCACTGTATGTACCTTGTATACGCCACTCGTGAACATATAGCACTCACGTCACGTGCGCAGCGCCCAGCTCTGCGTGAGTACTGTGCAAGCCCTGGCAGCGAGTACTGACCCCCAGTGTTTACTGTATGTAGTGCCCAGTGCACACCCAGCACCACGTGTGCACCACCATGTGCACGCCTAGCACTCACTTCACGTGCACAGCGCCAAGTTAATCGAACCCATGGTAACCTCTGGCGGGGAGTACTGTGCTGTACCCCAGTCTGTACTGCATGGACCATGTATGCCCAACCCCATTAGCACCTAGCACTGTGAGTATTGTACTGAAGTTGAACCCAATGTTTCCTTTGTGTACCTTCAATATACCACCCTGTGCAGGCCGATATTCCTGGCCTGCACATATGTAACCTGCACTCCAGCTACGTAAGTGCAGCGCTAAGCTCAACAAAGCCCTAGGCACGCTGCGCTGGTGGGTACCAAGGTGCCCTGTGCCACAACAAATACCCTGCACTTGGAAGGACACTGTTTGCCTCTTTCAGCACCGAAGGCCACACGTTTGTGACACAGGTCAGCACGACCTGGGAAGTGTCTGGCACCGGGTATCCGTGCGCACGGAATCGTGCAGTGCTACGGTGTGCACCAAAACACCCAGTGCGCCTCCCTCCCTTGAGGACCCGCGTGACATCTCTCGCCCCAAACCTTAGGCACCTGGGACTCAAACTCTAGCAGTGAGTGCATTGTTGAGTATTGTCAACATCTTCTGCGCATCCTGGCTCACCTGGCATCGCGTGTGCACAACGCAGCGCGGAGAGTCTCTCGCGGTGAGTACGTGTGCACTGATGGGTTCCGTCCTGTGCTTAATTTGAACAGGAGCTACTAATTGTCAACACCGGCGCTTGTGGCACAGTCAGTCTAATTTAGTTCATTATTAATTCGATATACATTAGAAATGACTATTACCTGCCGCCCAAGCCATTCTTATAGCTTTGGGGGCCTGGAATAGTCCGAATTAGTTAGTAGTAATTCGTAATTGGGTAGTAGTTGTGTTGTTACTATCTTTGGCAGAACAGAGAGTCCTGGCACATATTTTTACAAAGTAAGCACTGGTTCCATCTTTAGAGGACCACGAGAGAAACAGCATACATTTTATCGTATTCTATCTCACCTCACCCAGCGTGTGCACAACGCCCTGCCCAGCGAGCCTATGGTAAACTGTGGTGGTGAGTACGTACGCTGTGCAGCGCCAAGTACTGTGCCCAAAGTATATGGTACCCGAGGGATACTGGTGGCATCCTGGGCTATTCGAGCTCACGCCGCATCGAAAGGCGCGGCACAGTGAGCCTCTGGCGCCGAGTACTGTGTACACAGAAATGGTCTGACGCCGTCACACATAGGCGAACACAGCAGTACAGTTTCCGTCACTTGTATACAGACTTTGCGGCAGTGTATGCATGGCGTGTCATCCACCTGTCCTCTACGCCTGCAAAGCTCAGTTGCTTTATAGCAGTGACTACCCCTCGTGTACCCAATACTCTGCACGCCAGAATGTATGTATAGCCAACAACGCCACGTGTGTGCGGAATACAGAACATGCACTGTACACACATGTTCTGTGCGTTACAGGCGTCTTTACGGGCCTGAGCCAGCTGTGAGCGCCAGATCTGAACATTTGCAATTTTTTTCCTGTTTGTATCTTTTATGTAACTCATGTAATCCTAAATCCTTATGTCTCACAACTGATTCTTTTATAAAGCGCTCCGACACCTTCGGGTAATGTTCGCGCTATAGAAAATCGCATTAAAAAAATAAATAAACCCCCGAAATCAGCAGCATTCACTTGTGCTCTGCTGCACTTTGCTCAGTGTAACACAGCGCAAGTGAAACCGATCGTAGTCACGTCAGGCCCCAGTCACACCCATACCGCGACTCACTTACCCTCCAGTACTCACTACCATCCTCACTGCATCGCCATCTCACTCCAGCACTCGCTTACCCACTCCAGAACTCACTACAACTCTCACTGCAGCACACACACCCTCCAGCACTCACTAAATCCCTCACTGGAACACACTCACACTCCAGGACTCACTACAACCCTCAGTGCAACACACTCGCCTTCCAGCATTCCCCACTGCTCTGGCGCACTCGCATCAGCCCTCACTGTCCATCCGCCACCCTCACTGCACCCTCCAAGCTCCCCCTCTGCCTGCTTCTCACACTCAATGCAACATACACTCCAAATACCACTCAGTGCCACATAATTACACAGCACATAATTACACTCTACTGAATGAAACACACACTCCACACAATACCACTCAGTGCCACATAATTATATCCTACATAATTACATTCTACTGAATACAACATACACTCCAGACAATACCACTCAGTTCCACATAATATGCTACATATTTACACTGCGCTCAACACGGCAAATACCACTCAGTGCCAAAATTACACGCCACATAATTACACTGCACTCAATGCGACATACACTCCAAATACCACTGAGTGCCACTACACGCCACATATTTACACTGCACTCTATGCAACATACACTCCAAATACCACTCAGTGCCACATAATTAAACGCAGCATAATTACACTGCACTCAATGCAACATACACTCCCAACTACCACTCAGTGCACCAAAGCAAACCTGGCAGCAAGAAGGCCTCATGGTTCAACGATGATCTTAAGAAATCCAAGAAACTCTGCCGCTCCCTTGAAAAAGCCTGGAAAAAAGACCCATCCACCAGCACCAAGGACGCCTTCAAAAGCGCCACCCGCACTCACCACCAACTGATCCGAAAAGCCAAGAAAACAGCATTCAAGGATCGACTTGACAACAACGCCCACAACAGCAAGGAACTTTTCAACATCGTCAAGGAATTATCCAACCCCTCGGCCAACTCCAACGACATCACCCCCTCTCAAACCCTCTGCGACTCCCTAGCCTCCTTTTTCCACAACAAGATTGCAGACATCCACAACAGCTTTGACAACCAACCCGGAAACCAACCCACCCCACCATCTGTTGACCATCTTCCCCCCGTAAACACCCTTAACGCCTGGAACACAATCTCCACTGAGGAAACCATCCGCCTGATGAATTCCATCCACTCCGGATCCCCCACAGACCCATGCCCTCACCACATCTTCAACAAAGCAGACTCCGTCATAGCACCGCACCTCCGAGACGTCATCAACTGCTCCTTGATATCCGCGACCTTCCCAGAAGACTGGAAACACGCTGAACTCACCGCCCTTCTGAAAAAATCAACAGCGGACCCCACCGAACTCAAAAATTACCGCCCCATCTCGCTGCTTCCATTCCCGGCCAAAGTCATCGAGAAAGCCGTCAACAACCAGCTCGCCGCCTTCCTCGAAGCCAACAAATCACTCGACCCCTCACAATCTGGCTTCCGAGCAAAACACAGCACTGAGACCGCCCTCATCGCAGTAACTGACGACATTCGAACTCTTCTGGACAATGGAGACACAGTCGCCCTCATCCTCCTCGACCTCTCCGCAGCCTTCGACACAGTCTGCCATAACACCCTCCTTCAGCGCCTCAGAAACATTGGAATCCAAGGAAAAGCACTAGAATGGATCACCTCGTTCCTCACCGGAAGAACCCAGAGAGTCCGCCTTCCTCCATTCAAGTCCGAGGCCTCTGAAGTCATCTGCGGCGTGCCTCAAGGATCATCACTCAGCCCCACCCTCTTCAACGTATACATGAGCCCCCTCGCGGACATCGCCCACCAACACAACCTCAACATCATCTCCTACGCGGACGACACTCAACTGATCCTTTCTCCCACCAAGGACCCCAGCACCGCCAAAACTAACCTACACGAAGGAATGAAAGAAGTCGCCGAATGGATGAAACAAAGCCGCCTGAAACTGAACTCAGATAAAACAGAAGTCCTCATCTTAGGCACTTCCCCCTCTGCTTGGGACGACTCTTGGTGGCCGGAAGCCCTTGGAAAAGCACCCATCCCGACAGACCACGCACGGAACCTTGGCGTCATCCTGGATTCTTCACTCTCAATGAACAGACAAGTCAACGCCGTATCCTCTTCCTGCTTCAACATTCTTCGCATGCTCAGAAAAACATTTCGCTGGATCCCCTCCGAAACAAGGAAAACAGTCACCCACGCTCTGGTCACGAGCCGACTGGACTACGGAAACACCCTCTACGCAGGTACCACCGCTAAACTCCAGAAGAAACTCCAACGAATCCAAAACGCCTCAGCCAGGCTCATATTAGACATCCCACGCAACGAACACATCTCCGGTCACCTTAAAGACCTCCACTGGCTACCCGTCAATAAGAGGATCACTTTCCGACTGCTTATCCACGCACACAAATCACTCTACAACATCGGCCCAGATTGCCTCAACTCTCGACTGTCCTTCTACACCCCCTCCCGCCAATTACGTTCTTCCAGCCAAGCCCTCGCCACGGTACCTCGCATCAACAAGACCACCATGGGAGGCAGATCCTTTTCATACCTGGCTGCCAAAACATGGAACTCACTCCCCGCTTACCTTCGCCTCACCCAGAACCACCTAGCGTTCAGAAAGCAGCTTAAAACGTGGATATTTGACAAATAATCCTCCCCCCTTCCTAAGCGCCTTGAAACCCTCTGGGTATGTAGTGCGCTACACAAATTTTATGACTTGACTTGACTTGACTACACGCCAAATAATTACACTGCACTCTATGCAACATACACTCCAAATACCACTCAGTGCCACATAATTAAACGCCGCATAATTACACTACACTCAATGCAACATACACTCCCAACTACCACTCAGTGCTACTACACGCCACATAATTACACTGCACTCTATGCAACATACACTCCAAATACCACTCAGTGCCACATAATTAAACGCCGCATAATTACACTACACTCAATGCAACATACACTCCCAACTACCACTCAGTGCCACTACACGCCACATAATTACACTGCACTCTATGCAACATACACTCAAAATACCACTCAGTGCCACATAATTACACACCACATAATTACACTGCACTCAATGCAACATACACTCCAAACAATACCACTCCATGCCATATAATTACATGCCACATAATTACACTCTACTGAATACAACATACACTCCACACAATACCACTCAGTGCCACATAAGTATATGCTACATATTTACACTGCGCTCAACGCAACATACACTCCAAATACCACTCAGTGCCACATAATTACACTCCACATAATTACACTGCACTCAATGCAACATACACTCCAAATACCACTCAGTGCCACATAGTTACACGCCACATAATTACACTCTATCTATCGCATCACCACTTATTATCAACAGAAACAATGGCCCAACCTGTGATTGATTGTCAGGTGTGGTTCGGTCCTGACGAGTCGCCGGTATCATACAAACAACTCGCGCCCGGAATTGCCAGTTTGGACGGCGCTCACTCATGCGAATGTTTCCCAGTGAGAGTGGTCACACCGAGGATATAAAAAGTACCGTCAGGCGCCAGGATTAAGATCCACTCTTCCACATCCAACGGTGATGTCCATACAAGAACATTAAAAGTAACGGACGATGCCCTTTATGAGAACCGTATTAATTACTTCTGTCATCATCACCCGATTAATTATGTTGAAGGTCCACGACCACTAAATTGGAGTGGGACTGTGGCCAAGTTTCTTCACGTTCTTCCAGACGCAGGAGGACTGTGAACATCCCATAAAAAGCTAATTGGGCCTACAGCTTATTAGCCACGGTACGAAGGCTGTGCCATACACGTCCTGAGGAAGACCTGCAGGTCGAGGTCCCCAGTCACCCCTGTACCCCAAGACGGGTCGAAACGTCGACGCCCCTTTTCCATAAACAGGACCACTATTTTTTCAAACATTATACATGCCAGTCAAGACTGTATGAATGTTCAAAATGGAATAATATTATTAGTGGCCTGACTGAATAATACCCTGAATCTTTTGCAGTATTGTTTCAATTAAATAAAACCCTATGTCACTTTTCTGTTGAGGCTTACACCCTGTTTTCTCCAAACCACTTTTTTCTTCTTTTTTCCGGCACCCTTGTAGAAGCACGTTGCTCTTTCTTCTACCGTTCGCTCTGAATATTGTATAAATGTATATATGAAATTTCTCGCTGTGTTTGGAGTAATCTATTAAAACTCCTTTTTGTAAATAAATCAGTATTGCTAGGTGGTTGCTTTTCTTAACAGAATGAATAGTTTTTGATTAAATTCACAAGAGGAGATTAACTCTAATCCTCACTTAGCCTTGAAAATGATCAACTGTGAGTATATGATTCATTGAGCTGACAATCAATCACGGGTTGGGCCATTGTTTCTGTTGATAATATTGATCACCCAGGTCCAACAACCGTTTTGGGTTACCCCATTTTTTATAATGGGTATCGCATCACCACAGCATCACTCCGCACCTTCACAGCATCACTCAGGGGCACCACAACATCACTATGCACTACCACAGCATCACTGAATGACACAGCATCACTTGTCGCAACCACAACATCAATCTGTGCAACCATTCAACAACAACTGGTTCAAATATGTCCTCTCAATGTTTCAAGCTTTATTACAAATGTCACAAAAAGGTGTGAATATTTCACTTCTGTTCTTGGATTTTCGTCGCAATCAAATACCCTGAACATAATCTTCACAAAAGCTATTTACAAAAGTTTAAGCTAATGCCATTATAAATTACAATAACTTTTATTCAAGTATTAATTATTTTAAAAAATTAAAAGCAATTGTTATTTGTAATATCAATACATCCAAGTCACGTAAATACAACACATATTGCATTACAAATGCTGTGTCACATTTGCAAAAGTTAAAAGTATTGGCATTGTAAATGACATAACTATTAATTTCGCTATTTTCAAAACCAACAGATAAATAAAAAATGTGTCATTTACAATACCAATAGCTCAAACTTTCCTAATGTGAGACCTATTGCATTGCAAATGCTTGTTTTATTTTACTTGCAGCACTCCATAGGAGTGCACATTTGCAGGCTGCCCCGCCCCCTCCCCTTCCTCTCTGTGCCTGCTCCGCATTGTTTCTTGCCCCACGCCTCCCAAATATTGTTGCATGCCTGTCCCACCCATGTTGCATATTATGATTTGTTGATTATGGTGCAGCTATTGAATTAGTGATGACAATTGTACATTTATGTGGGGGTTTTGGATAACTCTAGTTCAGTGTTTCTTAACCTGTGGTCCAAGGACCCCATGGCATCTGCCAAGCCTACACAAGGGTCTGCAACTGCTTAGAAAATTAAATATTAACAGATTCATAAAATGTATATAAATGAAGAAGCAACATTTCAGTTGAAAACTATAAAAAAACAGTTTGTAAAAATGTGGTTTGTATCCTCAGATTCAATTGTGGGAGCAGTGCAAATGCATCAAACGGAATATAATATGGACGATTAATGGCCTAAATTGAATGTAGGCCAGCTCTAAAAATCCCTTTAAAAATAAAATTCAGAATTTTGAAACAATTTTTCTTTTTAAATTTGCTTGTGAATTAAAATGAAATATTTATTAGAGGAGTTCCTATTTATGTATTTTGGGGTATTGTTTTGAGTTTCAAATAATTGAAAACACTTTTGCCAAGGATCCTGGCTTTAAGTACGGGCTCAGTGGGGGTACCTGGATTTCAATAATGATTAAATGGGCTTGACAGACGTCAAAAGGTTAAGAACCACTGCTCTGGTGAGATAATTGTTTCAGTGTAAGGGTGGCATGCCACGTTGAAAAAAATACCAAAATGTACTTCTAATGAATTGGTGCGTTTAATTTGGAAGCAGAAAAAAAATGCCTCAAATTGATTAAAAGACTTTATAAAAATAGCTGAAGAAATGAATGGCGGCCTAACTAAAAAGAAAATTTGTGAATCCTATAAAGTGACGATAAGAAAACTGCATTTGAGAAAATAAAACATTTTGCAATCAAAAGCAAATTTCAGAGAAATTATAGTTTATAGATTTAATCCGAGACTATGAGAAGGTGAAAAGAGAATTTCCATTGAGGGGAGTGCCTGGAGGGCTTATGTGCAGACAGGACCTCTGTACTTTTACAAAGGCTTTTCAAAAACTTAAGAGACGGAGAAATGGTACACTGATGCGGACAGGGTTGTGACAGTTTCAAAGGTCCTTAGGGATTATTTGGATGTGTTAGTTTCAGATATTCTGCTTGAGGATTTGTGGAATGAGTATGAAAATGTAGTGATGTGGTCACAGGAAAAGCCACGTAGAGATGGTCTTCATTACAAGCCTCACCAATTTTCATGCAAAAATATGCATAGGGAGTTGAGCAATTAAAAGGAACGGTTCCAGCAAAACAGGTGTTATGTGGTCACATTAGGCCCGGGAAAGCACACTATCATTTTACATGCTCACGCCTAAAGAGGACATCTTTTTTTGAACATCGACACATTTGCTTGAGTGCCTGTATTGGATAATATTCTCTGAAATAACTTTGCTTACATTTACATTTCTTGGTAGGCCTATTATCAGAGCCTTAAACATTCTGTATAGAGCTAAATTCAAAGCACAAAATGCTGCTTGTTATTGTCCGCTCAGCAACATCTATGTAAATACAGAATCAATAATGTCGCCCTGACTGAAGCTTCGGCACGGCAACATGGGTGAAGTTTACTATATAAACAACCTCACACCTTTGTCTAGTGAGGAGAATCTTACTGACACTGTAGAGGTCACCCATGCTGGAATTCCAACCCAGCTGAATCCTGTTTACCTTCTAAGAAGGATTGTGCCCAGCCCTACCCCAAGAAAGGCTCCCAGAAGAAATATACCCACAGGTAACTGGAAGTTAAAATCGCCCCTAGGGATTTTAGCAGATTCACCCACCCTACGCACATTAGGCTAAGGAGCGCTAGATAGGGGCACAACTAGAACTATACTTCTATTCGATCATATAAGTCCTGTAACAGCACAATGGTTGAAATGCTCATTTTCTTTACCGTTCTTGTGATGCAGATTACTGTTTTGTTTCTTTCTATTGATAATTCATCACACGTATTGGACACAAGAATCTTATTGCTTCAACAAATATTTGAAATGCCAATGCAAGTATTTCTTGTATTTCCCTTTGGGCATGCACGATTTACCGAATGAAAGGGCTTTAGATCTGTTTCCATGACTTCCTTGGGAAGTGAGAGTTGTCATGTTCGGAGGTTGCACATACCAACTGTTACCTTGCTAAGTTAGAGGTACAGATGGTGCACTGTGAGATAGCCAGGACTATGGTTGACAGTCTGATGATGTGCCTGGACTCAGCCTTGCTCAGTTTTAACATTTATGCTGTCCAAAAACACACATTTTTACTGAGAAAGTATGAACCGTATGACACAGGTTTAGTGGTCAAAAATTATGAGAGCGACACAAAATTCAGATTAGACAGTTTTCGCATTTTTACTAGAGATTAATGCAGATGTACAGGCAATAAAGTAGAAAGAATGACAACAATGAAGAGCGCATCTGGATTTACTTCAGCTTTTGTGTTGGGTTTACATCTGGATGTATCAACAAAAGAAGGGCCCTTTTCTCATCTTATTTGAAGTCTATCTTTAAACGAGACTGAATATTCACATTCATCAAATCCAGTCAGGTATCTTTATTTATACCTTTTACTTGTTTATTTTTTAGAAAAACGTTTTAAATTGGCAAAAAGGGGGTATAAATAAAGATACCTGACTGGATTTGATGAATGTGAATATCCAGCCTCGTTTAAAGATAGACTTCAAATAAGATGAGAAGAGGACCCTTCTTTTGTTGATACATTGTTATATGGTCCAGCCCTCCCTCAGCCCCAATTACGGACCTAACTCCTTCCTTTTTGAGGGGTTTACATCTGGAGGCAATTTCACAGGTTCAGCAGAATGTGATGGCAAGCAAAATCATTGGATGGAATCCTTGCCTGAGTGAAATACAATCGTAATTGAGAATTGAAAAAAATACTTCTACTAAGAGAACTAGATGCTGGCACAAACTCAGTATTTTCAGAAAGGTGGTCAGCTTGTTCCTTGTGTGTAATTTGAGGGTTTTCCCGGGGGGGGGGGAGGAAATGGTTGCCCATGGTAAAGATGTTAATAATGATGCTAATAATGTGCAAATAAATTCTGGAGCAGGTCACATTTGTGCCAAACAAAGAAGGCCACTGGAAAAGAACGTGTAGATTTTAATGTTGATCAGTTTGCAAATGGAACATAAATGATGCTTCAAATGAATCCTATGCAGCAAATCGTGATTCCCATGGCACAGAATGGGATGACACAGTCAATGGACCCAGTCCTACAGGCACCTGTACAGAACATGCAGCATACAAAGCAGTCCAATAGAATGATTGACTGAGTCAGGCACAATGATTGTGCCTGAGGGAGGAGGAGGATTGCATGCTTGGTGCAGTCCTAAAGGTAGATCAGAATGGCCCATATGCAGAACGAGAACTTATTGGCCAACCAGTATTACTTTTGATTCAGAACAGTGCTACCAGTTCCACAGTTAGACCAGTTAGTGGAAGATCCAAACCCACTCCACTTGGGGAAAGAAGTCCAAGTAATAAGCATTTTAAATAAACAGGTGACTAGTAAGCTGTGAGCATCAGCACACATGCCTGCGAAAACAGGCTCAGCTCTAAACAGACTTGAATTTATAATTAGTGAAACAAGTGTAATAAATCTGTTGTGTTATGAACTGTTATGCAACTTAAATTGTGATACTTATTGCACACCGATGGGGTTTACATTAAAAAAAATAGGATCATGTTGCTGTTAAAATGAAATCTTAGGAAACAAAAATAGTTTCCAGTTCTCAGATATGAGGACTTGCCTTGATATTTAAGGTACACAGTGAGATAGAGAGGTTTGGGATTTTGCAGGAAAAGAAATTGGGATGAAAAAACCAGTGCAAATTACAGAGAAACCATTTTTCTCCATTTCTCCTAAATTACAATTTCGCCTCATGAGGATAGTGATTATCTTTTTGCATTTAAATTTCAAAACAGAATTCTGGTTTGGGCTAGAAATTGTCTAGGGTATACAGACAGTCCTTCAATCTTCTCTCAAATGCTGAAATCAAATTTAGAATATTTAAATGTGCCTTTTGATAAAGGTGCTAGCGCAATACATTGATTTGATGACTGCAGTGAGAACCTAAAGAGCAATATGTTGGACACTATGCACTGTTAAATCATTTGGCTAAAAATGGGCACAAAGTTTCCTCAAAAAAAGATGCAATATTGTCATTAAAAAGTTATGTACGGGGGACATCAAATTCAGACAGGAATAAGAAAGGTGTCTAACGAAAGCATGTCGGAAATGCTTTTAATTAACCCACCAAAAACTCAGAAAGAAGCCAAGAGGTTTCTGGGAATGATTGGTTATGTTGCCAGCAAATTCCAAACGTTTGCTTGAATGCAAAGCCTCTATAGAGACTAACAGAATGTATGCAAACCTTCGAGGAGCAGTAGCTGCACCTGCCCTAGGAATACCCAATTAGAGTAAAGATTTTTGTTTATTGGGTCATGAAAAATAAGGGTGCTCGCTTTCTATTCTGTACTGAACCTCGTCACAGTGGCACTGACTAGATGCAACACAAATGTTACTATTACTGCGATTGCCATTTAGCAGGCTAACAATTGGAATGGGTTACACGTTTATCGTGTTAGTGCCTCATTCTGTTGAGATGTTAATCTACTTAAGGACCCAGCATTTGACCAGCAGCCGAATGACTAAGTATGATCAGACAATACTGGCTGCTGAAAATATTTCTGTCACAAAATGTGACTCACTTTACTCTGCCATACGCTTACATTGCTAAGAAAAAATTGAGGATGATCAAATAAATTAATTTGAACATGACCTCATCACTGTGATACAATCATGGACCAATCTAAGACCAGACATTCAAGATTCACCACTCAAATTGGCAAATTTGATTTGTAGATGGCTCATGTTTGAGAGATGTTCATAGAAACCCACGAGCAGCATAGGCAGTCTGCACATTAACTACAACGAGGAGGCCTCAAATGTGTGTAATGTAAACTCGGTACAAATAGCTGAATTGATCATTACTATTGCTTTCTGCATAGCCAACAAACGGAGTGTTTCAAAACATACTGATAGTAGAGTTTTGGAGTGGTGCATGAGTTTGGACAATTGTGGGCACAGCGGGGTTTCATGACCTCCATTGGCATGATACAACACAATCTTGGTCTGTTACATGATCTGAAACTGCCAAATAAATTAGCGGTGTTAAAGCTTACCACACACAGAAATGGGACAGACATAATTACACTAAGAAACAACTTTGCCAATCAAGTTCCTAAGTACTATGCAGTTATGAATACAACCTTACCAGAACAAGTAAATGACGTATACATCCAGGTATTTAAATAGGCACCGCCCATTAGTCCGGTCGACTAACTTTTTCCAACGGCTGCGGGACGCTGGTTGAGGACGTGTGCGCCGCGCCCGCAGGTTGATGATACGGACCGATTCCTATCCTTTTCGGTAAGCCACCAGTGAAGCTAGGCTGTGCCGCTTGCATTTTAATTTTAATTTTTTTTTTTTTTTTTTTTTTTTTTTTTTTTTTTAATCGAGATATGCTGGCGTAGCACCTTGTAACCGAATACTGCCCTATATTTTTCGTAGGACGTAATATATACCAAACAACGGCTGCGATACGCTGCTGGAGTCTGCTAGCAACGGAAACCTTTCCGGAACCCTAAAAGCTGCTTTGCCGGCTGATATTTCCTTTTTAGCTCGGGTAAGCGAAAAACATGGCGTGACATTACATAGGGGTTATACTAAAGTTAAAAATCGGTTCATAATCCTGCAGCGCTATATTGATCAATACGTTTACTCCCTCGTAGGAAGATTATATACTATACCAACGGCTGCAAGACGCATGTGAATCAGTACTCATTGTGACTGTAACGGCTCTTGACAGGTTGATGATTCGGCATTCTCCCGGACTTTTTAAGTAAGTACGATGTGTAGTTGCACTGATACGAGAAAGCAACCTTCATCTACTCGTTCGCAATGATACATATCCCTGTTTCTTGTCATTTTGTAGCATGCTGTATACATATCGATATTACAGCGGCAACCGATGCTTTAATTAAGTTGTCAGCAACTCCCTTTAATACATATGGTGAGTATATGACAAATGCAGATAGTTAGGTGCATCTAATGACAATACATTATTTTTGTTTAATTCTTAGTTATAGGCTAAAACCAGTTGGATAGGTGCTATCGTTGGAATCAGACATGATCGTTTAGTAATTCTTAAGCACCCGTTTTCTCCTTATTGATAATGTAAAAAAGGCGAATGCTCCTTTCTAGGGAGTTTTATCTACAATTAGATCCAGTGATAAAAGTAAAAGAACAATCAGCCTTAATAAGAACTTTGCTTAGAAGGTCTCCTAGCCACATAAGTAATCGGGCACACTATGGTGCATGAATAGAACTATCGTTTCTATATATTTATATAGTAGGACAACACATGATTAATCAGCACATTTCTTTCAGACCAAAATAGCCGTACTAGACTAATCCAAGTGTCAGTTACGACTAAGAAATCAGATGTTGGACCGTATCCAGATTTATTAGAGATTACCTATACTGTGTTCACTAGGTAAGAGAACTTCAGAATCAAGAGAAGTTATATGTAGACTATTTCCATTTTTATAGTTTTCGAATAGTCATTTAAAAGATAATTTGTACATATTGTACACTTGATAGCAAATATAGGACAGAAAACTAAATGCTTGTGAGATCATATACTTAAGGCTCTACCTTATTGTTTATTGTGCATCCCTCACAAAATATGTAATCCCCCCCCCCCCCCCCCCCCCAGCTCCCCCCCTTACTCCCATAGCTTTCTCCCCTCCTGGGCACATGAAATAAAGCTTGGGGATGATTACTGCTCAAATATAAATAGATATGAAATAGTTTGTATCAATTACAGTTACATATGGTAACTGTTTCATATAGGGTTGTCCATGATATGTAAGCACAAAGAATTATCTTTTATGTTTGTTGTTGGTAAAAAGTTTTTTATGAAGAAATGTCTCTAACTGTGTATTTTTTTAAAAAAATATGTTTTTCAGACTGTATGTGGCTCCTGATGAAGGCGTTTTGACAACGCCGAAACGCGCGTCGACTGATTACATTGTTTGCCACCGTTGTTCTAATTAATTTCTTGTGATATTGTGTAATAATTATTTTAGCCATACATATTTTTGTGTATTTTTAACATTGTAATGAATATGTTCCTGTATAAACTTTGGAGAATGTATTTTTATTAATAAATTGGTACTTGTTATATTTTAATTTGATTTGTGTGCTTTACATACTGGTCTCGCCCCTAGTTGTGTTATCAAATGTTTCACCTTTTTTCACACTACTATTACTGCGATTGCCATTTAGCAGGCTAACAATTGGAATGGGTTACACGTTTATCGTGTTAGTGCCTCATTCTGTTGAGATGTTAATCTACTTAAGGACCCAGCATTTGACCAGCAGCCGAATGACTAAGTATGATCAGACAATACTGGCTGCTGAAAATATTTCTGTCACAAAATGTGACTCACTTTACTCTGCCATACGCTTACATTGCTAAGAAAAAATTGAGGATGATCAAATAAATTAATTTGAACATGACCTCATCACTGTGATACAATCATGGACCAATCTAAGACCAGACATTCAAGATTCACCACTCAAATTGGCAAATTTGATTTGTAGATGGCTCATGTTTGAGAGATGTTCATAGAAACCCACGAGCAGCATAGGCAGTCTGCACATTAACTACAACGAGGAGGCCTCAAATGTGTGTAATGTAAACTCGGTACAAATAGCTGAATTGATCATTACTATTGCTTTCTGCATAGCCAACAAACGGAGTGTTTCAAAACATACTGATAGTAGAGTTTTGGAGTGGTGCATGAGTTTGGACAATTGTGGGCACAGCGGGGTTTCATGACCTCCATTGGCATGATACAACACAATCTTGGTCTGTTACATGATCTGAAACTGCCAAATAAATTAGCGGTGTTAAAGCTTACCACACACAGAAATGGGACAGACATAATTACACTAAGAAACAACTTTGCCAATCAAGTTCCTAAGTACTATGCAGTTATGAATACAACCTTACCAGAACAAGTAAATGAGAATTTAATACAAAAGTTGAAAATGTAAATATTTCTCTCTCAATGTCAATTCAAGTAAATAATTTGAGTAAAACTAAGAATTAAATGTCAAATGAGGCAAAACCAAAGTGGAAAAAAAGCAGGATGCAAGCAAGATGAAAATGAAATGAATGAGGACCTGACCTGGCAGTTTGGACTGGAATGTTCCCATGAGGAGCGGTGTCAAGACTGATTTGCATATGGCTGGGTACAAACTGGGGTGGGTAAGTGAGCAAAAGAACGATGGATTAAACCTAGATGTGTGACTGGAGGTGAGTGGTTGAAAAGTTTCAGCACTCTGTCCATCATCTTGTTGTGTTTGTGATGCAATCAGTCCCTACATCACTATAACAGGACATGCTATTTGGAGAGGACGAAGAATTTTGACTTCAGAATTTTTTGCTTTGGAATTATTGTTATGAGACCCAAGACTTTTTATGCTTTGTCTTCTCAGTTCAGATTTACTGAGACTTTTCCAGCAGAAATAACTGCCCTGTCTGAGACCTTTGACTAGAAAGTTGTTTTGCACGGAGAGACGTTTGAGCTTTTCTTTGGAGATGGACTTTATGTCAGTCTGCTTGCTCACCTATCTGGTTAATTAACTAGTTTGCTTTCTGTAACAAAACTTTTTTACAAGAAAACCAGGTGATAACTTAAAAATATCTCCTTGAGTGCAGTTTATAGCTTTGGGCTAAGGGCCTGCTTAGGACATTGGCAATCTGGGAGTGGACCGCAAGGCCAGCACCACGCTCCCAGTCCTCCAAAGTCGACCACCGCCCTATATAAATGTGTAAATGTAAATGTATTTGAGCTTATATAGCGCACAGCTTACCACAAAGGGTTTCCCGGCGCTTGCTTAGGGAACCCGTCCTGGTATTCCCCTGCGAGATAACCCCGGCAGGGTATCCACAAGGTGAAAGCCAGGCATCCCGCCGCGAGGGGCCGTTGTGGAGATTAAGCAAGCTATTGCCCAGAGTCGCAGAGTGTGAACCCGTGAGTCGAGAAGGCACCGGAGCGAGAATTATCGAGTCTGTGGAATTTTTTAGCCCAAGACCCGCCGAGGCGGGGAATTGAACCCTGGTCCAGGGCCGATCTCAGCATCCGGGTCTGCCGCCTCTAACCCCTGAGCCCTCCCACCAGATTACGAGTTTCCTCGTTGTCTGGCAGGTGGTGGTCCCATTGCTGTACCTATTGAAAAGACACCACAATGGGAGTGCCCAAGGCCGTCCCTCCTCTTTGTTGCAGGACATGAAAAGTCTGGCAGGCAGCACTTCATTGTGACACAAGTAAAGTATGAGTGCAAGCGTCTGAAGGCTGTGAAAGGCCCGAAAGCAGCAGTGCTGAGCTCACGCAAGAGCCACAGGTACACTCCAACTTAGGGTGGGGGTGGAGCAGAAAGGCGTGGATAGACACACTGGGAGCTTGACACAAGTAACAGGCGTTGATGCACAGACACTGGGACTTCAACACACAGGTAAAGTAACAGGTAGGGATATACTGAGACCGGCATTTAGACACAGTTACAGCCACAGATGTATAGCCACAGAAATTAAGAGAGACACAGGGGCAAAAAGACTTGACAGACTGCCACTAGAACTTAATGCAAACAAGGAACACGGTCACAAAATTGTAGGACACGAAAATGGGGCAGATGGTCACTGACAATTACAAATACGAGGGCTGAAAGGCATAAGGGCCCTAAAACTCAGAGTCCGACAAAGGGGAGAAAGTCATTGAGCCAATGACACCAGTATGTAGAACAGGGCAATGTGTCAAAGACACAGATAGGATTTAGAAATACACATACCACAACATACAGACGTAGATGCACTGAAACTAGAATGTAGAGAAATAGACACTAGCAGGCAGAGACCAATACACAAATTTAAAGAGAGAGGTTCTGGGAAGAAAGACGTGTAGATACAGACACCAGACGGTAGAGACATACAAATAGGGCACAAAGATGTGGATAAGATCGAACTAAAATTAAAAGACAAAGGCATGGTGGCAGAAAAAATGGATAGACTGCCAATGAATGTAAAGACACTTACACAAGGACAGCAAGACTCAGATGCTCCCGACTGTGGAAGTTAGAGACACTGGCATGTGGTAGAGACACACTAAGACACTGACACAGAGTAAGAAAGAGATGAGGACACAGGCTGAAGGACAAGAACACCGGGAAAGGAAGAATAATCCTTCTAAACAGAGTCTGCTCTTAAGTAAACACCACAATATGGTGGAAGGGCACACTCCATAGTCACAGCGCTTTGAGGATGAACGATTGAAGGAGTTCGATTGAAATACCAAGTTCCAATAATTAACCTGTGGCTTGCCAACATGAGGAGGAAGAACCTAGTATTATCTTGTTCAGTGAAAGCAGAGTTGACGAGCACTATCTGTGGTTTATAACGTATAGTCTGGTAGATTTAGAAAGAGAAGAAGCTGAAGACTTTGGGAGGGGGAGTGGCGTAATGGCCAGAGATATAAGTACAATATAGAGTTCAAAATAATTTCAATGAAGAAAGTTTTAACATTGTGAGTTTTAATTAACTGTACAATTAATGATTCTTATTCAGAGCTGCTGACCTTGGAACTGGGGAACTAGGTTAGAGTCTTGGCTCAACATCCTGTGATACATTTGCATGTGTAAAGTGTTCTCGAAATGATACTGGACAGGTTTCAACTTCAAAATCTGCAGATAGGCAAAGTTTTAAGCAGTCCAATTGTCATTCATTTTGAGTCCCTGTGATACCATTTTTACAACAGTAACCAATTAAACAACATAGAATACTGGGATGCTGAGTTCCATGACATCCCAGGGAATTCTATCAATATTAATGAAGCAAATATTTACACTATTGCACATTATTGAGAACAAACGTATAAAGGTTCATGCAAACTTTATTTTTGAGAGATCAAAAGATACCACTCAATGCATTATGGATTTCTTTCCAAATAATTGTTACGTTCCTGCTCTTGGGCGCTGCAACTAAAACTCTAAGGGGTTTATATATGAGCCCTTGCGGCACTTTTGCACCTTTGGTGCGTCACTTTTTGTGACGCACCAGCAGGGTAAAAAATGCCCCATGCTGCGTTATATTTCAAAGTGACGCATCTAGGTAGATGCGTCACTTTGCAAACCCCTGCGCCAGGTATAATGTATGCAGGGGGGGTCGTTTTGACGCAAATAAGCCCGTAGAAGTGACGCAGTGAAGTCTGAGATTTCACTGTGTCACTTCTAGGACGCAAATGCGTCATTATCTTACGCCTGCCTCACAGCAGGCGTAAGACTAACACAGGCACATTTCACACGGGACTTGCCCCATGTGAAAGGACACCTTGATGGAGTTGCGTCACTTTTGTGACGCACTCCAGCAATGCTTCATTTTTGCGCCTACAGATACGTCAAATACTGACGTATCTGTAACTCCTTGCGACATGATGCATCATAGGAGAAGTGTGGCTCAATGGCTAGCCCAGGACCAGGGTTCAATTCCTATCCTCTGCGGGTCGTGGGCTCAAAATACCACAGACCTGATCATTCTCGCCTCGGTGCCTATTCCAATCATGGAGTCCCACTCTGCAACTCTGGGCAATAGCTTGCTTAATCTCCACAACGGCCCCCACAACAATAAGGATGCCTAGCCTCCACCTTGGTGGTGCCCAGGAGTGGACACCTCACAGGGAAAGCCAGGATGGGTTCCACAGCGGTATTCGTACAAGCGCCTCGAGGGTGAGTAGTGCGCTATACAAGTATCAATTTACAATTGTAACTATGACACATCCGGCATGTCGCAAGTTGGGCGCAATGAAAAGTGACGATCGCTGTTTTCACGCAGCGATGCGTCACTTTTCATTAATGAGGCCATTTTTTATCAAACAGACAGCTACAGTAAAACCTGTACAGATGCCTGCAGCCCTCTTGATAAGGCACTTTCAATCAATAACTAATAGTGTCCGGGTGGTAGCCCCGGCCCCTTGCACACCTGGTCACAGAAGAACACGTCACTCTCGGCGCCGCTGAGGAACACGACGTAGAGCGCCAGGTAGACCATGCGCAGGTAGGCGCAGAGCGCGGCGCAGCGGCCCCCGAGGCTGCGCGGCAGCCAGTCCCCGGCGCAGGAGACGCGCAGGCCGAGGGAGTCCGGGAAGCAGTGGCGGCGGTCATAGTGCGCGGTCCAGACCTCCACCGAGCAGCCCCGGGCCTGCAGAGCCAGCGCCGCGTCCAGCACGCAGCGCTCGGCGCCGCCGATGCCCAGGTCCGGGTGCAGGAAGAGCACCTTCATGCCCATGGCGCCGCCACCCTGCAGGCTGGCAGGCCACTTCCGGGAGGGCACGCCACGTGACCGTGACGTCACCTTACACGTCTCTTTACCAAGCGGAAGCGTCTGCACTGAAGGCTTAGTTAACACTGTAAACAGATCGGCCATCTTGAGGATTTTCCGTTAATTGGCCAAACAACGGATATACATCGCCAAACTACCCAGTAGTTTGCACAGCATCTTATCGTACTTTCATTAAAATTGCTATGCGGTTAGAGCACTGGTCGCGTGTTAACACTGACAGTTGACACCAGAGGGAGGTTTACGAAGTGACACGTCATGTGGATTTTAGATTCCCAGAGTGCACTGCGGGGAGGGGGCGTGAAAGTCCAAGTGAGCCATGCACCGAACATTCCCTGCGCTGGCCGCCATCTTAGAGAGGGGCTCTGTTTGTGATTATGAAAGGACGGGTCTGATCGAGCAGTTTTCATAAAACTGACCACATTATCTCTTAATAGTCATTCGTTAAATAATGTAAATAGAATACCTTGCCGTTCAATTCTAACTAAAATATTATAAACCATCGGCAAACTGTACACGTCTGCGTTATAGCTAGAAATAACAATAGACGGGTCATAAGTACTAGCTGTTGCAATGCTTGTAGTTTATCATCCCCGATGAGGTTTGTGGAGTCCACACGCCTGTTTTGGCGTGGCACAGCGCTGAGAGGCGGGCGGGGGCGGGCCCCACGGTGCATGGACGGCTCGTCATCACAGCGGACGGTTCTTCTTCTTTTTAGTGACGCGCAGGAGTGAGGAGCAGTTGAGTGTCCGTCTGTCCCCTCAGAGAGGAACCCCGACTTCAGCTCAGCCATGGTGAGTAACACAACCCCGACACAGCAGCAGCTGTACAGGGGGCTTCCACATATTATTCCAGCACCTTGGGGGGTACCTAGCTCTGGATGCAAAGTGCTGGCTGTTGCGACCAGGTGTAAGTGCTCTTTCATGAGATCCCTGCCTCCTGCCTCCTGCCTGTCGCCAGCTTTGCCTGACTCTCGTTCTAAATCCTCTTGTAGTCCGAGTGGGGCAGACCCCTGAGCTGGCAGAGCAGACCCTCCATCCAAGCAGTGACACGTCAGCCTAAACCAGCCCTGCGATCTGGAGGGGTTTGATTGTATTTAACTTGGATGTTTAGGTCCTGCTGGCTAAAACATTTGAATGAGGATTGAAAATTGTCTTTCCGTATTTAAACTCCAAAAAGCCAACGAATACAAAAAAAAGTATTTGAGAGCAGGGTGTTCGCCCGTTATTTGTGTCTCGCGTCCAATGTCTGTGATGATCCTTTTATCTGTCATTTGGGGGTTTCCCGCGAGCTCCCCCGCCCCCAGGCGAGAAGCAAACAAACCCAGAGAGGATGACAATGGTCATATTGCTAGCACATACAAGAATTCAGGACATTTTAACATCCATGTGTTGAGTTGGCGTGCTCAATGAAAAGAAGGACACTATGTCATCCAAGTAGTGTCATATGTAGGGTGAAAGCCATACACACTAAAATTTTCAGAGCACCACCTGAAAAAGAGGCATCAAGGTCTGTGGCTCTAATGGGTCCTTTCAGTTGTGTTCAGCAGCATTATTTATTTATTTTAAAAGTTTTATATAGCGCTAGCTAGACCCAGAGGTATCAGAGCTCTTTACATGATTAAGATACTATAAGGCAAATATGGAATAAAAGCATAAAAACAAAGGTAAGGAAAAAGCAGTGTGAAATATCCAAAGTAAAAAACCACATTATACAAATCAAGATAGGATAAAACAGGAGCTGGAGCAATAAAATTTCAAGTAATTTAGATAAAGTGGAGTACAGCAAGAGGGACATATATTACTGAAACAAATATGGTACGGTGAAAAGAGATCAGGAGTCGGCCACAGGTTAGGATCCCCAATAGTAGTTAAGGAGGTGGGTTTAGATGTCTTTTTTGAAGCTGGCATAGGAGGGGTTACAGCACAGTTTTTTGGGAGGGTATTCCAGATAGTAGGGGCGTTGCCAGAGAAGGAGCGAGAATGTGTGGCTTTCTTTTTATGCAGAGGTGGGATTAGGAGGAGGGCGTTGGTGCTTCTCAAAGGACGAGTAGTACCAGTGATGAGGAGTTTCTTGGAGAGGTACTGCGGAGTGTTTTAGTGGAGGGCTTTATGAGTAATGCAGGCAGTTTTGTAAGCTTATCTCCCTTCGATAGGGAGCCATTTAAGAGATTTCAGAGCAGGGGAGATATGATCGAGGCATTTGCAATCTGTGATGAGCCTGGATGCAAGGTTGAGCACAGCTTTGATTGGTGCAAGGTGGACCTTGGGGGATTCAGTTTAGAATGGCGTTGCCATAGTCAGTACGTGAAAGAACAAGTGACTGAACTGCAAGTTTAAAGTCATCGGTGGGTATGAATGGTTTTATTTTCTTGAGGTGATGGAGAGTGAAGAGGGCTCCTTTTGGCAGAGTTTTTGATGTGAACGTTAAGGGTGAGGGTGTTGTCGATAGAAAGGCCAAGAGACTTGACTGAGTTGGACAGTGTGAGTGAGCAGTTAAGTGCATATCACAAGGAGTACAAAAAGATCAAAGGATAATTCCATATTCTTTATTCAAAAGTCCAACTTAGGCAACAGCCGACACGTATTTCGTCGTAAGAATACTTTTTCAAGGCTTTTGAAAACAGTTATGAAGAATTGTCACCGCGTAGTACACAGTATGTTTTCTTCAGTGGATAAACATCAGTCCAATGTGCCGCAGGTACGCGCAAATGTTAGTGCAAGAATCTGTATCTTAAATCCATGGAAGAGTATGAGATGTGAAACTAGCATCTTGATAAGTCACTAGCACTCTCAAAGTACACAAGAAAAAAACGTCCGTCCTGAATGGGTTGGGGTGGATTATGGCTACCTACAGCAGTCTAGGTATAGTTATTTTTATGCAGTTAATTCAGCCTTTCCACAAAATTTCTAGTTTTCCCCATCTATATAGGTCTTGTACATCCAGCGGTGGTGGCATGTTGCTTTGTGAAGTCTCAAAAACATTAAGGGGAAAGACCTTTCTTAAGTAATCGTTGCTTGTTGGGACCCCAAGGACTCCATGTTTCCTAAGAATCTCTTCGCTGTTATCTTGATTTGTTTCTTTACCTATGTCCCTTGATGTTTGACCGTGAAGCTTGAGACTTCTTAAAACAGTTGTATTTCAGTTAACCATATGAGGCAGAAAATATCAGGCATGCTTAAGAAATATTGGATATTGTTGATGAACATACCATTTTTATTTAGTGAGAAGCTCCATTGAAATATCGAAAACGAGCCCAGTCTCATCCAAATCTTTAATTTGGTGGAGGGACGATGTAAGTCAGCTTTGATGAATGAGTATTCTAGACCTCAGCCTTGATTTATCAAACTCCGGGCCACACTAAGGTAGGCAGTCTCTGCACTGAGTAAGAGAAGGAGTATCTGATTATTATTTCGTGTGGCCTTGTCTAACACCTTGAAAGCTAGCCTAGCAATGTCCCGGTCTGTCATTGACGACTTTGCTCAATCCAGAGGCTTATGTTTTGCAGAACACTTTATATAAAGACATTGGAAACCCATGTGACCTGGTAGTTTTATTGTTGGGCAGAGTTTTAATGAACTATTGCTCTCCATCCTCTGATATAAGGTCTTTCAGGCCCAAGATTCGGTGTAAAGAAGACTCCTGACATGTATTCACTTTGGAGTGTGGATCACCTAGTTCTAAGCGATGAAGTTGGGAGCAGAACATTAGGAAAGCGTTTTTGATTCTCTACAGCATCTAACTCTTCCCCCCCCCCCCCCACCCCCCCTCCCTCTATACTTCCCATTCTGTGCTTTCTAGATGTGTCGGTGGGCAGCGAGAACATGAATTCCTGTCTACTGACTCTAATCTAGATATGTTGCCTCCAGTGCTACATGTCTGACCTTTTGCTAGTATCACAAATGCAGTCATGTGTGACGCAAGTGTGAGACCGTGGGCCTGAAGCACGGTCTTACCTCTGGTTGGCCTTGTTGTCACTCTTTATTTGCTTGCTAATTCACTGGCTTGTGTAGGCTTTCCTTCCTCTTGTTTGTCCCTCCACTGGAGCATCCCCATCATAACTGGACCCTCTCTGTTCCAATTCATAAAGGAAACACCTGTGCATAGAACACTAACTACCCGTTGCATGTTACAAACTGAAAGCAGGCTCAGCATTTTATCTTGTATTCAATGATTTTGAACAGTTCCAATGGGTTTCCCCATTGTTCTACACTTCATTGCCATCCTAGATGTGCACTGTATAAATACCATTAATTACTTGCATTAAATATCCTTGTATTGCAATCCATCTGACATGGTGTGTTGGGTGATGTTTACATGGTGAATTTGTGCCTCAGTCAGATCAAACTATTCTGCCTATTTTGATAACCTTTTTTTATTTTTTGAATGATGTATCAAAAAATATAATTAAATGCATCTGTAAACCCAGTTCTGCTACTTGCTTAAAATGTAATTTTATCGTTGAAGTGCCACTGCTAGTAATTTTCTTGTTAGTTTATTTTTTTTACATTAATACTTTTGTCAATATTTTCTTCAGTTTGCTGAAGTTATGGCATTTTATGAGCACGGCTAACCCTTTTTTTTTATATTTATTTATTTATTTTTTGAAGCCTGGTCCTGCTGCAAGCGCTACTAATGTTGGTGCATCCAGCCGATCTCCCAGTAAAGCTGTTGCGCCCAGAGCGGCTGGTTCGACTGTCCGACAAAGGTACGGTTTTGAAACTTAATTAATCTCAATCTTTCAGAAATCCACATTTTTTACACTATGCATTGCACACATTTGACTGTCTTTCTTTTATCCTCCAAGATCGCACTACTTTGTAATCCGTCGGTCTCCTTTGCTGAATTGTGAAATCAAGGTCATTGGTAGATTTTTAGCTTACTGTGCAACTAGCGTCAACCCTTTTCAAACACAGATTACAAAGTCTTCAAATCCCTGACAATTTCCTGGAATTGGATAAACCTTCTCAGTCGATCTGAGTCTGATGTGTGTTTAGTGAGCATGGGTGAGTTAGGTCATTGGGAAAGCTGTTTTTGAACTTCTTGGTAGTGAGCACTTTGGATCACGGACACCAATGCAGTTAACATTATCCCATGTGCAGACTTCTGAGGGGGGCGCAGAGAAATATTCTAGTGTAGTCCTTCAGCTGTGCCAAGAAGTTATCATGTCCCTCTTTCATGTCCTGGTTAAGAACAGTCGCTGGAAAGGTAAATCTGTCTTTACTGTTTTGCAGCTGGGTTAGGGCGGAGTAGAGGAGTACGATTAAGTGGGTAGCATCGTTATTGAGACGCAACGGTCTCCTTTGCCAATTAAGACAGGGGCAGTTCTGAACCATGGCATTACAGAGTGACTGAGCCAGCAGCTGTTTCCTCTTTTTGGAGTGATGTGTGCTGTTGCAGGAAGGAAACATTAGGTTATGTGAATTTGTATGGTGCTACATACTAAATTGAAGTGTCCAGTGGTATATTCTAGGTTCCGGTATACTGGCTACCAGAGTCAACATTTTAGTTGTGTTGCATTTCTTTTAGGAATGAGTCTAATTTGGTTTTGCAGGAATTCCGTTCAATTCAAAAGGATGTGTTGAGCGCATGGCTCCCCATACAGGCTTCCCAGCGCTGAGGTCTTTAATAGTTATAATGCAGTGTTTACTGATTGATCATATTGGATAGTGGCTGGTTAGATGTACACAGACAAATGTACTGACCTTGCCGTTTGTCTTATTCTGCGGGGGAGGGGGAGGCTATTGCTCATTGCTTTGATTGAATGATTTAAGGTATCAATGTCTGCTATTTGACTTTGACGCATTGTTCTGTGCATAAAGGTGTAGTGTATTTTTACTTTTACACCTTTTGTTTGGTTCATAAGTGGACTGATGGGTAATGGAAATGATGTTGATGTGGCAGAATCTTAGCACTCTGTATGGATTTCAACCATGTTGTGTGCATAATGACCGCTAAAGGTTCAAATGTACACTGCTGGCAATATGTGAAGTATGAGTATTACTTGATGTACCGTTGAGGTGGCAAAATCCTTAACCACATGTGGCTTCGAACTCTGTGGTGTGCAGGGTTCTGCCAGGATTTCTCTACTTTTGAGGTAGAGAATGGTGTGGGTATAGTTTTATATGTATGCGCCTTTGGCTTGGCAAACGTAGTATTGAATTCATTAGATGCTACGTTACCTCCCTTTCGCAAGAAGGAAGGGCATATGATTGAAGATGTGCAGTCTCAGGTCATGCCATACAGTCAAGTCAAGAAAGCTTTATTTGATTGTTTGACAATCATAAAAGCCCATTCAAAATACAAAACTATTAAAAATTCAACACATGAGTTAACTTAGGCTCCAGTCCTAGAACATTAAAACCGTATTCAACTAAAGAAAGCACCTGACACAATAGATCAAATGATAGACAATTGTTTCCTATGGGGCAAAAAAAATTTCAGAAAAATCGATACCCTAAAAACCCTATGCTCATTATCTAAAAATTGTAAAGCCAATAAGGCTGGTCGGCATTGGTGTAGCCCAAACTGCTTGCGAATAGGTAGTAAGAACAGGGCACTTGCAGCAGTGTAAAATTTGCAGAAGAAGGGAACATGAATCGTAGACTGTGGGGAAGAATTATCGCAAGGGCAGGCTTGGAGGTTTTGAGACCAGTCGTTTGTTGTAGGAAAAGTGACTAGTCGATGAAAGACTCCCAGACTAAAACAGTCAATAAAAACCTATCATAGGCGCCTTGTACAAAAGTTAAGTAAGGTTGAATTTTAAAAGTAGTTAAGACCATCTGGTTGTGCAGGACTGTAGGTTTTAAAATCTCAGACGACATTCTATTAGAGTCTAGCAGCAGCATACATACCATCTTTTCTTAATTTCTTCCTTGTTATAATCTCAAGAGTGCTAGGGTCAGTAAAAAACTCTGGATGGCCAAGATCTTTTAGAAAATTACACGCATATCTTAGCAAGGGTATCCTCATTGCTCCTTCCAGGTTCAAAATATCTAAAATAATTTCTCTGTTCAATTTGGCCTCGCCTTTAGACCACAGTCTGTGCCATAAAAGCACAGGTTTAAGCCTAATTAAATCAGAGATGTATGTGAGCCCTAACTCTGCGTGACAAACAAAGCATAAAATATATCTTAGGAAAGAATTTTCAA